>NW_027184625.1:0-619142 GCF_032405125.1 Capricornis sumatraensis
TTTCCCTCGAGGCTTTCCCTCGAGGCTTTCCCACAGGGCTGTCCCACGTGCCACCGTGGTGTGAGTCGATCCTCGGCGTGAAAGATGAGCCAGTGCAGGGCAAAGAGCTTCCTCTGGAATGGACTGAGACATCTGGGGGACTCTTGGAATGGTGGTACGACCATGGAGTTCCTCTCGCCTTTCCTGTTGAGAGTGCCTCCTCTTGAGATGCGACGGGAACTCCGGGAATTCTTTCCCGTTGAAAGCAGGCAAAGGATCCCTCATCTCGAGCTACGAGGGGGAAACGGGGCTCCTCTGGATGTGGGCGGGACCATCGTGCTTCCTCTCGAGTGGAGACGGGTATGGCGGTGAACTTCTTGAGTTGCAGAAAGGGTGTGAAAGACCCTTTCGAAGTTCCAGAGGTTAGGTGTCATTAGTCTCCAGACGCCTCATCGGAAATAGGCCTCATCTCGCCTGGAAGGGAGAACTTCCTGGATTTTCTCGAGTTGCGGCAGGTGTTCTCGAGTTACGACGGGGACCTCAGGGACCCGCCCTGGTGGCCTCAGGAGTGGCCAGTCACCATGCGAGTTGCTAGGGGGCCTCTCGGGATTCCTCTCCCGTCGATACCGGGGCCAAAAACCTTGTGTGGAGTCAGGGCCAGAACCGAGGATTCCTCTCAGGGGCTGATATGGATCTTTGGGTACTTCTGGAGTCTCGCCAGGGGAGACAGGCCTCGTCTCGTGAGGGGGCATGCACGTGCACTTTCCTTCCAGGCTGTAGCAGCAATGTCACGCTTCCCGTCGCGTGGATCAAAGGATCTGTGGTTTTCCCTCGAGGCTTTCCCTAGAGGCTTTCCCACAGGGCTGTCCCACGTGCCACCGTGGTGTGAGTCGATCCTCGGCGTGAAAGATGAGCCAGTGCAGGGTAAAGAGCTTCCTCTGGAATGGACTGAGACATCTGGGGGACTCTTGGAATGGTGGTACGACCATGGAGTTCCTCTCGCCTTTCCTGTTGAGAGTGCCTCCTCTTGAGATGCGACGGGAACGCCGGGAATTCTTTCCCGTTGAAAGCAGGCAAAGGATCCCTCATCTCGAGCTACGAGGGGGAAACGGGGCTCCTCTGGATGTGGGCGGGACCATCCTGCTTCTTCTTGAGTGGACACGGGTATGGCGGTGAACTTCTTGAGTTGCAGCAAGGGTGTGAAAGACCCTTTCGAAGTTCCAGAGGTTAGGTGTCATTAGTCTCCAGACGCCTCATCGGAAATAGGCCTCATCTCGCCTGGAAGGGAGAACTTCCTGGATTTTCTCGAGATGCGGCAGGTGTTCTCGAGTTACGACGGGGACCTCAGGGACCCGCCCTGGTGGCCTCAGGAGAGGCCAGTCCACATGCGAGTTGCTAGGGGGCCTCGCGGGATTCCTCTCCCGTCGATACCGGGGCCAAAAACCTTGTGTGGAGTCAGGGCCGGAAACGAGGATTCCTCTCAGGGGCTGACATGGATCTTTGGGTACTTCTGGAGTCTCCGCAGGGGAGTCAGGCCTCTTCTCGAGTGGGGGCATGCACGTGCGTTTTCTTTCCAGGCTGTAGCAGCAATGTCACGCTTCCCGTCGCGTGGATCAAAGGATCTGTGGTTTTCCCTCGAGGCTTTCCCACAGGGCTGTCCCACGTTCCACCGTGGTGTGAGTCGATCCTCGGCGTGAAAGTTGAGCCAGTGCAGGGCAAAGAGGTTCCTCTGGAATGGACTGAGACATCTGGGGGACTCTTGGAATGGTGGTACGACCATGGAGTTCCTCTCGCCTTTCCTGTTGAGAGTGCCTCCTCTTGAGATGCGACGGGAACGCCGGGAATTCTTTCCCGTTGAAAGCAGGGAAAGGATCCCTCATCTCGAGCTACGAGGGGGAAACGGGGCTCCTCTGGATGTGGGCGGGACCATCGTGCTTCCTCTCTAGTGGAGACGGGTATTGCCGGGGTCCAGCCCCGGTGGATCCAGGGAATTCGAAGGGTGGACGGCGTTGGCGTGGAAAGACTTGTTTATTTATTAATATAAGATTAGATTAAGAAACTGTAGTGCAGTAGGAAGATTAAGTGGAGAAAGAGGGCTGAATAGCTTGGTTTACGCGGAAGACCAATAAAATTCCAGACAAGGAATTTGCACCATCTACGTTGGGCCACCGGTGCCCGCTTGAATATCTAAGGGTGCCTCGCCTTAAGCTCCCTTTCTCGCGGATCTTAATAACCAGGGCAAATAAGTAGACCTGGCGAGCCTCCGCGCCCCAGATGGAAATTCAGCCTGAAATTAAAGTAAAGAGCAGAGGGAAGAAAAGGGAGAGAAAAAGAGAGAGAGAGAGAGACACGGGGGGAGCCATAGTCCCAAGACACCAGGCCGAGACTAGTCCGAGAAACTGGTCTGAGAATCTGGTCCCGTCCTTTATTGTTCAGAAGGCCTTTTATACTTTTGATAAAACATGGAGATCAATGGGTAACAGAAAGTTATGCAGCGTTAGCAGTCCAGACTCTTATCAAAACCAGGCTTTTCTCTCTGCATACCTAATTGTATACACAAGTCTTAGGTAATTTACATCATCTTCCAACCAAAAGGGCCAATTAACATTTTACAGCCTTTTTTCTGATAAGGGTTTGTCAACCACAAGACTTATTTGTGTTGATCTTCCCAAGGTCTGGTGCCACTCTCGGAAAGCACTAAAGAAAGTTACATTCTTAGACAGCAAGGATACAGCAACTTATAACAAGTAGAGGGAGTGCAGTGATTTATAGCAAAAGAGAAGCAATTAACTCAAAAGTCTAGTGTTGCTAACATCAAAACTACTATGTATCTTTTTCTACATCCTGCTTACATTAACATCCTTCCAGGTGCCTAAAAGATAAAGAATAAGGAGGTCTGGCAGCAATCCTTGAGTCAACAGTGAAAACCCTCTACCAATATAATTTTTAACTCTTTAGAAAAGGCTCTGTATCTTTAAGATGCTTTTAAGCTTTGTGCCTCCCGCGGTTGGGGGGCTGTAAGCAATTCACAAGCTGTAAGCTTTGTGCCTCTCGCGGTTGGGGGGCTGTAAGCAATTCACAAGCTGTAAGAGGTCTGGGGAACCTGTTAGGCAGACTAGAGAGCTATCAGAGGGGTTTAACTGAAACATCCCTTTCAAATGCAGAAGACTAAAACCCTGAATTGACTTTTTTCCAGAGAATATCAGAAAAGTGGAAAAGCAGAGCACAAAAGCCGGCAGATGTTTGCTGGGGTACATGCTTAGGAATATCCAGAGGGGTCCCTGAAGTCTGAGCACGCCTTGCGTATGTCAGCTTCCTTCCTCATGACCTTGTCACGGGCGGGATTCCTCACACTGGCTTCCGGCAACTCCCCCTTCTTTATTAGTTTTTTAAAAAAATTAGGTGCAGTTCAGTCGCGAGATTCCGAATGCTCTGCCGAAGAGTCCTGACAACACAAGGAAGCACGATTACAAGGAGCAGGATTATGGCACCCACAGCAGCATAGCTAGAGACAGTAGTCAGAAGAGTTTTTCCAGAAATGAAGTCAGAGAAGGTGTGGAAAAAGTCATTGGCTTCTCCTGCGGCGGTAAAATCTAATCGGGAGTGTTCCAAGGTCTGAATCTGATTATGAAGTTTCCCTAAATCTAAACTAATATCTGAGCTGTTCCAGACACCTAAAATATGATTTTTGACCCTCTCCCATTTAAAATCTGTCTCATTTACTTTCAGGGATGTAACACATATCCACCGGTAATCGGCATGACATGAAAGAGCCAATTTCATTTTCAGACTCTGTAATTCATTCCCAATATGCATTACTGCTTCTTCTAAGGCATCAATCCTTATTTCTAGCTTCCTATCTATAATTTCCTGGGTTGCCAGCGTTAGAGAAACATTTTTGGATACGGTGTCAACATATTGGGCAGTATACACTTGTTGAGACAATGATAATGCCGCCACAGTAACAGAAGTAATTGCGGTTATCAAAGCTGATATTCCCAAAACAAGTAAGCCCACAAACCGTCGTGTTCGCATTAAATCTTGTAGCTGTTGCAGTACAGCTAGGCCATGGTTATCATACCAATACGTGGCTACAGTTACAGGTACCATGAGATAGGGCGGACGTTTTAAAACCATGAAAGAGCAAACTTTATATTGAGGAGTTAAACAGGATGAAAGCATACATTGTTCACAAGACACTACATGGGGTCCACCTGTATAATTCAATTGTATGTTAAGTCTTTCAGAATCATTAGTGAAAAGAAAAACATAAGGAGAGGGTAGACAAGCTAAAATAGAGTAAATAGAGGTATTTTTTGGTCGGATTAAAATAATAGGGGCGGTAGCCGCAAGGGCTCTCCAAATTTCTGGCTGCCAAAAGGTTTTACCTCTAGTTATATAAGACAGCATAGGGGGAACAAATTGGTTATGATGCCGTCTGGTGGCAACTAACGGCCAAGAAATTGAATATTCTTTCCAATTATCCAATCTATTGATAAAGTCATCGTCAGACTCAGGGTCTTGACCTGGATTTGGGTTGCTCCAGTCCTGAATCGCACAATTTCTTCCTCCCGGCATATTGTAATCTACTCTCGAATTATAAATACAAGATTTCCAAATCGGATATCCTGAATGATCATCTATAGTTTTCCAAATAACATCTGAGGGAGCAACATCATCACAATTTGGATATTCTGATGGAGTTTTGAGAGACAAAGACTTATAGGGGCCAAGGACCCCAGGCATACGGGCTCGTAATATCCAAGCAGACCGATCCCCTATAGATGCAAATTTAGAGGTTGGGGAATCTGTCATAACTGCTTTTGTGGAGGCTCCAATGCATCCTGTCTTGGTAAAGAAGTCTCCTGTAAGGCCAGGAGGAAAATTAAAGCAGACAGGAAAATCATCTGCTAGTCCTTTAAAGGTATAATTGAAATTAATAGGGTATTGGTCTTTTGTATAGGAAGTAAAAGATCCTCCCAAAAGGCGAGGCTGGTCTGTACTAACTCGTATGGGGTCACTGTTCCAAGTAACAACTTGGAAAGTTGGAGGATCCGGGAGAAACGCCCAATATTTGGTTGGAATGGGAGCAGCGCTTACCTGGCAAGAGAGCAAGGCAAGCATGGCAATAAACACCTTTTCAGGAGAGACTGACGATCCCTGTAGGGTAGCTATCCCCTGTGCCTGGCGACAGAGAGCTTTAATCTGTCCCCAGGTGGGCAAGGAGGCTTGTTGGGTTGACTGAGCTGGGCGTCCTAATGGATTCCTGCGAGGCAAAAAATCAGGGGGTGCAATATCCTGTATCTGAAGTCGTGACATCTGTCCAGTGGGTGGCTCCGATCCGCGCCTATCCGGGATCTCCAATGTCAGCTGTCCTGGGGTCAGCGGCGTTTCCCGTGCTGGCGGAGGGAGCGGGGGAAGAGGGAGTTTCTTCCTTTTTAGAGATCGCGGTGGCGGGGGATTCTGGTATCCGGGGAGCTGAGACATGGCGAATTAGTCTGTCTGGAACCCAAATCGGAGCGTCCGCGTCCTGTGGAAAAACACAAGCATACCCTCGCCCATTGGTTAATAAGGGGTCAGGACCTTTCCATTGTCCGGAAAGAAGGTCCCTCCATTTTACTAATGGTTTTGCATTCAATTGCTCTGGGCACCAATGGCGAAGCATTGCAGTGTTTCCGGATGAATCAGCATTTAAGTTATTTATTACGAAAAGAGCATGTTGCAAAATCTGATGGGGGGAACTATATTTAAATTCCCCTTCTTTTAGTTTTTGAATATGGATTTTCAGTGTTTGATGTGCTCTTTCCACAATGGCTTGTCCTTGTGGGTTATAAGGGATGCCGGTGTTATGTTTAATTTGAAATCTTGTACAGAATTGCTGAAAAGATTTAGAAGTGTAAGCAGGAGCATTATCAGTTTTTAAAGCTTTTGGCAAGCCCAGATAGGAAAAGCATGTAAAAAGATGTTGTATTACATCTTTAACTGCTTCCCCTGTACGAGCAGTGGCAATAATAACATGAGAGAAGGTATCTACAGTTACATGAACAAAAGACAGTTTTCCAAATGAAGAGACATGGGTTACATCCATTTGCCAGAGTGCATTAGGTTTGAGACCGCGAGGGTTAACTCCCAGAGGCAAAGCATTCACGGTAGTAGGACAATGTGAACAAGAACGAACAATCTCTCGGGCAGATTCTCGAGGAATTTGAAACTGGTATCGTAAGGCAGTGGCATTTTGGTGATGAAGTGAGTGAGAAGCTCGAGCTTCTTCAAAAACAGAAGCCACTGAAATCCTGGTTAACGAATCTGCCAATTCATTGAGAGCATTTAAAGGGCCAGGCAGGCCGGAATGAGCCCGAATGTGGCCGATAAAGAACGCCCGATTTCTTTTCCATATTTGCTGCTGCAGTTTAGTTAACAAATGGAAGATAGCAGTTTTGTTTTCAGGCAAAACTGCAGTCTCAATGTGTGGAAACAGCCTGACCACATACTGAGAGTCAGAATAAAGGTTAAATTCTTTCTCCGCAAACATAACAAAGGCCTCAATAACAGCTGTGATTTCAGCCCTTTGAGCTGAAGTTTCTTGTGTTTCCAAAAGTTTTTGATGATCTCTTGTGACTATAGAGGCTCTACCGTTAGCCGATCCATCAGTAAAGACTACCTGAGCATCTGAAATAGGGAACTGTTTACACCGGACAGGAAAAATAACTGGATGGTTAGACATAAAATTTAGTAAAACATGCGAGGGTAAATGATGCAAAATTTGACCACAGTAATTCCCTATGGCAATCTGCCAGTCTTCATCAAACATTAAAAGAGCATCAAGCTGCTCCTTATTATATGGAATTACAATCTCTGATGGCTCTTTACCAAACAATTCAATGCTCCGCTTCCTTCCTTTTAGCATTAATGTGGCAATTAAACCAGGATAAGAAGCCACGACTTTTTTAGCTTGGGTAGGAAGATGGATCCATTCTAAAGGGCCGCGTTGCCACAGAACTCCCGTAGGCGCCGTTGGAGTAGCTAGGCAAAGGAACTGCCACGTCATCGTCAAATCAATTCTTTTTACATAGCTATTTGATAAGGCTGCTTCTACTTTGCCTAGGGCTTCTTGAGCCTCAGCTGTTAATTGTCTTTTTGAGGTTGGATCAGGATCCCCGCGTAAAGTGTTAAAAAGAGGTTTTAATTCGGCAGTGGTTAATTTTAAATATGGTCTAATCCAATTAATATCACCTAAGAGTTTTTGATAATCATTTAAAGTAATAAGATGGTCTTTTCTCAATTGCAGCGGGGTATGAGTCACCGTTTCCGAATTTATGACTCTTCCTAAGTAAGTTATGGGCGGATTGATTTGAATTTTTTCTGGGGCAATTTTTAGGCCTCTGTCTGTCAATGCCTGGGTCAGGTCCTGGAGCACAGTCTGCAGGTGAACTCTATCAGGATGAGCTATTAAAATATCATCCATATAGTGAATCATATACACGTGTTCATATTTAGCCCTAGTATCTTCTAGAGCGGCATTAACAAATTTTTGGCATAAAGTAGGGCTATTTTTCATTCCCTGAGGCAGAACCTTCCACTGAAACCGTAAATAAGGCTGTTTAAGATTTTCTGATGGCAGACTAAAGGCAAATCGCTTTTTATCCTCAGGATTTAAGGGAATAGTGAAAAAACAATCTTGTAAATCAATAACAATTATATTATATCCCTCTGGAACGGCTACTGGGGAAGGGAGCCCAGGCTGTAAGGCCCCCATGTCCTCCATGGTGGCATTAATAGCTCTCAAATCCTGTAAAAGTCGCCATTTACCAGATTTTTTCTTAATGACAAAAATAGGAGTGTTCCAGGGGCTATTGGAGGGCTCAATATGTCCCAATTCTAATTGTTCAAAGATTAATGCTTTAGCTGCCAATAATTTTTCCTTATGCAGAGGCCACTGTTCTACCCACACCGGATCTTGAGATTTCCATGTGATGGGGTCGGCAGCAAAAACAATGGCCTCAATTATAAATTTGGATATCCCAATCCAGCACGTAGCTTGCGAGGAGTTGGGCAAATTGGCTCAATTATTCCTGTCTGTTGTTTACCCAATCCTTTTGATGGATCATAGCCCATCTGCAACATCTGAGAGGTCACTTTATCATCAGGGCTAAAAAGTAACACTCCCATTTGAGATAGCACGTCCCTCCCCCACAGGGTAAGGGGGAGCGAAGGAACGACATAAGGTTGGAAAGTTCCACGGGTATCCTCAAATTGCCAATCTAAAATTTTTGCACTTTTGGCTATTGTGGGGGCTCTTCCTATCCCCACCAAGTTATTTTCAGTAGTATGTGTGGGCCAGGAGCTGGGCCAGTCTTTTCCTGAAATGCAAGAAACATCTGCTCCTGTGTCTAATAACCCCACAATAGACTTGCCATTAATCAGGATAGTCTTCATAGGACGTTTCTGAGTAATTTCTGTTATCCAAAAAACCATATCACTAGACCCAAATCCTTTATCCTGCCTTTCATTTTGAGTAGCTGTGCGCCCAATTGCAGTGTGGTAAGGCAAAAGCAAAAGTTGGGCTATTCTTTGTCCCTGATGTATTTGGAAAGTTTTAGTTGGGGGTGAAATCATTATCTGGATTTCTCCTGTATAATCTGAGTCAATTACTCCAGGGATGATTGTGAGACCTTGCATAGCTAAGGAACTTCTGCCTAGTATAATTCCTACTAAACCTGTTGGTAATGGGCCTTTAACTCCTGTAGGTATTTTTACAGTGGGGCTATCTGGTGTTAATATTGCTGAGGTGGTGGAACTGAGGTCCAGTCCTGCGCTGCCTGGGGTTGCTCTGATGAGTTCTGCGATGGGACGAAGGGAATGAATGGGTTCAGTGAGGCTGCCCCAATTGTTGTCGGGGCCTGAGGCTGGCCCCTCAATCCGTTTCCCGACTGCTGGTCGGGGCCCAAAAAGGCTCCATTTCTATGGAATTGTGACCTACATTCTTTTGCCCAGTGATATCCTTTTTGACAACGAGGGCAGAGAGATCTAGGGAGATTAGTAGGCACAGCCGGGGAGGGAGAATTCGGCAGAGAAGAACCGGCTGCTTTTTGGGGACAAGCTCGCATAAGGTGCCCTTCCCGTCCGCAAGAGAAGCAGGCCTTGGATAAACCAATATTCTGGCCTGGACTACTGGAATGACTCTTTGACGGGTTATTTCTATTTGTAAAAAAGGACTGTACTGCCTGCTGGTAAGAATTTCCCTTTATGGCTGCAGCTATGGCAACGCCCTGCATCATCGCTGGTCCTACATCTGCACATTGCCTGATATAATCTATTATTTCCCCAGTTTTTTTAATAGGACGTAAAATGGCCTGGCAGGTAGAATTAGCATTTTCAAATGCCAGTTGTTTTATCAATATACTAGCTGCCTCAGTGTTGGAAATTACTCTGTTGACTGCCTCTGCAAGTCTTGATATAAAGTCTTCATATGGCTCTTCTGGTTTTTGTTTAACATTTGAGAAGGAAGAGGTAGATTCTTTCCCTTCAGGCAACAAACGCCAAGCCCCAAGGGCGCAGGCGGTTACTTGATCTAAAGTGGTTTTATCTAATCCCATTTGATCTCTAAGTGTTCCAAAATCATTAGTCCCTGCCAACATATTTTTTATAATATATCTTGGGCCATATTTTTGGTTAGCATCAGCCTGTTTTTGGGCTAGATCTTCATATTCAGTTCTCCAAAGTACATATTGACCTCCAGACAGACAAGCTTTAGCGACTGTCTTCCAGTCATGGGGTGTCATCCATCTGCCCGCTAAAGCTTCCACCAATGATACAGTGTACGGGGCTTTAGGCCCATACAAAGCACAAGCCTGTTTGAGTTCTTTAATCATTTTCATTGGAATGGGTTCCCAGTGGGGGGCTGTTCTCCCACCACTTCCACCAAATATTATGGGGAAACAAGCCTCAAGGTGGGGATCAAGTTCATCATCTGGGCTAGAGAAAACTCTTCTTCGGGGAGCTTCTAGTGGAGGCCCCTCACCCTTATAGGGAGGGGGGGGCAAGGGGTGTCCTATGTCACTTTCTTCGTACTTTGGGAATTTTTTATCCGTTCTGTGTTTAGGTCTTACGGATGTTTTATCTGGGGAATCTGGCCTTAAACTCTCAGGTGCATATAATCTGATGGGGGACATTTGTCTTGAGCCTCTGGAAGCAGAAGGCTTAATTAAGGAAATTTCTCTTGAATTTGTGGAAGCAGGTGGTCTGGTTGGGGAAGTTTTTATTAAGCTCTTTGGAGCAGATAATCTAATTGGAGAAGTTTCTCTTAAACTCCTTGGAGCATCTTTATTTAATAAAGACCAGTCCTCATCAGAATGATCTTGACTTACTTCCTCTTCCAAATCTTCCTCATCTGAAAGCTGCTCTTTTTTGTCATCTCTATCTATTACCTTTTCTTGGGCAGTCATTGCAGCTATCATTTGACTCAACTGCCGATAGTTAGGTGTAGCCTCCTTTTCATCACTCTCCTCTTCGATAGATACCTTTTTCTCTGCACTTTCCTCTTTAAGATGTACCTTTTCAGATTCAGGGGCAGGGTCTAGAGCGTCCCTAATTATATTCCATAAGGAAAAGGCGTCAGTAGGCACCTTTTGTGAGCCATGTTCAGCATGGTAAGTTTTTAGTTGTTTTCCTACTCTCTCCCAGGTGTCTAAGTTAACAGTGCCTTCTTCTGGAAACCAGGGACACTGTTCTTGTACAAAGGAAAAAAATGAATGAATATTGGATTTTTTAACTTTAATTCCTCGTTTAGTTAGTAACTGCAAGATTACTCCTGTAAAAAGCTGTCTTTCTTTTGATTCACTGTTACCCATGTCAGAAAATTAAGTCTTATAGAAAAGTCTACCTCAACAAAAAGGTTTTACCTTTGGCGAGGGGGGTTTTGTTTTCAACCCTAAGATAGCAGGTTTCTTTTCAACCTCTAGAGCACCAGGTTTCTCTTAAACCCTTGAACACTTCCCACTCCTCCTCACCCTGTCTATCCTACAGGGGGGTCCGCGGCACCCTGAGTGGGGTCCTAGCCGTCCCGAACACTCAACACTGGGGGAGTACCCGAAAGTACTCCGGGGGGAGTGATTAAGTCACTCCGGGGGGGAGCAACAGAGAGTGCTCCGGGGGGAGCAACAGAGAGTGCTCCGGGGGGAGCTACAGAGAGTGCTCCGGGGGGAGCTTTTGCTCCGAGGAACCTACCTTCGAATAGCCTGTTCCGGGCGCCACTTGCCGGGGTCCAGCCCCGGTGGATCCAGGGAATTCGAAGGGTGGACGGCGTTGGCGTGGAAAGACTTGTTTATTTATTAATATAAGATTAGATTAAGAAACTGTAGTGCAGTAGGAAGATTAAGTGGAGAAAGAGGGCTGAATAGCTTGGTTTACGCGGAAGACCAATAAAATTCCAGACAAGGAATTTGCACCATCTACGTTGGGCCACCGGTGCCCGCTTGAATATCTAAGGGTGCCTCGCCTTAAGCTCCCTTTCTCGCGGATCTTAATAACCAGGGCAAATAAGTAGACCTGGCGAGCCTCCGCGCCCCAGATGGAAATTCAGCCTGAAATTAAAGTAAAGAGCAGAGGGAAGAAAAGGGAGAGAAAAAGAGAGAGAGAGAGAGACAGGGGGGGAGCCAGATTCCCAAGAAACCAGGCCGAGACTAGTCCGAGAAACTGGTCTGAGAATCTGGTCCCGTCCTTTATTGTTCAGAAGGCCTTTTATACTTTTGATAAAACATGGAGATCAATGGGTAACACAAAGTTATGCAGCGTTAGCAGTCCAGACTCTTATCAAAACCAGGCTTTTCTCTCTGCATACCTAATTGTATACACAAGTCTTAGGTAATTTACATCATCTTCCAACCAAAAGGGCCAATTAACATTTTACAGCCTTTTTTCTGATAAGGGTTTGTCAACCACAAGACTTATTTGTGTTGATCTTCCCAAGGTCTGGTGCCACTCTCGGAAAGCACTAAAGAAAGTTACATTCTTAGACAGCAAGGATACAGCAACTTATAACAAGTAGAGGGAGTGCAGTGATTTATAGCAAAAGAGAAGCAATTAACTCAAAAGTCTAGTGTTGCTAACATCAAAACTACTATGTATCTTTTTCTACATCCTGCTTACATTAACATCCTTCCAGGTGCCTAAAAGATAAAGAATAAGGAGGTCTCGCAGCAATCCTTGAGTCAACAGTGAAAACCCTCTACCAATATAATTTTTAACTCTTTAGAAAAGGCTCTGTATCTTTAAGATGCTTTTAAGCTTTGTGCCTCCCGCGGTTGGGGGGCTGTAAGCAATTCACAAGCTGTAAGCTTTGTGCCTCTCGCGGTTGGGGGGCTGTAAGCAATTCACAAGCTGTAAGAGGTCTGGGGAACCTGTTAGGCAGACTAGAGAGCTATCAGAGGGGTTTAACTGAAACATCCCTTTCAAATGCAGAAGACTAAAACCCTGAATTGACTTTTTTCCAGAGAATATCAGAAAAGTGGAAAAGCAGAGCACAAAAGCCAGCAGATTTTTGCTGGGGTACATGCTTAGGAATATCCAGAGGGGTCCCTGAAGTCTGAGCACGCCTTGCGTATGTCAGCTTCCTTCCTCATGACCTTGTCACGGGCGGGATTCCTCACACTGGCTTCCGGCAGGGTATGGTGGTGAACTTCTTGAGTTGCAGCAAGGCTGTGAAAGACCCTTTCGAAGTTCCAGAGGTAAGGTGTCATTAGTCTCCAGACGCCTCATCGGAAATAGGCCTCATCTCGCCTGGAAGGGAGAACTTCCTGGATTTTCTCGAGTTGCGGCAGGTGTTCTCGAGTTACGACGGGGACCTCAGGGACCCGCCCTGGTGGCCTCAGGAGAGGCCAGTCCCTATGCGAGTTGCTAGGGGGCCTCTCGGGATTCCTCTCCCGTCGATACCGGGGCCAAAAACCTTGTGTGGAGTCAGGGCCGGAACCGAGGATTCCTCTCAGGGGCTGACATGGATCTTTGGGTACTTCTGGAGTCTCCCCAGGGGAGTCAGGCCTCGTCTCGAGTGGGGGCATGCACGTGCACTTTCCTTCCAGGCTGTAGCAGCAATGTCACGCTACCTGTCACGTGGATCAAATGATCTGTGGTTTTCCCTCGAGGCTTTCCCACAGGGCTGTCCCACGTGCCACCGTGGTGTGAGTCGATCCTCGGCGTGAAAGATGAGCCAGTGCAGGGCAAAGAGGTTCCTCTGGAATGGACTGAGACATCTGGGGGACTCTTGGAATGGTGGTACGACCATGGAGTTCCTCTCGCCTTTCCTGTTGAGAGTGCCTCCTCTTGAGATGCGACGGGAACGCCGGGAATATTTTCCCGTTGAAAGCAGGGAAAGGATCCCTCATCTCGAGCTACGAGGGGGAAACGGGGCTCCTCTGGATGTGGGCGGGACCATCGTGCTTCCTCTCGAGTGGAGACGGGTATGGCGGTGAACTTCTTGAGTTGCAGCAAGGGTGTGAAAGACCCTTTCGAAGTTCCAGAGGTTAGGTGTCATTAGTCTCCAGACGCCTCATTGGAAATAGGCCTCATCTCGCCTGGAAGGGAGAACTTCCTTGATTTTCTCGAGTTGCGGCAGGTGTTCTCGAGTTACGACGGGGACCTCAGGGACCCGCCCTGTTGGCCTCAGGAGAGGCCAGTCCCTATGCGTGTTGCTAGGGGGCCCCTCGGGATTCCTCTCCCGTCGATACCGGGGCCAAAAACCTTGTGTGGAGACAGGGCTGGAACCGAGGATTCCTCTCAGGGACTGATATGGATCTTTGGGTACTTCTGGAGTCTCGCCAGGGGAGACAGGCCTCGTCTCGTGTGGGGGCAGGCACGTGCACTTTCCTTCCAGGCTGTAGCAGCAATGTCACGCTTCACGTCGCGTGGATCAAAGGATCTGTGGTTTTCCCTCGAGGCTTTCCCTCGAGGCTTTCCCACAGGGCTGTACCACGTGACACCGTGGTGTGAGTCGATTCTCGGCGTGAAAAATGAGCCAGTGCAGGGCAAAGAGGTTCCTCTGGAATGGACTGAGACATCTGGGGGACTCTTGGAATGGTGGTACGACCATGGAGTTCCTCTCGCCTTTCCTGTTGAGAGTGCCTCCTCTTGAGATGCGACGGGAACGCCGGGAATTCTTTCCCGTTGAAAGGAGGGAAAGGATCCCTCATCTCGAGCTACGAGGGGGAAACGGGGCTCCTCTGGATTTGGGAGGGACCATCGTGCTTTCTCTCGAGTGGAGATGGGTATGGCGGTGAACTTCTTGAGTTGCAGCAAGGGTGTGAAAGACCCTTTCGAAGTTCCAGAGGTTAGGTGTCATTAGTCTCCAGACGCCTCATCGGAAATAGGCCTCATCTCGCCTGGAAGGGAGAACTTCCTGGATTTTCTCGAGTTCCGGCAGGTGTTCTCGAGTTACGACGGGGACCTCAGGGACCCGCCCTGGTGGCCTCAGGAGAGGCCAGTCCCCATGCGAGTTGCTAGGGGGCCTCTCGGGATTCCTCTCCCGTCGATACCGGGGCCAAAAAGCTTGTGTGGAGTCAGGGCCGGAACCGAGGATTCCTCTCAGGGGCTGACATGGATCTTTGGGTACTTCTGGAGTCTCCCCAGGGGAGTCAGGCCTCGTCTCGAGTGGGGGCATGCACGTGCGCTTTCCTTCCAGGCTGTAGCAGCAATGTCACGCTTCCCGTCGCGTGGATCAAAGGATCTGTGGTTTTCCCTCGAGGCTTTCCCTCGAGGCTTTCCCACAGGGCTGTCCCACGTGCCACCGTGTTGTGAGTCGATCCTCGGCTTGAACGATGAGCCAGTGCAGGGCAAAGAGGTTCCTCTGGAATGGACTGAGACATCTGGGGGACTCTTGGAATGGTGGTACGACCATGGAGTTCCTCTCGCCTTTCCTGTTGAGAGTGCCTCCTCTTGAGATCCGACGGGAACGCCGGGAATACTTTCCCGTTGAAAGCAGGGAAAGGATCCCTCATCTCGAGCTACGAGGGGGAAACGGGGCTCCTCTGGATGTGGGCGGGACCATCGTGCTTCCTCTCGAGTGGAGACGGGTATGGCGGTGAACTTCTTGAGTTGCAGCAAGGGTGTGAAAGACCCTTTCGAAGTTCCAGAGGTTAGGTGTCATTAGTCTCCAGAGGCCTCATCGGAAATAGGCCTCATCTCGCCTGGAAGGGAGAACTTCCTGGATTTTCTCGAGTTGCGGCAGGTGTTCTCGAGTTACGACGGGGACCTCAGGGACCCGCCCAGGTGGCCTCAGGAGAGGCCAGTCCCCATGCGAGTTGCTAGGGGGCCTCTCGGGATTCCTCTCCCGTCGAAACCGGGGCCAAAAAATCTTGTGTGGAGTCAGGGCCGGAATCGAGGATTCCTCTCAGGGGCTGACATGGATCTTTGGGTACTTCTGGAGTCTCCCCAGGGGAATCAGGCCTCGTCTCGAGTGGGGGCATGCACGTGCGCTTTCCTTCCAGCCTGTAGCAGCAATGTCACGCTTCCCTTCGCGTGGATCAAAGGATCTGTGGTTTCCCTCGAGGCTTTCCCTCGAGGCTTTCCCATAGGGCTGTCCCACGTGCCACCGTGGTGTGAGTCGATCCTGGCGTGAAAGATGAGCCAGTGCAGGGTACAGAGGTTCCGCTGGAATGGACTGAGACATCTGGGGGACTCTTGGAATGGTGGTACGACCATGGAGTTCCTCTCGCCTTTCCTGTTGAGAGTGCCTCCTTTTGAGATGCGACGGGAACGCCGGGAATTCTTTCCCGTTGAAAGCAGGGAAAGGATCCCTCATCTCGAGCTACGAGGGGGAAACGGGGCTCCTCTGGATGTGGGCGGGACCATCGTGCTTCCTCTCGAGTGGAGACGGGTATGGCGGTGAACTTCTTGAGTTGCAGGAAGGGTGTGAAAGACCCTTTCGAAGTTCCAGAGGTTAGGTGTCATTAGTCTCCAGACGCCTCATCGGAAATAGGCCTCATCTCGCCTGGAAGGGAGAACTTCCTGGATTTTCTCGAGTTGCGGCAGGTGCTCTCGAGTTACGACGGGGACCTCAGGGACCCGCCCTGGTGGCCTCAGGAGAGGCCAGTCCCCATGCGAGATGCTAGGGGGCCTCTCGGGATTCCTCTCCCGTCGATACCGGGGCCAAAAACTTTGTGTGGAGTCAGGTCCGGAAACGAGGATTCCTCTCAGGGGCTTACATGGATCTTTGGGTACTTCTGGAGTCTCCACAGGGGAGTCAGGCCTCGTTTCGAGTCGGGGCATGCACGTGCGCTTTCCTTCCAGGCTGTAGCACCAATGTCACGCTTCCCGTCGCGTGGATCAAAGGATCTGTGGTTTTCCCTCGAGGCTTTCCCACAGGGCTGTCGCACGTGCCACCGTGGTGTGAATCGATCCTCGGCGTGAAAGATGAGCCAGTGCAGGGCAAAGAGGTTCCTCTGGAATGGACTGAGACATCTGGGGGACTCTTGGAATGGTGGTACGACCATGGAGTTCCTCTCGCCTTTCCTGTTGAGAGTGCCTCCTCTTGAGATGCGACGGGAACGCCGGGAATTCTTTCCCGTTGAAAGCAGGGAAAGGATCCCACATCTCGAGCTACGATGGGGAAACGGGGCTCCTCTGGATGTGGGCGGGACCATCGTGTTTCCTCTCGAGAGGAGACGGGTATGGCGGTGAACTTCTTGAGTTGCAGCAAGGGTGTGAAAGACCCTTCCGAAGTTCCAGAGGTTTGGTGTCATTAGTCTCCAGATGCCTCATCGGAAATAGGCCTCATCTCGCCTGGAATGGTGAACTTCCTGGATTTTCTCGAGTTGCGGCAGGTGTTCTCGAGTTACGACGGGGACCTCAGGGACCCGCCCTGGTGGCCTCAGGAGAGGCCAGTCCCCATGCGAGTTGCTAGGGGGCCTCTCGGGATTCCTCTCCCGGCGATACCGGGGCCAAAAACCTTGTGTGGAGTCAGGGCCGGAACCGAGGATTCCTCTCAGAGGCTGACATGGATCTTTGGGTACTTCTGGAGTCTCCCCAGGGGAGTCAGGCCTCGTCTCGAGTGGGGGCATGCACGTGTGATTTCCTTCCAGGCTGTAGCAGCAATGTCACGCTTCCCGTCGCGAGGATCAAAGGATCTGTTTTTTTCCCTCGAGGCTTTCCCACAGGGCTGTCCCACGTGCCACCGTGGTGTGAGTCGATCCTCGGCGTGAAAGATGAGCCAGTGCAGGGCAAAGAGGTTCCTCTGGAATGGACTGAGACATCTGGGGGACTCTTGGAATGGTGGTACGACCATGGAGTTCCTCTCGCCTTTCCTGTTGAGAGTGCCTCCTCTTGAGATGCGACGGGAACGCCGGGAATTCTTTCCCGTTGAAAGCAGGGAAAGGATCCCTCATCTCGAGCTACGAGGGGGAAACGGGGCTCCTCTGGATGTGGGCGGGACCATCGTGCTTCCTCTCGAGTCGAGACGGGTATGGCGGTGAACTTCTTGAGTTGCAGCAAGGGTGTGAAAGACCCTTTCGAAGTTCCAGAGGTTAGGTGTCATTAGTCTCCAGACGCCTCATCGGAAATAGGCCTAATCTCGCCTGGAAGGGAGAACTTCCTGGATTTTCTCGAGTTGCGGCAGCTGTTCTGGAGTTACGACGGGGACCTCAGGGACCTGCACTGGTGGCCTCAGGAGAGGCCAGTCCCCATGCGAGTTGCTAGGGGGCCTCTCGGGATTCCTCTCCCGTCGATACCGGGGCCAAAAACCTTGTGTGGAGTCAGGGCCGGAACCGAGGATTCATCTCAGGGGCTGACATGGATCTTTGGGTACTTCTGGAGTCTCCACAGGGGAGTCAGGCCTCGTCTCGAGTGGGGGCATACACGTGCGCCTTCCTTCCAGGCTGTAGCAGCAATGTCACGCTTCCCTTCGCGTGGATCAAAGGATCTGTGGTTTTCCCTCGAGGCTTTCCATCGAGGCTTTCCCACAGGGCTGTCCCACGTGCCACCGTGGTGTGAGTCGATCCTGGCGTGAAAGATGAGCCAGTGCAGGGTACAGAGGTTCCGCTGGATTGGACTGAGACATCTGGGGGACTCTTGGAATGGTGGTACGACCATGGAGTTCCTCTCGCCTTTCCTGTTGAGAGTGCCTCCTTTTGAGATGCGACGGGAACGCCGGGAATTCTTTCCCGTTGAAAGCAGGGAAAGGATCGCTCATCTCGAGCTACGAGGGGGAAACGGGGCTCCTCTGGATGTGGGCGGGACCATCGTGCTTCCTCTCGAGTGGAGACGGGTATGGCGGTGAACTTCTTGAGTTGCAGCAAGGGTGTGAAAGACCCTTTCGAAGTTCCAGAGGTTAGGTGTCATTAGTCTCCAGACGCCTCATCGGAAATAGGCCTCATCTCGCCTGGAAGGGAGAACTTCCTGGATTTTCTTGAGTTGCGGCAGGTGCTCTCGAGTTACGACGGGGACCTCAGGGACCCGCCCTGGTGGCCTCAGGAGAGGCCAGTCCCCATGCGAGATGCTAGGGGGCCTCTCGGGATTCCTCTCCCGTCGATACCGGGGCCAAAGACTTTGTGTGGAGTCAGGTCCGGAAACGAGGATTCCTCTCAGGGGCTTACATGGATCTTTGGGTATTTCTGGAGTCTCCCCAGGGGAGTCAGGCCTCGTCTCGAGTCGGGGCATGCACGTGCGCTTTCCTTCCAGGCTGTAGCAGCAATGTCACGCTTCCCGTCGCGTGGATCAAAGGATCTGTGGTTTTCCCTCGAGGCTTTCCCACAGGGCTGTCCCACGTGCCACCGTGTTGTGAGTCGATCCTCGGCGTGAAAGATGAGCCAGTGCAGGGCAAAGAGGTTCCTCTGGAATGGACTGAGACATCTGGGGGACTCTTGGAATGGTGGTACGACCATGGAGTTCCTCTCGCCTTTCCTGTTGAGAGTGCCTCCTCTTGAGATGCGACGGGAACGCAGGAATTCTTTCCCGTTGAAAGCAGGGAAAGGATCCCTCATCTCGAGCTACGATGGGGAAACGGGGCTCCTCTGGATGTGGGCGGGACCATCGTGTTTCCTCTCGAGTGGAGACGGGTATGGCGGTGAACTTCTTGAGTTGCAGCAAGGGTGTGAAAGATCCTTCCGAAGTTCCAGAGGTTTGGTGTCATTAGTCTCCAGACGCCTCATCGGAAATAGGCCTCATCTCGCCTGGAATGGTGAACTTCCTGGATTTTCTCGAGTTGCGGCAGGTGTTCTCGAGTTACGACGGGGACCTCAGGGACCCGCCCTGGTGGCCTCAGGAGAGGCCAGTCCCCATGCGAGTTGCTAGGGGGCCTCTCGGGATTCCTCTCCCGTCGATACCGGGGCCAAAAACCTTGTGTGGAGTCAGGGCCGGAACCGAGGATTCCTCTCAGAGGCTGACATGGATCTTTGGGTACTTCTGGAGTCTCCCCAGGGGAGTCAGGCCTCGTCTCGAGTGGGGGCATGCACGTGCGCTTTCCTTCCAGGCTGTAGCAGCAATGTTACGCTTCCCTTCGCGTGGATCAAAGGATCTGTGGTTTTCCCTCGAGGCTTTCCCTCGAGGCTCTCCCACAGGGCTGTCCCACGTGCCACCGTGGTGTGAGTCGATCCTGGCGTGAAAGATGAGCCAGTGCAGGGCAAAGAGGTTCCTCTGGAATGGACTGAGACATCTGCGGGACTCTTGGAATGGTGGTACGACCATGGAGTTCCTCTCGCCTTTCCTGTTGAGAGTGCCTCCTCTTGAGATGCGACGGGAACGCCGGGAATTCTTTCCCGTTGAAAGCAGGGAAAGGATCCCTCATCTCGAGCTACGAGGGGGAAACGGGGCTCCTCTGGATTTGGGAGGGACCATCGTGCTTCCTCGCGAGTGGAGACGGGTATGGCGGTGAACTTCTTGAGTTGCAGCAAGGGTGTGAAAGACCCTTTCAAAGTTCCAGAGGTTAAGTGTCATTAGTCTCCAGACGCCTCATCGGAAATAGGCCTCATCTAGCCTGGAAGGGAGAATTTCCTGGATTTTCTCGAGTTGCAGCCGGTGTTCTCGAGTTACGATGGTGACCTCAGGGACCCGCCCTGGTGGCCTCAGGAGAGGCCAGTCCCCAGGCGAGTTGCTAGGGGGCCTCTCGGGATTCCTCTCCCTTCGATACCGGGGCCAAAAACCTTGTGTGGAGTCAGGGCCGGAACCGAGGATTCATCTCAGGGGCTGACATTGATCTTTGGGTACTTGTGGAGTCTCCACAGGGGAGTCAGGCCTCGTCTCGAGTGGGGGCATGCACGTGTGCTTTCCTTCCAGGCTGTAGCAGTAATGTCACGTTTCCCGTGGCCTGGATCAAAGGATCTGTGGTTTAACCTCGAGGCTTTCCCTCGAGGCTTTCCCACAGGGCTGTTCCACGTGCCACCGTGGTGTGAGTCGATCCTCGGCGTGAAAGATGAGCCAGTGCAGGGCAAAGAGGTTCCTCTGGAATGGACTGAGACTTCTGGGGGACTCTTAGAATGGTGGTACGACCATGGAGTTCCTCTCGCCTTTCCTGTTGAGAGTGCCTCCTCTTGAGATGCGACGGGAACGCCGGGAATTCTTTCCCGTTGAAAGCAGGGAAAGGATCCCTCATCTCGAGCTACGAGGGGGAAACGGGGATCCTCTGGATGTGGGCGGGACCATCGTGCTTCCTCTCGAGTGGAGACGGGTATGGCGGTGAACTTCTTGAGTTGCAGCAAGGGTGTGAAAGACCCTTTCGAAGTTCCAGAGGTTAGGTGTCATTAGTCTCCAGACGCCTCATCGGAAATAGGCCTCATCTCGCCTGGAAGGGAGAACTTCCTGGATTTTCTCGAGTTGCAGCCGGTGTTCTCGAATTACGATGGGGACCTCAGGGACCCGCCCTGGTGGCCTCAGGAGAGGCCAGTCCCCATGCGAGTTGCTAGGGGGCCTCTCGGGATTCCTCTCCCGTCGATACCGGGGCCAAAAACCTTGTGTGGAGTCAGGGCCGGAACCGAGGATTCCTCTCAGGGGCTGACATGGATCTTTGGGTACTTCTGGAGTCTCCCCAGGGGAGTCAGGCCTCGTCTCGAGTGGGGGCATGCACGTGCGCTTTCCTTCCAGGCTGTAGCAGCAATGTCACGCTTCCCGTCGCGTGGATCAAAGGATCTGTGGTTTTCCCTCGAGGCTTTCCCACAGGGCTGTCCCACGTGCCACCGTGGTGTGAGTCGATCCTCGGCGTGAAAGATGAGCCAGTGCAGGGCAAATAGGTTCCTCTGGAATGGACTGAGACATCTGGGGGACTCTTGGAATGGTGGTACGACCATGGAGTTCCTCTCGCCTTTCCTGTTGACAGTGCCTCCTCTTGAGATGCGACGGGAACGCCGGCAATTCTTTCCCGTGGAAAGCAGGGAAAGGATCCCTCATCTCGAGCTACGAGGGGGACACGGGGCTCCTCTGGATCTGGGCGGGACCATCGTGCTTCCCTTCGAGTGGAGACGGGTATGGCGGTGAACTTCTTGAGTTGCAGCAAGGGTGTGAAAGACCCTTTCGAAGTTCCAGAGGTTAGGTGTCATTAGTCTCCAGACGCCTCATCGGAAATAGGCCTAATCTCGCCTGGAAGGGAGAACTTCCTGGATTTTCTCGAGTTGCGGCAGATGTTCTCGAGTTACGACGGGGACCTCAGGGACCCGCCCTGGTGGCCTCAGGAGAGGCCAGTCCCCATGCGAGTTGCTAGGGGGCCTCTTGGGGTTCCTCTCCCTTCAATTCCGGGGCCATAAACCTTGTGTGTAGTCAGGGCCGAAACCGAGGATTCCTCTCAGGGGCTGACATGGATCTTTGGGTACTTCTGGAGTCTCCCCAGGGGAGTCAGGCCTCGTCTCGAGTGGGGGCATGCACGTGCGCTTTCCTTCGAGGCTGTAGCAGCAATGTCACGCTTCTTGTGGCATGGATCAAAGGATCTGTGGTTTTCCCTCGAGGCTTTCCCTCGAAGATTTCCCACAGGGCTGTCCCACGTGCCACCGTGGTGTGAATCGATCCTCGGGGTGAAAGATGAGCCAGTGCAGGGCAAAGAAGTTCCTCTGGAATGGACTGAGACATCTGGGGGACTCTTGGAATGGTGGTACGACCATGGAGTTCCTCTCGCCTTTCCTGTTGAGAGTGCCTCCTCTTGAGATGCGATGGGAACGCCGGGAATTCTTTCCCGTTGAAAGCAGGGAAAGGATCCGTCATCTCGAGCTCCGAGGAGGAAACGGGGCTCCTATAGATGTGGGCGGGACCATCGTGCTTCCTCTCGAGTGGAGACGGGTATGGCGGTGAACTTCTTGAGTTGCAGCAAGGGTGTGAAAGACCCTTTCGAAGTTCCAAACGTTAGGGGTCATTAGTCTCCAGACGCCTCATCGGAAATAGGCCTCATCTCGCCTGGAAGGGAGAACTTTCTGGATATTCTCGTATTGCGGCAGGTGTTCTCGAGTTACGACGGGGACTTCAGGGACCCGCCCCGGTGGCCTCAGGAGAGGCCAGTCCCCATGCGAGTTGCTAGGGGGCCTCTCGGTATTCCTCTCCCGCCGATACCGGAGCCAAAAACCTTGTGTGGATTCAGGGCCGGAAACGAGGATTCCTCTCACGGGTGACATGGATCTTGGGTACTTCTGGAGTCTCCCCAGGCGAGTCAGGCCTCGTCTCGAGTGGGGGCATGCACGTGCGCTTTCCTTCCAGGCTGTAGCAGCAATGGCACGCTTCCCGTCGCGTGGATCAAAGGATCTGTGGTTTTCCCTCGAGGCTTTCCCTCGAGGCTTTCCCACAGGGCTGTCCCACGTGCCACCGTGGTGTGAGTCGATCCTAGGCGTGAAAGATGAGCCAGTGCAGGGCAAAGAGGTTCCTCTGGAATGGACTGAGACATCTGGGGGACTCTTGGAATGGTGGTACGACCATGGAGTTCCTCTCGCCTTTCCTGTTGAGAGTGCCTCCTCTTGAGATGCGACGGGAACGCCGGGAATTCTTTCCCGTCGAATGCAGGGAAAGGATCCCTCATCTCGAGCTACGAGGGGGAAACGGGGCTCCTCTGGATGTGGGCGGGACCGTCGTGCTTCCTCTCGAGTGGAGACGGGTATGGTGGTGAACTTCTTGAGTTGCAGCAAGGGTGTGAAAGACCCTTTCGAAGTTCCAGAGGTTAGGTGTCATTAGTCTCCAGACGCCTCATCGGAAATAGGCCTCATCTCGCCTGGAAGGGAGAACTTCCTGGATTTTCTCGAGTTGCGGCAGGTGTTCTCGAGTTACGACGGGGACCTCAGGGACCCGCCCTGGTGGCCTCAGGAGAGGCCAGTCCCCATGCGAGTTGCTAGGGGGCCTCTCGGGATTGCTCTCCCGTCGATACCGGGGCCAAAAACCTTGTGTGGAGTCAGGGCCGGAACAGAGGATTCCTCTCAGGGGCTGACATGGATCTTTGGGTACTTCTGGAGTCTCCCCAGTGGAGTCAGACCTCGTATCGAGTGGGGGCATGCACGTGCGCTTTCCTTCCATGCTGTAGCAGCAATGTCACGCTTCCCGTCGCGTGGATCAAAGGATCTGTGGTTTTCCCTCGAGGCTTTCCCTCGAGGCTTTCCCACAGGGCTGTCCCACGTGCCACCGTGGTGTGAGTCGATCCTCGGCGTGAAAGATGAGCCAGTGCAGGGCAAAGAGCTTCCTCTGGAATGGACTGAGACATCTGGGGGACTCTTGGAATGGTGGTACGACCATGGAGATCCTCTCGCCTTTCCTGTTGAGAGTGCCTCCGCTTTAGATGCGACGGGAACGCCGGGAATTCTTTCCCGTTGAAAGCAGGGAAAGGATCCCTCATCTCGAGCACCGAGGGGAAAACGGGACTCCTCTGGATGTGGGCGGGACCATCGTGCTTCCTCTCGAGTGGAGACGGGTATGGCGGAGAACTTCTTGAGTTGCAGCAAGGGTGTGAAAGACCCTTTCAAAGTTCCAGAGGTTAGGTGTGATTAGTCTCCAGACGCCTAATCGGAAATAGGCCTCATCTCGCCTGGAAGGGAGAACTTCCTGGATTTTCTCGAGTTGCGGCAGGTGTTCTTAAGTTACGACGGGGAACTCAGGGACCCGCCCTGGTGGCCTCAGGAGAGGCCAGTCCCCATGCGAGTTGCTAGGGGGCCTCTCGGGATTCCTCTCCTGTCGATACCGGGGCCAAAAACCTTGAGTGGAGTCAGGGCCGGAACCGAGGATTCCTCTCAGGGGCTGACATGGATCTTTGGGTACTTCTGGAGTCTCCCCAGGGGAGTCAGGCCTCGTCTCGAGTGGGGGCATGCACGTGCGCTTTCCTTCCAGGCTGTAGCAGCAATGTCACGCTTCCCGTCACGTGGATCAAAGGATCTGTGGTTTTCCCTCGAGGCTTTCCCTCGAGGCTTTCCCACAGGGCTGTCCCACGTGCCACCGTGGTGTGAGTCGATCCACGGCGTGAAAGATGAGCCAGTGCAGGGCAAAGAGTTTCCTCTGGAATGGACTGAGACATCTGGGGGACTCTTGGAATGGTGGTACGACCATGGAGTTCCTCTCGCCTTTCCTGTTGAGAGTGCCTCCTCTTGATATGCGACGGGAACGCCGGGAATTCTTTCCCGTTGAAAGCAGGGAAAGGATCCCTCATCTCGAGCTACGAGGGGGAAACGGGGCTCCTCTGGATGTGGGCGGGACCATCGTGCTTCCTCTCGAGTGGAGACGGGTATGGCGGTGAACTTCTTGAGTTGCAGCAAGGGTGTGAAAGACCCTTTCGAAGTTCCAGAGGTTAGGTGTCATTAGTCTCCAGACGCCTCATCGGAAATAGGCCTCATCTCGCCTGGAAGGGAGAACTTCCTGGATTTTCTCGAGTTGCGGCAGGTGTTCTCGAGTTACGACGGGGACCTCAGGGACCCGCCCTGGTGGCCTCAGGAGAGGCCAGTCCCCATGCGAGTTGCTAGGGGGCCTCTCGGGATTCCTCTCCCGTCGATACCGGGGCCAAAAACCTTGTGTGGAGTCAGGGCCGGAACCGAGGATTCCTCTCAGGGGCTGACATGGATCTTTGGGTACTTCTGGAGTCTCCCCAGGGGAGTCAGGCCTCGTCTCCAGTGGGGGCATGCACGTGCACTTTCCTTCCAGGCTGTAGCAGCAATGTCACGCTTCCCGTCGCGTGGATCAAAGGATCTGTGGTTTTCCCTCGAGGCTTTCCCACAGGGCTGTCCCACGTGCCACCGTGGTGTGAGTCGATCCTCGGCGTGAAAGATGAGCCAGTGCAGGGCAAAGAGGTTCCTCTGGAATGGACTGAGACATCTGGGGGACTCTTGGAATGGTGGTACGACCATGGAGTTCCTCTCGCCTTTCCTGTTGAGAGTGCCTCCTCTTGAGATGCGACGGGAACGCCGGGAATTCTTTCCCGTTGAAAGCAGGGAAAGGATCCCTCATCTCGAGCTACGAGGGGGAAACGGGGCTCCTCTGGATGTGGGCGGGACCATCGTGCTTCCTCTCTAGTGGAGACGGGTATGGCGGTGAACTTCTTGAGTTGCAGCAAGGGTGTGAAAGACCCTTTCGAAGTTCCAGAGGTTAGGTGTCATTAGTCTCCAGAGGCCTCATCGGAAATAGGCCTCATCTCGCCTGGAAGGGAGAACTTCCTGGATTTTCTCGAGTTGCGGCAGGTGTTCTCGAGTTACGACGGGGACCTCAGGGACCCGCCCTGGTGGCCTCAGGAGAGGCCAGTCCCTAGGCGAGTTGCTAGGGGGCCTCTCGGATTCCTCTCCCGTCGATACCGGGGCCAAAAACCTTGTGTGGAGTCAGGGCCGGAACCGAGGATTCCTCTCAGGGGCTGACATGGATCTTTGGGTACTTCTGGAGTCTCCCCAGGGGAGTCAGGCCTCGTCTCGAGTGGGGGCATGCACGTGCGCTTTACTTCCAGGCTGTAGCAGCAATGTCACGCTTCCCGTCGCGTGGATCAAAGGATCTGTGGTTTTCCCTCGAGGCTTTCCCTCGAGGCTTTCCCACAGGGCTGTCCCACGTGCCACCGTGGTGTGAGTCAATCCTGGGCGTGAAAGATGAGCCAGTGCAGGGCAAAGAGGTTCCTCTGGAATGGACTGAGACATCTGGGGGACTCTTGGAATGGTGGTACGACCATGGAGTTCCTCTCGCCTTTCCTGTTGAGAGTGCCTCCTCTTGAGATGCGACGGGAACGCCGTGAATTCTTTCCCGTTTAAAGCAGGGAAAGGATCCCTCATCTCGAGCTACGAGGGGGAAACGGGGCTCCTCTGGATGTGGGCGGGACCATCGTGCTTCCTCTCTAGTGGAGACGGGTATGGTGGTGAACTTCTTGAGTTGCAGCAAGGCTGTGAAAGACCCTTTCGAAGTTCCAGAGGTAAGGTGTCATTAGTCTCCAGACGCCTCATCGGAAATAGGCCTCATTTCGCCTGGAAGGGAGAACTTCCTGGATTTTCTCGAGTTGCGGCAGGTGTTCTCGAGTTACGACGGGGACCTCAGGGACCCGCCCTCGTGGCCTCAGGAGAGGCCAGTCCCTATGCGAGTTGCTAGGGGGCCTCTCGGGATTCCTCTCCCGTCGATACCGGGGCCAAAACCCTTGTGTGGAGTCAGGGCCGGAACCGAGGATTCCTCTCAGGGGCTGACATGGATCTTTGGGTACTTCTGGAGTCTCCCCAGGGGAGTCAGGCCTCGTCTCGAGTGGGGGCATGCACGTGCACTTTCCTTCCAGGCTGTAGCAGCAATGTCACGCTTCCCGTCGCGTGGATCAAATGATGTGTGGTTTTCCCTCGAGGCTTTCCCACAGGGCTGTCCCACGTGCCACCGTGGTGTGAGTCGATCCTCGGCGTGAAAGATGAGCCAGTGCAGGGCAAAGAGGTTCCTCTGGAATGGACTGAGACATCTGGGGGACTCTTGGAATGGTGGTACGACCATGGAGTTCCTCTCGCCTTTCCTGTTGAGAGTGCCTCCTCTTGAGATGCGACGGGAACGCCGGGAATTTTTTGCCATTGAAAGCAGGGAAAGGATCCCTCATCTCGAGCTACGAGGGGGAAATGGGGCTCCTCTGGATGTGGGCGGGACCATCGTGCTTTCTCTCGAGTGGAGACGGGTATGGCGGTGAACTTCTTGAGTTGCAGCAAGGGTGTGAAAGACCCTTTCGAAGTTCCAGAGGTAGGTGTCATTAGTCTCCAGACGCCTCATCGGAAATAGGCCTCATCTCGCCTGGAAGGGAGAACTTCCTTGATTTTCTCGAGTTGCGGCAGGTGTTCTCGAGTTACGACGGGGACCTCCGGGACCCGCCCTGTTGGCCTCAGGAGAGGCCAGTCCCTATGCGTGTTGCTAGGGGGCCCCTCGGGATTCCTCTCCCGTCGATACCGGGGCCAAAAACCTTGTGTGGAGTCAGGGCCGGAACCGAGGATTCCTCTCAGGGACTGATATGGATCTTTGGGTACTTCTGGAGACTCGCCAGGGGAGACAGGCCTCGTCTCTTGTTGGGGCATGCACGTGCACTTTCCTTCCAGGCTGTAGCAGCAATGTCACGCTTCCCGTCGCGTGGATCAAAGGATCTGTGGTTTTCCCTCGAGGCTTTCCCTCGAGGCTTTACCACAGGGCTGTCCCACGTGCCACCGTGGTGTGAGTCAATCCTGGGCGTGAAAGATGAGCCAGTGCAGGGCAAAGAGGTTCCTCTGGAATGGACTGAGACATCTGGGGGACTCTTGGAATGGTGGTACGACCATGGAGTTCCTCTCGCCTTTCCTGTTGAGAGTGCCTCCTCTTGAGATGCGACGGGAACGCCGTGAATTCTTTCCCGTTTAAAGCAGGGAAAGGATCCCTCATCTCGAGCTACGAGGGGGAAACGGGGCTCCTCTGGATGTGGGCGGGACCATCGTGCTTCCTCTCTAGTGGAGACGGGTATGGTGGTGAACTTCTTGAGTTGCAGCAAGGCTGTGAAAGACCCTTTCGAAGTTCCAGAGGTAAGGTGTCATTAGTCTCCAGACGCCTCATCGGAAATAGGCCTCATTTCGCCTGGAAGGGAGAACTTCCTGGATTTTCTCGAGTTGCGGCAGGTGTTCTCGAGTTACGACGGGGACCTCAGGGACCCGCCCTCGTGGCCTCAGGAGAGGCCAGTCCCTATGCGAGTTGCTAGGGGGCCTCTCGGGATTCCTCTCCCGTCGATACCGGGGCCAAAACCCTTGTGTGGAGTCAGGGCCGGAACCGAGGATTCCTCTCAGGGGCTGACATGGATCTTTGGGTACTTCTGGAGTCTCCCCAGGGGAGTCAGGCCTCGTCTCGAGTGGGGGCATGCACGTGCACTTTCCTTCCAGGCTGTAGCAGCAATGTCACGCTTCCCGTCGCGTGGATCAAATGATGTGTGGTTTTCCCTCGAGGCTTTCCCACAGGGCTGTCCCACGTGCCACCGTGGTGTGAGTCGATCCTCGGCGTGAAAGATGAGCCAGTGCAGGGCAAAGAGGTTCCTCTGGAATGGACTGAGACATCTGGGGGACTCTTGGAATGGTGGTACGACCATGGAGTTCCTCTCGCCTTTCCTGTTGAGAGTGCCTCCTCTTGAGATGCGACGGGAACGCCGGGAATTTTTTGCCATTGAAAGCAGGGAAAGGATCCCTCATCTCGAGCTACGAGGGGGAAATGGGGCTCCTCTGGATGTGGGCGGGACCATCGTGCTTTCTCTCGAGTGGAGACGGGTATGGCGGTGAACTTCTTGAGTTGCAGCAAGGGTGTGAAAGACCCTTTCGAAGTTCCAGAGGTAGGTGTCATTAGTCTCCAGACGCCTCATCGGAAATAGGCCTCATCTCGCCTGGAAGGGAGAACTTCCTTGATTTTCTCGAGTTGCGGCAGGTGTTCTCGAGTTACGACGGGGACCTCCGGGACCCGCCCTGTTGGCCTCAGGAGAGGCCAGTCCCTATGCGTGTTGCTAGGGGGCCCCTCGGGATTCCTCTCCCGTCGATACCGGGGCCAAAAACCTTGTGTGGAGTCAGGGCCGGAACCGAGGATTCCTCTCAGGGACTGATATGGATCTTTGGGTACTTCTGGAGACTCGCCAGGGGAGACAGGCCTCGTCTCTTGTTGGGGCATGCACGTGCACTTTCCTTCCAGGCTGTAGCAGCAATGTCACGCTTCCCGTCGCGTGGATCAAAGGATCTGTGGTTTTCCCTCGAGGCTTTCCCTCGAGGCTTTACCACAGGGCTGTCCCACGTGCCACCGTGGTGTGAGTCAATCCTGGGCGTGAAAGATGAGCCAGTGCAGGGCAAAGAGGTTCCTCTGGAATGGACTGAGACATCTGGGGGACTCTTGGAATGGTGGTACGACCATGGAGTTCCTCTCGCCTTTCCTGTTGAGAGTGCCTCCTCTTGAGATGCGACGGGAACGCCGTGAATTCTTTCCCGTTTAAAGCAGGGAAAGGATCCCTCATCTCGAGCTACGAGGGGGAAACGGGGCTCCTCTGGATGTGGGCGGGACCATCGTGCTTCCTCTCTAGTGGAGACGGGTATGGTGGTGAACTTCTTGAGTTGCAGCAAGGCTGTGAAAGACCCTTTCGAAGTTCCAGAGGTAAGGTGTCATTAGTCTCCAGACGCCTCATCGGAAATAGGCCTCATTTCGCCTGGAAGGGAGAACTTCCTGGATTTTCTCGAGTTGCGGCAGGTGTTCTCGAGTTACGACGGGGACCTCAGGGACCCGCCCTCGTGGCCTCAGGAGAGGCCAGTCCCTATGCGAGTTGCTAGGGGGCCTCTCGGGATTCCTCTCCCGTCGATACCGGGGCCAAAACCCTTGTGTGGAGTCAGGGCCGGAACCGAGGATTCCTCTCAGGGGCTGACATGGATCTTTGGGTACTTCTGGAGTCTCCCCAGGGGAGTCAGGCCTCGTCTCGAGTGGGGGCATGCACGTGCACTTTCCTTCCAGGCTGTAGCAGCAATGTCACGCTTCCCGTCGCGTGGATCAAATGATGTGTGGTTTTCCCTCGAGGCTTTCCCACAGGGCTGTCCCACGTGCCACCGTGGTGTGAGTCGATCCTCGGCGTGAAAGATGAGCCAGTGCAGGGCAAAGAGGTTCCTCTGGAATGGACTGAGACATCTGGGGGACTCTTGGAATGGTGGTACGACCATGGAGTTCCTCTCGCCTTTCCTGTTGAGAGTGCCTCCTCTTGAGATGCGACGGGAACGCCGGGAATTTTTTGCCATTGAAAGCAGGGAAAGGATCCCTCATCTCGAGCTACGAGGGGGAAATGGGGCTCCTCTGGATGTGGGCGGGACCATCGTGCTTTCTCTCGAGTGGAGACGGGTATGGCGGTGAACTTCCTGAGTTGCAGCAAGGGTGTGAAAGACCCTTTCGAAGTTCCAGAGGTAGGTGTCATTAGTCTCCAGACGCCTCATCGGAAATAGGCCTCATCTCGCCTGGAAGGGAGAACTTCCTTGATTTTCTCGAGTTGCGGCAGGTGTTCTCGAGTTACGACGGGGACCTCAGGGACCCGCCCTGTTGGCCTCAGGAGAGGCCAGTCCCTATGCGTGTTGCTAGGGGGCCCCTCGGGATTCCTCTCCCGTCGATACCGGGGCCAAAAACCTTGTGTGGAGTCAGGGCCGGAACCGAGGATTCCTCTCAGGGACTGATATGAATCTTTGGGTACTTCTGGAGACTCGCCAGGGGAGACAGGCCTCGTCTCTTGTTGGGGCATGCACGTGCACTTTCCTTCCAGGCTGTAGCAGCAATGTCACGCTTCCCGTCGCGTGGATCAAAGGATCTGCGGTTTTTGCTCGAGGCTTTCCCTCGAGGCTTTCCCACAGGGCTGTCCCACGTGACACCGTGGTGTGAGTCGATCCTCGGCGTGAAAGATGAGCCAGTGCAGGGCAAAGAGGTTCCTCTGGAATGGACTGAGACATCTGGGGGACTCTTGGAATGGTGGTACGACCATGGAGTTCCTCTCGCCTTTCCTGTTGAGAGTGCCTCCTCTTGAGATGCGACGGGAACGCCGGGAATTCTTTCCCGTTGAAACCAGGGAAAGGATCCCTCATCTCGAGCTACGAGGGGGAAACGGGGCTCCTCTGGATGTGGGCGGGACCATCGTGCTTCCTCTCGAGTGGAGACGGGTATGGCGGTGAACTTCTTGAGTTGCAGCAAGGGTGTGAAAGACCCTTTCGAAGTTCCAGAGGTTTGGTGTCAATAGTCTCCAGAGGCCTCATCGGAAATAGGCCTCATCTCGCCTGGAAGGGAGAACTACCTGGATATTCTCGAGTTGCGGCAGGTGTTCCCGAGTTACGACGGGGACCTCAGGGACCCGCCCTGGTGGCCTCAGGAGAGGCCAGTTCCCATGCGAGTTGCTAGGGGGTCTCTCGGGATTCCTCTCCCGTCGATACCGGGGCCAAAAAGCTTGTGTGGAGTCAGGGCCGGAACCGAGGATTCTTCTCAGGGGCTGACATGGATCTTTGGGTACTTCTGGAGTCTCCCCAGGGGAGTCAGGCCTCGTCTCGAGTGGGGGCATGCATGTGCGCTTTCCTTCCAAGCTGTAGCAGCAATGTCACGCTTCCCGTCGCGTGGATCAAAGGATCTGTGGTTTTCCCTCGAGGCTTTCCCTCGAGGCTTTCCCACAGGGCTGTCCCACGTGCCACCGTGTTGTGAGTCGATCCTCGGCGTGAAAGATGAGCCAGTGCAGGGCAAAGAGGTTCCTCTGAAATGGACTGAGACATCTGGGGGACTCTTGGAATGGTGGTACGACCATGGAGTTCCTCTCGCCTTTCCTGTTGAGAGTGCCTCCTCTTGAGATGCGACGGGAACGCCGGGAATTCTTTCCCGTTGAAAGCAGGGAAAGGATCCCTCATCTCGAGCTACGAGGGGGAAACGGGGCTCCTCTGGATGTGGGCGGGACCATCGTGCTTCCTCTCGAGTGGAGACGGGTATGGCGGTGAACTTCTTGAGTTGCACCAAGGGTGTGAAAGACCCTTTCGAAGTTCCAGAGGTTTGGTGTCATTAGTCTCCAGAGGCCTCATCGGAAATAGGCCTCATCTCGCCTGGAAGGGAGAACTTCCTGGATTTTCTCGAGTTGCGGCAGGTGTTCTCGAGTTACGACGGGGACCTCAGGGACACGCCCTGGTGGCCTCAGGAGAGGCCAGTCCCCATGCGAGTTGCTAGGGGGCCTCTCGGGATTCCTCTCCCGTCGATACCGGGGCCAAAAACCTTGTGTGGAGTCAGGGCCGGAACCGAGGATTCCTCTCAGGGGCTGACATGGATCTTTGGGTACTTCTGGAGTCTCCCCAGTGGAGTCAGACCTCGTCTCGAGTGGGGGCATGCACGTGCGCTTTCCTTCCAGGCTGTAGTAGCAATGTCACGCTTCCCGTCGCGTGGATCAAAGGATCTGTGGTTTTCCCTCGAGGCTTTCCCTCGAGGCTTTCCCACAGGGCTGTCCCACGTGCCACCGTGGTGTGAGTCGATCCTCGGCGTGAAAGATGAGCCAGTGCAGGGCAAAGAGGTTCCTCTGGAATGGACTGAGACATCTGGGGGACTCTTGGAATGGTGGTGCGACCATGGAGATCCTCTCGCCTTTCCTGTTGAGAGTGCCTCCTCTTGAGATGCGACGGGAACGCCGGGAATTCTTTCCCGTTGAAAGCAGGGAAAGGATCCCTCATCTCGAGCACCGAGGGGAAAACGGGGCTCCTCTGGATGTGGGCGGGACCATCGTGCTTCCTCTCGAGTGGAGACGGGTATGGCGGAGAACTTCTTGAGTTGCAGCAAGGGTGTGAAAGACCCTTTCAAAGTTCCAGAGGTTAGGTGTCATTAGTCTCCAGACGCCTCATCGGAACTAGGCCTCATCTCGCCTGGAAGGGAGAACTTCCTGGATTTTCTCGAGTTGCGGCAGGTGTTCTTAAGTTACGACGGGGAACTCAGGGACCCGCCCCGGTGGCCTCAGGAGAGGCCAGTCCCCATGCGAGTTGCTAGGGGGCCTCTCGGGATTCCTCTCCCGTCGATACCGGGGCCAAAAACCTTGAGTGGAGTCAGGGCCGGAACCGAGGATTCCTCTCAGGGGCTGACATGGATCTTTGGGTACTTCTGGAGTCTCCCCAGGGGAGTCAGGCCTCGTCTCGAGTGGGGGCATGCACGTGCGCTTTCCTTCCAGGCTGTAGCAGCAATGTCACGCTTCCCGTCACGTGGATCAAAGGATCTGTGGTTTTCCCTCGAGGCTTTCCCTCGAGGCTTTCCCACAGGGCTGTCCCACGTGCCACCGTGGCGTGAGTCGATCCTCGGCGTGAAAGATGAGCCAGTGCAGGGCAAAGAGTTTCCTCTGGAATGGACTGAGACATCTGGGGGACTCTTGGAATGGTGGTACGACCATGGAGTTCCTCTCGCCTTTCATGTTGAGAGTGCCTCCTCTTGATATGCGACGGGAACGCCGGGAATTCTTTCCCGTTGAAAGCAGGGAAAGGATCCCTCATCTCGAGCTACGAGGGGGAAACGGGGCTCCTCTGGATGTGGTCGGGACCATCGTGCTTCCTCTCGAGTGGAGACGGGTATGGCGGTGAACTTCTTGAGTTGCAGCAAGGGTGTGAAAGACCCTTTCGAAGTTCCAGAGGTTAGGTGTCATTAGTCTCCAGACGCCTCATCGGAAATAGGCCTCATCTCGCCTGGAAGGGAGAACTTCCTGGATTTTCTCGAGTTGCGGCAGGTGTTCTCGAGTTACGACGGGGACCTCAGGGACCCGCCCTGGTGGCCTCAGGAGAGGCCAGTCCCCATGCGAGTTGCTAGGGGGCCTCTCGGGATTCCTCTCCCGTCGATACCGGGGCCAAAAACCTTGTGTGGAGTCAGTGCCGGAACCGAGAATTCCTCTCAGGGGCTGACATGGATCTTTGGGTACTTCTGGAGTCTCCCCAGGGGAGTCAGGCCTCGTCTCGAGTGGGGGCATGCACGTGCACTTTCCTTCCAGGCTGTAGCAGCAATGTCACGCTTCCCGTCTCGTGGATCAAAGGATCTGTGGTTTTCCCTCGAGGCTTTCCCACAGGGCTGTCCCACGTGCCACCGTGGTGTGAGTCGATCCTCGGCGTGAAAGATGAGCCAGTGCAGGGCAAAGAGGTTCCTCTGGAATGGACTGAGACATCTGGGGGACTCTTGGAATGGTGGTACGACCATGGAGTTCCTCTCGCCTTTCCTGTTGAGAGTGCCTCCTCTTGAGATGCGACGGGAACGCCGGGAATTCTTTCCCGTTGAAAGCAGGGAAAGGATCCCTCATCTCGAGCTACGAGGGGGAAACGGGGCTCCTCTGGATGTGGGCGGGACCATCGTGCTTCCTCTCGAGTGGAGACGGGTATGGCGGTGAACTTCTTGAGTTGCAGCAAGGGTGTGAAAGACCCTTTCGAAGTTCCAGAGGTTAGGTGTCATTAGTCTCCAGAGGCCTCATCGGAAATAGGCCTCATCTCGCTTGGAAGGGAGAACTTCCTGGATTTTCTCGAGTTGCGGCAGGTGTTCTCGAGTTACGACGGGGACCTCAGGGACCCGCCCTGTTGGCCTCAGGAGAGGCCAGTCCCTATGCATTTTGCTAGGGGGCCCCTCGGGATTCCTCTCCCGTCGATACCGGGGCCAAAAACCTTGTGTGGTGTCAGGGCCGGAACCGAGGATTCCTCTCAGGGACTGATATGGATCTTTGGGTACTTCTGGAGTCTCGCCAGGGGAGACAGGTCTCGTCTCGTGTGGGGGCATGCACGTGCACTTTCCTTCCAGGCTGTAGCAGCAATGTCACGCTTCCCGTCGCGTGGATGAAAGGATCTGCGGTTTTCCCTCGAGGCTTTCCCTCGAGGCTTTCCCACAGGGCTGTCCCACGTGACACCGTGGTGTGAGTCGATTCTCGGCGTGAAAAATGAGCCAGTGCAGGGCAAAGAGGTTCCTCTGGAATGGACTGAGACATCTGGGGGACTCTTGGAATGGTGGTACGACCATGGAGTTCCTCTCACCTTTCCTGTTGAGAGTGTCTCCTCTTGAGATGCGACGGGAACGCCGGGAATTCTTTCCCGTTGAAAGCAGGGAAAGGATCCCTCATCTCGAGCTACGAGGGGGAAACGGGGCTCCTCTGGATGTGGGCAGGACCATCGTGCTTCCTCTCGAGTGGAGACGGGTATGGCGGTGAACTTCTTGAGTTGCAGCAAGGGTGTGAAAGACCCTTTCGAAGTTCCAGAGGTTAGGTGTCATTAGTCTCCAGAGGCCTCATCGGAAATAGGCCTCATCTCGCCTGGAAGGGAGAACTTCCTGGATTTTCTCGAGTTGCGGCAGGTGTTCTCGAGTTTCGACGGGGACCTCAGGGACCCGCCCTGGTGGCCTCAGGAGAGGCCAGTCCCCATGCGAGTTGCTAGGGGGCCTCTCGGGATTCCTCTCCCGTCGATACCGGGGCCAAAAAGCTTGTGTGGAGTCAGGGCCGGAACCGAGGATTCCTCTCAGGGGCTGACATGGATCTTTGGGTACTTCTGGAGTCTCCCCAGTGGAGTCAGGCCTCGTCTCGAGTGGGGGCATGCACGTGCGCTTTCCTTTCAGGCTGTAGCAGCAATGTCACGCTTCCCGTCACGTGGATCAAAGGATCTGTGGTTTTCCCTCGAGGCTTTCCCTCGAGGCTTTCCCACAGGGCTGTCCCACGTGCCACCGTGGTGTGAGTCGATCCTCGGCGTGAAAGATGAGCCAGTGCAGGGCAAAGAGGTTCCTCTGGAATGGACTGAGACATCTGGGGGACTCTTGGAATGGTGGTACGACCATGGAGTTCCTCTCGCCTTTCCTGTTGAGAGTGCCTCCTCTTGAGATGCGACGGGAACGCCGGGAATTCTTTCCCGTGGAAAGCAGGGAAAGGATCCCTCATCTCGAGCTACGAGGGGGAAACGGGGCTCCTCTGGATGTGGGCGGGACCATCGTGCTTCCTCTCTAGTGGAGACGGGTATGGCGGTGAACTTCTTGAGTTGCAGCAAGGGTGTGAAAGACCCTTTCGAAGTTCCAGAGGTTAGGTGTCATTAGTCTCCAGAGGCCTCATCGGAAATAGGCCTCATCTCGCCTGGAAGGGAGAACTTCCTGGATTTTCTCGAGTTGCGGCAGGTGTTCTCGAGTTACGACGGGGACCTCAGGGACCCGCCCTGGTGGCCTCAGGAGAGGCCAGTCCCTAGGCGAGTTGCTAGGGGGCCTCTCGGGATTCCTCTCCCGTTGATACCGGGGTCAAAAACCTTGTGTGGAGTCAGGGCCGGAACCGAGGATTCCTCTCAGGGGCTGACATGGATCTTTGGGTACTTCTGGAGTCTCCCCAGGGGAGTCAGGCCTCGTCTCGAGTGGGGGCATGCACGTGCGCTTTCCTTCCAGGCTGTAGCAGCAATGTCACGCTTCCCGTCGCGTGGATCAAAGGATCTGTGGTTTTCCCTCGAGGCTTTCCCTCGAGGCTTTCCCACAGGGCTGTCCCACGTGCAACCGTGGTGTGAGTCAATCCTGGGCGTGAAAGATGAGCCAGTGCAGGGCAAAGAGGTTCCTCTGGAATGGACTGAGACATCTGGGGGACTCTTGGAATGGTGGTACGACCATGGAGTTCCTCTCGCCTTTCCTGTTGAGAGTGCCTCCTCTTGAGATGCGACGGGAACGCCGGGAATTCTTTCCCGTTGAAAGCAGGGAAAGGATCCCTCATCTCGAGCTACGAGGGGGAAACGGGGCTCCTCTGGATGTGGGCGGGACCATCGTACTTCCTCTCTAGTGGAGACGGGTATGGTGATGAACTTCTTGAGTTGCAGCAAGGCTGTGAAAGACCCTTTCGAAGTTCCAGAGGTAAGGTGTCATTAGTCTCCAGACGCCTCATCGGAAATAGGCCTCATTTCGCCTGGAAGGGAGAACTTCCTGGATTTTCTCGAGTTGCGGCAGGTGTTCTCGAGTTACGACGGGGACCTCAGGGACCCGCCCTGGTGGCCTCAAGGAGAGGCCAGTCCCATTGCGAGTTGCTAGGGGGCCTCTCGGGATTCCTCTCCCGTCGATACCGGGGCCAAAAACCTTGTGTGGAGTCAGGGCCGGAACCGAGGATTCCTCTCAGGGGCTGACATGGATCTTTGGGTACTTCTGGAGTATCCCCAGGGGAGTCAGGCCTCGTCTCGAGTGGGGGCATGCACGTGCACTTTCCTTCCAGGCTGTAGCAGCAATGTCACGCTTCCCGTCGCGTGGATCAAATGATGTGTGGTTTTCCCTCGAGGCTTTCCCACAGGGCTGTCCCACGTGCCACCGTGGTGTGAGTCGATCCTCGGCGTGAAAGATGAGCCAGTGCAGGGCAAAGAGGTTCCTCTGGAATGGACTGAGACATCTGGGGGACTCTTGGAATGGTGGTACGACCATGGAGTTCCTCTCGCCTTTCCTGTTGAGAGTGCCTCCTCTTGAGATGCGACGGGAACGCCGGGAATTTTTTGCCGTTGAAAGCAGGGAAAGGATCCCTCATCTCGAGCTACGAGGGGGAAACGGGGCTCCTCTGGATGTGGGCGGGACCATCGTGCTTTCTCTCGAGTGGAGACGGGTATGGCGGTGAACTTCTTGAGTTGCAGCAAGGGTGTGAAAGACCCTTTCGAAGTTCCAGAGGTTAGGTGTCATTAGTCTCCAGACGCCTCATCGGAAATAGGCCTCATCTCGCCTGGAAGGGAGAACTTCCTTGATTTTCTCGAGTTGCGGCAGGTGTTCTCGAGTTACGACGGGGACCTCAGGGACCCGCCCTGTTGGCCTCAGGAGAGGCCAGTCCCTATGCGTGTTGCTAGGGGGCCCCTCGGGATTCCTCTCCCGTCGATACCGGGGCCAAAAACCTTGTGTGGAGTCAGGGCCGGAACCGAGGATTCCTCTCAGGGACTGATATGTATCTTTGGGTACCTCTGGAGACTCGCCAGGGGAGACAGGCCTCGTCTCGTGTGGGGGCATGCACGTGCACTTTCCTTCCAGGCTGTAGCAGCAATGTCACGCTTCCCGTCGCGTGGATCAAAGGATCTGCGGTTTTCCCTCGAGGCTTTCCCTCGAGGCTTTCCCACAGGGCTGTCCCACGTGACACCGTGGTGTGAGTCGATTCTCGGCATGAAAAATGAGCCAGTGCAGGGCAAAGAGGTTCCTCTGGAATGGACTGAGACATCTGGGGGACTCTTGGAATGGTGGTACGACCATGGAGTTCCTCTCGCCTTTCCTGTTGAGAGTGCCTCCTCTTGAGATGCGACGGGAACGCCGGGAATTCTTTCCCGTTGAAAGCAGGGAAAGGATCCCTCATCTCGAGCTACGAGGGGGAAACGGGGCTCCTCTGGATGTGGGCGGGACCATCGTGCTTCCTCTTGAGTGGACACGGGTATGGCGGTGAACTTCTTGAGTTGCAGCAAGGGTGTGAAAGACCCTTTCGAAGTTCCAGAGGTTAGGTGTCATTAGTCTCCAGACGCCTCATCGGAAATAGGCCTCATCTCGCCTGGAAGGGAGAACTTCCTGGATTTTCTCGATTTGGGGCAGGTGTTCTCGAGTTACGACGGGGACCTCAGGGACCCGCCCTGGTGGCCTCAGGAGAGGCCAGTCCCCATGCGAGTTGTTAGGGGGCCTCTCGGGATTCCTCTCCCGTCGATACGGGGGCCAAAAAGCTTGTGTGGAGTCAGGGCCGGAACCGAGGATTCCTCTCAGGGGCTGACATGGATCTTTGGGTACTTCTGGAGTCTCCCCAGGGGAGTCAGGCCTCGTCTCGAGTGGGGGCATGCGCGTGCGCTTTCCTTCCAGGCTTTAGCAGCAATGTCACGCTTCCCGTCGCTTGGATCAAAGGATCTGTGGTTTTCCCTCGAGGCTTTCCCTCGAGGCTTTCCCACAGGGCTGTCCCACGTGCCACCGTGGTGTGAGTCGATCCTCGGCGTGAAAGATGAGCCAGTGCAGGGCAAAGAGGTTCCTCTGGAATGGACTGAGACATCTGGGGGACTCTTGGAATGGTGGTACGACCATGGAGTTCCTCTCGCCTTTCCTGTTGAGAGTGCCTCCTCTTGAGATGCGACGGGAACGCCGGGAATTCTTTCCCGTTGAAAGCAGGGAAAGGATCCCTCATCTCGAGCTACGAGGGGGAAACGGGGCTCCTCTGGATGTGGGCGGGACCATCGTGCTTCCTCTTGAGTGGACACGGGTATGGCGGTGAACTTCTTGAGTTGCAGCAAGGCTGTGAAAGACCCTTTCGAAGTTCCAGAGGTTAGGTGTCATTAGTCTCCAGACGCCTCATCGGAAATAGGCCTCATCTCGCCTGGAAGGGAGAACTTCCTGGATTTTCTCGAGTTGCGGCAGGTGTTCTCGAGTTACGACGGGGACCTCAGGGACCCGCCCTGGTGGCCTCAGGAGAAGCCAGTCCCTATGCGAGTTGCTAGGGGGCCTCTCGGGATTCCTCTCCCGTCGATACCGGGGCCAAAAACCTTGTGTGGAGTCAGGGCCGGAACCGAGGATTCCTCTCAGGGGCTGACATGGATCTTTGGGTACTTCTGGAGTCTCCCCAGGGGAGTCAGGCCTCGTCTCGAGTGGGGGCATGCACGTGCACTTTCCTTCCAGGCTGTAGCAGCAATGTCACGCTTCCCGTCGCGTGGATCAAATGATGTGTGGTTTTCCCTCGAGGCTTTCCCACAGGGCTGTCCCACGTGCCACCGTGGTGTGAGTCGATCCTCGGCGTGAAAGATGAGCCAGTGCAGGGCAAAGAGGTTCCTCTGGAATGGACTGAGACATCTGGGGGACTCTTGGAATGGTGGTACGACCATGGAGTTCCTCTCGCCTTTCCTGTTGAGAGTGCCTCCTCTTGAGATGCGACGGGAACGCAGGGAATTCTTTCCCGTTGAAAGCAGGGAAAGGATCCCTCATCTCGAGCTACGAGGGGGAAACGGGGCTCCTCTGGATGTGGTCGGGACCATCGTGCTTCCTCTCGAGTGGAGACGGGTATGGTGGTGAACTTCTTGAGTTGCAGCAAGGGTGTGAAAGACCCTTTCGAAGTTCCAGAGGTTAGGTGTCATTAGTCTCCAGACGCCTCATCGGAAATAAGCCTCATCTCGCCTGGAAGGGAGAACTTCCTGGATTTTCTCGAGTTGTGGCAGGTGTTCTCGAGTAACGACGGGGACCTCAGGGACCGGCCCTGGTGGCCTCAGGAGAGGCCAGTCCCCATGCGAGTTGCTAGGGGGCCTCTCGGGATTCCTCTCCCGTCGATACCGGGGCCAAAAAGCTTGTGTGGAGTCAGGGCCGGAACCGAGGATTCCTCTCAGGGGCTGACATGGATCTTTGGGTACTTCTGGAGTCTCCCCAGGGGAGTCAGGCCTCGTCTCGAGTGGGGGCATGCACGTGCGCTTTCCTTCCAGGCTGTAGCAGCAATGTCACGCTTCCCGTCGCGTGGATCAAAGGATCTGTGGTTTTCCCTCGAGGCTTTCCCTCGAGGCTTTCCCACAGGGCTGTCCCACGTGCCACCGTGGTGTGAGTCGATCCTCGGCGTGAAAGATGAGCCAGTGCAGGGCAAAGAGGTTCCTCTGGAATGGACTGAGACATCTGGGGGACTCTTGGAATGGTGGTACTACCATGGAGTTCCTCTCGCCTTTCCTGTTGAGAGTGCCTCCTCTTGAGATGCGACGGGAACGCCGGGAATTCTTTCCCGTTGAAACCAGGGAAAGGATCCCTCATCTCGAGCTACGAGGGGGAAACGGGGCTCCTCTGGATGTGGGCGGGACCATCGTGCTTCCTCTCGAGTGGAGACGGGTATGGCGGTGAACTTCTTGAGTTGCAGCAAGGGTGTGAAAGACCCTTTCGAAATTCCAGAGGTTTGGTGTCAATAGTTTCCAGAGGCCTCATCGGAAATAGGCCTCATCTCGCCTGGAAGGGAGAACTTCCTGGATTTTCTCGATTTGCGGCAGGTGTTCTCGAGTTACGACGGGGACCTCAGGGACCCGCCCTGGTGGCCTCAGGAGAGGCCAGTCCCCATGCGAGTTACTAGGGGGTCTCTCGGGATTCCTCTCCCGTCGATACCGGGGCCAAAAAGCTTGTGTGGAGTCAGGGCCGGAACCGAGGATTCTTCTCAGGGGCTGACATGGATCTTTGGGTACTTCTGGAGTCTCCCCAGGGGAGTCAGGCCTCGTCTCGAGTGGGGAATGCATGTGCGCTTTCCTTCCAGGCTGTAGCAGCAATGTCACGCTTCCCGTCGCGTGGATCAAAGGATCTGTGGTTTTCCCTCGAGGCTTTCCCTCGAGGCTTTCCCACAGGGCTGTCCCACGTGCCACCGTGTTGTGAGTCGATCCTCGGAGTGAAAGATGAGCCAGTGCAGGGCAAAGAGGTTCCTCTGAAATGGACTGAGACATCTGGGGGACTCTTGGAATGGTGGTACGACCATGGAGTTCCTCTCGCCTTTCCTGTTGAGAGTGCCTCCTCTTGAGATGCGACGGGAACGCCGGGAATTCTTTCCCGTTGAAACCAGGGAAAGGATCCCTCATCTCGAGCTACGAGGGGGAAACGGGGCTCCTCTCGATGTGGGCGGGACCATCGTGCTTCCTCTCGAGTGGAGACGGGTATGGCGGTGAACTTCTTGAGTTGCACCAAGGGTGTGAAAGACCCTTTCGAAGTTCCAGAGGTTTGGTGTCATTAGTCTCCAGAGGCCTCATCGGAAATAGGCCTCATCTCGCCTGGAAGGGAGAACTTCCTGGATTTTCTCGAGTTGCGGCAGGTATTTCTCGAGTTACGACGGGGACCTCAGGGACCCGCCCTGGTGGCCTCAGGAGAGGCCAGTCCCCATGCGAGTTGCTAGGGGGCCTCTCGGGATTCCTCTCCCGTCGATACCGGGGCCAAAAAGCTTGTGTGGAGTCAGGGCCGGAACCGAGGATTCCTCTGAGGGGCTGACATGGATCTTTGGGTACTTCTGGAGTCTCCCCAGTGGAGTCAGACCTCGTCTCGAGTGGGGGCATGCACGTGCGCTTTCCTTCCAGGCTGTAGTAGCAATGTCACTCTTCCCGTCGCGTGGATCAAAGGATCTGTGGTTTTCCCTCGAGGCTTTCCCTCGAGGCTTTCCCACAGGGCTGTCCCACGTGCCACCGTGGTGTGAGTCGATCCTCGGCGTGAAAGATGAGCCAGTGCAGGGCAAAGAGGTTCCTCTGGAATGGACTGAGACATCTGGGGGACTCTTGGAATGGTGGTACGACCATGGAGATCCTCTCGCCTTTCCTGTTGAGAGTGCCTCCTCTTGAGATGCGACGGGAACGCCGGGAATTCTTTCCCGTTGAAAGCAGGGAAAGGTTCCCTCATCTCGAGCACCGAGGGGAAAACGGGGCTCCTCTGGATGTGGGCGGGACCATCGTGCTTCCTCTCGAGTGGAGACGGGTATGGTGGTGAACTTCTTGAGTTGCAGCAAGGCTGTGAAAGACCCTTTCGAAGTTCCAGAGGTTAGGTGTCATTAGTCTCCAGACGCCTCATCGGAAATAGGCCTCATCTCGCCTGGAAGGGAGAACTTCCTGGATTTTCTCGAGTTGCGGCAGGTGTTCTCGAGTTACGACGGGGACCTCAGGGACCCGCCCTGGTGGCCTCAGGAGAAGCCAGTCCCTATGCGAGTTGCTAGGGGGCCTCTCGGGATTGCTCTCCCGTCGATACCGGGGCCAAAAACCTTGTGTGGAGTCAGGGCCGGAACCGAGGATTCCTCTCAGGGGCTGACATGGATCTTTGGGTACTTCTGGAGTCTCCCCAGGGGAGTCAGGCCTCGTCTCGAGTGGGGGCATGCACGTGCACTTTCCTTCCAGGCTGTAGCAGCAATGTCACGCTTCCCGTCGCGTGGATCAAATGATGTGTGGTTTTCCCTCGAGGCTTTCCCACAGGGCTGTCCCACGTGCCACCGTGGTGTGAGTCGATCCTCGGCGTGAAAGATGAGCCAGTGCAGGGCAAAGAGCTTCCTCTGGAATGGACTGAGACATCTGGGGGACTCTTGGAATGGTGGTACGACCATGGAGTTCCTCTCGCCTTTCCTGTTGAGAGTGCCTCCTCTTGAGATGCGACGGGAACGCAGGGAATTCTTTCCCGTTGAAAGCAGGGAAAGGATCCCTCATCTCGAGCTACGAGGGGGAAACGGGGCTCCTCTGGATGTGGTCGGGACCATCGTGCTTCCTCTCGAGTGGAGACGGGTATGGTGGTGAACTTCTTGAGTTGCAGCAAGGGTGTGAAAGACCCTTTCGAAATTCCAGAGGTTAGGTGTCATTAGTCTCCAGACGCCTCATCGGAAATAAGCCTCATCTCTCCTGGAAGGGAGAACTTCCTGGATTTTCTCGAGTTGTGGCAGGTGTTCTCGAGTAACGACGGGGACCTCAGGGACCGGCCCTGGTGGCCTCAGGAGAGGCCATTCCCCATGCGAGTTGCTAGGGGGCCTCTCGGGATTCCTCTCCCGTCGATACCGGGGCCAAAAAGCTTGTGTGGAGTCAGGGCCGGAACCGAGGATTCCTCTCAGGGGCTGACATGGATCTTTGGGTACTTCTGGAGTCTCCCCAGGGGAGTCAGGCCTCGTCTCGAGTGGGGGCATGCACGTGCGCTTTCCTTCCAGGCTGTAGCAGCAATGTCACGCTTCCCGTCGCGTGGATCAAAGGATCTGTGGTTTTCCCTCGAGGCTTTCCCTCGAGGCTTTCCCACAGGGCTGTCCCACGTGCCACCGTGGTGTGAGTCGATCCTCGGCGTGAAAGATGAGCCAGTGCAGGGCAAAGAGGTTCCTCTGGAATGGACTGAGACATCTGGGGGACTCTTGGAATGGTGGTACTACCATGGAGTTCCTCTCGCCTTTCCTGTTGAGAGTGCCTCCTCTTGAGATGCGACGGGAACGCCGGGAATTCTTTCCCGTTGAAACCAGGGAAAGGATCCCTCATCTCGAGCTACGAGGGGGAAACGGGGCTCCTCTGGATGTGGGCGGGACCATCGTGCTTCCTCTCTAGTGGAGACGGGTATGGTGATGAACTTCTTGAGTTGCAGCAAGGCTGTGAAAGACCCTTTCGAAGTTCCAGAGGTAAGGTGTCATTAGTCTCCAGACGCCTCATCGGAAATAGGCCTCATTTCGCCTGGAAGGGAGAACTTCCTGGATTTTCTCGAGTTGCGGCAGGTGTTCTCGAGTTACGACGGGGACCTCAGGGACCCGCCCTGGTGGCCTCAGGAGAGGCCAGTCCCTATGCGAGTTGCTAGGGGGCCTCTCGGGATTCCTCTCCCGTCGATACCGGGGCCAAAAACCTTGTGTGGAGTCAGGGCCGGAACCGAGGATTCCTCTCAGGGGCTGACATGGATCTTTGGGTACTTCTGGAGTCTCCCCAGGGGAGTCAGGCCTCGTCTCGAGTGGGGGCATGCGCGTGCGCTTTCCTTCCAGGCTTTAGCAGCAATGTCACGCTTCCCGTCGCTTGGATCAAAGGATCTGTGGTTTTCCCTCGAGGCTTTCCCTCGAGGCTTTCCCACAGGGCTGTCCCACGTGCCACCGTGGTGTGAGTCGATCCTCGGCGTGAAAGATGAGCCAGTGCAGGGCAAAGAGGTTCCTCTGGAATGGACTGAGACATCTGGGGGACTCTTGGAATGGTGGTACGACCATGGAGTTCCTCTCGCCTTTCCTGTTGAGAGTGCCTCCTCTTGAGATGCGACGGGAACGCCGGGAATTCTTTCCCGTTGAAAGCAGGGAAAGGATCCCTCATCTCGAGCTACGAGGGGGAAACGGGGCTCCTCTGGATGTGGGCGGGACCATCGTGCTTCCTCTTGAGTGGACACGGGTATGGCGGTGAACTTCTTGAGTTGCAGCAAGGCTGTGAAAGACCCTTTCGAAGTTCCAGAGGTTAGGTGTCATTAGTCTCCAGACGCCTCATCGGAAATAGGCCTCATCTCGCCTGGAAGGGAGAACTTCCTGGATTTTCTCGAGTTGCGGCAGGTGTTCTCGAGTTACGACGGGGACCTCAGGGACCCGCCCTGGTGGCCTCAGGAGAAGCCAGTCCCTATGCGAGTTGCTAGGGGGCCTCTCGGGATTCCTCTCCCGTCGATACCGGGGCCAAAAACCTTGTGTGGAGTCAGGGCCGGAACCGAGGATTCCTCTCAGGGGCTGACATGGATCTTTGGGTACTTCTGGAGTCTCCCCAGGGGAGTCAGGCCTCGTCTCGAGTGGGGGCATGCACGTGCACTTTCCTTCCAGGCTGTAGCAGCAATGTCACGCTTCCCGTCGCGTGGATCAAATGATGTGTGGTTTTCCCTCGAGGCTTTCCCACAGGGCTGTCCCACGTGCCACCGTGGTGTGAGTCGATCCTCGGCGTGAAAGATGAGCCAGTGCAGGGCAAAGAGCTTCCTCTAGAATGGACTGAGACATCTGGGGGACTCTTGGAATGGTGGTACGACCATGGAGTTCCTCTCGCCTTTCCTGTTGAGAGTGCCTCCTCTTGAGATGCGACGGGAACGCAGGGAATTCTTTCCCGTTGAAAGCAGGGAAAGGATCCCTCATCTCGAGCTACGAGGGGGAAACGGGGCTCCTCTGGATGTGGTCGGGACCATCGTGCTTCCTCTCGAGTGGAGACGGGTATGGTGGTGAACTTCTTGAGTTGCAGCAAGGGTGTGAAAGACCCTTTCGAAGTTACAGAGGTTAGGTGTCATTAGTCTCCAGACGCCTCATCGGAAATAAGCCTCATCTCGCCTGGAAGGGAGAACTTCCTGGATTTTCTCGAGTCGTGGCAGGTGTTCTCGAGTAACGACGGGGACCTCAGGGACCGGCCCTGGTGGCCTCAGGAGAGGCCAGTCCCCATGCGAGTTGCTAGGGGGCCTCTCGGGATTCCTCTCCCGTCGATACCGGGGCCAAAAAGCTTGTGTGGAGTCAGGGCCGGAACCGAGGATTCCTCTCAGGGGCTGACATGGATCTTTGGGTACTTCTGGAGTCTCCCCAGGGGAGTCAGGCCTCGTCTCGAGTGGGGGCATGCACGTGCGCTTTCCTTCCAGGCTGTAGCAGCAATGTCACGCTTCCCGTCGCGTGGATCAAAGGATCTGTGGTTTTCCCTCGAGGCTTTCCCTCGAGGCTTTCCCACAGGGCTGTCCCACGTGCCACCGTGGTGTGAGTCGATCCTCGGCGTGAAAGATGAGCCAGTGCAGGGCAAAGAGGTTCCTCTGGAATGGACTGAGACATCTGGGGGACTCTTGGAATGGTGGTACTACCATGGAGTTCCTCTCGCCTTTCCTGTTGAGAGTGCCTCCTCTTGAGATGCGACGGGAACGCCGGGAATTCTTTCCCGTTGAAACCAGGGAAAGGATCCCTCATCTCGAGCTACGAGGGGGAAACGGGGCTCCTCTGGATGTGGGCGGGACCATCGTGCTTCCTCTTGAGTGGAGACGGGTATGGCGGTGAACTTCTTGAGTTGCAGCAAGGGTGTGAAAGACCCTTTCGAAATTCCAGAGGTTTGGTGTCAATAGTTTCCAGAGGCCTCATCGGAAATAGGCCTCATCTCGCCTGGAAGGGAGAACTTCCTGGATTTTCTCGATTTGCGGCAGGTGTTCTCGAGTTACGACGGGGACCTCAGGGACCCGCCCTGGTGGCCTCAGGAGAGGCCAGTCCCCATGCGAGTTACTAGGGGGTCTCTCGGGATTCCTCTCCCGTCGATACCGGGGCCAAAAAGCTTGTGTGGAGTCAGGGCCGGAACCGAGGATTCTTCTCAGGGGCTGACATGGATCTTTGGGTACTTCTGGAGTCTCCCCAGGGGAGTCAGGCCTCGTCTCGAGTGGGGAATGCATGTGCGCTTTCCTTCCAGGCTGTAGCAGCAATGTCACGCTTCCCGTCGCGTGGATCAAAGGATCTGTGGTTTTCCCTCGAGGCTTTCCCTCGAGGCTTTCCCACAGGGCTGTCCCACGTGCCACCGTGTTGTGAGTCGATCCTCGGAGTGAAAGATGAGCCAGTGCAGGGCAAAGAGGTTCCTCTGAAATGGACTGAGACATCTGGGGGACTCTTGGAATGGTGGTACGACCATGGAGTTCCTCTCGCCTTTCCTGTTGAGAGTGCCTCCTCTTGAGATGCGACGGGAACGCCGGGAATTCTTTCCCGTTGAAACCAGGGAAAGGATCCCTCATCTCGAGCTACGAGGGGGAAACGGGGCTCCTCTCGATGTGGGCGGGACCATCGTGCTTCCTCTCGAGTGGAGACGGGTATGGCGGTGAACTTCTTGAGTTGCACCAAGGGTGTGAAAGACCCTTTCGAAGTTCCAGAGGTTTGGTGTCATTAGTCTCCAGAGGCCTCATCGGAAATAGGCCTCATCTCGCCTGGAAGGGAGAACTTCCTGGATTTTCTCGAGTTGCGGCAGGTATTTCTCGAGTTACGACGGGGACCTCAGGGACCCGCCCTGGTGGCCTCAGGAGAGGCCAGTCCCCATGCGAGTTGCTAGGGGGCCTCTCGGGATTCCTCTCCCGTCGATACCGGGGCCAAAAAGCTTGTGTGGAGTCAGGGCCGGAACCGAGGATTCCTCTGAGGGGCTGACATGGATCTTTGGGTACTTCTGGAGTCTCCCCAGTGGAGTCAGACCTCGTCTCGAGTGGGGGCATGCACGTGCGCTTTCCTTCCAGGCTGTAGTAGCAATGTCACTCTTCCCGTCGCGTGGATCAAAGGATCTGTGGTTTTCCCTCGAGGCTTTCCCTCGAGGCTTTCCCACAGGGCTGTCCCACGTGCCACCGTGGTGTGAGTCGATCCTCGGCGTGAAAGATGAGCCAGTGCAGGGCAAAGAGGTTCCTCTGGAATGGACTGAGACATCTGGGGGACTCTTGGAATGGTGGTACGACCATGGAGATCCTCTCGCCTTTCCTGTTGAGAGTGCCTCCTCTTGAGATGCGACGGGAACGCCGGGAATTCTTTCCCGTTGAAAGCAGGGAAAGGTTCCCTCATCTCGAGCACCGAGGGGAAAACGGGGCTCCTCTGGATGTGGGCGGGACCATCGTGCTTCCTCTCGAGTGGAGACGGGTATGGTGGTGAACTTCTTGAGTTGCAGCAAGGCTGTGAAAGACCCTTTCGAAGTTCCAGAGGTTAGGTGTCATTAGTCTCCAGACGCCTCATCGGAAATAGGCCTCATCTCGCCTGGAAGGGAGAACTTCCTGGATTTTCTCGAGTTGCGGCAGGTGTTCTCGAGTTACGACGGGGACCTCAGGGACCCGCCCTGGTGGCCTCAGGAGAAGCCAGTCCCTATGCGAGTTGCTAGGGGGCCTCTCGGGATTGCTCTCCCGTCGATACCGGGGCCAAAAACCTTGTGTGGAGTCAGGGCCGGAACCGAGGATTCCTCTCAGGGGCTGACATGGATCTTTGGGTACTTCTGGAGTCTCCCCAGGGGAGTCAGGCCTCGTCTCGAGTGGGGGCATGCACGTGCACTTTCCTTCCAGGCTGTAGCAGCAATGTCACGCTTCCCGTCGCGTGGATCAAATGATGTGTGGTTTTCCCTCGAGGCTTTCCCACAGGGCTGTCCCACGTGCCACCGTGGTGTGAGTCGATCCTCGGCGTGAAAGATGAGCCAGTGCAGGGCAAAGAGCTTCCTCTGGAATGGACTGAGACATCTGGGGGACTCTTGGAATGGTGGTACGACCATGGAGTTCCTCTCGCCTTTCCTGTTGAGAGTGCCTCCTCTTGAGATGCGACGGGAACGCAGGGAATTCTTTCCCGTTGAAAGCAGGGAAAGGATCCCTCATCTCGAGCTACGAGGGGGAAACGGGGCTCCTCTGGATGTGGTCGGGACCATCGTGCTTCCTCTCGAGTGGAGACGGGTATGGTGGTGAACTTCTTGAGTTGCAGCAAGGGTGTGAAAGACCCTTTCGAAATTCCAGAGGTTAGGTGTCATTAGTCTCCAGACGCCTCATCGGAAATAAGCCTCATCTCTCCTGGAAGGGAGAACTTCCTGGATTTTCTCGAGTTGTGGCAGGTGTTCTCGAGTAACGACGGGGACCTCAGGGACCGGCCCTGGTGGCCTCAGGAGAGGCCATTCCCCATGCGAGTTGCTAGGGGGCCTCTCGGGATTCCTCTCCCGTCGATACCGGGGCCAAAAAGCTTGTGTGGAGTCAGGGCCGGAACCGAGGATTCCTCTCAGGGGCTGACATGGATCTTTGGGTACTTCTGGAGTCTCCCCAGGGGAGTCAGGCCTCGTCTCGAGTGGGGGCATGCACGTGCGCTTTCCTTCCAGGCTGTAGCAGCAATGTCACGCTTCCCGTCGCGTGGATCAAAGGATCTGTGGTTTTCCCTCGAGGCTTTCCCTCGAGGCTTTCCCACAGGGCTGTCCCACGTGCCACCGTGGTGTGAGTCGATCCTCGGCGTGAAAGATGAGCCAGTGCAGGGCAAAGAGGTTCCTCTGGAATGGACTGAGACATCTGGGGGACTCTTGGAATGGTGGTACTACCATGGAGTTCCTCTCGCCTTTCCTGTTGAGAGTGCCTCCTCTTGAGATGCGACGGGAACGCCGGGAATTCTTTCCCGTTGAAACCAGGGAAAGGATCCCTCATCTCGAGCTACGAGGGGGAAACGGGGCTCCTCTGGATGTGGGCGGGACCATCGTGCTTCCTCTCTAGTGGAGACGGGTATGGTGATGAACTTCTTGAGTTGCAGCAAGGCTGTGAAAGACCCTTTCGAAGTTCCAGAGGTAAGGTGTCATTAGTCTCCAGACGCCTCATCGGAAATAGGCCTCATTTCGCCTGGAAGGGAGAACTTCCTGGATTTTCTCGAGTTGCGGCAGGTGTTCTCGAGTTACGACGGGGACCTCAGGGACCCGCCCTGGTGGCCTCAGGAGAGGCCAGTCCCTATGCGAGTTGCTAGGGGGCCTCTCGGGATTCCTCTCCCGTCGATACCGGGGCCAAAAACCTTGTGTGGAGTCAGGGCCGGAACCGAGGATTCCTCTCAGGGGCTGACATGGATCTTTGGGTACTTCTGGAGTCTCCCCAGGGGAGTCAGGCCTCGTCTCGAGTGGGGGCATGCGCGTGCGCTTTCCTTCCAGGCTTTAGCAGCAATGTCACGCTTCCCGTCGCTTGGATCAAAGGATCTGTGGTTTTCCCTCGAGGCTTTCCCTCGAGGCTTTCCCACAGGGCTGTCCCACGTGCCACCGTGGTGTGAGTCGATCCTCGGCGTGAAAGATGAGCCAGTGCAGGGCAAAGAGGTTCCTCTGGAATGGACTGAGACATCTGGGGGACTCTTGGAATGGTGGTACGACCATGGAGTTCCTCTCGCCTTTCCTGTTGAGAGTGCCTCCTCTTGAGATGCGACGGGAACGCCGGGAATTCTTTCCCGTTGAAAGCAGGGAAAGGATCCCTCATCTCGAGCTACGAGGGGGAAACGGGGCTCCTCTGGATGTGGGCGGGACCATCGTGCTTCCTCTTGAGTGGACACGGGTATGGCGGTGAACTTCTTGAGTTGCAGCAAGGCTGTGAAAGACCCTTTCGAAGTTCCAGAGGTTAGGTGTCATTAGTCTCCAGACGCCTCATCGGAAATAGGCCTCATCTCGCCTGGAAGGGAGAACTTCCTGGATTTTCTCGAGTTGCGGCAGGTGTTCTCGAGTTACGACGGGGACCTCAGGGACCCGCCCTGGTGGCCTCAGGAGAAGCCAGTCCCTATGCGAGTTGCTAGGGGGCCTCTCGGGATTCCTCTCCCGTCGATACCGGGGCCAAAAACCTTGTGTGGAGTCAGGGCCGGAACCGAGGATTCCTCTCAGGGGCTGACATGGATCTTTGGGTACTTCTGGAGTCTCCCCAGGGGAGTCAGGCCTCGTCTCGAGTGGGGGCATGCACGTGCACTTTCCTTCCAGGCTGTAGCAGCAATGTCACGCTTCCCGTCGCGTGGATCAAATGATGTGTGGTTTTCCCTCGAGGCTTTCCCACAGGGCTGTCCCACGTGCCACCGTGGTGTGAGTCGATCCTCGGCGTGAAAGATGAGCCAGTGCAGGGCAAAGAGCTTCCTCTAGAATGGACTGAGACATCTGGGGGACTCTTGGAATGGTGGTACGACCATGGAGTTCCTCTCGCCTTTCCTGTTGAGAGTGCCTCCTCTTGAGATGCGACGGGAACGCAGGGAATTCTTTCCCGTTGAAAGCAGGGAAAGGATCCCTCATCTCGAGCTACGAGGGGGAAACGGGGCTCCTCTGGATGTGGTCGGGACCATCGTGCTTCCTCTCGAGTGGAGACGGGTATGGTGGTGAACTTCTTGAGTTGCAGCAAGGGTGTGAAAGACCCTTTCGAAGTTACAGAGGTTAGGTGTCATTAGTCTCCAGACGCCTCATCGGAAATAAGCCTCATCTCGCCTGGAAGGGAGAACTTCCTGGATTTTCTCGAGTCGTGGCAGGTGTTCTCGAGTAACGACGGGGACCTCAGGGACCGGCCCTGGTGGCCTCAGGAGAGGCCAGTCCCCATGCGAGTTGCTAGGGGGCCTCTCGGGATTCCTCTCCCGTCGATACCGGGGCCAAAAAGCTTGTGTGGAGTCAGGGCCGGAACCGAGGATTCCTCTCAGGGGCTGACATGGATCTTTGGGTACTTCTGGAGTCTCCCCAGGGGAGTCAGGCCTCGTCTCGAGTGGGGGCATGCACGTGCGCTTTCCTTCCAGGCTGTAGCAGCAATGTCACGCTTCCCGTCGCGTGGATCAAAGGATCTGTGGTTTTCCCTCGAGGCTTTCCCTCGAGGCTTTCCCACAGGGCTGTCCCACGTGCCACCGTGGTGTGAGTCGATCCTCGGCGTGAAAGATGAGCCAGTGCAGGGCAAAGAGGTTCCTCTGGAATGGACTGAGACATCTGGGGGACTCTTGGAATGGTGGTACTACCATGGAGTTCCTCTCGCCTTTCCTGTTGAGAGTGCCTCCTCTTGAGATGCGACGGGAAGGCCGGGAATTCTTTCCCGTTGAAACCAGGGAAAGGATCCCTCATCTCGAGCTACGAGGGGGAAACGGGGCTCCTCTGGATGTGGGCGGGACCATCGTGCTTCCTCTCGAGTGGAGACGGGTATGGCGGTGAACTTCTTGAGTTGCAGCAAGGGTGTGAAAGACCCTTTCGAAATTCCAGAGGTTTGGTGTCAATAGTTTCCAGAGGCCTCATCGGAAATAGGCCTCATCTCGCCTGGAAGGGAGAACTTCCTGGATTTTCTCGATTTGCGGCAGGTGTTCTCGAGTTACGACGGGGACCTCAGGGACCCGCCCTGGTGGCCTCAGGAGAGGCCAGTCCCCATGCGAGTTACTAGGGGGTCTCTCGGGATTCCTCTCCCGTCGATACCGGGGCCAAAAAGCTTGTGTGGAGTCAGGGCCGGAACCGAGGATTCTTCTCAGGGGCTGACATGGATCTTTGGGTACTTCTGGAGTCTCCCCAGGGGAGTCAGGCCTCGTCTCGAGTGGGGAATGCATGTGCGCTTTCCTTCCAGGCTGTAGCAGCAATGTCACGCTTCCCGTCGCGTGGATCAAAGGATCTGTGGTTTTCCCTCGAGGCTTTCCCTCGAGGCTTTCCCACAGGGCTGTCCCACGTGCCACCGTGTTGTGAGTCGATCCTCGGAGTGAAAGATGAGCCAGTGCAGGGCAAAGAGGTTCCTCTGAAATGGACTGAGACATCTGGGGGACTCTTGGAATGGTGGTACGACCATGGAGTTCCTCTCGCCTTTCCTGTTGAGAGTGCCTCCTCTTGAGATGCGACGGGAACGCCGGGAATTCTTTCCCGTTGAAACCAGGGAAAGGATCCCTCATCTCGAGCTACGAGGGGGAAACGGGGCTCCTCTCGATGTGGGCGGGACCATCGTGCTTCCTCTCGAGTGGAGACGGGTATGGCGGTGAACTTCTTGAGTTGCAGCAAGGCTGTGAAAGACCCTTTCGAAGTTCCAGAGGTTAGGTGTCATTAGTCTCCAGACGCCTCATCGGAAATAGGCCTCATCTCGCCTGGAAGGGAGAACTTCCTGGATTTTCTCGAGTTGCGGCAGGTGTTCTCGAGTTACGACGGGGACCTCAGGGACCCGCCCTGGTGGCCTCAGGAGAAGCCAGTCCCTATGCGAGTTGCTAGGGGGCCTCTCGGGATTCCTCTCCCGTCGATACCGGGGCCAAAAACCTTGTGTGGAGTCAGGGCCGGAACCGAGGATTCCTCTCAGGGGCTGACATGGATCTTTGGGTACTTCTGGAGTCTCCCCAGGGGAGTCAGGCCTCGTCTCGAGTGGGGGCATGCACGTGCACTTTCCTTCCAGGCTGTAGCAGCAATGTCACGCTTCCCGTCGCGTGGATCAAATGATGTGTGGTTTTCCCTCGAGGCTTTCCCACAGGGCTGTCCCACGTGCCACCGTGGTGTGAGTCGATCCTCGGCGTGAAAGATGAGCCAGTGCAGTGCAAAGAGCTTCCTCTAGAATGGACTGAGACATCTGGGGGACTCTTGGAATGGTGGTACGACCATGGAGTTCCTCTCGCCTTTCCTGTTGAGAGTGCCTCCTCTTGAGATGCGACGGGAACGCAGGGAATTCTTTCCCGTTGAAAGCAGGGAAAGGATCCCTCATCTCGAGCTACGACGGGGAAACGGGGCTCCTCTGGATGTGGTCGGGACCATCGTGCTTCCTCTCGAGTGGAGACGGGTATGGTGGTGAACTTCTTGAGTTGCAGCAAGGGTGTGAAAGACCCTTTCGAAGTTCCAGAGGTTAGGTGTCATTAGTCTCCAGACGCCTCATCGGAAATAAGCCTCATCTCGCCTGGAAGGGAGAACTTCCTGGATTTTCTCGAGTTGTGGCAGGTGTTCTCGAGTAACGACGGGGACCTCAGGGACCGGCCCTGGTGGCCTCAGGAGAGGCCAGTCCCCATGCGAGTTGCTAGGGGGCCTCTCGGGATTCCTCTCCCGTCGATACCGGGGCCAAAAAGCTTGTGTGGAGTCAGGGCCGGAACCGAGGATTCCTCTCAGGGGCTGACATGGATCTTTGGGTACTTCTGGAGTCTCCCCAGGGGAGTCAGGCCTCGTCTCGAGTGGGGGCATGCACGTGCGCTTTCCTTCCAGGCTGTAGCAGCAATGTCACGCTTCCCGTCGCGTGGATCAAAGGATCTGTGGTTTTCCCTCGAGGCTTTCCCTCGAGGCTTTCCCACAGGGCTGTCCCACGTGCCACCGTGGTGTGAGTCGATCCTCGGCGTGAAAGATGAGCCAGTGCAGGGCAAAGAGGTTCCTCTGGAATGGACTGAGACATCTGGGGGACTCTTGGAATGGTGGTACTACCATGGAGTTCCTCTCGCCTTTCCTGTTGAGAGTGCCTCCTCTTGAGATGCGACGGGAACGCCGGGAATTCTTTCCCGTTGAAACCAGGGAAAGGATCCCTCATCTCGAGCTACGAGGGGGAAACGGGGCTCCTCTGGATGTGGGCGGGACCATCGTGCTTCCTCTCGAGTGGAGACGGGTATGGCGGTGAACTTCTTGAGTTGCAGTAAGGGTGTGAAAGACCCTTTCGAAATTCCAGAGGTTTGGTGTCAATAGTTTCCAGAGGCCTCATCGGAAATAGGCCTCATCTCGCCTGGAAGGGAGAACTTCCTGGATTTTCTCGATTTGCGGCAGGTGTTCTCGAGTTACGACGGGGACCTCAGGGACCCGCCCTGGTGGCCTCAGGAGAGGCCAGTCCCCATGCGAGTTACTAGGGGGTCTCTCGGGATTCCTCTCCCGTCGATACCGGGGCCAAAAAGCTTGTGTGGAGTCAGGGCCGGAACCGAGGATTCTTCTCAGGGGCTGACATGGATCTTTGGGTACTTCTGGAGTCTCCCCAGGGGAGTCAGGCCTCGTCTCGAGTGGGGAATGCATGTGCGCTTTCCTTCCAGGCTGTAGCAGCAATGTCACGCTTCCCGTCGCGTGGATCAAAGGATCTGTGGTTTTCCCTCGAGGCTTTCCCTCGAGGCTTTCCCACAGGGCTGTCCCACGTGCCACCGTGTTGTGAGTCGATCCTCGGAGTGAAAGATGAGCCAGTGCAGGGCAAAGAGGTTCCTCTGAAATGGACTGAGACATCTGGGGGACTCTTGGAATGGTGGTACGACCATGGAGTTCCTCTCGCCTTTCCTGTTGAGAGTGCCTCCTCTTGAGATGCGACGGGAACGCCGGGAATTCTTTCCCGTTGAAACCAGGGAAAGGATCCCTCATCTCGAGCTACGAGGGGGAAACGGGGCTCCTCTCGATGTGGGCGGGACCATCGTGCTTCCTCTCGAGTGGAGACGGGTATGGCGGTGAACTTCTTGAGTTGCACCAAGGGTGTGAAAGACCCTTTCGAAGTTCCAGAGGTTTGGTGTCATTAGTCTCCAGAGGCCTCATCGGAAATAGGCCTCATCTCGCCTGGAAGGGAGAACTTCCTGGATTTTCTCGAGTTGCGGCAGGTATTTCTCGAGTTACGACGGGGACCTCAGGGACCCGCCCTGGTGGCCTCAGGAGAGGCCAGTCCCCATGCGAGTTGCTAGGGGGCCTCTCGGGATTCCTCTCCCGTCGATACCGGGGCCAAAAAGCTTGTGTGGAGTCAGGGCCGGAACCGAGGATTCCTCTGAGGGGCTGACATGGATCTTTGGGTACTTCTGGAGTCTCCCCAGTGGAGTCAGACCTCGTCTCGAGTGGGGGCATGCACGTGCGCTTTCCTTCCAGGCTGTAGTAGCAATGTCACTCTTCCCGTCGCGTGGATCAAAGGATCTGTGGTTTTCCCTCGAGGCTTTCCCTCGAGGCTTTCCCACAGGGCTGTCCCACGTGCCACCGTGGTGTGAGTCGATCCTCGGCGTGAAAGATGAGCCAGTGCAGGGCAAAGAGGTTCCTCTGGAATGGACTGAGACATCTGGGGGACTCTTGGAATGGTGGTACGACCATGGAGATCCTCTCGCCTTTCCTGTTGAGAGTGCCTCCTCTTGAGATGCGACGGGAACGCCGGGAATTCTTTCCCGTTGAAAGCAGGGAAAGGTTCCCTCATCTCGAGCACCGAGGGGAAAACGGGGCTCCTCTGGATGTGGGCGGGACCATCGTGCTTCCTCTCGAGTGGAGACGGGTATGGTGGTGAACTTCTTGAGTTGCAGCAAGGCTGTGAAAGACCCTTTCGAAGTTCCAGAGGTTAGGTGTCATTAGTCTCCAGACGCCTCATCGGAAATAGGCCTCATCTCGCCTGGAAGGGAGAACTTCCTGGATTTTCTCGAGTTGCGGCAGGTGTTCTCGAGTTACGACGGGGACCTCAGGGACCCGCCCTGGTGGCCTCAGGAGAAGCCAGTCCCTATGCGAGTTGCTAGGGGGCCTCTCGGGATTGCTCTCCCGTCGATACCGGGGCCAAAAACCTTGTGTGGAGTCAGGGCCGGAACCGAGGATTCCTCTCAGGGGCTGACATGGATCTTTGGGTACTTCTGGAGTCTCCCCAGGGGAGTCAGGCCTCGTCTCGAGTGGGGGCATGCACGTGCACTTTCCTTCCAGGCTGTAGCAGCAATGTCACGCTTCCCGTCGCGTGGATCAAATGATGTGTGGTTTTCCCTCGAGGCTTTCCACAGGGCTGTCCCACGTGCCACCGTGGTGTGAGTCGATCCTCGGCGTGAAAGATGAGCCAGTGCAGGGCAAAGAGCTTCCTCTGGAATGGACTGAGACATCTGGGGGACTCTTGGAATGGTGGTACGACCATGGAGTTCCTCTCGCCTTTCCTGTTGAGAGTGCCTCCTCTTGAGATGCGACGGGAACGCAGGGAATTCTTTCCCGTTGAAAGCAGGGAAAGGATCCCTCATCTCGAGCTACGAGGGGGAAACGGGGCTCCTCTGGATGTGGTCGGGACCATCGTGCTTCCTCTCGAGTGGAGACGGGTATGGTGGTGAACTTCTTGAGTTGCAGCAAGGGTGTGAAAGACCCTTTCGAAATTCCAGAGGTTAGGTGTCATTAGTCTCCAGACGCCTCATCGGAAATAAGCCTCATCTCGCCTGGAAGGGAGAACTTCCTGGATTTTCTCGAGTTGTGGCAGGTGTTCTCGAGTAACGACGGGGACCTCAGGGACCGGCCCTGGTGGCCTCAGGAGAGGCCAGTCCCCATGCGAGTTGCTAGGGGGCCTCTCGGGATTCCTCTCCCGTCGATACCGGGGCCAAAAAGCTTGTGTGGAGTCAGGGCCGGAACCGAGGATTCCTCTCAGGGGCTGACATGGATCTTTGGGTACTTCTGGAGTCTCCCCAGGGGAGTCAGGCCTCGTCTCGAGTGGGGGCATGCACGTGCGCTTTCCTTCCAGGCTGTAGCAGCAATGTCACGCTTCCCGTCGCGTGGATCAAAGGATCTGTGGTTTTCCCTCGAGGCTTTCCCTCGAGGCTTTCCCACAGGGCTGTCCCACGTGCCACCGTGGTGTGAGTCGATCCTCGGCGTGAAAGATGAGCCAGTGCAGGGCAAAGAGGTTCCTCTGGAATGGACTGAGACATCTGGGGGACTCTTGGAATGGTGGTACTACCATGGAGTTCCTCTCGCCTTTCCTGTTGAGAGTGCCTCCTCTTGAGATGCGACGGGAACGCCGGGAATTCTTTCCCGTTGAAACCAGGGAAAGGATCCCTCATCTCGAGCTACGAGGGGGAAACGGGGCTCCTCTGGATGTGGGCGGGACCATCGTGCTTCCTCTCGAGTGGAGACGCTTATGGCGGTGAACTTCTTGAGTTGCAGCAAGGGTGTGAAAGACCCTTTCGAAGTTCCAGAGGTTTGGTGTCAATAGTTTCCAGAGGCCTCATCGGAAATAGGCCTCATCTCGCCTGGAAGGGAGAACTTCCTGGATTTTCTCGAGTTGCGGCAGGTGTTCTCGAGTTACGACGGGGACCTCAGGGACCCGCCCTGGTGGCCTCAGGAGAGGCCAGTCCCCATGCGAGTTGCTAGGGGGTCTCTCGGGATTCCTCTCCCGTCGATACCGGGGCCAAAAAGCTTGTGTGGAGTCAGGGCCGGAACCGAGGATTCTTCTCAGGGGCTGACATGGATCTTTGGGTACTTCTGGAGTCTCCCCAGGGGAGTCAGGCCTCGTCTCGAGTGGGGAATGCATGTGCGCTTTCCTTCCAGGCTGTAGCAGCAATGTCACGCTTCCCGTCACGTGGATCAAAGGATCTGTGGTTTTCCCTCGAGGCTTTCCCTCGAGGCTTTCCCACAGGGCTGTCCCACGTGCCACCGTGGTGTGAGTCGATCCTCGGCGTGAAAGATGAGCCAGTGCAGGGCAAAGAGGTTCCTCTGGAATGGACTGAGACATCTGGGGGACTCTTGGAATGGTGGTACTACCATGGAGTTCCTCTCGCCTTTCCTGTTGAGAGTGCCTCCTCTTGAGATGCGACGGGAACGCCGGGAATTCTTTCCCGTTGAAACCAGGGAAAGGATCCCTCATCTCGAGCTACGAGGGGGAAACGGGGCTCCTCTGGATGTGGGCGGGACCATCGTGCTTCCTCTCGAGTGGAGACGCTTATGGCGGTGAACTTCTTGAGTTGCAGCAAGGGTGTGAAAGACCCTTTCGAAGTTCCAGAGGTTTGGTGTCAATAGTTTCCAGAGGCCTCATCGGAAATAGGCCTCATCTCGCCTGGAAGGGAGAACTTCCTGGATTTTCTCGAGTTGCGGCAGGTGTTCTCGAGTTACGACGGGGACCTCAGGGACCCGCCCTGGTGGCCTCAGGAGAGGCCAGTCCCCATGCGAGTTGCTAGGGGGTCTCTCGGGATTCCTCTCCCGTCGATACCGGGGCCAAAAAGCTTGTGTGGAGTCAGGGCCGGAACCGAGGATTCTTCTCAGGGGCTGACATGGATCTTTGGGTACTTCTGGAGTCTCCCCAGGGGAGTCAGGCCTCGTCTCGAGTGGGGAATGCATGTGCGCTTTCCTTCCAGGCTGTAGCAGCAATGTCACGCTTCCCGTCGCGTGGATCAAAGGATCTGTGGTTTTCCCTCGAGGCTTTCCCTCGAGGCTTTCCCACAGGGCTGTCCCACGTGCCACCGTGGTGTGAGTCGATCCTCGGCGTGAAAGATGAGCCAGTGCAGGGCAAAGAGGTTCCTCTGGAATGGACTGAGACATCTGGGGGACTCTTGGAATGGTGGTACTACCATGGAGTTCCTCTCGCCTTTCCTGTTGAGAGTGCCTCCTCTTGAGATGCGACGGGAACGCCGGGAATTCTTTCCCGTTGAAACCAGGGAAAGGATCCCTCATCTCGAGCTACGAGGGGGAAACGGGGCTCCTCTGGATGTGGGCGGGACCATCGTGCTTCCTCTCGAGTGGAGACGCTTATGGCGGTGAACTTCTTGAGTTGCAGCAAGGGTGTGAAAGACCCTTTCGAAGTTCCAGAGGTTTGGTGTCAATAGTTTCCAGAGGCCTCATCGGAAATAGGCCTCATCTCGCCTGGAAGGGAGAACTTCCTGGATTTTCTCGAGTTGCGGCAGGTGTTCTCGAGTTACGACGGGGACCTCAGGGACCCGCCCTGGTGGCCTCAGGAGAGGCCAGTCCCCATGCGAGTTGCTAGGGGGTCTCTCGGGATTCCTCTCCCGTCGATACCGGGGCCAAAAAGCTTGTGTGGAGTCAGGGCCGGAACCGAGGATTCTTCTCAGGGGCTGACATGGATCTTTGGGTACTTCTGGAGTCTCCCCAGGGGAGTCAGGCCTCGTCTCGAGTGGGGAATGCATGTGCGCTTTCCTTCCAGGCTGTAGCAGCAATGTCACGCTTCCCGTCACGTGGATCAAAGGATCTGTGGTTTTCCCTCGAGGCTTTCCCTCGAGGCTTTCCCACAGGGCTGTCCCACGTGCCACCGTGGTGTGAGTCGATCCTCGGCGTGAAAGATGAGCCAGTGCAGGGCAAAGAGGTTCCTCTGGAATGGACTGAGACATCTGGGGGACTCTTGGAATGGTGGTACTACCATGGAGTTCCTCTCGCCTTTCCTGTTGAGAGTGCCTCCTCTTGAGATGCGACGGGAACGCCGGGAATTCTTTCCCGTTGAAACCAGGGAAAGGATCCCTCATCTCGAGCTACGAGGGGGAAACGGGGCTCCTCTGGATGTGGGCGGGACCATCGTGCTTCCTCTCGAGTGGAGACGCTTATGGCGGTGAACTTCTTGAGTTGCAGCAAGGGTGTGAAAGACCCTTTCGAAGTTCCAGAGGTTTGGTGTCAATAGTTTCCAGAGGCCTCATCGGAAATAGGCCTCATCTCGCCTGGAAGGGAGAACTTCCTGGATTTTCTCGAGTTGCGGCAGGTGTTCTCGAGTTACGACGGGGACCTCAGGGACCCGCCCTGGTGGCCTCAGGAGAGGCCAGTCCCCATGCGAGTTGCTAGGGGGTCTCTCGGGATTCCTCTCCCGTCGATACCGGGGCCAAAAAGCTTGTGTGGAGTCAGGGCCGGAACCGAGGATTCCTCTCAGGGGCTGACATGGATCTTTGGGTACTTCTGGAGTCTCCCCAGGGGAGTCAGGCCTCGTCTCGAGTGGGGGCATGCGCGTGCGCTTTCCTTCCAGGCTTTAGCAGCAATGTCACGCTTCCCGTCGCTTGGATCAAAGGATCTGTGGTTTTCCCTCGAGGCTTTCCCTCGAGGCTTTCCCACAGGGCTGTCCCACGTGCCACCGTGGTGTGAGTCGATCCTCGGCGTGAAAGATGAGCCAGTGCAGGGCAAAGAGGTTCCTCTGGAATGGACTGAGACATCTGGGGGACTCTTGGAATGGTGGTACGACCATGGAGTTCCTCTCGCCTTTCCTGTTGAGAGTGCCTCCTCTTGAGATGCGACGGGAACGCCGGGAATTCTTTCCCGTTGAAAGCAGGGAAAGGATCCCTCATCTCGAGCTACGAGGGTGAAACGGGGCTCCTCTGGATGTGTGCGGGACCATCGTGCTTCCTCTCGAGTGGAGACGGGTATGGCGGTGAACTTCTTGAGTTGCAGCAAGGGTGTGAAAGACCCTTTCGAAGTTCCAGAGGTTAGGTGTCATTAGTCTCCAGACGCCTCATCGGAAATAGGCCTCATCTCGCCTGGAAGGGAGAACTTCCTGGATTTTCTCGAGTTGAGGCAGGTGTTCTCGAGTTTCGACGGGGACCTCAGGAACCCGCCCTGGTAACCTCAGGAGAGGCCAGTCCCCATGCGAGTTGCTAGGGGGCCTCTCGGGATTCCTCTCCCGTCGATACTGGGGCCAAAAAGCTTGTGTGGAGTCAGGGCCGGAACCGAGGATTCCTCTCAGGGGCTGACATGGATCTTTGGGTACTTCTGGAGTCTCCCCAGGGGAGTCAGGCCTCGTCTCGAGTGGGGGCATGCACGTGCGCTTTCCTTCCAGGCTGTAGCAGCAATGTCACGCTTCCCGTCGCGTGGATCAAAGGATCTGTGGTTTTCCCTCGAGGCTTTCCCTCGAGGCTTTCCCACAGGGCTGTCCCACGTGCCACCGTGTTGTGAGTCGATCCTCGGCGTGAAAGATGAGCCAGTGCAGGGCAAAGAGGTTCCTCTGGAATGGACTGAGACATCTGGGGGACTCTTGGAATGGTGGTACGACCATGGAGTTCCTCTCGCCTTTCCTGTTGAGAGTGCCTCCTCTTGAGATGCGACGGGAACGCCGGGAATACTTTCCCGTTGAAAGCAGGGAAAGATCCCTCATCTCGAGCTACGAGGGGGAAACGGGGCTCCTCTGGATGTGGGCGGGACCATCGTGCTTCCTCTCGAGTGGAGACGGGTATGGCGGTGAACTTCTTGAGTTGCAGCAAGGGTGTGAAAGACCCTTTCGAAGTTCCAGAGGTTTGGTGTCATTAGTCTACAGAGGCCTCATCGGAAATAGGCCTCATCTCGCCTGGAAGGGAGAACTTCCTTGATTTTCTCGAGTTGCGGCAGGTGTTCTCGAGTTAAGACGGGGACCTCAGGGACCCGCCCTGGTGGCCTCAGGAGAGGCCAGTCCCCATGCGAGTTGCTAGGGGGCCTCTCGGGATTCCTCTCCCGTCGATACCGGGGCCAAAAAGCTTGTGTGGAGTCAGGGCCGGAACCGAGGATTCCTCTCAGGGGCTGACATGGATCTTTGGGTACTTCTGGAGTCTCCCCAGGGGAGTCAGGCCTCGTCTCGAGTGGGGGCATGCACGTGCGCTTTCCTTCCAGGCTGTAGCAGCAATGTCACGCTTCCCGTCGCGTAGATCAAAGGATCTGTGGTTTTCCCTCGAGGCTTTCCCTGGAGGCTTTCCCACAGGGCTGTCCCAAGTGCCACCGTGTTGTGAGTCGATCCTCGGCGTGAAAGATGAGCCAGTGCAGGGCAAAGAGGTTCCTCTGGAATGGACTGAGACATCTTGGGGACTCTTGGAATGGTGGTACGACCATGGAGTTCCTCTCGCCTTTCCTGTTGAGAGTGCCTCCTCTTGAGATGAGACGGGAACGCCGGGAATTCTTTCCCGTTGAAAGCAGGGAAAGGATCCCTCATCTCGAGCTACGAGGGGGAAACGGGGCTCCTCTGGATGTGGGCGGGACCATCGTGCTTCCTCTCGAGTGGAGGCGGGTATGGCGGTGAACTTCTTGAGTTGCAGCAAGGGTGTGAAAGACCCTTTCGAAGTTCCAGAGGTTTGGTGTCATTAGTCTCCAGAGGCCTCATCGGAAATAGGCCTCATCTCGCCTGGAAGGGAGAACTTCCTGGATTTTCTCGAGTTGCGGCAGGTGTTCTCAAATTACGACGGGGACCTCAGGGACCCGCCCTGGTGGCCTCAGGAGAGGCCAGTCCCTAGGCGTGTTGCTAGGGGGCCTCTCGGGATTCCTCTCCCGTTGATACCGGGGCGAAAAACCTTGTGTGGAGTCAGGGCCGGAACCGAGGATTCCTCTCAGGGGCTGACATGGATCTTTGGGTACTTCTGGAGTCTCCCCAGGGGAGTCAGGCCTCGTCTCGAGTGGGGGCATGCACGTGCGCTTTCCTTCCAGGCTGTAGCAGCAATGTCACGCTTCCCGTCGCGTGGATCAAAGGATCTGTGGTTTTCCCTCGAGGCTTTCCCACAGGGCTGTCCCACGTGCCACCGTGGTGTGAGTCGATCCTCGGCGTGAAAGATGAGCCAGTGCAGGGCAAAGAGGTTCCTCTGGAATGGACTGAGACATCTGGGGGACTCTTGGAATGGTGGTACGACCATGGAGTTCCTCTCGCCTTTCCTGTTGAGAGTGCCTCCTCTTGAGATGCGACGGGAACGCCGGGAATTCTTTCCCGTTGAAAGCAGGGAAAGGATCCCTCATCTCGAGCTACGAGGGGGAAACGGGGCTCCTCTGGATGTGGGCGGGACCATCGTGCTTCCTCTCGAGTGGAGACGGGTATGGCGGTGAACTGCTTGAGTTGCAGCAAGGGTGTGAAAGACCCTTTCGAAGTTCCAGAGGTTTGGTGTCATTAGTCTCCAGAGGCCTCATCGGAAATAGGCCTCATCTCGCCTGGAAGGGAGAACTTCCTGGATTTTCTCGAGTTGCGGCAGGTGTTCTCGAGTTACGACGGGGACCTCAGGGACCCGCCCTGGTGGCCTCCGGAGAGGCCAGTCCCCATTCGAGTTGCTAGGGGGCCTCTCGGGATTCCTCTCCCGTCGATACCGGGGCCAAAAACCTTGTGTGGAGTCAGGGCCGGAACCGAGGATTCCTCTCAGGGGCTGACATGGATCTTTGGGTACTTCTGGAGTCTCCCCAGTGGAGTCAGGCCTCGTCTCGAGTGGGGGCATGCACGTGCGCTTTCCTTCCAGGCTGTAGCAGCAATGTCACGCTTCCCGTCGCGTGGATCAAAGGATCTGTGGTTTTCCCTCGAGGCTTTCCCTCGAGGCTTTCCCACAGGGCTGTCCCACGTGCCACCGTGGTGTGAGTCGATCCTCGGCGTGAAAGATGAGCCAGTGCAGGGCAAAGAGGTTCCTCTGGAATGGACTGAGACATCTGGGGGACTCTTGGAATGGTGGTACGACCATGGAGTTCCTCTCGCCTTTCCTGTTGAGAGTGCCTCCTCTTGAGATGCGACGGGAACGCAGGGAATACTTTCCCGTTGAAAGCATGGAAAGGATCCCTCATCTCGAGCTACGAGGGGGAAACGGGGCTCCTTTGGATGTGGTCGGGACCATCGAGCTTCCTCTCGAGTGGAGACGGGTATGGTGGTGAACTTCTTGAGTTGCAGCAAGGGTGTGAAAGACCCTTTCGAAGTTCCAGAGGTTAGGTGTCATTAGTCTCCAGACGCCTCATCGGAAATAGGCCTCATCTCGCCTGGAAGGGAGAACTTCCTGGATTTTCTCGAGTTGCGGCAGGTGTTCTCGAGTTACGACGGGGACCTCAGGGACCGGCCCTGGTGGCCTCAGGAGAGGCCAGTCCCCATGCGAGTTGCTAGGGGGCCTCTCGGGATTCCTCTCCCGTCGATACCGGGGCCAAAAAGCTTGTGTGGAGTCAGGGCCGGAACCGAGGATTCCTCTCAGGGGCTGACATGGATCTTTGGGTACTTCTGGAGTCTCCCCAGGGGAGTCAGGCCTCGTCTCGAGTGGGGGCATGCACGTGCGCTTTCCTTCCAGGCTGTAGCAGCAATGTCACGCTTCCCGTCGCTTGGATCAAAGGATCTGTGGTTTTCCCTCGAGGCTTTCCCTCGAGGCTTTCCCACAGGGCTGTCCCACGTGCCACCGTGTTGTGAGTCGATCCTCGGCGTGAAAGATGAGCCAGTGCAGGGCAAAGAGGTTCCTCTGGAATGGACTGAGACATCTGGGGGACTCTTGGAATGGTGGTACGACCATGGAGTTCCTCTCGCCTTTCCTGTTGAGAGTGCCTCCTCTTGAGATGCGACGGGAACGCAGGGAATTCTTTCCCGTTGAAAGCAGGGAAAGGATCCCTCATCTCGAGCTACGAGGGGGAAACGGGGCTCCTTTGGATGTTGTCGGGACCATCGTGCTTCCTCTCGAGTGGAGACGGGTATGGTGGTGAACTTCTTGAGTTGCAGCAAGGGTGTGAAAGACCCTTTCGAAGTTCCAGAGGTTAGGTGTCATTAGTCTCCAGACGCCTCATCGGAAATAGGCCTCATCTCGCCTGGAAGGGAGAACTTCCTGGATTTTCTCGAGTTGCGGCAGGTGTTCTCGAGTTACGACGGGGACCTCAGGGACCCGCCCTGGTGGCCTCAGGAGAGGCCAGTCCCCATGCGAGTTGCTAGGGGCCCTCTCGGGATTCCTCTCCCGTCGATACCGGGGCCAAAAACCTTGTGTGGAGTCAGGGCCGGAACCGAGGATTCCTCTCAGGGGCTGATATGGATCTTTGGATACTTCTGGAGTCTCGCCAGGGGAGACAGGCCTCGTTTCGTGAGGGGGCATGCACGTGCACTTTCCTTCCAGGCTGTAGCAGCAATGTCACGCTTCCCGTCGCGTGGATCAAAGGATCTGTGGTTTTCCCTCGAGGCTTTCCCTCGAGGCTTTCCCACAGGGCTGTCCCACGTGCCACCGTGGTGTGATTCGATCCTCGGCGTGAAAGATGAGCCAGTGCAGGGCAAAGAGGTTCCTCTGGAATGGACTGAGACATCTGGGGGACTCTTGGAATGGTGGTACGACCATGGAGTTCCTCTCGCCTTTCCTGTTGAGAGTGCCTCCTCTTGAGATGCGACGGTAACGCCGGGAATTCTTTCCCGTTGAAAGCAGGGAAAGGATCCCTCATCTCGAGCTACGAGGGGGAAACGGGGCTCTTCTGGATGTGGGCGGGACCATCGTGCTTCCTCTCGAGTGGAGACGGGTATGGCGGTGAACTTCTTGAGTCGCAGCAAGGGTGTGAAAGACCCTTTCGAAGTTCCAGAGGTTAGGTGTCATTAGTCTCCAGACGCCTCATCGGAAATAAGCCTCATCTCGCCTGGAAGGGAGAACTTCCTGGATTTTCTCGAGTTGCGGCAGGTGTTCTCGAGTTACGACGGGGACCTCAGGGACCCGCCCTGGTGGCCTCAGGAGAGGCCAGTCCCCATGCGAGTTGCTAGGGGGCCTCTCGGGATTCCTCTCCCGTCGATACCGGGGCCAAAAACCTTGTGTGGAGTCAGGGCCGGAACCGAGGATTCCTCTCAGGGGATGATGTGGATCTTTGGATACTTCTGGAGTCTCGCCAGGGGAGACAGGCCTCGTTTCGTGAGGGGGCATGCACGTGCCCTTTCCTTCCAGGCTTTAGCAGCAATGTCACGCTTCCCGTGGCGTGGATCAAAGGATCTGTGGTTTTCCCTCGAGGCTTTCCCTCGAGGCTTTCCCACAGGGCTGTCCCACGTGCCACCGTGGTGTGAGTCGATCCTCGGCGTGAAAGATGAGCCAGTGCAGGGCAAAGAGGTTCCTCTGGAATGGACTGAGACATCTGGGGGACTCTTGGAATGGTGGTACGACCATGGAGTTCCTCTCGCCTTTCCTGTTGAGACTGCCTCCTCTTGAGATGCGACGGGAACGCCGGGAATTCTTTCCCGTTGAAAGCAGGGAAAGGATCCCTCATCTCGAGCTACGAGGGGGAAACGGGGCTCCTCTGGATGTGGGCGGGACCATCATGCTTCCTCTCGAGTGGAGACGGGTATGGCGGTGAACTTCTTGAGTCGCAGCAAGGGTGTGAAAGACCCTTTCGAAGTTCCAGAGGTTAGGTGTCATTAGTCTCCAGAGGCCTCATCGGAAATAGGCCTCATCTCGCCTGGAAGGGAGAACTTCCTGGATTTTCTCGAGTTGCGGCAGGTGTTCTCGAGTTACGACAGGGACCTCAGGGACCCGCCCTGGTGGCCTCAGGAGAGGCCAGTCCCCATGCGAGTTGCTAGGGGGTCTCTCGGGATTCCTCTCCCGTCGATACCGGGGCCAAAAACCTTGTGTGGAGTCAGGACCGGAACCGAGGATTCCTCTCAGGGGCTGACATGGATCTTTGGGTACTTCTGGAGTCTCCCCAGGGGAGTCAGTCCTCGTCTCGAGTGGGGGCATGCTCGTGCGCTTTCCTTCCAGGCTGTAGCAGCAATGTCACGCTTCCCGTCGCGTGGATCAAAGGATCTGTGGTTTTCCCTCGAGGCTTTCCCTTGAGGCTTTCCCACAGGGCTGTCCCACGTGCCACCGTGTTGTGAGTCGATCCTCGGCGTGAAAGATGAGCCAGTGCAGGGCAAAGAGGTTCCTCTGGAATGGACTGAGACATCTGGGGGACTCTTGGAATGGTGGTACGACCATGGAGTTCCTCTCGCCTTTCCTGTTGAGAGTGCCTCCTCTTGAGATGCGACGGGAACGCCGGGAATTCTTTCCCGTTGAAAGCAGGGAAAGGATCCCTCATCTCGAGCGACGAGGGGGAAACGGGGCTCCTCTGGATGTGGGCGGGACCATCGTGCTTCCTCTCGAGTGGAGACGGGTATGGCGGTGAACTTCTTGAGTTGCAGCAAGGGTGTGAAAGACCCTTTCGAAGTTCCAGAGGTTTGGTGTCATTAGTCTCCAGAGACCTCATCGGAAATAGGCCTCATCTCGCCTGGAAGGGAGAACTTCCTGGATTTTCTCGAGTTGCGGCAGGTGTTCTCGAGTTACGACGGGGACCTCAGGGACCCGCCCTGGTGGCCTCAGGAGAGGCCAGTCCCCATGCGAGTTGCTAGGGGGCCTCTCGGGATTCCTCTCCCGTCGATACCGGGGCCAAAAACCTTGTGTGGAGTCAGGGCCGGAACCGAGGATTCCTCTCAGGGGCTGACATGGATCTTTGGGTACTCCTGGAGTCTCCCCAGGGGAGTCAGGCCTCGTCTCGAGTAGGGGCATGCACGTGCGCTTTCCTTCCAGGCTGTAGCAGCAATGTCACGCTTCCCGTCGCGTGGATCAAAGGATCTGTGGTTTTCCCTCGAGTCTTTCCCTCGAGGCTTTCCCACAGGGCTGTCCCACGTGCCACCGTGGTGAGAGTCGATCCTCGGCGTGAAAGATGAGCCAGTGCAGGGCAAAGAGGTTCCTCTGGAATGGACTGAGACATCTGGGCGACTCTTGGAATAGTGGTACGACCATGGAGTTCCTCTCGCCTTTCCTGTTGAGAGTGCCTCCTCTTGAGATGCGACGGGAACGCCGGGAATTCTTTCCCGTTGAAAGCAGGGAAAGGATCCCTCATCTCGAGCTCCGAGGGGGAAACGGGGCTCCTTTGGATGTGGTCGGGACCATCGTGCTTCCTCTCGAGTGGAGACGGGTATGGTGGTGAACTTCCTGAGTTGCAGCAAGGGTGTGAAAGACCCTTTCGAAGTTCCAGAGGTTAGGTGTCATTAGTCTCCAGACGCCTCATCGGAAATAGGCCTCATCTCGCCTGGAAGGGAGAACTTCCTGGATTTTCTCGAGTTGCGGCAGGTGTTCTCGAGTTACGACGGGGACCTCAGGGACCGGCCATCGTGGCCTCAGGAGAGGCCAGTCCCCATGCGAGTTGCTAGGGGGCCTCTCGGGATTCCTCTCCCGTCGATACCGGGGCCAAAAACCTTCTGTGGAGTCAGGGCCGGAACCGAGGATTCCTCTCAGGGGCTGATGTGGATCTTTGGATACTTCTGGAGTCTCGCCAGGGGAGACAGGCCTCGTTTCGTGAGGGGGCATGCACGTGCACTTTCCTTCCAGGCTTTAGCAGCAATGTCACGCTTCCCGTGGCGTGGATCAAAGGATCTGTGGTTTTCCCTCGAGGCTTTCCCTCGAGGCTTTCCCACAGGGCTGTCCCACGTGCCACCGTGGTGTGAGTCGATCCTCGGCGTGAAAGATGAGCCAGTGCAGGGCAAAGAGGTTCCTCTGGAATGGACTGAGACATCTGGGGGACTCTTGGAATGGTGGTACGACCATGGAGTTCCTCTCGCCTTTCCTGTTGAGACTGCCTCCTCTTGAGATGCGACGGGAACGCCGGGAATTCTTTCCCGTTGAAAGCAGGGAAAGGATCCCTCATCTCGAGCTACGAGGGGGAAACGGGGCTCCTCTGGATGTGGGCGGGACCATCGTAGTTCCTCTCGAGTGGAGACGGGTATGGCGGTGAACTTCTTGAGTCGCAGCAAGGGTGTGAAAGACCCTTTCGAAGTTCCAGAGGTTAGGTGTCATTAGTCTCCAGACGCCTCATCGGAAATAGGCCTCATCTCGCCTGGAAGGGAGAACTTCCTGGATTTTCTCGAGTTGCGGCAGGTGTTCTCGAGTTACGACAGGGACCTCAGGGACCCGCCCTGGTGGCCTCAGGAGAGGCCAGTCCCCATGCGAGTTGCTAGGGGGCCTCTCGGGATTCCTCTCCCGTCGATACCGGGGCCAAAAACCTTGTGGGGAGTCAGGGCCGGAACCGAGGATGCCTCTCAGGGGCTGACATGGATCTTTGGGTACTTCTGGAGTCTCCCCAGGGGAGTCAGGCCTCGTCTCGAGTGGGGGCATGCACGTGCGCTTTCCTTCCAGGCTGTAGCAGCAATGTCACGCTTCCCGTCGCGTGGATCAAAGGATCTGTGGTTTTCCCTCGAGGCTTTCCCTCGAGGCTTTCCCACAGGGCTGTCCCACGTGCCACCGTGGTGTGAGTCGATCCTCGGCGTGAAAGATGAGCCAGTGCAGGGCAAAGAGGTTCCTCTGGAATGGACTGAGACATCTGGGGGACTCTTGGAATGGTGGTACGACCATGGAGTTCCTCTCGCCTTTCCTGTTGAGAGTGCCTCCTCTTGAGATGCGACGGGAACGCCGGGAATTCTTTCCCGTTGAAAGCAGGGAAAGGATCCCTCATCTCGAGCTACGAGGGGGAAACGGGGCTCTTCTGGATGTGGGCGGGACCATCGTACTTCCTCTCGAGTGGAGACGGGTATGGCGGTGAACTTCTTGAGTCGCAGCAAGGGTGTGAAAGACCCTTTCGAAGTTCCAGAGGTTAGGTGTCATTAGTCTCCTGACGCCTCATCGGAAATAAGCCTCATCTCGCCTGGAAGGGAGAACTTCCTGGATTTTCTCGAGTTGCGGCAGGTGTTCTCGAGTTACGACGGGGACCTCAGGGACCCGCCCTGGTGGCCTCAGGAGAGGCCAGTCCCCATGCGAGTTGCTAGGGGGCCTCTCGGGATTCCTCTCCCGTCGATACCGGGGCCAAAAACCTTGTGTGGAGTCAGGGCCGGAACCGAGGATTCCTCTCAGGGGCTGACATGGATCTTTGGGTACTTCTGGAGTCTCCCCAGTGGAGTCAGGCCTCGTCTCGAGTGGGGGCATGCACGTGCGCTTTCCTTCCAGGATGTAGCAGCAATGTCACGCTTCCCGTCGCGTGGATCAAAGGATCTGTGGTTTTCCCTCGAGGCTTTCCCTCGAGGCTTTCCCACAGGGCTGTCCCACGTGCCACCGTGGTGTGAGTCGATCCTCAGCATGAAAGATGAGCCAGTGCAGGGCAAAGAGGTTCCTCTGGAATGGACTGAGACATCTGGGGGACTCTTGGAATGGTGGTACGACCATGGAGTTCCTCTCGCCTTTCCTGTTGAGAGTGCGTCCTCTTGAGATGCGACGGGAACGCCGGGAATTCTTTCCCGTTGAAAGCAGGGAAAGGATCCCTCATCTCGAGCTACGAGGGGGAAACGGGGCTCCTCTGGATGTGGGCGGGACCATCGTGCTTCCTCTCGAGTGGAGACGGGTATGGCGGTGAACTTCTTGAGTTGCAGCAAGGGTGTGAAAGACCCTTTCGAAGTTCCAGGGGTTTGGTGTCATTAGTCTCCAGAGGCCTCATCGGAAATAGGCCTCATCTCGCCTGGAAGGGAGAACTTCCTGGATTTTCTCGAGTTGCGGCAGGTGTTCTCGAATTACGACGGGGACCTCAGGGACCCGCCCTGGTGGCCTCCGGAGAGGCCAGTCCCCATGCGAGTTGCTAGGGGGCCTCTCGGGATTCCTCTCCCGTCGATACCGGGGCCAAAAACCTTGTGTGGAGTCAGGGCCGGAACCGAGGATTCCTCTCAGGGGCTGACATGGATCTTTGGGTACTTCTGGAGTCTCCCCAGGGGAGTCAGGCCTCGTCTCGAGTGGGGGCATGCACGTGCGCTTTCCTTCCAGGCTGTAGCAACAATGTCACGCTTCCCGTCGCGTGGATCAAAGGATCTGTGGTTTTCCCTCGAGGCTTTCCCTCGAGGCTTTCCCACAGGGCTGTCCCACGTGCCACCGTGGTGTGAGTCGATCCTCGGCGTGAAAGATGAGCCAGTGCAGGGCAAAGAGGTTCCTCTGGAATGGACTGAGACATCTGGGGGACTCTTGGAATGGTGGTACGACCATGGAGTTCCTCTCGCCTTTCCTGTTGAGAGTGCCTCCTCTTGAGATGCGACGTGAACGCAGGGAACTCTTTCCCGTTGAAAGCATGGAAAGGATCCCTCATCTCGAGCTACGAGGGGGAAACGGGGCTCCTTTGGATGTGGTCGGGACCATCGTGCTTCCTCTCGAGTGGAGACGGGTATGGTGGTGAACTTCTTGAGTTGCAGCAAGGGTGTGAAAGACCCTTTCGAAGTTCCAGAGTTTCGGTGTCATTAGTCTCCAGACGCCTCATCGGAAATAGGCCTCATCTCGCCTGGAAGGGAGAACTTCCTGGATTTTCTCGAGTTGCGGCAGGTGTTCTCGAGTTACGACGGGGACCTCAGGGACCGGCCCTGGTGGCCTCAGGAGAGGCCAGTCCCCATGCGAGTTGCTAGGGGGCCTCTCGGGATTCCTCTCCCGTCGATACCGGGGCCAAAAACTTTGTGTGGAGTCAGGGCCGGAACCGAGGATTCCTCTCAGGGGCTGACATGGATCTTTGGGTACTTCTGGAGTCTCCCCAGGGGAGTCAGGCCTCGTCTCGAGTGGGGGCATGCACGTGCGCTTTCCTTCCAGGCTGTAGCAGCAATGTCACGCTTCCCGTCGCGTGCATCAAAGGATCTGTGGTTTTCCCTCGAGGCTTTCCCTCGAGGCTTTCCCACAGGGCTGTCCCACGTGCCACCGTGTTGTGAGTCGATCCTCGGCGTGAAAGATGAGCCAGTGCAGGGCAAAGAGGTTCCTCTGGAATGGACTGAGACATCTGGGCGACTCTTGAAATGGTGGTACGACCATGGAGTTCCTCTCGCCTTTCCTGTTGAGAGTGCCTCCTCTTGAGATGCGACGGGAACGCCGGGAATTCTTTCCCGTTGAAAGCAGGGAAAGGATCCCTCATCTCGAGCTCCGAGGGGGAAACGGGGCTCCTTTGGATGTGGTCGGGACCATCGTGCTTCCTCTCGAGTGGAGACGGGTATGGTGGTGAACTTCCTGAGTTGCAGCAAGGGTGTGAAAGACCCTTTCGAAATTCCAGAGGTTAGGTGTCATTAGTCTCCAGACGCCTCATCGGAAATAGGCCTCATCTCGCCTGGAAGGGAGAACTTCCTGGATTTTCTCGAGTTGCGGCAGGTGTTCTCGAGTTACGACGGGGACCTCAGGGACCGGCCATCGTGGCCTCAGGAGAGGCCAGTCCCCATGCGAGTTGCTAGGGGGCCTCTCGGGATTCCTCTCCCGTCGATACCGGGGCCAAAAACCTTCTGTGGAGTCAGGGCCGGAACCGAGGATTCCTCTCAGGGGCTGATGTGGATCTTTGGATACTTCTGGAGTCTCGCCAGGGGAGACAGGCCTCGTTTCGTGAGGGGGCATGCACGTGCACTTTCCTTCCAGGCTTTAGCAGCAATGTCACGCATCCCGTGGCGTGGATCAAAGGATCTGTGGTTTTCCCTCGAGGCTTTCCCTCGAGGCTTTCCCACAGGGCTGTCCCACGTGCCACCGTGGTGTGAGTCGATCCTCGGCGTGAAAGATGAGCCAGTGCAGGGCAAAGAGGTTCCTCTGGAATGGACTGAGACATCTGGGGGACTCTTGGAATGGTGGTACGACCATGGAGTTCCTCTCGCCTTTCCTGTTGAGAGTGCCTCCTCTTGAGATGCGACGGGAACGCCGGGAATTCTTTCCCGTTGAAACCAGGGAAAGGATCCCTCATCTCGAGCTACGAGGGGGAAACGGGGCTCCTCTGGATGTGGGCGGGACCATCGTGCTTCCTCTCGAGTGGAGACGGGTATGGCGGTGAACTGCTTGAGTTGCAGCAAGGGTGTGAAAGACCCTTTCGAAGTTCCAGAGGTTTGGTGTCATTAGTCTCCAGACGCCTCATCGGAAATAGGCCTCATCTCGCCTGGAAGGGAGAACTTCCTGGATTTTCTCGAGTTGCGGCAGGTGTTCTCGAGTTACGACGGGGACCTCAGGGACCCGCCCTGGTGGCCTCCGGAGAGGCCAGTCCCCATGCGAGTTGCTAGGGGGCCTCTCGGGATTCCTCTCCCGTCGATACCGGGGCCAAAAACCTTGTGTGGAGTCAGGGCCGGAACCGAGGATTCCTCTCAGGGGCTGACATGGATCTTTGGGTACTTCTGGAGTCTCCCCAGGGGAGTCAGGCCTCGTCTCGAGTGGGGGCATGCACGTGCGCTTTCCTTCCAGGCTGTAGCAGCAATGTCACGCTTCCCGTCGCGTGGATCAAAGGATCTGTGGTTTTCCCTCGAGGCTTTCCCTCGAGGCTTTCCCACAGGGCTGTCCCACGTGCCACCGTGGTGTGAGTCGATCCTCGGCGTGAAAGATGAGCCAGTGCAGGGCAAAGAGGTTCCTCTGGAATGGACTGAGACATCTGGGGGACTCTTGGAATGGTGGTACGACCATGGAGTTCCTCTCGCCTTTCCTGTTGAGAGTGCCTCCTCTTGAGATGCGACGGGAACGCAGGGAACTCTTTCCCGTTGAAAGCATGGAAAGGATCCCTCATCTCGAGCTACGAGGGGGAAACGGGGCTCCTTTGGATGTGGTCGGGACCATCGTGCTTCCTCTCGAGTGGAGACGGGTATGGTGGTGAACTTCTTGAGTTGCAGCAAGGGTGTGAAAGACCCTTTCGAAGTTCCAGAGGTTCGGTGTCATTAGTCTCCAGACGCCTCATCGGAAATAGGCCTCATCTCGCCTGGAAGGGAGAACTTCCTGGATTTTCTCGAGTTGCGGCAGGTGTTCTCGAGTTACGACGGGGACCTCAGGGACCGGCCCTGGTGGCCTCAGGAGAGGCCAGTCCCCATGCGAGTTGCTAGGGGGCCTCTCGGGATTCCTCTCCCGTCGATACCGGGGCCAAAAACCTTGTGTGGAGTCAGGGCCGGAACCGAGGATTCCTCTCAGGGGCTGACATGGATCTTTGGGTACTTCTGGAGTCTCCCCAGGGGAGTCAGGCCTCGTCTCGAGTGGGGGCATGCACGTGCGCTTTCCTTCCAGGCTGTAGCAGCAATGTCACGCTTCCCGTCGCGTGCATCAAAGGATCTGTGGTTTTCCCTCGAGGCTTTCCCTCGAGGCTTTCCCACAGGGCTGTCCCACGTGCCACCGTGTTGTGAGTCGATCCTCGGCGTGAAAGATGAGCCAGTGCAGGGCAAAGAGGTTCCTCTGGAATGGACTGAGACATCTGGGCGACTCTTGAAATGGTGGTACGACCATGGAGTTCCTCTCGCCTTTCCTGTTGAGAGTGCCTCCTCTTGAGATGCGACGGGAACGCCGGGAATTCTTTCCCGTTGAAAGCAGGGAAAGGATCCCTCATCTCGAGCTCCGAGGGGGAAACGGGGCTCCTTTGGATGTGGTCGGGACCATCGTGCTTCCTCTCGAGTGGAGACGGGTATGGTGGTGAACTTCCTGAGTTGCAGCAAGGGTGTGAAAGACCCTTTCGAAATTCCAGAGGTTAGGTGTCATTAGTCTCCAGACGCCTCATCGGAAATAGGCCTCATCTCGCCTGGAAGGGAGAACTTCCTGGATTTTCTCGAGTTGCGGCAGGTGTTCTCGAGTTACGACGGGGACCTCAGGGACCGGCCATCGTGGCCTCAGGAGAGGCCAGTCCCCATGCGAGTTGCTAGGGGGCCTCTCGGGATTCCTCTCCCGTCGATACCGGGGCCAAAAACCTTCTGTGGAGTCAAGGCCGGAACCGAGGATTCCTCTCAGGGGCTGATGTGGATCTTTGGATACTTCTGGAGTCTCGCCAGGGGAGACAGGCCTCGTTTCGTGAGGGGGCATGCACGTGCACTTTCCTTCCAGGCTTTAGCAGCAATGTCACGCTTCCCGTGGCGTGGATCAAAGGATCTGTGGTTTTCCCTCGAGGCTTTCCCTCGAGGCTTTCCCACAGGGCTGTCCCACGTGCCACCGTGGTGTGAGTCGATCCTCGGCGTGAAAGATGAGCCAGTGCAGGGCAAAGAGGTTCCTCTGGAATGGACTGAGACATCTGGGGGACTCTTGGAATGGTGGTACGACCATGGAGTTCCTCTCGCCTTTCCTGTTGAGAGTGCCTCCTCTTGAGATGCGACGGGAACGCCGGGAATTCTTTCCCGTTGAAACCAGGGGAAGGATCCCTCATCTCGAGCTACGAGGGGGAAACGGGGCTCCTCTGGATGTGGGCGGGACCATCGTGCTTCCTCTCGAGTGGAGACGGGTATGGCGGTGAACTGCTTGAGTTGCAGCAAGGGTGTGAAAGACCCTTTCGAAGTTCCAGAGGTTTGGTGTCATTAGTCTCCAGACGCCTCATCGGAAATAGGCCTCATCTCGCCTGGAAGGGAGAACTTCCTGGATTTTCTCGAGTTGCGGCAGGTGTTCTCGAGTTACGACGGGGACCTCAGGGACCCGCCCTGGTGGCCTCCGGAGAGGCCAGTCCCCATGCGAGTTGCTAGGGGGCCTCTCGGGATTCCTCTCCCGTCGATACCGGGGCCAAAAACCTTGTGTGGAGTCAGGGCCGGAACCGAGGATTCCTCTCAGGGGCTGACATGAATCTTTGGGTACTCCTGGAGTCTCCCCAGGGGAGTCAGGCCTCGTCTCGAGTAGGGGCATGCACGTGCGCTTTCCTTCCAGGCTGTAGCAGCAATGTCACGCTTCCCGTCGCGTGGATCAAAGGATCTGTGGTTTTCCCTCGAGGCTTTCCCTCGAGGCTTTCCCACAGGGCTGTCCCACGTGCCACCGTGGTGTGAGTCGATCCTCGGCGTGAAAGATGAGCCAGTGCAGGGCAAAGAGGTTCCTCTGGAATGGACTGAGACATCTGGGGGACTCTTGGAATGGTGGTACGACCATGGAGTTCCTCTCGCCTTTCCTGTTGAGAGTGCCTCCTCTTGAGATGCGACGGGAACGCCGGGAATTCTTTCCCGTTGAAAGCAGGGAAAGGATCCCTCATCTCGAGCTACGAGGGGGAAACGGGGCTCTTCTGGATGAGGGCGGGACCATCGTGCTTCCTCTCGAGTGGAGACGGGTATGGCGGTGTACTTCTTGAGTTGCAGCAAGGGTGTGAAAGACCCTTTCGAAGTTCCAGAGGTTTGGTGTCATTAGTCTCCAGAGGCCTCATCGGAAATAGACCTCATCTCGCCTGGAAGGGAGAACTTCCTGGATTTTCTCGAGTTGCGGCAGGTGTTCTCGAATTACGACGGGGACCTCAGGGACCCGCCCTGGTGGCCTCCGGAGAGGCAAGTCCCCATGCGAGTTGCTAGGGGGCCTCTCGGGATTCCTCTCCCGTCGATACCGGGGCCAAAAACCTTGTGTGGAGTAAGGGCCGGAACCGAGGATTCCTCTCAGGGGCTGACATGGATCTTTGGGTACTTCTGGAGTCTCCCCAGTGGAGTCAGGCCTCGTCTCGAGTGGGGGCATGCACGTGCGCTTTCCTTTCAGGCTGTAGCAGCAATGTCACGCTTCCCGTCACGTAGATCAAATGATCTGTGGTTTTCCCTCGAGGCTTTCCCTCGAGGCTTTCCCACAGGGCTGTCCCACGTGCCACCGTGGTGTGAGTCGATCCTCGGCGTGAAAGATGAGCCAATGCAGGGCAAAGAGGTTCCTCTGGAATGGACTGAGACATCTGGGGGACTCTTGGAATGGTGGTACGACCATGGAGTTCCTCTCGCCTTTCCTGTTGAGAGTGCCTCCTCTTGAGATGCGACGGGAACGCCGGGAATTCTTTCCCGTTGAAAGCAGGGAAAGGATCCCTCATCTCGAGCTACGAGGGGGAAACGGGGCTCTTCTGGATGAGGGCGGGACCATTGTGCTTCCTCTCGAGTGGAGACGGGTATGGCGGTGAACTTCTTGAGTTGCAGCAAGGGTGTGAAAGACCCTTTCGAAGTTCCAGAGGTTTGGTGTCATTAGTCTCCAGAGGCCTCATCGGAAATAGGCCTCATCTCGCCTGGAAGGGAGAACTTCCTGGATTTTCTCGAGTTGCGGCAGGTGTTCTCGAATTACGACGGGGACCTCAGGGACCCTTCCTGGTGGCCTCCGGAGAGGCCAGTCCCCATGCGAGTTGCTAGGGGGCCTCTCGGGATTCCTCTCCCGTCGATACCGGGGCCAAAAACCTTGTGTGGAGGCAGGGCCGGAACCGAGGATTCCTCTCAGGGGCTGACATGGATCTTTGGGTAATTCTGGAGTCTCCCCAGTGGAGTCAGGCCTCGTCTCGAGTGGGGGCATGCACGTGCGCTTTCCTTTCAGGCTGTAGCAGCAATGTCACGCTTCCCGTCACGTGGATCAAAGGATCTGTGGTTTTCCCTCGAGGCTTTCCCTCGAGGCTTTCCCACAGGGCTGTCCCACGTGCCACCGTGGTGTGAGTCGATCCTCGCCGTGAAAGATGAGCCAATGCAGGGCAAAGAGGTTCCTCTGGAATGGACTGAGACATCTGGGGGACTCTTGGAATGGTGGTACGACCATGGAGTTCCTCTCGCCTTTCCTGTTGAGAGTGCCTCCTCTTGAGATGCGACGGGAACGCCGGGAATTCTTTCCCGTTGAAAGCAGGGAAAGGATCCCTCATCTCGAGCTACGAGGGGGAAACGGGGCTCCTCTGGATGTGGGCGGGACCATCGTGCTTCCTCTCTAGTGGAGACGGGTATGGCGGTGAACTTCTTGAGTTGCAGCAAGGGTGTGAAAGACCATTTCGAAGTTCCAGAGGTTAGGTGTCATTAGTCTCCAGACGCCTCATCGGAAATAGGCCTCATCTCGCCTGGAAGGGAGAACTTCCTGGATTTTCTCGAGTTGCGGCAGGTGTTCTCGAGTTACGACGGGGACCTCAGGGACCCGCCCTGGTGGCCTCAGGAGAGGCCAGTCCCTAGGCGTGTTGCTAGGGGGCCTCTCGGGATTCCTCTCCCGTTGATACCGGGGCGAAAAACCTTGTGTGGAGTCAGGGCCGGAACCGAGGATTCCTCTCAGGGGCTGACATGGATCTTTGGGTACTTCTGGAGTCTCCCCAGGTGAGTCAGGCCTCGTCTCGAGTGGGGGCATGCACGTGCGCTTTCCTTCCAGGCTGTAGCAGCAATGTCACGCTTCCCGTCGCGTGGATCAAAGGATCTGTGGTTTTCCCTCGATGCTTTCCCTCGAGGCTTTCCCACAGGGCTGTCCCACGTGCCACCGTGGTGTGAGTCGATCCTCGGCGTGAAAGATGAGCCAGTGCAGGGCAAAGAGTTTCCTCTGGAATGGACTGAGACATCTGGGGGACTCTTGGAATGGTGGTACGACCATGGAGCTCCTCTCGCCTTTCCTGTTGAGAGTGCCTCCTCTTGAGATGCGACGGGAACGCCGGGAATTCTTTCCCGTTGAAACCAGGGAAAGGATCCCTCATCTCGAGCTACGAGGGGGAAACGGGGCTCCTCTGGATGTGGGCGGGACCATCGTGCTTCCTCTCGAGTGGAGACGGGTATGGCGGTGAACTGCTTGAGTTGCAGCAAGGGTGTGAAAGACCCTTTCGAAGTTCCAGAGGTTTGGTGTCATTAGTCTCCAGAGGCCTCATCGGAAATAGGCCTCATCTCGCCTGGAAGGGAGAACTTCCTGGATTTTCTCGAGTTGCGGCAGGTGTTCTCGAGTTACGACGGGGACCTCAGGGACCCGCCCTGGTGGCCTCCGGAGAGGCCAGTCCCCATGCGAGTTGCTAGGGGGCCTCTCGGGATTCCTCTCCCGTCGATACCGGGGCCAAAAACCTTGTGTGGAGTCAGGGCCGGAACCGAGGATTCCTCTCAGGGGCTGACATGGATCTTTGGGTACTCCTGGAGTCTCCCCAGGGGAGTCAGGCCTCGTCTCGAGTAGGGGCATGCACGTGCGCTTTCCTTCCAGGCTGTAGCAGCAATGTCACGCTTCCCGTCGCGTGGATCAAAGGATCTGTGGTTTTCCCTCGAGGCTTTCCCTCGAGGCTTTCCCACAGGGCTGTCCCACGTGCCACCGTGGTGAGAGTCGATCCTCGGCGTGAAAGATGAGCCAGTGCAGGGCAAAGAGGTTCCTCTGGAATGGACTGAGACATCTGGGGGACTCTTGGAATGGTGGTACGACCATGGAGTTCCTCTCGCCTTTCCTGTTGAGAGTGCCTCCTCTTGAGATGCGACGGGAACGCAGGGAATTCTTTCCCGTTGAAAGCAGGGAAAGGATCCCTCATCTCGAGCTACAAGGGGGAAACGGGGCTCCTTTGGATGTTGTCGGGACCATCGTGCTTCCTCTCGAGTGGAGACGGGTATGGTGGTGAACTTCTTGAGTTGCAGCAAGGGTGTGAAAGACCCTTTCGAAGTTCCAGAGGTTAGGTGTCATTAGTCTCCAGACGCCTCATCGGAAATAGGCCTCATCTCGCCTGGAAGGGAGAACTTCCTGGATTTTCTCGAGTTGCGGCAGGTGTTCTCGAGTTACGACGGGGACCTCAGGGACCGGCCCTGGTGGCCTCAGGAGAGGCCAGTCCCCATGCGAGTTGCTAGGGGGCCTCTCGGGATTCCTCTCCCGTCGATACCGGGGCCAAAAACCTTGTGTGGAGTCAGGGCCGGAACCGAGGATTCCTCTCAGGGGCTGATATGGATCTTTGGATACTTCTGGAGTCTCGCCAGGGGAGACAGGCCTCGTTTCGTGAGGGGGCATGCACGTGCACTTTCCTTCCAGGCTGTAGCAGCAATGTCACGCTTCCCGTCGCGTGGATCAAAGGATCTGTGGTTTTCCCTCGAGGCTTTCCCTCGAGGCTTTCCCACAGGGCTGTCCCACGTGCCACCGTGGTGTGAGTCGATCCTCGGCGTGAAAGATGAGCCAGTGCAGGGCAAAGAGGTTCCTCTGGAATGGACTGAGACATCTGGGGGACTCTTGGAATGGTGGTACGACCATGGAGTTCCTCTCGCCTTTCCTGTTGAGAGTGCCTCCTCTTGAGATGCGACGGGAACGCCGGGAATTCTTTCCCGTTGAAAGCAGGGAAAGGATCCCTCATCTCGAGCTACGAGGGGGAAACGGGGCTCTTCTGGATGAGGGCGGGACCATCGTGCTTCCTCTCGAGTGGAGACGGGTATGGCGGTGAACTTCTTGAGTCGCAGCAAGGGTGTGAAAGACCCTTTCGAAGTTCCAGAGGTTAGGTGTCATTAGTCTCCTGACGCCTCATCGGAAATAAGCCTCATCTCGCCTGGAAGGGAGAACTTCCTGGATTTTCTCGAGTTGCGGCAGGTGTTCTCGAGTTACGACGGGGACCTCAGGGACCCGCCCTGGTGGCCTCAGGAGAGGCCAGTCCCCATGCGAGTTGCTAGGGGGCCTCTCGGGATTCCTCTCCCGTCGATACCGGGGCCAAAAACCTTGTGTGGAGTCAGGGCCGGAACCGAGGATTCCTCTCAGGGGCTGACATGGATCTTTGGGTACTTCTGTAGTCTCCCCAGTGGAGTCAGGCCTCGTCTCGAGTGGGGGCATGCACGTGCGCTTTCCTTCCAGGATGTAGCAGCAATGTCACGCTTCCCGTCGCGTGGATCAAAGGATCTGTGGTTTTCCCTCGAGGCTTTCCCTTGAGGCTTTCCCACAGGGCTGTTCCACGTTCCACCGTGGTGTGAGTCGATCCTCGGCATGAAAGATGAGCCAGTGCAGGGCAAAGAGGTTCCTCTGGAATGGACTGAGACATCTGGGGGACTCTTGGAATGGTGGTACGACCATGGAGTTCCTCTCGCCTTTCCTGTTGAGAGTGCCTTCTCTTGAGATGCGACGGGAACGCCGGGAATTCTTTCCCGTTGAAAGCAGGGAAAGGATCCCTCATCTCGAGCTACGAGGGGGAAACGGGGCTCCTCTGGATGTGGGCGGGACCATCGTGCTTCCTCTCGAGTGGAGACGGGTATGGCGGTGAACTTCTTGAGTTGCAGCAAGGGTGTGAAAGACCCTTTCGAAGTTCCAGAGGTTTGGTGTCATTAGTCTCCAGAGGCCTCATCGGAAATAGGCCTCATCTCGCCTGGAAGGGAGAACTTCCTGGATTTTCTCGAGTTGCGGCAGGTGTTCTCGAATTACGACGGGGACCTCAGGGACCCGCCCTGGTGGCCTCCGGAGAGGCAAGTCCCCATGCGAGTTGCTAGGGGGCCTCTCGGGATTCCTCTCCCGTCGATACCGGGGCCAATAACCTTGTGTGGAGTCAGGGCCGGAACCGAGGATTCCTCTCAGGGGCTGACATGGATCTTTGGGTACTTCTGGAGTCTCCCCAGTGGAGTCAGGCCTCGTCTCGAGTGGGGGCATGCACGTGCGCTTTCCTTTCAGGCTGTAGCAGCAATGTCACGCTTCCCGTCACGTGGATCAAATGATCTGTGGTTTTCCCTCGAGGCTTTCCCTCGAGGCTTTCCCACAGGGCTGTCCCACGTGCCACCGTGGTGTGAGTCGTTCCTCGGCGTGAAAGATGAGCCAGTGCAGGGCAAAGAGGTTCCTCTGGAATGGACTGAGACATCTGGGGGACTCTTGGAATGGTGGTACGACCATGGAGTTCCTCTCGCCTTTCCTGTTGAGAGTGCCTCCTCTTGAGATGCGACGGGAACGCCGGGAATTCTTTCCCGTTGAAAGTAGGGAAAGGATCCCTCATCTCGAGCTACGAGGGGGAAACGGGGCTCCTCTGGATGTGGGCGGGACCATCGTGCTTCCTCTCGAGTGGAGACGGGTATGGCGGTGAACTTCTTGAGTTGCAGCAAGGGTGTGAAAGACCCTTTCGAAGTTCCAGAGGTTTGGTGTCATTAGTCTCCAGAGGCCTCATCGGAAATAGCCCTCATCTCGCCTGGAAGGGAGAACTTCCTGGATTTTCTCGAGTTGCGGCAGGTGTTCTCGAGTTACGACGGGGACCTCAGGGACCCGCCCTGGTGGCCTCAGGAGAGGCCAGTCCCCATGCGAGTTGCTAGGGGGCCTCTCAGGATTCCTCTCCCGTCGATACCGGGGCCAAAAACCTTGTGTGGAGTCAGGGTTGGAACCGAGGATTCCTCTCAGGGGCTGACATGGATCTTTGGGTACTTCTGGAGTCTCCCCAGGGGAGTCAGGCCTCGTCTCGAGTGGGGGCATGCACGTGCGCTTTCCTTCCAGGCTGTAGCAGCAATGTCACGCTTCCCGTCGCGTGGATCAAAGGATCTGTGGTTTTCCCTCGAGGCTTTCCCTCGAGGCTTTCCCACAGGGCTGTCCCACGTGCCACCGTGGTGTGAGTCGATCCTCGGCGTGAAAGATGAGCCAGTGCAGGGCAAAGAGGTTCCTCTGGAATGGACTGAGACATCTGGGGGACTCTTGGAATGGTGGTACGACCATGGAGTTCCTCTCGCCTTTCCGGTTGAGAGTGCCTCCTCTTGAGATTCGACGGGAACGCCGGGAATTCTTTCCCGTTGAAAGCAGGGAAAGGTTCCCTCATCTCGAGCTACGAGGGGGAAACGGGGATCCTATGGATGTGGGCGGGACCATCGTGCTTCCTCTCGAGTGGAGACGGGTATGGCGGTGAACTTCTTGAGTCGCAGCAAGGGTGTGAAAGACCCTTTCGAAGTTCCAGAGGTTAGGTGTCATTAGTCTCCAGACGCCTCATCGGAAATAGGCCTCATCTCGCCTGGATGGGAGAACTTCCTGGATTTTCTCGAGTTGCGGCAGGTGCTCTCGAGTTACGACGAGGACCTCAGCGACCCGCCCTGGTGGCCTCAGGAGAGGCCAGTCCCCATGCGAGTTGCTAGGGGGCCTCTCGGGATTCCTCTCCCGTCGATACCGGGGCCAAAAACCTTGTGTGGAGTCAGGGCTGGAACCGAGGATTCCTCTCAGGGGCTGACATGGATCTTTGGGTACTTCTGGAGTCTCCCTAGGGGAGTCAGGCCTCGTCTCGAGGGGGGGCATGCACGTGCGCTTTCCTTCCAGGCTGTAGCAGCAATGTCACGCTTCCCGTCGCGTGGATCAAAGGATCTGAGGTTTTCCCTCGAGGCTTTCCCACAGGGCTGTCCCACGTGCCACCGTGGTGTGAGTCGATCCTCGGCGTGAAAGATGAGCCAGTGCAGGGCAAAGAGGTTCCTCTGGAATGGACTGAGACATCTGGGGGACTCTTGGAATGGTGGTACGACCATGGAGTTCCTCTCGCCTTTCCTGTTGAGAGTGCCTCCTCTTGAGATGCGACGGGAACGCCGGGAATTCTTTCCCGTTGAAAGTAGGGAAAGGATCCCTCATCTCGAGCTACGAGGGGGAAACGGGGCTCCTCTGGATGTGGGCGGGACCATCGTGCTTCCTCTCGAGTGGAGACGGGTATGGCGGTGAACTTCTTGAGTTGCAGCAAGGGTGTGAAAGACCCTTTCGAAGTTCCAGAGGTTTGGTGTCATTAGTCTCCAGAGGCCTCATCGGAAATAGCCCTCATCTCGCCTGGAAGGGAGAACTTCCTGGATTTTCTCGAGTTGCGGCAGGTGTTCTCGAGTTACGACGGGGACCTCAGGGACCCGCCCTGGTGGCCTCAGGAGAGGCCAGTCCCCATGCGAGTTGCTAGGGGGCCTCTCAGGATTCCTCTCCCGTCGATACCGGGGCCAAAAACCTTGTGTGGAGTCAGGGTTGGAACCGAGGATTCCTCTCAGGGGCTGACATGGATCTTTGGGTACTTCTGGAGTCTCCCCAGGGGAGTCAGGCCTCGTCTCGAGTGGGGGCATGCACGTGCGCTTTCCTTCCAGGCTGTAGCAGCAATGTCACGCTTCCCGTCGCGTGGATCAAAGGATCTGTGGTTTTCCCTCGAGGCTTTCCCTCGAGGCTTTCCCACAGGGCTGTCCCACGTGCCACCGTGGTGTGAGTCGATCCTCGGCGTGAAAGATGAGCCAGTGCAGGGCAAAGAGGTTCCTCTGGAATGGACTGAGACATCTGGGGGACTCTTGGAATGGTGGTACGACCATGGAGTTCCTCTCGCCTTTCCGGTTGAGAGTGCCTCCTCTTGAGATTCGACGGGAACGCCGGGAATTCTTTCCCGTTGAAAGCAGGGAAAGGTTCCCTCATCTCGAGCTACGAGGGGGAAACGGGGATCCTATGGATGTGGGCGGGACCATCGTGCTTCCTCTCGAGTGGAGACGGGTATGGCGGTGAACTTCTTGAGTCGCAGCAAGGGTGTGAAAGACCCTTTCGAAGTTCCAGAGGTTAGGTGTCATTAGTCTCCAGACGCCTCATCGGAAATAGGCCTCATCTCGCCTGGATGGGAGAACTTCCTGGATTTTCTCGAGTTGCGGCAGGTGCTCTCGAGTTACGACGAGGACCTCAGCGACCCGCCCTGGTGGCCTCAGGAGAGGCCAGTCCCCATGCGAGTTGCTAGGGGGCCTCTCGGGATTCCTCTCCCGTCGATACCGGGGCCAAAAACCTTGTGTGGAGTCAGGGCTGGAACCGAGGATTCCTCTCAGGGGCTGACATGGATCTTTGGGTACTTCTGGAGTCTCCCTAGGGGAGTCAGGCCTCGTCTCGAGTGGGGGCATGCACGTGCGCTTTCCTTCCAGGCTGTAGCAGCAATGTCACGCTTCCCGTCGCGTGGATCAAAGGATCTGAGGTTTTCCCTCGAGGCTTTCCCACAGGGCTGTCCCACGTGCCACCGTGGTGTGAGTCGATCCTCGGCGTGAAAGATGAGCCAGTGCAGGGCAAAGAGGTTCCTCTGGAATGGACTGAGACATCTGGGGGACTCTTGGAATGGTGGTACGACCATGGAGTTCCTCTCGCCTTTCCTGTTGAGAGTGCCTCCTCTTGAGATGCGACGGGAACGCCGGGAATTCTTTCCCGTTGAAAGCAGGGAAAGGATCCCTCATCTCGAGCTACGAGGGGGAAACGGGGCTCTTCTGGATGTGGGCGGGACCATCGTGCTTCCTCTCGAGTGGAGACGGGTATGGCGGTGAACTTCTTGAGTCGCAGCAAGGGTGTGAAAGACCCTTTCGAAGTTCCAGAGGTTAGGTGTCATTAGTCTCCAGACGCCTCATCGGAAATAAGCCTCATCTCGCCTGGAAGGGAGAACTTCCTGGATTTTCTCGAGTTGCGGCAGGTGTTCTCGAGTTACGACGGGGACCTCAGGGACCGGCCCTGGTGACCTCAGGAGAGGCCAGTCCCCATGCGAGTTGCTAGGGGGCCTCTCGGGATTCCTCTCCCGTCGATACCGGGGCCAAAAACCTTGTGTGGAGTCAGGGCCGGAACCGAGGATTCCTCTCAGGGGCTGACATGGATCTTTGGGTACTTCTGGTGTCTCCCCAGTGGAGTCAGGCCTCGTCTCGAGTGGGGGCATGCACGTGCGCTTTCCTTCCAGGCTGGAGCAGCAATGTCACGCTTCCCGTCGCGTGGATCAAAGGATCTGTGGTTTTCCCTCGAGGTTTTCCCTCGAGGCTTTCCCACAGGGCTGTCCCACGTGCCACCGTGGTGTGAGTCGATCCTCGGCATGAAAGATGAGCCAGTGCAGGGCAAAGAGTTTCCTCTGGAATGGACTGATACATCTGGGGGACTCTTGGAATGGTGGTACGACCATGGAGTTCCTCTCGCCTTTCCTGTTGAGAGTTCCTCCTCTTGAGATGCGACGGGAACGCAGGGAATTCTTTCCCGTTGAAAGCAGGGAAAGGATCCCTCATCTCGAGCTACGAGGGGGAAACGGGGCTCCTTTGGATGTGGTCGGGACCATCGTGCTTCCTCTCGAGTGGAGAAGGGTATGGTGGTGAACTTCTTGAGTTGCAGCAAGGGTGTGAAAGACCCTTTCGAAGTTCCAGAGGTTAGGTGTCATTAGTCTCCAGAGGCCTCATCGGAAATAGGCCTCATCTCGCCTGGAAGGGAGAACTTCCTGGATTTTCTCGAGTTGCGGCAGGTGTTCTCGAGTTACGACGGGGAACTCAGGGACCGGCCCTGGTGGCCTCAGGAGAGGCCAGTCCCCATGCGAGTTGCTAGGGGGCCTCTCGGGATTCCTCTCCCGTCGATACCGGGGCCAAAAACCTTGTGTGGAGTCAGGGCCGGAACCGAGGATTCCTCTCAGGGGCTGATATGGATCTTTGGATACTTCTGGAGTCTCGCCAGGGGAGACAGGCCTCGTTTCGTGAGGGGGCATGCACGTGCACTTTCCTTCCAGGCTGTAGCAGCAATGTCACGCTTCCCGTCGCGTGGATCAAAGGATCTGTGTTTTTCCCTCGAGGCTTTCCCTCGAGGCTTTCCCACAGGGCTGTCCCACGTGCCACCGTGGTGTGAGTCGATCCTCGGCGTGAAAGATGAGCCAGTGCAGGGCAAAGAGGTTCCTCTGGAATGGACTGAGACATCTGGGGGACTCTTGGAATGGTGGTACGACCATGGAGTTCCTCTCGCCTTTCCTGTTGAGAGTGCCTCCTCTTGAGATGCGACGGGAACGCAGGGAATTCTTTCCCGTTGAAAGCAGGGAAAGGATCCCTCATCTCGAGCTACGAGGGGGAAACGGGGCTCCTTTGGATGTGGTCGGGACCATCGTGCTTCCTCTCGAGTGGAGACGGGTATGGTGGTGAACTTCTTGAGTTGCAGCAAGGGTGTGAAAGACCCTTTCGAAGTTCCAGAGGTTAGGTGTCATTAGTCTCCAGACGCCTCATCGGAAATAGGCCTCATCTCGCCTGGAAGGGAGAACTTCCTGGATTTTCTCGAGTTGCGGCAGGTGTTCTTGAGTTACGAAGGGGAACTCAGGGACCGGCCCTGGTGGCCTCAGGAGAGGCCAGTCCCCATGCGAGTTGCTAGGGGGCCTCTCGGGATTCCTCTCCCGTCGATACCGGGGCCAAAAACCTTGTGTGGAGTCAGGGCCGGAACCGAGGATTCCTCTCAGGGGCTGACATGGATCTTTGGGTACTTCTGGAGTCTCCCCAGTGGAGTCAGGCCTCGTCTCGAGTGGGGGCATGCACGTGCGCTTTCCTTCCAGGCTGTAGCAGCAATGTCACGCTTCCCGTCGCGTGGATCAAAGGATCTGTGGTTTTCCCTCGAGGCTTTCCCTCGAGGCTTTCCCACAGGGCTGTCCCACGTGCCACCGTGGTGTGAGTCGATCCTCGGCGTGAAAGATGAGCCAGTGCAGGGCAAAGAGTTTCCTCTGGAATGGACTGAGACATCTGGGGGACTCTTGGAATGGTGGTACGACCATGGAGTTCCTCTCGCCTTTCCTGTTGAGAGTGCCTCCTCTTGAGATGCGACGGGAACGCCGGGAATTCTTTCCCGTTGAAAGCAGGGAAAGGATCCCTCATCTCGAGCTACGAGGGGGAAACGGGGCTCCTCTGGATGTGGGCGGGACCATCGTGCTTCCTCTCGAGTGGAGACGGGTATGGTGGTGAACTTCTTGAGTTGCAGCAAGGGTGTGAAAGACCCTTTCGAAGTTCCAGAGGTTACGTGTCATTAGTCTCCAGACGCCTCATCGGAAATAGGCCTCATCTCGCCTGGAAGGGAGAACTTCCTGGATTTTCTCGAGTTGCGGCAGGTGTTCTCGAGTTACGACGGGGAACTCAGGGACCGGCCCTGGTGGCCTCAGGAGAGGCCAGTCCCCATGCGAGTTGCTAGGGGGCTTCTCGGGATTCCTCTCCCGTCGATACCGGGGCCAAAAACCTTGTGTGGAGTCAGGGCCGGAACCGAGGATTTCTCTCAGGGGCTGACATGGATCTTTGGGTACTTCTGGAGTCTCCCCAGTGGAGTCAGGCCTCGTCTCGAGTGGGGGCATGCACGTGCGCTTTCCTTCCAGGCTGTAGCAGCAATGTCACGCTTCCCGTCGCGTGGATCAAAGGATCTGTGTTTTTCCCTCGAGGCTTTCCCTCGAGGCTTTCCCACAGGGCTGTCCCACGTGCCACCGTGGTGTGAGTCGATCCTCGGCGTGAAAGATGAGCCAGTGCAGGGCAAAGAGGTTCCTCTGGAATGGACTGAGACATCTGGGGGACTCTTGGAATGGTGGTACGACCATGGAGTTCCTCTCGCCTTTCCTGTTGAGAGTGCCTCCTCTTGAGATGCGACGGGAACGCCGGGAATTCTTTCCCGTTGAAAGCAGGGAAAGGATCCCTCATCTCGAGCTACGAGGGGGAAACGGGGCTCCTTTGGATGTGGTCGGGATCATCGTGCTTCCTCTCGAGTGGAGACGGGTATGGTGGTGAACTTCTTGAGTTGCAGCAAGGGTGTGAAAGACCCTTTCGAAGTTCCAGAGGTTAGGTGTCATTAGTCTCCAGACGCCTCATCGGAAATAGGCCTCATCTCGCCTGGAAGGGAGAACTTCCTGGATTTTCTCGAGTTGCGGCAGGTGTTCTCGAGTTACGACGGGGACCTCAGGGACCGGCCCTGGTGGCCTCAGGAGAGGCCAGTCCCCATGCGAGTTGCTAGGGGGCCTCTCGGGATTCCTCTCCCGTCGATACCGGGGCCAAAAACCTTGTGTGGAGTCAGGGCCGGAACCAAGGATTCCTCTCAGGGGCTGATATGGATCTTTGGATACTTCTGGAGTCTCGCCAGGGGAGACAGGCCTCGTTTCGTGAGGGGGCATGCACGTGCACTTTCCTTCCAGACTGTAGCAGCAATGTCACGCTTCCCGTCGCGTGGATCAAAGGATCTGTGGTTTTCCCTCGAGGCTTTCCCTCGAGGCTTTCCCACAGGGCTGTCCCACGTGCCACCGTGGTGTGAGTCGATCCTCGGCGTGAAAGATGAGCCAGTGCAGGGCAAAGAGGTTCCTCTGGAATGGACTGAGACATCTGGGGGACTCTTGGAATGGTGGTACGACCATGGAGTTCCTCTCGCCTTTCCTGTTGAGAGTGCCTCCTCTTGAGATGCGACGGGAACGCCGGGAATTCTTTCCCGTTGAAAGCAGGGAAAGGATCCCTCATCTCGAGCTACGAGGGGGAAACGGGGCTCCTCTGGATGTGGGCGGGACCATCGTGCTTCCTCTCGAGTGGAGACGGGTTTGGCGGTGAACTTCTTGAGTTGCAGCAAGGGTGTGAAAGACCCTTTCGAAGTTCCAGAGGTTAGGTGTCATTAGTCTCCAGAGGCCTCATCGGAAATAGCCCTCATCTCGCCTGGAAGGGAGAACTTCCTGGATTTTCTCGAGTTGCGGCAGGTGTTCTCGAGTTACGACGGGGACCTCAGGGACCCGCCCTGGTGGCCTCAGGAGAGGCCAGTCCCCATGCGAGTTGCTAGGGGGCCTCTCGGGATTCCTCTCCCGTCGATACCGGGGCCAAAAACCTTGTGTGGAGTCAGGGTTGGAACCGAGGATTCCTCTCAGGGGCTGACATGGATCTTTGGGTACTTCTGGAGTCTCCCCAGGGGAGTCAGGCCTCGTCTCGAGTGGGGGCATGCACGTGCGCTTTCCTTCCAGGCTGTAGCAGCAATGTCACGCTTCCCGTCGCGTGGATCAAAGGATCTGTGGTTTTCCCTCGAGGCTTTCCCTCGAGGCTTTCCCTCGAGGCTTTCCCACAGGGCTGTCCCACGTGCCACCGTGGTGTGAGTCGATCCTCGGCGTGAAAGATGAGCCAGTGCAGGGCAAAGAGGTTCCTCTGGAATGGACTGAGACATCTGGGGGACTCTTGGAATGGTGGTACAACCATGGAGTTCCTCTCGCCTTTCCTGTTGAGAGTGCCTCCTCTTGAGATGAGACGGGAACGCAGGGAATTCTTTCCCGTTGAAAGCAGGGAAAGGATCCCTCATCTCGAGCAACGAGGGGGAAACGGGGCTCCTTTGGATGTGGTCGGGACCATCGTGCTTCCTCTCGAGTGGAGACGGGTATGGTGGTGAACTTCTTGAGTTGCAGCAAGGGTGAGAAAGACCCTTTCAAAGTTCCAGAGGTTCGGTGTCATTAGTCTCCAGACGCCTCATCGGAAATAGGCCTCATCTCGCCTGGAAGGGAGAACTTCCTGGATTTTCTTGAGGTGCGGCAGGTATTCTCGAGATACGACGGGGACCTCAGGGACCCGCCCTGGTGTCCTCAGGAAAGGCCAGTCCCCATGTGAGTTGCTCGGGGGCCTCTCGGGATTCCTCTCCCGTCGATACCGGGGCCAAAATCCTTCTGTGGAGTCAGGGCCGGAACCGAGGATTCCTCTCAGGGGCTGACATGGGTCTTTGGGTACTTCTGGAGTCTCCCCAGGGGGGTCAGGCCTCCTCTCGAGTGGGGGCATGCACGTGTGCTTTCCTTCCAGGCTGTAGCAGCAATGTCACGCTTCCCGTCGCATGGATCAAAGGATCTGTGGTTTTCCTTCGAGGCTTTCCCTCGAGGCTTTCCCACAGGGCTGTCCCACGTGCCACCGTGGTGTGAGTCGATCCTCGGCGTGAAAGATGAGCCAGTGCAGGGCAAAGAGTTTCCTCTGGAATGGACTGAGACATCTGGGGGACTCTTGGAATGGTGGTACGACCATGGAGTTCCTCTCGCCTTTCCTGTTGAGAGTGCCTCCTCTTGAGATGCGACGGGAACGCCGGGAATTCTTTCCCGTTGAAAGCATTGAATGGATCCCTCATCTCGAGCTCCAAGGGGGAAACGGGGCTCCTCTGGATGTGGGCGGGACCATCGTGCTTCCTCTCGAGTGGAGACGGGTATGGCGGTGAACTTCTTGAGTTGCAGCAAGGGTGTGAAAGACCCTTTCGAAGTTCCAGAGTTTAGGTGTCATTAGTCTCCAGACGCCTCATCGGAAATAGGCCTCATCTCGCCTGGAAGGGAGAACTTCCTGGATTTTCTCGAGTTGCGGCAGGTGTTATCGAGTTACGACGGGGACCTCAGGGACCCGCCCTGGTGTCCTCTGGAGAGGCCAGTCCCCATGCGAGTTGCTAGGGGGCCTCTCGGGATTCCTCTCCGGTCGATACCGGGGCAAAAAACCTTGTGTGGAGTCAGGGCCGGAACCGAGGATTCCTCTCAGGGGCTGACATGGATCTTTGGGTACTTGTGGAGTCTCCCCAGGGGAGTCAGGCCTCGTCTCGAGTGGGGGCATGCACGTGCGCTTTCCTTCCAGGCTGTAGCAGCAATGTCACGCTTCCCGTCGCGTGGATCAAATGATCTGTGGTTTTCCCTCGAGGCTTTCCGTCGAGGCTTTCCCACAGGGCTGTCCCACGTGCCACCGTGGTGTGAGTCGATCCTCGGCGTGAAAGATGAGCCAGTGCAGGGCAAAGAGGCTCCTCTGGAATGGACTGAGACATCTGGGGGACTCTTGGAATGGTGGTACGACCATGGAGTTCCTCTCGCCTTTCCTGTTGAGAGTGCCTCCTCTTGAGATGCGACGGGAACGCCGGGAATTCTTTCCCGTTGAAAGCAGGGAAAGGATCCCTCATCTCGAGCTCCGAGGGGGAAACGGGGCTCCTCTGGATGTGGGCGGGACCATCGTGCTTCCTCTCGAGTGGAGACGGGTATGGAGGTGAACTTCATGAGTAGCATCAAGGGTGTGAAAGACCCTTTCGAAGTTCCAGAGGTTTGTTGTCATTTGTCTCCAGACGCCTCATCGGAAATAGGCCTCATCTCGCCTGGAAGGGAGAACTTCCTGGATTTTCTCGAGTTGCGGCAGGTGTTCTCGAGTTACGACGGGGACCTCAGGGACCCGCCCTGGTGGCCTCAGGAGAGGCCAGTCCCCATGCGAGTTACTAGGGGGTCGCTCGGGATTCCTCTCCGGTCGATACCGGGGCAAAAAACCTTGTGTGGAGTCAGGGCCGGAACCGAGGATTCCTCTCAGGGGCTGACATGGATCTTTGGGTACTTCTGGAGTCTCCCCAGGGGAGTCAGGCCTCGTCTCGAGTGGGGGCATGCACGTGCGCTTTCCTTCCAGGCTGTAGCAGCAATGTCACGCTTCCCGTCCCGTGGATCAAAGGATCTGTGGTTTTCCCTCGAGGCTTTCGCTCGAGGCTTTCCCACAGGGCTGTCCCACGTGCCACGGTGGTGTGAGTCGATCCTCGGCGTGAAAGATGAGCCAGTGCAGGGCAAAGAGGTTCCTCTGGAATGGACTGAGACATCTGGGAGACTCTTGGAATGATGGTACGACCATGGAGTTCCTCTCGCCTTTCCTGTTGAGAGTGCCTCCTCTTGAGATGCGACGGGAACGCCGGGAATTCTTTCCCGTTGAAAGCAGGGAAAGGATCCCTCATCTCGAGCTACGAGGGGGAAACTGGGCTCCTCTGGATGTGGGCGGGACCATGGTGCTTCCTCTCGAGTGGAGACGGGTATGGCGGTGAACTTCTTGAGTTGCAGCAAGGATGTGAAAGACCCTTTCGAAGTTCCAGAGGTTAGGTGTCATTAGTCTCCAGAGGCCTCATCGGAAATAGGCCTCATCTCGCCTGGAAGGGAGAACTTCCTGGATTTTCTCGAGTTGCGGCAGGTGTTCTCGAGTTACGACGGGGACCTCAGGGACCCGCCCTGGTGGCCTCAGGAGAGGCCAGTCCCCATGCGAGTTGCTAGGGGGCCTCTCGGGATTCCTCTCCCGTCGATACCGGGGCCAAAAACCTTGTGTGGAGTCAGGGCCGGAACCGAGGATTCCTCTCAGGGGCTGACATGGATCTTTGGGTACTTGTAGAGTCTCCCCAGGGGAGTCAGGCCTCGTCTCGAGTGGGGGCATGCACGTGCACTTTCCTTCCAGGCTGTAGCAGCAATGTCACGCTTCCCGTGGCGTGGATCAAAGGATCTGTGGTTTTCCCTCGAGGCTTTCCCTCGAGGCTTTCCCACAGGGCTGTCCCACGTGCCACCGTTGTGTGTGTCGATCCTCGGCGTGAAAGATGAGCCAGTGCAGGGCAAAGAGGTTCCTCTGGAATGGACTGAGACATCTGGGGGACTCTTGGAATGGTGGTACGACCATGGAGTTCCTCTCGACTTTCCTGTTGAGAGTGCCTCCTCTTGAGATGCGACGGGAACGCCGGGAATTCTTTCCCGTTGAAAGCAGGGAAAGGATCCCTCATCTCGAGCTCCGAGGGGGAAACGGGGCTCCTCTGGATGTGGGCGGGACCATCGTGCTTCCTCTCGAGTGGAGACGGTATGGCGGTGAACTTCTTGAGTTGCAGCAAGGGTGTGAAAGACCCTTTCGAAGTTCCAGAGGTTAGGTGTCATTAGTCTCCAGACGCCTCATCGGAAATAGGCCTCATCTCGCCTGGAAGGGAGAACTTCCTGGATTTTCTCGAGTTGCGGCAGGTGTTCTCGAGTTACGACGGGGACCTCAGGGACCCGCCCTGGTGGCCTCAGGAGAGGCCAGTCCCCATGCGAGTTGCTAGGGGGCCTCTCGGGATTCCTCTCCCGTAGATACCGGGGCCAAAAACCTTGTGTGGAGTCAGGGCCGGAACCGAGGATTCCTCTCAGGGGGTGACATGGATCTTTGGGTACTTGTGGAGTCTCCCCAGGGGAGTCAGGCCTCGTCTCGAGTGGGGGCATGCACGTGCGCTTTCCTTTCAGGCTGTAGCAGCAATGTCACGCTTCCCGTGGCGTGGATCAAAGGATCTGTGGTTTTCCCTCGAGGCTTTCCCTCGAGGCTTTCCCACAGGGCTGTCCCACGTGCCACCGTTGTGTGTGTCGATCCTCGGCGTGAAAGATGAGCCAGTGCAGGGCAAAGAGGTTCCTCTGGAATGGACTGAGACATCTGGGGGACTCTTGGAATGGTGGTACGACCATGGAGTTCCTCTCGCCTTTCCTGTTGAGAGTGCCTCCTCTTGAGATGCGACGGGAACGCCGGGAATTCTTTCCCGTTGAAAGCAGGGAAAGGATCCCTCATCTCGAGCTCCGAGGGGGAAACGGGGCTCCTCTGGATGTGGGCGGGACCATCGTGCTTCCTCTCGAGTGGAGACGGTATGGCGGTGAACTTCTTGAGTTGCAGCAAGGGTGTGAAAGACCCTTTCGAAGTTCCAGAGGTTAGGTGTCATTAGTCTCCAGACGCCTCATCGGAAATAGGCCTCATCTCGCCTGGAAGGGAGAACTTCCTGGATTTTCTCGAGTTGCGGCAGGTGTTCTCGAGTTACGACGGGGACCTCAGGGACCCGCCCTGGTGGCCTCAGGAGAGGCCAGTCCCCATGCGAGTTGCTAGGGGGCCTCTCGGGATTCCTCTCCCGTCGATACCGGGGCCAAAAACCTTGTGTGGAGTCAGGGCCGGAACCAAGGATTCCTCTCATGGGCTAAAATGGATCTTTGGGTACTTCTGGAGTCTCCCCAGGGGAGTCAGGCCTCGTCTCGAGTGGGGGCATGCACGTGCGCTTTCCTTCCAGGCTGTAGCACCAATGTCACGCTTCCCGTAGCGTGAATCAAAGGATCTGTGGTTTTCCCTCGAGGCTTTCCCTCGAGGCTTTCCCACAGGGCTGTCCCACATGCCACCGTGGTGTGAGTCGATCCTCGGCGTGAAAGATCAGCCAGTGCAGGGCAAAGAGGTTCCTCTGGAATGGACTGAGACATCTGGGGGACTCTTGGAATGGTGGTACGACCATGGAGTTCCTCTCGCCTTTCCTGTTGAGAGTGCCTCCTCTTGAGATGCGACGGGAACCCCGGGAATTCTTTCCCGTTGAAAGCAGGGAAAGGATCCCCCATCTCGAGCTACGAGGGGGAAACTGGGCTACTCTGGATGTGGGCGGGATGATCGTGCTTCCTCTCGAGTGGACACGGGTATGGCGCTGAACTTCTTGAGTTGCAGCAAGGATGTGAAAGACCCTTTCAAAGTTCCAGAGGTTAGGTGTCATTCGTCTCCAGACGCCTCATCGGAAATAGGCCTCATCTCGCCTGGAAGGTAGAACTTCCTGGATTTTCTCGAGTTGCGGCAGGTGTTGTCGAGTTACGACGGGGACCTCAGGGACCCGCACTGGTGGCCTCAGGAGAGGCCAGTCCCCTTGCGAGTTGCTAGGGGGCTCTCGGGATTCCTCTCCCGTCGATACCGGGGCCAAAAACCTTGTGTGGAGTCAGGGCCGGAACCGAGGATTCCTCTCAGGGGCTGACATGGATCTTTGGGTACTTCTGGAGTCTCCCCAGGGGAGTCAGGCCTCGTCTCGAGTGGGGGCATGCACGTGCGCTTTCCTTCCAGGCTGTAGCAGCAATGTCACGCTTCCCGTCGCGTGGATCAAAGGATCTGTGGTTTACCCTCGAGGCTTTCCCACAGGGCTGTCCCACGTGCCACCGTGGTGTGAGTCGATCCTCGGCGTGAAAGATGAGCCAGTGCAGGGCAAAGAGGTTCCTCTGGAATGGACTGAGACATCTGGGGGACTCTTGGAATGGTGGTACGACCATGGAGTTCCTCTCGTCTTTCCTGTTGAGAGTGCCTCCTCTTGAGATGCGACGGGAAGGCCGAAAATACTTTCCCGTTGATAGCAGGGAAAGGATCCCTCATCTCGAGCTACGAGGGGCAAACGGGGCTCCTCTGGATGTGGGCGGGACCATCCTGTTTCCTCTCGAGTGGAGACGGATATGGCGGTGAACTTCTTGAGTTGCAGCAAGGGTGTGAAAGACCCTTTCGAAGTTCCAGAGGTTCCGTGTCATTAGTCTCCAGACGCCTTATCGGAAATAAGCCTCATCTCGCCTGGAAGGGAGAACTTCCTGGATTTTCTCGAGTTGCGGCAGGTGTTCTCGAGTTACGACGGGGACCTCAGGAACCCGCCCTGGTGGCCTCAGGAAAGGTCAGTCCCCTTGCGAGTTGCTAGGGGGCCTCTCGGGATTCCTCTCCCGTCGATACCGGGGCCAAAATACTTGTGTGGAGTCAGGGCCGGAACCGAGGATTCCTCTCAGGGGCTGACATGGATCTTTGGGTACTTCTGGAGTCTCCCCAGGGGAGTCAGGCCTCGTCTCGAGTGGGGGCATGCACGAGCGCTTTCCTTACAGGCTGTAGCAGCAATGTCACGGTTCCCGTCGCGTGGATCAAAGGATCTGTGGTTTTCCCTCGAGGCTTTCCCACAGGGCTGTCCCACGTGCCACCGTGGTGTGAGTCGATCCTCGGCGTGAAAGATGAGCCAGTGCAGGGCAAAGAGGTTCCTCTGGAATGGACTGAGACATCTGGGGGACTCTTGGAATGGTGGTACGACCATGGAGTTCCTCTCGCCTTTCCTGTTGAGAGTTCCTCCTCTTGAGATGCGACGGGAACGCCGGGAATTCTTTCCTGTTGATAGCAGGGAAAGGATCCCTCATCTCGAGCTACGAGGGGGAAACGGGGCTCCTCTGAATGTGGGCGGGACCATCGTGCTTCCTCTCGAGTGGAGACGGGTATGGCGGTGAACTTCTTGAGTTGCAGCAAGGGTGTGAAAGACCCTTTTGAAGTCCCAGAGATTAGCTGTCATTAGACTCCAGACGCCTCATCGGAAATAGGCCTCATCTCGCCTGGAACGGAGAACTTCCTGGATTTTCTCGAGTTGCGGCAGGTGTTCTCGAGTTACGACGGGGACGTGAGGGACAAGCCCTGGTGGCCTCAGGAAACTCCAGTCCCCATACGAGTTGCTAGGGTGCCTCTCGGGATTCCTCTCCAGTCGATACCGGGGCCTAAAACCTTGTGTGGAGTCAGGGCCGGAACGGAGGATTCCTCTAAGGGGCTGACATGGATCTTTGGGTCTTTCTGGAGTCTCCCCAGGGGAGTCAGGCCTCGTCTCGAGTGGGGGCATGCACGTGCGCTTTCCTTCCAGGCTGTAGCAGCATTGTCACGCTTCCCGTCGCGTGGATCAAAGGATCTGTGGTTTTCCCTCTAGGCTTTCCCTCGAGGCTATCCCACAGGGCTGTCCCACGTGCCACCGTGGTGTGAGTCGATCTTCGGCATGAAAGATGAGTCAGTGCAGGGGAAAGAGGTTCCTCTGGAATAGACTGAAACATCTGGGGGACTCTTGGAATGGTGGTACGACCATGGAGTTCCTCTCGTCTTTCCAGTTGAGAGTGCCTCCTCTTGAGATGCGACGGGAACGCCGAAAATACTTTCCCGTTGATAGCAGGGAAAGCATCCCTCATCTCCAGCTACGAGGGGCAAACGGGGCTCCTCTGGATGTGGGCGGGACCATCATGTTTCCTCTCGAGTGGAGACGGATATGGCGGTGAACTTCTTGAGTTGCAGCAAGGGTGTGAAAGACCCTTTCGAAGTTCCAGAGGTTCCGTGTCATTAGTCTCCAGACGCCTTATCGGAAATAAGCCTCATCTCGCCTGGAAGGGAGAACTTCCTGGATTTTCTCGAGTTGCGGCAGGTGTTCTCGAGTTACTACGGGGACCTCAGGAACCCGCCATGGTGGCCTCAGGAAAGGTCAGTCCCCTTGCGAGTTCCTAGGGGGCCTCTCGGGATTCCTCTCCCGTCGATACCGGGGCCAAAATACTTGTGTGGAGTCAGGGCCGGAACCGAGGATTCCTCTCAGGGGCTGACATGGATCTTTGGGTACTTCTGGAGTCTCCCCAGGGGAGTCAGGCCTCGTCTCGAGTGGGGGCATGCACGTGCGCTTTCCTTACAGGCTGTAGCAGCAATGTCACGGTTCCCGTCGCGTGGATCAAAGGATCTGTGGTTTTCCCTCGAGGCTTTCCCACAGGGCTGTCCCACGTGCCACCGTGGTGTGAGTCGATCCTCGGCGTGAAAGATGAGCCAGTGCAGGGCAAAGAGGCTCCTCTGGAATGGACTGAGACATCTGGGGGACTCTTGGAATGGTGGTACGACCATGGAGTTCCTCTCGCCTTTCCTGTTGAGAGTGCCTCCTCTTGAGATGCGACGGGAACGCCGGGAATTCTTTCCCGTTGAAAGCAGGGAAAGGATCCCTCATCTCGAGCTACGAGGGGGAAACGGGGCTCCTCTGGATGTGGGCGGGACCATCGTGCTTCCTCTCGAGTGGAGACGGGTACGGCGGTGAACTTCTTGAGTTGCAGCAAGGGTGTGAAAGACCCTTTCGAAGTTCCAGAGGTTAGGTGTCATTTGTCTCCAGAGGCCTCATCGGAAATAGGCCTCATCTCGCCTGGAAGGGAGAACTTCCTGGATTTTCTCGAGTTGCGGCAGGTGTTCTCGAGTTACGACGGGGACCTCAGGGACCCGCCGTGGTGGCCTCAGGAGAGGCCAGTCCCCATGCGAGTTGCTAGGGGGCCTCTCGGGATTCCTCTCCCGTCGATACCGGGGCCAAAAACCTTGTGTGGACTCAGGGCCGGAACCGAGGATTCCTCTCAGGGGCTGACATGGATCTTTGGGTACTTGTGGAGTCTCCCCAGGGGAGTCAGGCCTCGTCTCGAGTGGGGGCATGCACGTGCGCTTTCCTTCCAGGCTGTAGCAGCAATGTCACGCTTCCCGTCGCGTGGATCAAAGGATCTGTGGTTTTCCCTCGAGGCTTTCCCTCGAGGCTTTCCCACAGGGCTGTCCCACGTGCCACCGTGGTGTGAGTCGATCCTCGGCGTGAAAGATGAGCCAGTGCAGGGCAAAGAGGCTCCTCTGGAATGGACTGAGACATCTGGGGGACTCTTGGAATGGTGGTACGACCATGGAGTTCCTCTCGCCTTTCCTGTTGAGAGTGCCTCCTCTTGAGATGCGACGGGAACGCCGGGAATTCTTTCCCGTTGAAAGCAGGGAAAGGATCCCTCATCTCGAGCTACGAGGGGGAAACGGGGCTCCTCTGGATGTGGGCGGGACGATCGTGCTTCCTCTCGAGTGGACACGGGTATGGCGCTGAACTTCTTGAGTTGCAGCAAGGGTGTGAAAGACCCTTTCGAAGTTCCAGAGGTTAGGTGTCATTCGTCTCCAAACGCCTCATCGGAAATAGGCCTCATCTCGCCTGGAAGGGAGAACTTCCTGGATTTCTCGAGTTGCGGCAGGTGTTCTCGAGTTACGACTGGGACCTCAGGGACCCGCCCTGGTGGCCTTAGGAGAGGGCAGTCCCCATGCGAGTTGCTAGGAGGCCTCTCGGGATTCCTCTCCCGTCGATACCGGGGCCAAAAACATTTGGTGGAGTCAGGGCCGGAACCGAGGATTCCTCTCAGGGGCTGACATGGATCTTTGAGTACTTCTGGAGTCTCCCCAGGGGAGTCAGGCCTCGTCTCGAGTGGGGGAATGCACATGCGCTTTCCTTCCAGGCTCTAGCAGCAATGTCATGCTTCCCGTCGCGTGGATCAAAGGATCTGTGGTTTTCCCTCGAGGCTTTCCCTTGAGGCTTTCCCACAGGGCTGTCACACGTGCCACCATGGTGTGAGTCGATCCTCGGCGTGAAAGATGAGCCAGTGCAGGGCAAAGAGCTTCCTCTGGAATGGACTGAGACATCTGGGGGACTCTTGGAATGGTGGTACGACCATGGAGTTCCTCTCGCCTTTCCTGTTGAGAGTGCCTCCTCTTGAGATGCGACGGGAACGCCGGGAATTCTTTCCCGTTGAAAGCATAGAAAGGTTCCCTCATCTCGAGCTACGAGGGGGAAACGGTGCTCCTCTGGATGTGGGCGGGACCATCGTGCTTTCTCCCGAGTGGACACGGGTATGGCGGTGAACTTCTTGAGTTGCAGCAAGGATGTGAAAGACCCTTTCGAAGTTCCAGAGGTTAGGTGTCATTAGTCTCCAGACGCCTCATCGGAAATAGGCCTCATCTCGCCTGGAAGGGAGAACTTCCTGGATTTCTCGAGTTGCGGCAGGTGTTCTCGAGTTACGACGGGGACCTCAGGGACCCGCCCTGGTGGCCTCAGGAGACGCCATTCCCCAAGGGAGTTGCTAGGGGGCCTCTCGGGATTCCTCTCCCGTCGATACCGGGGCCAAAAACCTTGTGTGGAGTCAGGGCCGGAACCGAGGATTCCTCTCAGGGGCTGATATGGATCTTTGGGTACATCTGGAGTCTCGCCAGGGGAGACAGGCCTCGTCTCGACTCGGGTCATGCACGTGCACTTTCCTTCCAGGCTGTAGCAGCAATGTCACGCTTCCCGTCGCATGGATCAAAGGATCTGTGGTTTTCCCTCGAGGCTTTCCCTCGAGGCTTTCCCACAGGGCTATCCCACGTGCCACCGTGGTGTGAGTGGATCCTCGGTGTGAAAGATGAGCCAGTGCAGGGCAAAGAGGTTCCTCTGGAATGGACTGAGACATCTGGGGGACTCTTGGAATGGTGGTACGACCATGGAGTTCCTCTCGCCTTTCCTGTTGAGAGTGCCTCCTCTTGAGATGCGACGGGAACGCAGGGAATTCTTTCCCGTTGAAAGCAGGGAAAGGATCCCTCATCTCGAGCTACGAGGGGGAAACGGGGCTCCTCTGGATGTGGGCGGGACCATCGTGCTTCCTCTCGAGTGGACACGGGTATGGCGGTGAACTTCTTGAGTTGCAGCAAGGGTGTGAAAGACCCTTTCGAAGTTCCAGAGGTTAGGTGTCATTAGTCTCCAGACGCCTCATCGGAAATAGGCCTCATCTCGCCTGGAAGGGAGAACTTCCTGGATTTTCTCGAGTTGCGGCAGGTGTTCTCGAGTTACGACGGGGACCTCAGGGACCCGCCCTGGTGGCCTCAGGAGACGCCAGTCCCCATGCGAGTTGCTAGGGGGCCTCTCGGGATTCCTCTCCCGTCGATACCGTGGCCAAAAACCTTGTGTGGAGTCAGGGCCGGAACCGAGGATTCCTCTCAGGGTCTGATATGGATCTTTGGGTACATCTGGAGTCTCGTCAGGGGAGACAGGCCTCGTCTCGAGTCGGGGCATGCACGTGCACTTTCCTTCCAGGCTGTAGCAGCAATGTCACGCTTCCCGTCGCGTGGATCAAAGGATCTGTGGTTTTCGCTCGAGGCTTTCCCTCGAGGCTTTCCCACAGGGCTGTCCCACGTGCCACCGTGGTGTGAGTCGATCCTCGGCGTGAAAGATGAGCCAGTGCAGGGCAAAGAGGTTCCTCTGGAATGGACTGAGACATCTGGGGGACTCTTGGAATGGTGGTACGACCATGGAGTTCCTCTCGCCTTTCCTGTTGAGAGTGCCTCCTCTTGAGATGCGACGGGAACGCCGGGAATTCTTTCCCGTTGAAAACAGGGAAAGGATCCCTCATCTCGAGCTACGAGGGGGAAACGGGGCTCCTCTGGATGTGGGCGGGACCATCGTGCTTCCTCTCGAGTGGAGACGGGTATGGCGGTGAATTTCTTGAGTTGCAGCAAGGGTGTGAAAGACCCTTTCGAAGTTCCAGAGTTTAGGTGTCATTAGTCTCCAGACGCCTCATCGGAAATAGGCCTCATCTCGCCTGGAAGGGAGAACTTCCTGGATTTTCTCGAGTTGCGGCAGGTGTTCTCGAGTTACGACGGGGACCTCAGGGACCCGCCCTGGTGGCCTTAGGAGAGGGCAGTCCCCATGCGAGTTGCTAGGAGGCCTCTCGGGATTCCTCTCCCGTCGATACCGGGGCCAAAAACATTTGGTGGAGTCAGGGCCGGAACCGAGGATTCCTCTCAGGGGCTGACATGGATCTTTGAGTACTTCTGGAGTCTCCCCAGGGGAGTCAGGCCTCGTCTCGAGTGGGGGCATGCACATGCGCTTTCCTTCCAGGCTGTAGCAGCAATGTCACGCTTCCCGTCGCGTGGATCAAAGGATCTGTGGTTTTCCCTCGAGGCTTTCCCTTGAGGCTTTCCCACAGGGCTGTCCCACGTGCCACCATGGTGTGAGTCGATCCTCGGCGTGAAAGATGAGCCAGTGCAGGGCAAAGAGTTTCCTCTGGAATGGACTGAGACATCTGGGGGACTCTTGGAATGGTGGTACGACCATGGAGTTCCTCTCGCCTTTCCTGTTGAGAGTGCCTCCTCTTGAGATGCGACGGGAATGACGGGAATTCTTTCCCGTTGAAAGCATAGAAAGGTTCCCTCATCTCGAGCTACGAGGGGGAAACGGTGCTCCTCTGGATGTGGGCGGGACCATCGTGCTTCCTCTCGAGTGGACACGGGTATGGCGGTGAACTTCTTGAGTTGCAGCAAGGGTGTGAAAGACCCTTTCGAAGTTCCAGAGGTTAGGTGTCATTAGTCTCCAGACGCCTCATCGGAAATAGGCCTCATCTCGCCTGGAAGGGAGAACTTCCTGGATTTCTCGAGTTGTGGCAGGTGTTCTCGAGTTACGACGGGGACCTCAGGGACCCGCCCTGGTGGCCTCAGGAGAGGCCAGTCCCCATGCGAGTTGCTAGGGGGCCTCTCGGGATTACTCTTCCGTCGATACCGGGGCCAAAACCCTTTGGTGGAGTCAGGGCCGGAACCGAGGATTCCTCTCAGGGGCTGACATGGATCTTTGGGTACTTCTGGAGTCTCCCCAGGGGAGTCAGGCCTCGTCTCGAGTGGGGGCATGCACGTGCGCTTTCCTTCCAGGCTGTAGCAGCAATGTCACGCTTCCCGTGGTGTGGATCAAAGGATCTGTGGTTTTCCCTCGAGGCTTTCCCTCGAGGCTTTCCCACAGGGCTGTCCCACGTGCCACCGTGGTGTGATTCGATCCTCGGCGTGAAAGATGTGCCAGTGCAGGGCAAAGAGGTTCCTTTGGAATGGACTGAGACATCTGGGGGACTCTTGGAATGGTGGTACGACCATGGAGTTCCTCTCGCCTTTCCTGTTGAGAGTGCCTGCTCTTGAGATGCGACGGGAACGCCGGGAATTCTTTCCCGTTGAAAGCAGGGAAAGGATCCCTCATCTCGAGCTACGAGGGGGAAACGGTGCTCCTCTGGATGTGGGCGGGACCATCGTGCTTCCTCTTGAGTGGACACGGGTATGGCGGTGAACTTCTTGAGTTGCAGCAAGGGTGTGAAAGACTCTTTAGAAGTTCCAGAAGTTAGGTGTCATTAGTCTCCAGACGCCTCATCAGAAATAGGCCTCATCTCGCCTGGAAGGGAGAACTTCCTGGATTTTCTCGAGTTGCGGCAGGTGTTCTCGAGTTACGACGGGGACCTCAGGGACCCGCCCTGGTGGCCTCAGGAGACGCCAGTCCCCATGCGAGTTGCTAGGGGGCCTCTCGGGATTCCTCTCCCGTCGATACCGGGGCCAAAAACCTTGTGTGAAGTCAGGGCCGGAACAGGGGATTCCTCTCAGGGGCTGATATGGATCTTTGGGTACATCTGGAGTCTCGCCAGGGGAGACAGGCCTCGTCTCGAGTCGGGGCATGCACGTGCACTTTCCTTCCAGGCTGTAGCAGCAATGTCACGCTTCCCGTCGCGTGGATCAAAGGATCTGTGGTTTTCCCTCGAGGCTTTCCTTCGAGGCTTTCCCACAGGGCTGTCCCACGTGCCACCGTGGTGTGAGTCGATCCTCGGCGTGAAAGATGAGCCAGTGCAGGGCAAAGAGGTTCCTCTGGAATGGACTGAGACATCTGGGGGACTCTTGGAATGGTGGTACGACCATGGAGTTCCTCTCGCCTTTCCTGTTGAGAGTGCCTCCTCTTGAGATGCGACGGGAACGCCGGGAATTCTTTCCCGTTGAAAGCAGGGAAAGGATCCCACATCTCGAGCTACGAGGGGGAACCGGGGCTCCTCTGGATGTGGGCGGGACCATCGTGCTTCCTCTCGAGTGGAGACGGGTATGGCGGTGAACTTCTTGAGTCCCAGCAAGGGTGTGAAAGACCCTATCGAAGTTCCAGAGGTTAGGTGTCATTAGTCTCCAGACGCCTCATCGGAAATAGGCCTCATCTCGCCTGGAAGGGAGAACTTCCTGGATTTTCTCGAGTTGCGGCAGGTGTTCTCGAGTTACGACGGGGACCTCAGGGACCCGCCCTGGTGGCCTCAGGAGAGGCCAGTCCCCATGCGAGTTGCTAGGGGGCCTCTCGGGATTCCTCTCCCGTCGATACCGGGGCCAAAAACCTTGTGTGGAGTCAGGGCCGGAACCGAGGATTCCTCTCAGGGGCTGACATGGATCTTTGGGTACTTCTGGAGTCTCCCCAGGGGAGTCAGGCCTCGTCTCGAGTGGGGGCATGCACGTGCGCTTTCCTTACAGGCTGTAGCAGCAATGTCACGCTTCTCGTCGCGTGGATCAAAGGATCTGTGGTTTTCCCTTGAGGCTTTCCCACAGGGCTGTCGCACGTGCCACCGTGGTGTGAGTCGATCCTCGGCGTGAAAGATGAGCCAGTGCAGGGCAAAGAGGTTCCTCTGGAATGGACTGAGACATCTGGGGGACTCTTGGAATGGTGGTACGACCATGGAGTTCCTCTCGCCTTTCCTGTTGAGAGTGCCTCCTCTTGAGATGCGACGGGAACGCCGGGAATTCTTTCCCGTTGAAAGCAGGGAAAGGATCCCTCATCTCGAGCTACAAGGGGGAAACGGTGCTCCTCTGGATGTGGGCGGGACCATCGTGCTTCCTCTCCAGTGGACACGGGTATGGCGGTGAACTTCTTGAGTTGCAGCAAGGGTGTGAAAGACCCTTTCGAAGTTCCAGAGTTTAGGTGTCATTAGTCTCCAGACGCCTCATCGGAAATAGGCCTCATCTCGCCTGGAAGGGAGAACTTCCTGGATTTTCTCGAGTTGCGGCAGGTGTTCTCGAGTTACGACGGGGACCTCAGGGACCCGCCCTGGTGGCCTTAGGAGAGGGCAGTCCCCATGCGAGTTGCTAGGAGGCCTCTCGGGATTCCTCTCCCGTCGATACCGGGGCCAAAAACATTTGGTGGAGTCAGGGCCGGAACCGAGGATTCCTCTCAGGGGCTGACATGGATCTTTGAGTACTTCTGGAGTCTCCCCAGGGGAGTCAGGCCTCGTCTCGAGTGGGGGCATGCACATGCGCTTTCCTTCCAGGCTGTAGCAGCAATGTCACGCTTCCCGTCGCGTGGATCAAAGGATCTGTGGTTTTCCCTCGAGGCTTTCCCTTGAGGCTTTCCCACAGGGCTGTCCCACGTGCCACCATGGTGTGAGTCGATCCTCGGCGTGAAAGATGAGCCAGTGCAGGGCAAAGAGTTTCCTCTGGAATGGACTGAGACATCTGGGGGACTCTTGGAATGGTGGTACGACCATGGAGTTCCTCTCGCCTTTCCTGTTGAGAGTGCCTCCTCTTGAGATGCGACGGGAACGACGGGAATTCTTTCCCGTTGAAAGCATAGAAAGGTTCCCTCATCTCGAGCTACGAGGGGGAAACGGTGCTCCTCTGGATGTGGGCGGGACCATCGTGCTTCCTCTCGAGTGGACACGGGTATGGCGGTGAACTTCTTGAGTTGCAGCAAGGGTGTGAAAGACCCTTTCGAAGTTCCAGAGGTTAGGTGTCATTAGTCTCCAGACGCCTCATCGGAAATAGGCCTCATCTCGCCTGGAACGGAGAACTTCCTGGATTTCTCGAGTTGTGGCAGGTGTTCTCGAGTTACGACGGGGACCTCAGGGACCCGCCCTGGTGGCCTCAGGAGAGGCCAGTCCCCATGCGAGTTGCTAGGGGGCCTCTCGGGATTACTCTTCCGTCGATACCGGGGCCAAAACCCTTTGGTGGAGTCAGGGCCGGAACCGAGGATTCCTCTCAGGGGCTGACATGGATCTTTGGGTACTTCTGGAGTCTCCCCAGGGGAGTCAGGCCTCGTCTCGAGTGGGGGCATGCACGTGCGCTTTCCTTCCAGGCTGTAGCAGCAATGTCACGCTTCCCGTGGTGTGGATCAAAGGATCTGTGGTTTTCCCTCGAGGCTTTCCCTCGAGGCTTTCCCACAGGGCTGTCCCACGTGCCACCGTGGTGTGATTCGATCCTCGGCGTGAAAGATGTGCCAGTGCAGGGCAAAGAGGTTCGTTTGGAATGGACTGAGACATCTGGGGGACTCTTGGAATGGTGGTACGACCATGGAGTTCCTCTCGCCTTTCCTGTTGAGAGTGCCTGCTCTTGAGATGCGACGGGAACGCCGGGAATTCTTTCCCGTTGAAAGCAGGGAAAGGATCCCTCATCTCGAGCTACGAGGGGGAAACGGTGCTCCTCTGGATGTGGGCGGGACCATCGTGCTTCCTCTTGAGTGGACACGGGTATGGCGGTGAACTTCTTGAGTTGCAGCAAGGGTGTGAAAGACTCTTTAGAAGTTCCAGAAGTTAGGTGTCATTAGTCTCCAGACGCCTCATCAGAAATAGGCCTCATCTCGCCTGGAAGGGAGAACTTCCTGGATTTTCTCGAGTTGCGGCAGGTGTTCTCGAGTTACGACGGGGACCTCAGGGACCCGCCCTGGTGGCCTCAGGAGACGCCAGTCCCCATGCAAGTTGCTAGGAGGCCTCTCGGGATTCCTCTCCCGTCGATACCGGGGCCAAAAACCTTGTGTGAAGTCAGGGCCGGAACAGGGGATTCCTCTCAGGGGCTGATATGGATCTTTGGGTACATCTGGAGTCTCGCCAGGGGAGACAGGCCTCGTCTCGAGTCGGGGCATGCACGTGCACTTTCCTTCCAGGCTGTAGCAGCAATGTCACGTTTCCCGTCGCGTGGATCAAAGGATCTGTGGTTTTCCCTCGAGGCTTTCCTTCGAGGCTTTCCCACAGGGCTGTCCCACGTGCCACCGTGGTGTGAGTCGATCCTCGGCGTGAAAGATGAGCCAGTGCAGGGCAAAGAGGTTCCTCTGGAATGGACTGAGACATCTGGGGGACTCTTGGAATGGTGGTACGACCCTGGAGTTCCTCTCGCCTTTCCTGTTGAGAGTGCCTCCTCTTGAGATGCGACGGGAACGCCGGGAATTCTTTCCCGTTGAAAGCAGGGAAAGGATCCCTCATCTCGAGCTACGAGGGGGAACCGGGGCTCCTCTGGATGTGGGCGGGACCATCGTGCTTCCTCTCGAGTGGAGACGGGTATGGCGGTGAACTTCTTGAGTCGCAGCAAGGGTGTGAAAGACCCTATCGAAGTTCCAGAGGTTAGGTGTCATTAGTCTCCAGACGCCTCATCGGAAATAGGCCTCATCTCGCCTGGAAGGGAGAACTTCCTGGATTTTCTCGAGTTGCGGCAGGTGTTCTCGAGTTACGACGGGGACCTCAGGGACCCGCCCTGGTGGCCTCAGGAGAGGCCAGTCCCCTTGCGAGTTGCTAGGGGGCCTCTCGGGATTCCTCTCCCGTCGATACCGGGGCCAAAAACCTTGTGTGGAGTCAGGGCCGGAACCGAGGATTCCTCTCAGGGGCTGACATGGATCTTTGGGTACTTCTGGAGTCTCCCCAGGGGAGTCAGGCCTCGTCTCGAGTGGGGGCATGCACGTGCGCTTTCCTTACAGGCTGTAGCAGCAATGTCACGCTTCTCGTCGCGTGGATCAAAGGATCTGTGGTTTTCCCTTGAGGCTTTCCCACAGGGCTGACGCACGTGCCACCGTGGTGTGAGTCGATCCTCGGCGTGAAAGATGAGCCAGTGCAGGGCAAAGAGGTTCCTCTGGAATGGACTGAGACATCTGGGGGACTCTTGGAATGGTGGTACGACCATGGAGTTCCTCTCGCCTTTCCTGTTGAGAGTGCCTCCTCTTGAGATGCGACGGGAACGCCGGGAATTCTTTCCCGTTGAAAGCAGGGAAAGGATCCCTCATCTCGAGCTACAAGGGGGAAACGGTGCTCCTCTGGATGTGGGCGGGACCATCGTGCTTCCTCTCCAGTGGACACGGGTATGGCGGTGAACTTCTTGAGTCGCAGCAAGGGTGTGAAAGACCCTTTCGAAGTTCCAGAGGTTAGGTGTCATTAGTCTCCAGACGCCTCATCGGAAATAGGCCTCATCTCGCCTGGAAGGGAGAACTTCCTGGATATTCTCGAGTTGCGGCAGGTGTTCTCGAGTTACGACGGGGACCTCAGGGACCCGCCCTGGTGGCCTCAGGAGAGGCCAGTCCCCATGCGAGTTGCTAGGGGGCCTCTCGGGATTCCTCTCCCGTCGATACCGGGGCCAAAAACCTTTGGTGGAGTCAGGGCCGGAACCGAGGATTCCTCTCATGGGCTGACATGGATCTTTGAGTACTTCTGGAGTCTCCCCAGGGGAGTCAGGCCTCGTCTCGACTGGGGGCATGCACGTGCGCTTTCCTTCCAGGCTGTAGCAGCAATGTCACGCTTCCCTTGGCGTGGATCAAAGGATCTGTGGTTTTCCCTCGAGGCTTTCCATCGAGGCTTTCCCACAGGGCTATCCCACGTGCCACCATGGTGTGAGTCGATCCTCGGCGTGAAAGATGAGCCAGTGCAGGGCAAAGAGGTTCCTCTGGAATGGACTGAGACATCTGGGGGACTCTTGGAATGGTGGTACGACCATGGAGCTCCTCTCGCCTTTCCTGCTGAGAGTGCCTCCTCTTGAGATGCGATGGGAACGCCGGGAATTCTTTTCCGTTGAAAGCAGGGAAAGGATCCCTCATCTCGAGCTACGAGGGGGAAACGGTGCTCCTCTTGATGTGGGCGGGACCATCGTGCTTCCTCTTGAGTGGACACGGGTATGGCGGTGAACTTCTTGAGTTGCAGCAAGGGTGTGAAAGACCCTTTCGAAGTTCCAGAATTTAGGTGTCATTAGTCTCCAGACGCCTCATCGGAAATAGGCCTCATCTCGCCTGGAAAGGAGAACTTCCTGGATTTCTCGAGTTGCGGCAGGTGTTCTCCAGTTACGACGGGGACCACAGGGACCCGCCCTGGTGGCCTCAGAAGAGGCCAGTCCCCATGCGAGTTGCTAGGGGGCTTCTCGGGATTACTCTTCCGTCGATACCGGGGCCAAAACCCTTTGGTGGAGTCAGGGCCGGAACCGAGGATTCCTCTCAGGGGCTGACATGGATCTTTGGGTACTTCTGGAGTCTCCCCAGGGGAGTCAGGCCTCGTCTCGAGTGGGGGCATGCACGTGCGCTTTCCTTCCAGGCTGTAGCAGCAATGTCACGCTTCCCGTCGCGTGGATCAAAGGATCTGTGGTTTTCCCTCGAGGCTTTCCCTCGAGGCTTTCCCACAGGGCTGTCCCACGTGCCACCGTGGTGTGAGTCGATCCTCGGCGTGAAAGATGAGCCAGTGCAGGGCAAAGAGGTTCCTCTGGAATGCACTGAGACATCTGGGGGACTCTTGGAATGGTGGTACGACCATGGAGTTCCTCTCGCCTTTCCTGTTGAGAGTGCCTCCTCTTGAGATGCGACGGGAACGCCGGGAATTCTTTCCCGTTGAAAGCAGGGGAAGGATCCCTCATCTCGAGCTACGAGGGGGAAACGGTGCTCCTCTGGATGTGGGCGGGACCATCGTGCTTCCTCTTGAGTGGACACGGGTATGGCGGTGAACTTCTTGAGTTGCAGCAAGGGTGTGAAAGACCCTTTCGAAGTCCCAGAGGTTAGGTGTCATTAGTCTCCAGACGCCTCATTGGAAATAGGCCTCATCTCGCCTGGAAGGGAGAACTTCCTGGATTTTCTCGAGTTGCGGCAGGTGTTCTCGAGTTACGACGGGGACCTCAGGGACCCGCCCTGGTGGCCTCAGGAGAGGCCAGTCCCCATGCGAGTTGCGAGAGGGCCTATCGGGATTCCTCTCCCGTCGATACCGGGGCCAAAAACCTTGTGTGGCGTCAGGGCCGGAACCGAGGATTCCTCTCAGGGGCTGACATGGATCTTTGGGTACTTCTGGAGTCTCCCCAGGGGAGTCAGGCCTCGTCTCGAGTGGGGGCATGCACGTGCGCTTTCCTTCCAGGCTGTAGCAGCAATGTCATTCTTCCCGTCGCGTGGATCAAAGGGTCTGTGGTTTTCCCTCGAAGCTTTCCCTAGAGGCTTTCCCACAGGGCTGTCCCACGTGCCACCGTGGTGTGAGTCGATCCTCGGCGTGAAAGATGAGCCAGTGCAGGGCAAAGAGTTTCCTTTGGAATGGACTGAGACATCTGGGGGACTCTTGGAATGGTGGTACGACCATGGAGTTCCTCTCGCCTTTCCTGTTGAGAGTGCCTCCTCTTGAGATGCGACGGGAACGCCGGGAATTCTTTCCCGTTGAAAGCAGGGAAAGGATCCCTCATCTCGAGCTCCGAGGGGGAAACGGGGCTCCTCTGGATGTGGGCGGGACCATCGTGCTTCCTCTCGAGTGGAGACGGGTATGGCGGTAAACTTCTTGAGTTGCAGCAAGGGTGTGAAAGACCCTTTCGAAGTTCCAGAGGTTAGGTGTCATTAGTCTCCAGACGCCTCATCGGAAATAGGCCTCATCTCGCCTGGAAGGGAGAACTTCCTGGATTTTCTCGAGTTGCGGCAGGTGTTCTCGAGTTACGACGGGGACCTCAGGGACCCGCCCTGGTGGCCTCAGGAGAGGCCAGTCCCCATGCGAGTTGCTAGGGGGCCTCTCGGGATTCCTCTCCCGTCGATACCGGTGCCAAAAACCTTGTGTGGCGTCAGGGCCGGAACCGAGGATTCCTCTCAGGGGCTGACATGGATCTTTGGGTACTTCTGGAGTCTCCCCAGGGGAGTCAGGCCTCGTCTCGAGTGGGGGCATGCACGTGCGCTTTCCTTCCAGGCTGTAGCAGCAATGTCACGCTTCCCGTCGCGTGGATCAAAGGATCTGTGGTTTTCCCTCGAAGCTTTCCCTAGAGGCTTTCCCACAGGGCTGTCCCACGTGCCACCGTGGTGTGAGTCGATCCTCGGCGTGAAAGATGAGCCAGTGCAGGGCAAAGAGGTTCCTCTGGAATGGACTGAGACATCTGGGGGACTCTTGGAATGGTGGTACGACCATGGAGTTCATCTCGCCTTTCCTGTTGAGAGTGCCTCCTCTTGAGATGCGACGGGAACGCCGGGAATTCTTTCCCGTTGAAAGCAGGGAAAGGATCCCTCATCTCGAGCTACGAGGGGGAAACGGGGCTCCTCTGGATGTGGGCGGGACCATCGTGCTTCCTCCCGAGTGGAGACGGGTATGGCGGTGAACTTCTTGAGTTGCAGCAAGGGTGTGAAAGACCCTTTCGAAGTTCCAGAAGTTAGGTGTCATTTATCTCCAGACGCCTCATCGGAAATAGGCCTCATCTCGCCTGGAAGGGAGAACTTCCTGGATTTTCTCGAGTTGCGGCAGGTGGTCTCGAGTTACGACGGGGACCTCAGGGACCCGCCCTGGTGGCCTCAGGAGAGGCCAGTCCCCATGCGAGGTGCTAGGGGGCCTCTCGGGATTCCTCTCCCGTCGATACCGGGGCCAAAAACCTTTGGTGGAGTCAGGGCCGGAACCGAGGATTCCTCTCATGGGCTGACATGGATCTTTGAGTACTTCTGGAGTCTCCCCAGGGGAGTCAGGCCTCGTCTCGACTGGGGGCATGCACGTGCGCTTTCCTTCCAGGCTGTAGCAGCAATGTCACGCTTCCCGTGGCGTGGATCAAAGGATCTGTGGTTTTCCCTCGAGGCTTTCCATCGAGGCTTTCCCACAGGGCTGTCCCACGTGCCACCATGGTGTGAGTCGATCCTCGGCGTGAAAGATGAGCCAGTGCAGGGCAAAGAGGTTCCTCTGGAATGGACTGAGACATCTGGGGGACTCTTGGAATGGTGGTACGACCATGGAGTTCCTCTCGCCTTTCCTGCTGAGAGTGCCTCCTCTTGAGATGCGATGGGAACGCCGGGAATTCTTTCCCGTTGAAAGCAGGGAAAGGATCCCTCATCTCGAGCTACGAGGGGGAAACGGTGCTCCTCTGGATGTGGGCGGGACCATCGTGCTTCCTCTTGAGTGGACACGGGTATGGCGGTGAACTTCTTGAGTTGCAGCAAGGGTGTGAAAGACCCTTTCGAAGTTCCAGAATTTAGGTGTCATTAGTCTCCAGACGCCTCATCGGAAATAGGCCTCATCTCGCCTGGAAGGGAGAACTTCCTGGATTACTCGAGTTGCGGCAGGTGTTCTCCAGTTACGACGGGGACCACAGGGACCCGCCCTGGTGGCCTCAGAAGAGGCCAGTCCCCATGCGAGTTGCTAGGGGGCTTCTCGGGATTACTCTTCCGTCGATACCGGGGCCAAAACCCTTTGGTGGAGTCAGGGCCGGAACCGAGGATTCCTCTCAGGGGCTGACATGGATCTTTGGGTACTTCTGGAGTCTCCCCAGGGGAGTCAGGCCTCGTCTCGAGTGGGGGCATGCACGTGCGCTTTCCTTCCAGGCTGTAGCAGCAATGTCACGCTTCCCGTCGCGTGGATCAAAGGATCTGTGGTTTTCCCTCGAGGCTTTCCCTCGAGGCTTTCCCACAGGGCTGTCCCACGTGCCACCGTGGTGTGAGTCGATCCTCGGCGTGAAAGATGAGCCAGTGCAGGGCAAAGAGGTTCCTCTGGAATGCACTGAGACATCTGGGGGACTCTTGGAATGGTGGTACGACCATGGAGTTCCTCTCGCCTTTCCTGTTGAGAGTGCCTCCTCTTGAGATGCGACGGGAACGCCGGGAATTCTTTCCCGTTGAAAGCAGGGAAAGGATCCCTCATCTCGAGCTACGAGGGGGAAACGGTGCTCCTCTGGATGTGGGCGGGACCATCGTGCTTCCTCTTGAGTGGACACGGGTATGGCGGTGAACTTCTTGAGTTGCAGCAAGGGTGTGAAAGACCCTTTCGAAGTCCCAGAGGTTAGGTGTCATTAGTCTCCAGACGCCTCATTGGAAATAGGCCTCATCTCGCCTGGAAGGGAGAACTTCCTGGATTTTCTCGAGTTGCGGCAGGTGTTCTCGAGTTACGACGGGGACCTCAGGGACCCGCCCTGGTGGCCTCAGGAGAGGCCAGTCCCCATGCGAGTTGCGAGAGGGCCTATCGGGATTCCTCTCCCGTCGATACCGGGGCCAAAAACCTTGTGTGGCGTCAGGGCCGGAACCGAGGATTCCTCTCAGGGGCTGACATGGATCTTTGGGTACTTCTGGAGTCTCCCCAGGGGAGTCAGGCCTCGTCTCGAGTGGGGGCATGCACGTGCGCTTTCCTTCCAGGCTGTAGCAGCAATGTCATTCTTCCCGTCGCGTGGATCAAAGGGTCTGTGGTTTTCCCTCGAAGCTTTCCCTAGAGGCTTTCCCACAGGGCTGTCCCACGTGCCACCGTGGTGTGAGTCGATCCTCGGCGTGAAAGATGAGCCAGTGCAGGGCAAAGAGTTTCCTTTGGAATGGACTGAGACATCTGGGGGACTCTTGGAATGGTGGTACGACCATGGAGTTCCTCTCGCCTTTCCTGTTGAGAGTGCCTCCTCTTGAGATGCGACGGGAACGCCGGGAATTCTTTCCCGTTGAAAGCAGGGAAAGGATCCCTCATCTCGAGCTTCGAGGGGGAAACGGGGCTCCTCTGGATGTTGGCGGGTCCATCGTGCTTCCTCGCGAGTGGAGACGGGTATGCTGGTGAACTTCTTGAGTTGCAGCAAGGGTGTGAAAGACCCTTTCGAAGTTCCATAGGTTAGGTGTCATTAGTCTCCAGACGCCTCATCGGAAATAGGCCTCATCTCGCCTGGAAGGGAGAACTTCCTGGATTTTCTCGAGTTGCGGCAGGTGTTCTCGAGTTACGACGGGGACCTCAGGGACCCGCCCTGGTGGCCTCAGGAGAGGCCACTCCCCATGCGAGTTGCTAAGGGGCCTCTCGGGATTCCTCTCCCGTTGATACCAGGGCCAAAAACCTTGTGTGGAGTCAGGGCCGGAAGCGAGGATTCCTCTCAGGGGCTGACATGGATCTTTGGGTACTTCTGCAGTCTCCCCAAGGGAGTCAGGCCTTGTCTCGAGTGGGGGCATGCACGTGCGCTTTCCTTCCAGGCTGTAGCAGCAATGTCACGCTTCCCGTCGCGTGGATCAAAGGATCTGTGGTTTTCCCTCGAGGCTTTCCCTCGAGGCTTTCCCACAGGGCTGTCCCACGGGCCACCGTGGTGTGAGTCGATCCTCGGCGTGAAAGATGAGCCAGTGCAGGGCAAAGAGTTTCCTCTGGAATGGACTGAGACATCTGGGGGACTCTTGGAATGGTGGTACGACCATGGAGTTCCTCTCGCCTTTCCTGTTGAGAGTGCCTCCTCTTGAGATGCGACGGGAACGCCGGGAATTCTTTCCCGTTGAAAGCAGGGAAAGGATCCCTCATCTCGAGCTACGAGGGGGAAACGGGGCTCCTCTGGATGTGGGCGGGACCATCGTGCTTCCTCTCGAGTGGAGACGGGTATGGCGGTGAACTTCTTGAGTTGCAGCAAGGGTGTGAAAGACCCTTTCGAAGTTCCAGAGGTTAGGTGTCATTAGTCTCCAAACGCCTCATCGGAAATAGGATTCTTCTCGCCTGGAATGGAGAACTTCCTGGATTTTCTCGAGTTGGGACAGGTGTTCTCGAGTTACGACGGGGACCTCAGGGACCCGCCCTGGTGGCCTCAGGAGAGGCCAGTCCCCATGCTAATTTCTAGGGGGCCTCTCGGGATTCCTCTCCCGTCGATACCGGGGCCAAAAACCTTGTGTGGAGTCAGGGCCGGAACCGAGGATTCCTCTCAGGGGCTGACATGGATCTTTGGGTACTTCTGGAGTCTCCCCAGGGTAGTCAGGCCTCATCTCGAGTGGGGGCATGCACGTGCGCTTTCCTTTCAGGCTATAGCAGCAATGTCATGCTTCCCGTCGCCTGGATCAAAGGATCTGTGGTTTTCCCTCGAGGCTTTCCCTTGAGGCTTTCCCACAGGGCTGTCCCACGTGCCACCGTTGTGTGAGTCGATCCTCGGCGTGAAAGATGAGCCAGTGCAGGGCAAAGAGGTTGCTCTGGAATGGACTGAGACATCTGGGGGACTCTTGGAATGGTGGTACGACCATGGAGTTCCTCTCGCCTTTCCTGTTGAGAGTGCCTCCTCTTGAGATGCGACGGGAACGCCGGGAATTCTTTCCCGTTGAAAGCATAGAAAGGTTCCCTCATCTCGAGCTACGAGGGGGAAACGGTGCTCCTCTGGATGTGGGCGGGACCATCGTGCTTCCTCTCGAGTGGACACGGGTATGGCGGTGAACTTCTTGAGTTGCAGCAAGGGTGTGAAAGACCCTTTCGAAGTTCCAGAGGTTAGGTGTCATTAGTCTCCAGACGCCTCATCGGAAATAGGCCTCATCTCGCCTGGAAGGGAGAACTTCCTGGATTTCTCGAGTTGTGGCAGGTGTTCTCGAGTTACGACGGGGACCTCAGGGACCCGCCCTGGTGGCCTCAGGAGAGGCCAGTCCCCATGCGAGTTGCTAGGGGGCCTCTCGGGATTACTCTTCCGTCGATACCGGGGCCAAAACCCTTTGGTGGAGTCAGGGCCGGAACCGAGGATTCCTCTCAGGGGCTGACATGGATCTTTGGGTACTTCTGGAGTCTCCCCAGGGGAGTCAGGCCTCGTCTCGAGTGGGGGCATGCACGTGCGCTTTCCTTCCAGGCTGTAGCAGCAATGTCACGCTTCCCGTGGTGTGGATCAAAGGATCTGTGGTTTTCCCTCGAGGCTTTCCCTCGAGGCTTTCCCACAGGGCTGTCCCACGTGCCACCGTGGTGTGATTCGATCCTCGGCGTGAAAGATGTGCCAGTGCAGGGCAAAGAGGTTCCTTTGGAATGGACTGAGACATCTGGGGGACTCTTGGAATGGTGGTACGACCATGGAGTTCCTCTCGCCTTTCCTGTTGAGAGTGCCTGCTCTTGAGATGCGACGGGAACGCCGGGAATTCTTTCCCGTTGAAAGCAGGGAAAGGATCCCTCATCTCGAGCTACGAGGGGGAAACGGTGCTCCTCTGGATGTGGGCGGGACCATCGTGCTTCCTCTTGAGTGGACACGGGTATGGCGGTGAACTTCTTGAGTTGCAGCAAGGGTGTGAAAGACTCTTTAGAAGTTCCAGAAGTTAGGTGTCATTAGTCTCCAGACGCCTCATCAGAAATAGGCCTCATCTCGCCTGGAAGGGAGAACTTCCTGGATTTTCTCGAGTTGCGGCAGGTGTTCTCGAGTTACGACGGGGACCTCAGGGACCCGCCCTGGTGGCCTCAGGAGACGCCAGTCCCCATGCGAGTTGCTAGGGGGCCTCTCGGGATTCCTCTCCCGTCGATACCGGGGCCAAAAACCTTGTGTGAAGTCAGGGCCGGAACAGGGGATTCCTCTCAGGGGCTGATATGGATCTTTGGGTACATCTGGAGTCTCGCCAGGGGAGACAGGCCTCGTCTCGAGTCGGGGCATGCACGTGCACTTTCCTTCCAGGCTGTAGCAGCAATGTCACGCTTCCCGTCGCGTGGATCAAAGGATCTGTGGTTTTCCCTCGAGGCTTTCCTTCGAGGCTTTCCCACAGGGCTGTCCCACGTGCCACCGTGGTGTGAGTCGATCCTCGGCGTGAAAGATGAGCCAGTGCAGGGCAAAGAGGTTCCTCTGGAATGGACTGAGACATCTGGGGGACTCTTGGAATGGTGGTACGACCATGGAGTTCCTCTCGCCTTTCCTGTTGAGAGTGCCTCCTCTTGAGATGCGACGGGAACGCCGGGAATTCTTTCCCGTTGAAAGCAGGGAAAGGATCCCTCATCTCGAGCTACGAGGGGGAACCGGGGCTCCTCTGGATGTGGGCGGGACCATCGTGCTTCCTCTCGAGTGGAGACGGGTATGGCGGTGAACTTCTTGAGTCGCAGCAAGGGTGTGAAAGACCCTATCGAAGTTCCAGAGGTTAGGTGTCATTAGTCTCCAGACGCCTCATTGGAAATAGGCCTCATCTCGCCTGGAAGGGAGAACTTCCTGGATTTTCTCGAGTTGCGGCAGGTGTTCTCGAGTTACGACGGGGACCTCAGGGACCCGCCCTGGTGGCCTCAGGAGAGGCCAGTCCCCTTGCGAGTTGCTAGGGGGCCTCTCGGGATTCCTCTCCCGTCGATACCGGGGCCAAAAACCTTGTGTGGAGTCAGGGCCGGAACCGAGGATTCCTCTCAGGGGCTGACATGGATCTTTGGGTACTTCTGGAGTCTCCCCAGGGGAGTCAGGCCTCGTCTCGAGTGGGGGCATGCACGTGCGCTTTCCTTACAGGCTGTAGCAGCAATGTCACGCTTCTCGTCGCGTGGATCAAAGGATCTGTGGTTTTCCCTTGAGGCTTTCCCACAGGGCTGTCGCACGTGCCACCGTGGTGTGAGTCGATCCTCGGCGTGAAAGATGAGCCAGTGCAGGGCAAAGAGGTTCCTCTGGAATGGACTGAGACATCTGGGGGACTCTTGGAATGGTGGTACGACCATGGAGTTCCTCTCGCCTTTCCTGTTGAGAGTGCCTCCTCTTGAGATGCGACGGGAACGCCGGGAATTCTTTCCCGTTGAAAGCAGGGAAAGGATCCCTCATCTCGAGCTACAAGGGGGAAACGGTGCTCCTCTGGATGTGGGCGGGACCATCGTGCTTCCTCTCCAGTGGACACGGGTATGGCGGTGAACTTCTTGAGTCGCAGCAAGGGTGTGAAAGACCCTTTCGAAGTTCCAGAGGTTAGGTGTCATTAGTCTCCAGACGCCTCATCGGAAATAGGCCTCATCTCGCCTGGAAGGGAGAACTTCCTGGATTTTCTCGAGTTGCGGCAGGTGTTCTCGAGTTACGACGGGGACCTCAGGGACCCGCCCTGGTGGCCTCAGGAGAGGCCAGTCCCCATGCGAGTTGCTAGGGGGCCTCTCGGGATTCCTCTCCCGTCGATACCGGGGCCAAAAACCTTTGGTGGAGTCAGGGCCGGAACCGAGGATTCCTCTCATGGGCTGACATGGATCTTTGAGTACTTCTGGAGTCTCCCCAGGGGAGTCAGGCCTCGTCTCGACTGGGGGCATGCACGTGCGCTTTCCTTCCAGGCTGTAGCAGCAATGTCACGCTTCCCTTGGCGTGGATCAAAGGATCTGTGGTTTTCCCTCGAGGCTTTCCATCGAGGCTTTCCCACAGGGCTATCCCACGTGCCACCATGGTGTGAGTCGATCCTCGGCGTGAAAGATGAGCCAGTGCAGGGCAAAGAGGTTCCTCTGGAATGGACTGAGACATCTGGGGGACTCTTGGAATGGTGGTACGACCATGGAGTTCCTCTCGCCTTTCCTGCTGAGAGTGCCTCCTCTTGAGATGCGATGGGAACGCCGGGAATTCTTTCCCGTTGAAAGCAGGGAAAGGATCCCTCATCTCGAGCTACGAGGGGGAAACGGTGCTCCTCTGGATGTGGGCGGGACCATCGTGCTTCCTCTTGAGTGGACACGGGTATGGCGGTGAACTTCTTGAGTTGCAGCAAGGGTGTGAAAGACCCTTTCGAAGTTCCAGAATTTAGGTGTCATTAGTCTCCAGACGCCTCATCGGAAATAGGCCTCATCTCGCCTGGAAAGGAGAACTTCCTGGATTTCTCGAGTTGCGGCAGGTGTTCTCCAGTTACGACGGGGACCACAGGGACCCGCCCTGGTGGCCTCAGAAGAGGCCAGTCCCCATGCGAGTTGCTAGGGGGCTTCTCGGGATTACTCTTCCGTCGATACCGGGGCCAAAACCCTTTGGTGGAGTCAGGGCCGGAACCGAGGATTCCTCTCAGGGGCTGACATGGATCTTTGGGTACTTCTGGAGTCTCCCCAGGGGAGTCAGGCCTCGTCTCGAGTGGGGGCATGCACGTGCGCTTTCCTTCCAGGCTGTAGCAGCAATGTCACGCTTCCCTTGGCGTGGATCAAAGGATCTGTGCTTTTCCCTCGAGGCTTTCCATCGAGGCTTTCCCACAGGGCTGTCCCACGTGCCACCATGGTGTGAGTCGATCCTCGGCGTGAAAGATGAGCCAGTGCAGGGCAAAGAGGTTCCTCTGGAATGGACTGAGACATCTGGGGGACTCTTGGAATGGTGGTACGACCATGGAGTTCCTCTCGCCTTTCCTGCTGAGAGTGCCTCCTCTTGAGATGCGATGGGAACGCCGGGAATTCTTTCCCGTTGAAAGCAGGGAAAGGATCCCTCATCTCGAGCTACGAGGGGGAAACGGTGCTCCTCTGGATGTGGGCGGGACCATCGTGCTTCCTCTTGAGTGGACACGGGTATGGCGGTGAACTTCTTGAGTTGCAGCAAGGGTGTGAAAGACCCTTTCGAAGTTCCAGAATTTAGGTGTCATTAGTCTCCAGACGCCTCATCGGAAATAGGCCTCATCTCGCCTGGAAGGGAGAACTTCCTGGATTACTCGAGTTGCGGCAGGTGTTCTCCAGTTACGACGGGGACCTCAGGGACCCGCCCTGGTGGCCTCAGGAGAGGCCAGTCCCCATGCGAGTTGCGAGAGGGCCTATCGGGATTCCTCTCCCGTCGATACCGGGGCCAAAAACCTTTGGTGGAGTCAGGGCCGGAACCGAGGATTCCTCTCAGGGGCTGACATGGATCTTTGGGTACTTCTGGAGTCTCCCCAGGGGAGTCAGGCCTCGTCTCGAGTGGGGGCATGCACGTGCGCTTTCCTTCCAGGCTGTAGCAGCAATGTCACGCTTCCCGTCGCGTGGATCAAAGGATCTGTGGTTTTCCCTCGAGGCTTTCCCTCGAGGCTTTCCCACAGGGCTGTCCCACGTGCCACCGTGGTGTGAGTCGATCCTCGGCGTGAAAGATGAGCCAGTGCAGGGCAAAGAGGTTCCTCTGGAATGCACTGAGACATCTGGGGGACTCTTGGAATGGTGGTACGACCATGGAGTTCCTCTCGCCTTTCCTGTTGAGAGTGCCTCCTCTTGAGATGCGACGGGAACGCCGGGAATTCTTTCCCGTTGAAAGCAGGGAAAGGATCCCTCATCTCGAGCTACGAGGGGGAAACGGTGCTCCTCTGGATGTGGGCGGGACCATCGTGCTTCCTCTTGAGTGGACACGGGTATGGCGGTGAACTTCTTGAGTTGCAGCAAGGGTGTGAAAGACCCTTTCGAAGTCCCAGAGGTTAGGTGTCATTAGTCTCCAGACGCCTCATTGGAAATAGGCCTCATCTCGCCTGGAAGGGAGAACTTCCTGGATTTTCTCGAGTTGCGGCAGGTGTTCTCGAGTTACGACGGGGACCTCAGGGACCCGCCCTGGTGGCCTCAGGAGAGGCCAGTCCCCATGCGAGTTGCGAGAGGGCCTATCGGGATTCCTCTCCCGTCGATACCGGGGCCAAAAACCTTGTGTGGCGTCAGGGCCGGAACCGAGGATTCCTCTCAGGGGCTGACATGGATCTTTGGGTACTTCTGGAGTCTCCCCAGGGGAGTCAGGCCTCGTCTCGAGTGGGGGCATGCACGTGCGCTTTCCTTCCAGGCTGTAGCAGCAATGTCATTCTTCCCGTCGCGTGGATCAAAGGGTCTGTGGTTTTCCCTCGAAGCTTTCCCTAGAGGCTTTCCCACAGGGCTGTCCCACGTGCCACCGTGGTGTGAGTCGATCCTCGGCGTGAAAGATGAGCCAGTGCAGGGCAAAGAGTTTCCTTTGGAATGGACTGAGACATCTGGGGGACTCTTGGAATGGTGGTACGACCATGGAGTTCCTCTCGCCTTTCCTGTTGAGAGTGCCTCCTCTTGAGATGCGACGGGAACGCCGGGAATTCTTTCCCGTTGAAAGCAGGGAAAGGATCCCTCATCTCGAGCTTCGAGGGGGAAACGGGGCTCCTCTGGATGTTGGCGGGTCCATCGTGCTTCCTCTCGAGTGGAGACGGGTATGCTGGTGAACTTCTTGAGTTGCAGCAAGGGTGTGAAAGACCCTTTCGAAGTTCCATAGGTTAGGTGTCATTAGTCTCCAGACGCCTCATCGGAAATAGGCCTCATCTCGCCTGGAAGGGAGAACTTCCTGGATTTTCTCGAGTTGCGGCAGGTGTTCTCGAGTTACGACGGGGACCTCAGGGACCCGCCCTGGTGGCCTCAGGAGAGGCCACTCCCCATGCGAGTTGCTAAGGGGCCTCTCGGGATTCCTCTCCCGTTGATACCAGGGCCAAAAACCTTGTGTGGAGTCAGGGCCGGAAGCGAGGATTCCTCTCAGGGGCTGACATGGATCTTTGGGTACTTCTGCAGTCTCCCCAAGGGAGTCAGGCCTTGTCTCGAGTGGGGGCATGCACGTGCGCTTTCCTTCCAGGCTGTAGCAGCAATGTCACGCTTCCCGTCGCGTGGATCAAAGGATCTGTGGTTTTCCCTCGAGGCTTTCCCTCGAGGCTTTCCCACAGGGCTGTCCCACGGGCCACCGTGGTGTGAGTCGATCCTCGGCGTGAAAGATGAGCCAGTGCAGGGCAAAGAGTTTCCTCTGGAATGGACTGAGACATCTGGGGGACTCTTGGAATGGTGGTACGACCATGGAGTTCCTCTCGCCTTTCCTGTTGAGAGTGCCTCCTCTTGAGATGCGACGGGAACGCCGGGAATTCTTTCCCGTTGAAAGCAGGGAAAGGATCCCTCATCTCGAGCTACGAGGGGGAAACGGGGCTCCTCTGGATGTGGGCGGGACCATCGTGCTTCCTCTCGAGTGGAGACGGGTATGGCGGTGAACTTCTTGAGTTGCAGCAAGGGTGTGAAAGACCCTTTCGAAGTTCCAGAGGTTAGGTGTCATTAGTCTCCAAACGCCTCATCGGAAATAGGATTCTTCTCGCCTGGAATGGAGAACTTCCTGGATTTTCTCGAGTTGGGACAGGTGTTCTCGAGTTACGACGGGGACCTCAGGGACCCGCCCTGGTGGCCTCAGGAGAGGCCAGTCCCCATGCTAATTTCTAGGGGGCCTCTCGGGATTCCTCTCCCGTCGATACCGGGGCCAAAAACCTTGTGTGGAGTCAGGGCCGGAACCGAGGATTCCTCTCAGGGGCTGACATGGATCTTTGGGTACTTCTGGAGTCTCCCCAGGGTAGTCAGGCCTCATCTCGAGTGGGGGCATGCACGTGCGCTTTCCTTTCAGGCTATAGCAGCAATGTCATGCTTCCCGTCGCCTGGATCAAAGGATCTGTGGTTTTCCCTCGAGGCTTTCCCTTGAGGCTTTCCCACAGGGCTGTCCCACGTGCCACCGTTGTGTGAGTCGATCCTCGGCGTGAAAGATGAGCCAGTGCAGGGCAAAGAGGTTGCTCTGGAATGGACTGAGACATCTGGGGGACTCTTGGAATGGTGGTACGACCATGGAGTTCCTCTCGCCTTTCCTGTTGAGAGTGCCTCCTCTTGAGATGCGACGGGAACGCCGGGAATTCTTTCCCGTTGAAAGCAGGGAAAGGATCCCTCATCTCGAGCTACGAGGGTGAAACGGGGCTCCTCTGGATGTGGGCGGGACCATCGTGCTTCCTCTCGAGTGGAGACGGGTATGGCGGTGAACTTCTTGAGTTGCAGCAAGGGTGTGAAAGACCCTTTCGAAGTTCCAGAGGTTAGGTGTCATTAGTCTCCAGACGCCTCATCGGAAATAGGCCTCATCTCGCCTGGAAGGGAGAACTTCCTGGATTTTCTCGAGTTGCGGCAGGTGTTCTCGAGTTACGACGGGGACCAAAGGGACCCGCCCTGGTGGCCTCAGGAGAGGCCAGTCCCCATGCGAGTTGCTAGGGGGCCTCTCGGGATTCCTCTCCCGTCGATACCGGGGCCGAAAACCTTGTGTGGAGTCAGGGCCGGAATCGAGGATTCCTCTCAGGGGCTGACATGGATCTTTGGGTACTTCTGGAGTCTCCCCAGGGGAGTCAGGCCTCGTCTCGAGTGGGGGCATGCACGTGCGCTTTCCTTCCAGGCTGTAGCAGCAATGTCACGCTTCCCGTCGCGTGGATCAAAGGATCTGTGGTTTTCCCTCGAGGCTTTCCCTCGAGGCTTTCCCACAGGGCTGTCCCATGTGCCACCGTGGTGTGAGTCGATCCTCGGCGTGAAAGATGAGCCAGTGCAGGGCAAAGAGGTTCCTCTGGAATGGACTGAGACATCTGGGGGACTCTTGGAATGGTGGAACGACCATGGAGTTCCTCTCGCCTTTCCTGTTGAGATTGCCTCCTCTTGAGATGCGACGGGAACGCCGGGAATTCTTTGCCGTTGAAAGCAGGGAAAGGATCCCTCATCTCGAGCTACGAGGGGGAAACGGGGCTCCTCTGGATGTGTGCGGGACCATCGTGCTTCCTCTCGAGTGGAGACGGGTATGGCAGAGAACTTCTTGAGTTGCAGCAAGGGAGTGAAAGACCCTTTCGAAGTTCCAGAGGTTAGGTGTCATTAGTCTCCAGACGCCTCATCGGAAATAGGCCTCATCTCGCCTGGAAGGGAGAACTTCCTGGATTTTCTCGAGTTGCGACAGGTGTTCTCGAGTTATGACGGGGACCTCATGGACCAGCCCTGGTGGCCTCAGGAGAGGCCAATCCCCATGCGAGTTGCTAGGGGGACTCTGGGATTCCTCTCCCGTCGATACCGCGTCCAAAAACCTTGTGTGGAGTCAGGGCCGGAACCGAGGATTCCTCTCAGGGGCTGACATGGATCTTTGGGTACTTCTGGAGTCTCCCCAGGGGAGTCAGGCCTCGTCTCGAGTGGGGACAGGTACGTGCGCTTTCCTTCCAGGCTGTAGCAGCAATGTAACGCTTCCCGTGGCGTGGATCAAAGGATCTGTGGTTTTCCCACGAGGCTTTCCCTCGAGGCTTTCCCACAGGGCTGTCCCACGTGCCACCGTGGTGTGAGTCGATCCTCGGCGTGAAAGATGAGCCAGTGCTGGGCAAAGAGGTTGCTCTGGAATGGACTGAGACATCTGGGGGACTCTTGGAATGGTGGTACGACCATGGAGTTCCTCTCGCCTTTCCTGTTGAGAGTGCCTCCTTTTGACATGCGACGGGAACGCCGGGAATTCTTTCCCGTTGAAAGCAGGGAAAGGATCCCTCATCTCGAGCTACGAGGGGGAAACGGGGCTCCTCTGGATGTGGGCGGGACCATCGTGCTTCCTCTCGAGTGGAGACGGGTATGGCGGTGAACTTCTTGAGTTGCAGCAAGGGTGTGAAAGACCCTTTCGAAGTTCCAGAGGTTAGGTGTCATTAGTCTCCAGACGCCTCATCGGAAATAGGCCTCATCTCGCCTGGAAGGGAGAACTTCCTGGATTTTCTCGAGATGCGGCAGGTGTTCTCGAGTTACGACGGGGACCTCAGGGACCCGCCCTGGTGGCCTCAGGAGAGGCCAGTCCCCATGCGAGTTGCTAGGGGGCCTCTCGGGATTCCTCTCCCGTCGATACCGGGGCCAAAAACCTTGTGTGGAGTCAGGGCCGGAACCGAGGATTCCTCTCAGGGGCTGACATTGACCTTTGGGTACTTCTGGAGTCTCCCCAGGGGAGTCGGGCCTCGTCTCGAGTGGGGGCATGCACGTGCGCTTTCATTCCAGGCTGTAGCAGCAATGTCACGCTTCCCGTCGCGTGGATCAAAGGATCTGTGGTTTTCCCTCGAGGCTTTCCCTCGAGGCTGTCCCACAGGGCTGTCCCACGTGCCATCGTGGTGTGAGTCGATCCTTGGCGTGAAAGATGAGCCAGTGCAGGGCAAAGAGGTTCCTCTGGAATGGACTGAGACATCTGGGGGACTCTTGGAATGGTGGTACGACCAGGGAGTTCCTCTCGCCTTTCCTGTTGAGAGTGCCTCCTCGAGATGCGACGGGAACGCCGGGAATTCTTTCCCGTTGAAAGCAGGGAAAGGATCCCTCATCTCGAGCTACGAGGGGGAAACGGGGCTCCTCTGGATGTGGGCGGGACCATCGTGCTTCCTCTCGAGTGGAGACGGGTATGGCGGTGAACTTCTTGAGTTGCAGCAAGGGTGTGAAAGACCCTTTCGAAGTTCCAGAGGTTAGGTATCATTAGTCTCCAAACGCCTCATCGGAAATAGGATTCTTCTCGCCTGGAATGGAGAACTTCCTGGATTTTCTCGAGTTGGGACAGGTGTTCTCGAGTTACGACGGGGACCTCAGGGACCCGCCCTGGTGGCCTCAGGAGAGGCCAGTCCCCATGCTAATTTCTAGGGGGCCTCTCGGGATTCCTCTCCCGTCGATACCGGGGCCAAAAACCTTGTGTGGAGTCAGGGCCGGAACCGAGGATTACTCTCAGGGGCTGACATGGATCTTTGGGTACTTCTGGAGTCTCCCCAGGGTAGTCAGGCCTCATCTCGAGTGGGGGCATGCACGTGCGCTTTCCTTTCAGGCTATAGCAGCAATGTCATGCTTCCCGTCGCCTGGATCAAAGGATCTGTGGTTTTCCCTCGAGGCTTTCCCTTGAGGTTTTCCCACAGGGCTGTCCCACGTGCCACCGTGGTGTGAGTCGATCCTCGGCGAGAAAGATGAGCCAGTGCAGGGCAAAGAGGTTGCTCTGGAATGGACTGAGACATCTGGGGGACTCTTGGAATGGTGGTACGACCATGGAGTTCCTCTCGCCTTTCCTGTTGAGAGTGCCTCCTCTTGAGATGCGACGGGAACGCCGGGAATTCTTTCCCGTTGAAAGCAGGGAAAGGATCCCTCATCTCGAGCTACGAAGGTGAAACGGGGCTCCTCTGGATGTGGGCGGGACCATCGTGCTTCCTCTCGAGTGGAGACGGGTATGGCGGTGAACTTCTTGAGTTGCAGCAAGGGTGTGAAAGACCCTTTCGAAGTTCCAGAGGTTAGGTGTCATTAGTCTCCAGACGCCTCATCGGAAATAGGCCTCATCTCGCCTGGAAGGGAGAACTTCCTGGATTTTCTCGAGTTGCGGCAGGTGTTCTCGAGTTACGACGGGGACCTCAGGGACCCGCCCTGGTGGCCTCAGGAGAGGCCAGTCCCCATGCGAGTTGCTAGGGGGCCTCTCGGGATTCCTCTCCCGTCGATACCGGGGCCAAAAACCTTGTGTGGAGTCAGGGCCGGAACCGAGGATTCCTCTCAGGGGCTGACATGGATCTTTGGGTACTTCTGGAGTCTCCCCAGGGGAGTCAGGCCCCGTCTCGAGTGGGGGCATGCACGTGCGCTTTCCTTCCAGGCTGTAGGAGCAATGTCACGCTTCCCGTCGCGTGGATCAAAGGATCTGTGGTTTTCCCTCGAGGCTTTGCCTCGAGGCTTTCCCACAGGGTTGTCCCACGTGCCACCGTGGTGTGAGTCGATCCTCGGCGTGAAAGATGAGCCAGTGCAGGGCAAAGAGGTTCCTCTGGAATGGACTGAGACATCTGGGGGACTCTTGGAATGGTGGTACGACCATGGAGTTCCTCTCGCCTTTCCTGTTGAGAGTGCCTCCACTTGAGTTGCGACGGGAATGCCGGGAATTCTTTCCCGTTGAAAGCAGGGAAAGGATCCCTCATCTCGAGCTACGAGGGGGAAACGGGGCTCCTCTGGATGTGGGCGGGACCATCGTGCTTCCTCTCGAGTGGACACGGGTATGGCGGTGAACTTCTTGAGTTGCAGCAAGGGTGTGAAAGACCCTTTCGAAGTTCCAGAGGTTAGGTGTCGTTAGTCTCCAGACGCCTCATCGGAAATAGGCCTCATCTCGCCTGGAAGGGAGAACTTCCTGGATTTTCTCGAGTTGTGGCAGGTGTTCTCGAGTTACGACGGGGACCTCAGGGACTCGCCCTGGTGGCCTCAGGAACGGCCAGTCCCCATGGGAGTTGCTAGGGGGCCTCTCGGGATTCCTCTCCCGTCGATACCGGGGCCAGAAACCTTGTGTGGAGTCAGGGTCGGAATCGAGGATTCCTCTCAGGGGCTGACATGGATCTTTGGGTACTTCTGGAGTCTCCCCAGGGCCGTCAGGCCTCGTCTCGAGTGGGGGCATGCACGTGCGCTTTCCTTCCAGGCTGTAGCAGCAATGTCATGCTTCCCGTGGCCTGGATCAAAGGATCTGTGGTTTTCCCTCGAGGCTTTCCCTCGAGGCTTTCACACAGGGCTGTCCCACGTGCCACCGTGGTGTGAGTCGATCGTCGGCGTGAAAGATGAGCCAGTGCAGGGCAAAGAGGTTCCTCTGGAATGGACTGAGACATCTGGGGGACTAGTGGAATGGTGGTACGACCATGGAGTTCCTCTCGCCTTTCCTGTTGAGAGTGCCTCCTCTTGAGATGCGATGGGAACGCCGGGAATTCTTTCCCGTTAAACGCAGGGAAAGGATCCCTCATCTCGAGCTACGAGGGGGAAACGGGGCTCCTCTGGATGTGGGCGGGACCATCGTGCTTCCTCACGAGTGGAGACGGGTATGGCGGTGAACTTCTTGAGTCGCAGCAAGGGTGTGAAAGACTCTTTCGAAGTTCCAGAGTTTAGGTGTCATTAGTCTCCAAACGCCTCATCGGAAATAGGATTCTTCTCGCCTGGAATGGAGAACTTTCTGGATTTTCTCGAGTTGCGACAGGTGTTCTCGAGTTACGACGGAGACCTCAGGGACCCGCCCTGGTGGCCTCAGGAGAGGCCAGTCCCCATGCGAGTTGCTAGGGGGCCTCTCGGGATTCCTCTCCCGTCGATACCGGGGCCAAAAACCTTGTGTGGAGTCAGGGCCGGAACCGAGGATTCCTCTCAGGGGCTGACATGGATCTTTGGGTACTTCTGGAGTCTCCCCAGGGGAGTCAGGCCCCGTCTCGAGTGGGGGCATGCACGTGCGCTTTCCTTCCAGGCTGTAGCAGCAATGTCACGCTTTCCGTCGCGTGGATCAAAGGATCTGTGGTTTTCCCTCAAGGCTTTGCCTCGAGGCTTTCCCACAGGGCTGTCCCACGTGCCACCGTGGTGTGAGTCGATCCTCGGCGTGAAAGATGAGCCAGTGCAGGGCAAAGAGGTTCCTCTGGAATGGACTGAGACATCTGGGGGACTCTTGGAATGGTGGTACGACCATGGAGTTCCTCTCGCCTTTCCTGTTGAGAGTGCCTCCTCTTGAGATGCGACGGGAACGCAGGGAATTCTTTCCCGTTGAAAGCAGGGAAAGGATCCCTCATCTCGAGCTACGAGGGGGAAACTGGGCTCCTCTGGATGTGGGCGGGACCATCGTGCTTCCTCTCGAGTGGAGACGGGTATGGCAGTGAACTTCTTGAGTTGCAGCAAGGGTGTGAAAGACCCTTTCGAAGTTCCAGAGGTGAGGTGTCATTAGTCTCCAGACGCCTCATCGGAAATAGGCCTCATCTCGCCTGGAAGGGAGAACTTCCTGGATTTACTCGAGTTGCGGCAGGTGTTCTCGAGTTACGACGGGGACCTCAGGGACCCGCCCTGGTGGCCTCAGGAGAGGCCAGTCCCCATGCGAGTTGCTAGGGGGCCTCTCGGGATTCCTCTCCCGTCGATACCGGGGCCAAAAACCTTGTGTGGAGTCAGGGCCGGAACCGAGGATTCCTCTCAGGGGCTGACATGCATCTTTGGGTACTTCTGGAGTCTCCCCAGGGGAGTCAGGCCTCGTCTCGAGTGGGGACAGGTACGTGCGCTTTCCTTCCAGGCTGTAGCAGCAATGTCACTCTTCCCGTGGCCTGGATCAAAGGATCTGTGGTTTTCCCACGAGGCTTTCCCTCGAGGCTTTCCCACAGGTCTGTCCAACGTTCCACCGTGGTGTGAGTCGATCCTCAGCGTGAAAGATGAGCCAGTGCAGGGCAAAGAGGTTCCTCTGGAATGGACTGAGACATCTGGGGGACTCTTGGAATGGTGGTACCACCATGGAGTTCCTCTCGCCTTTCCTGTTGAGAGTGCCTCCTCTTGAGATGCGACGGGAACGCCGGGAATTCTTTCCCGTTGAAAGCAGGGAAAGGATCCCTCATCTCGAGCTACGAGGGGGAAACGGGGCTCCTCTGGATGTGGGCGGGACCATCGTGCTTCCTCTCGAGTGGAGACGGGTATGGCGGTGAACTTCTTGAGTTGCAGCAAGGGTGTGAAAGACCCTTTCGAAGTTCCACAGGTTAGGTGTCATTAGTCTCCAAACGCCTCATCGGAAATAGGATTCTTCTCGCCTGGAATGGAGAACTTCCTGGATTTTCTCGATTTGGGACAGGTGTTCTCGAGTTACGACGGGGACCTCAGGGACCCGCCCTGGTGGCCTCAGGAGAGGCCAGTCCCCATGCGAATTTCTAGGGGGCCTCTCGGGATTCCTCTCCCGTCGATACCGGGGCCAAAAACCTTGTGTGGAGTCAGGGCCGGAACCGAGGATTCCTCTCAGGGGCTGACATGGATCTTTGGGTACTTCTGGAGTCTCCCCAGGGTAGTCAGGCCTCATCTCGAGTGGGGGCATGCACGTGCGCTTTCCTTTCAGGCTATAGCAGCAATGTCATGCTTCCCGTCGCCTGGATCAAAGGATCTGTGGTTTTCCCTCGAGGCTTTCCCTTGAGGCTTTCCCACAGGGCTGTCCCACGTGCCACCGTGGTGTGAGTCGATCCTCGGCGTGAAAAATGAGCCAGTGCAGGGCAATGAGGTTGCTCTGGAATGGACTGAGACATCTGGGGGACTCTTGGAATGGTGGTACGACCATGGAGTTTCTCTCGCCTTTCCTGTTGAGAGTGCCTCCTCTTGAGATGCGACGGGAACGCCGGGAATTCTTTCCCGTTGAAAGCAGGGAAAGGATCCCTCATCTCGAGCTACGAGGGTGAAACGGGGCTCCTCTGGATGTGGGCGGGACCATCGTGCTTCCTCTCGAGTGGAGACGGGTATGGCGGTGAACTTCTTGAGTTGCAGCAAGGGTGTGAAAGACCCTTTCGAAGTTCCAGAGGTTAGGTGTCATTAGTCTCCAGACGCCTCATCGGAAATAGGCCTCATCTCGCCTGGAAGGGAGAACTTCCTGGATTTTCTCGAGTTGCGGCAGGTGTTCTCGAGTTACGACGGGGACCTCAGGGACCCGCCCTGGTGGCCTCAGGAGAGGCCAGTCCCCATGCGAGTTGCTAGGGGGCCTCTCGGGATTCCTCTCCCGTCGATACCGGGGCCAAAAACCTTGTGTGGAGTCAGGGCCGGAATCGAGGATTCCTCTCAGGGGCTGACATGGATCTTTGGGTACTTGTGGAGTCTCCCCAGGGGAGTCAGGCCTCGTCTCGAGTGGGGGAATGCACTTGCGCTTTCCTTCCAGGCTGTAGCAGGAATGTCACGCTTCCCGTCGCGTGGATCAAAGGATCTGTGGTTTTCCCTCGAGGCTTTCCCTCGAGGCTTTCCCACAGGGCTGTCCCACGTGCCACCGTGGTGTGAGTCGATCCTCGGCGTGAAAGATGAGCCAGTGCAGGGCAAAGAGGTTCCTCTGGAATGGACTGAGACATCTGGGGGACTCTTGGAATGGTGGTACGACCATGGAGTTCCTCTCGCCTTTCCTGTTGAGAGTGCCTCCTCTTGAGATGCGACGGGAACGCCGGGAATTCTTTCCCGTTGAAAGCAGGGAAAGGATCCCTCATCTCGAGCTACGAGGGGGAAAAGGGCCTCCTCTGGATGTGGGCGGGACCATCGTGCTTCCTCTCGAGTGGAGACGGGTATGGCAGAGAACTTCTTGAGTTGCAGCAAGGGAGTGAAAGACCCTTTCGAAGTTCCAGAGGTTAGGTGTCATTAGTCTCCAGACGCCTCATCGGAAATAGGCCTCATCTCGCCTGGAAGGGAGAACTTCCTGAATTTTCTCGAGTTGCGACAGGTGTTCTCGAGTTATGACGGGGACCTCAAGGACCAGCCCTGGTGGCCTCAGGAGAGGCCAATCCCCATGCGAGTTGCTAGGGGGACTCTGGGATTCCTTTCCCGTCGATACCGGGTCCAAAAACCTTGTGTGGAGTCAGGGCCGGAACCGAGGATTCCTCTCAGGGGCTGACATGGATCTTTGGGTACTTCTGGAGTCTCCCCAGGGGAGTCAGGCCTCGTCTCGAGTGGGGACAGGTACGTGCGCTTTCCTTCCAGGCTGTAGCAGCAATGTCACGCTTCCCGTGGCGTGGATCAAAGGATCTGTGGTTTTCCCACGAGGCTTTCCCTCGAGGCTTTCCCACAGGTCTGTCCCACGTGCCACCGTGGTGTGAGTTGATACTCGGCGTGAAAGATGAGCCAGTGCAGGGCAAAGAGGTTCCTCTGGAATGGACTGAGACATCTGGGGGACTCTTGGAATGGTGGTACCACCATGGAGTTCCTCTCGCCTTTCCTGTTGAGAGTGCCTCCTCTTTAGATGCGACGGGAACGCCGGGAATTCTTTCCCGTTGAAAGCAGGGAAAGGATCCCTCATCTCGAGCTACGAGGGGGAAACGGGGCTCCTCTGGATGTGGGCGGGACCATCGTGCTTCCTCGCGAGTGGAGACGGGTATGGCGGTGAACTTCTTGAGTTGCAGCAAGGGTGTGAAAGACCCTTTCGAAGTTCCAGAGGTTAGGTGTCGTTAGTCTCCAGACGCCTCATCGGAAATAGGCCTCATCTCGCCTGGAAGGGAGAACTTCCTGGATTTTCTCGAGTTGTGGCAGGTGTTCTCGAGTTACGACGGGGACATCAGGGACCCGCCCTGGTGGCCTCAGGAACGGCCAGTCCCCATGGGAGTTGCTAGGGGGCCTCTCGGGATTCCTCTCCTGTCGATACCGGGGCCAGAAACCTTGTGTGGAGTCAGGGCCGGAATCGAGGATTCCTCTCAGGGGCTGACATGGATCTTTGGGTACTTCTGGAGTCTCCCCAGGGCCGTCAGGCCTCGTCTCGAGTTGGGGCATGCACGTGCGCTTTCCTTCCAGGCTGTAGCAGCAATGTCACGCTTCCCGTGGCCTGGATCAAAGGATCTGTGGTTTTCCCTCGAGGCTTTCCCTCGAGGCTTTCACACAGGGCTGTCCCACGTGCCACCGTGGTGTGAGTCGATCGTCGGCGTGAAAGATGAGCCAGTGCAGGGCAAAGAGGTTCCTCTGAAATGGACTGAGACATCTGGGGGACTCGTGGAATGGTGGTACGACCATGGAGTTACTCTCGCCTTTCCTGTTGAGAGTGCCTCCTCTTGAGATGCGACGGGAATGCCGGGAATTCTTTCCCGTTGAACGCAGGGAAAGGATCCCTCATCTCGAGCTACGAGGGGGAAACGGGGCTCCTCTGGATGTGGGCGGGACCATCGTGCTTCCTCGCGAGTGGAGACGGGTATGGCGATGAACTTCTTGAGTCGCAGCAAGGGTGTGAAAGACCCTTTCGAAGTTCCAGAGTTTAGGTGTCATTAGTCTCCAAACGCCTCATTGGAAATAGGATTCTTCTCGCCTGGAAGGGAGAACTTCCTGGATTTTCTCGAGTTGCGACAGGTGTTCTCGTGTTACGACGGAGACCTCAGGGACCCGCCCTGGTGGCCTCAGGAGAGGCCAGTCCCCATGCGAGTTGCTAGGGGGCCTCTCGGGATTCCTCTCCCGTCGATACCGGGGCCAAAAACCTTGTGTGGAGTCAGGGCCGGAACCGAGGATTCCTCTCAGGGGCTGACATGGATCTTTGGGTACTTCTGGAGTCTCCCCAGGGGAGTCAGGCCCCGTCTCGAGTGGGGGCATGCACGTGCGCTTTCCTTCCAGGCTGTAGCAGCAATGTCACGCTTTCCGTCGCGTGGATCAAAGGATCTGTGGTTTTCCCTCAAGGCTTTGCCTCGAGGCTTTCCCACAGGGCTGTCCCACGTGCCACCGTGGTGTGAGTCGATCCTCGGCGTGAAAGATGAGCCAGTGCAGGGCAAAGAGGTTCCTCTGGAATGGACTGAGACATCTGGGGGACTCTTGGAATGGTGGTACGACCATGGAGTTCCTCTCGCCTTTCCTGTTGAGAGTGCCTCCTCTTGAGATGCGACGGGAATGCCGGGAATTCTTTCCCGTTGAAAGCAGGGAAAGGATCCCTCATCTCGAGCTACGAGGGGGAAACTGGGCTCCTCTGGATGTGGGCGGGACCATCGTGCTTCCTCTCGAGTGGAGACGGGTATGGCAGTGAACTTCTTGAGTTGCAGCAAGGGTGTGAAAGACCCTTTCGAAGTTCCAGAGGTGAGGTGTCATTAGTCTCCAGACGCCTCATCGGAAATAGGCCTCATCTCGCCTGGAAGGGAGAACTTCCTGGATTTACTCGAGTTGCGGCAGGTGTTCTCGAGTTACGACGGGGACCTCAGGGACCCGCCCTGGTGGCCTCAGGAGAGGCCAGTCCCCATGCGAGTTGCTAGGGGGCCTCTCGGGATTCCTCTCCCGTCGATACCGGGGCCAAAAACCTTGTGTGGAGTCAGGGCCGGAACCGAGGATTCCTCTCAGGGGCTGACATGGATCTTTGGGTACTTCTGGAGTCTCCCCAGGGGAGTCAGGCCTCGTCTCGAGTGGGGACAGGTACGTGCGCTTTCCTTCCAGGCTGTAGCAGCAATGTCACTCTTCCCGTGGCCTGGATCAAAGGATCTGTGGTTTTCCCACGAGGCTTTCCCTCGAGGCTTTCCCACAGGTCTGTCCAACGTTCCACCGTGGTGTGAGTCGATCCTCAGCGTGAAAGATGAGCCAGTGCAGGGCAAAGAGGTTCCTCTGGAATGGACTGAGACATCTGGGGGACTCTTGGAATGGTGGTACCACCATGGAGTTCCTCTCGCCTTTCCTGTTGAGAGTGCCTCCTCTTGAGATGCGACGGGAACGCCGGGAATTCTTTCCCGTTGAAAGCAGGGAAAGGATCCCTCATCTCGAGCTACGAGGGGGAAACGGGGCTCCTCTGGATGTGGGCGGGACCATCGTGCTTCCTCTCGAGTGGAGACGGGTATGGCGGTGAACTTCTTGAGTTGCAGCAAGGGTGTGAAAGACCCTTTCGAAGTTCCAGAGGTTAGGGGTCATTAGTCTCCAAACGACTCATCGGAAATAGGATTCTTCTCGCCTGGAATGGAGAACTTCCTGGATTTTCTCGATTTGGGACAGGTGTTCTCGAGTTACGACGGGGACCTCAGGGACCCGCCCTGGTGGCCTCAGGAGAGGCCAGTCCCCATGCGAATTTCTAGGGGGCCTCTCGGGATTCCTCTCCCGTCGATACCGGGGCCAAAAACCTTGTGTGGAGTCAGGGCCGGAACCGAGGATTCCTCTCAGGGGCTGACATGGATCTTTGGGTACTTCTGGAGTCTCCCCAGGGTAGTCAGGCCTCATCTCGAGTGGGGGCATGCACGTGCGCTTTCCTTTCAGGCTATAGCAGCAATGTCATGCTTCCCGTCGCCTGGATCAAAGGATCTGTGGTTTTCCCTCGAGGCTTTCCCTTGAGGCTTTCCCACAGGGCTGTCCCACGTGCCACCGTGGTGTGAGTCGATCCTCGGCGTGAAAAATGAGCCAGTGCAGGGCAATGAGGTTGCTCTGGAATGGACTGAGACATCTGGGGGACTCTTGGAATGGTGGTACGACCATGGAGTTCCTCTCGCCTTTCCTGTTGAGAGTGCCTCCTCTTGAGATGCGACGGGAACGCCGGGAATTCTTTCCCGTTGAAAGCAGGGAAAGGATCCCTCATCTCGAGCTACGAGGGTGAAACGGGGCTCCTCTGGATGTGGGCGGGACCATCGTGCTTCCTCTCGAGTGGAGACGGGTATGGCGGTGAACTTCTTGAGTTGCAGCAAGGGTGTGAAAGACCCTTTCGAAGTTCCAGAGGTTAGGTGTCATTAGTCTCCAGACGCCTCATCGGAAATAGGCCTCATCTCGCCTGGAAGGGAGAACTTCCTGGATTTTCTCGAGTTGCGGCAGGTGTTCTCGAGTTACGACGGGGACCTCAGGGACCCGCCCTGGTGGCCTCAGGAGAGGCCAGTCCCCATGCGAGTTGCTAGGGGGCCTCTCGGGATTCCTCTCCCGTCGATACCGGGGCCAAAAACCTTGTGTGGAGTCAGGGCCGGAATCGAGGATTCCTCTCAGGGGCTGACATGGATCTTTGGGTACTTGTGGAGTCTCCCCAGGGGAGTCAGGCCTCGTCTCGAGTGGGGGAATGCACTTGCGCTTTCCTTCCAGGCTGTAGCAGGAATGTCACGCTTCCCGTCGCGTTGATCAAAGGATCTGTGGTTTTCCCTCGAGGCTTTCCCTCGAGGCTTTCCCACAGGGCTGTCCCACGTGCCACCGTGGTGTGAGTCGATCCTCGGCGTGAAAGATGAGCCAGTGCAGGGCAAAGAGGTTCCTCTGGAATGGACTGAGACATCTGGGGGACTCTTGGAATGGTGGTACGACCATGGAGTTCCTCTCGCCTTTCCTGTTGAGAGTGCCTCCTCTTGAGATGCGACGGGAACGCCGGGAATTCTTTCCCGTTGAAAGCAGGGAAAGGATCCCTCATCTCGAGCTACGAGGGGGAAAAGGGCCTCCTCTGGATGTGGGCGGGACCATCGTGCTTCCTCTCGAGTGGAGACGGGTATGGCAGAGAACTTCTTGAGTTGCAGCAAGGGAGTGAAAGACCCTTTCGAAGTTCCAGAGGTTAGGTGTCATTAGTCTCCAGACGCCTCATCGGAAATAGGCCTCATCTCGCCTGGAAGGGAGAACTTCCTGAATTTTCTCGAGTTGCGACAGGTGTTCTCGAGTTATGACGGGGACCTCAAGGACCAGCCCTGGTGGCCTCAGGAGAGGCCAATCCCCATGCGAGTTGCTAGGGGGACTCTGGGATTCCTTTCCCGTCGATACCGGGTCCAAAAACCTTGTGTGGAGTCAGGGCCGGAACCGAGGATTCCTCTCAGGGGCTGACATGGATCTTTGGGTACTTCTGGAGTCTCCCCAGGGGAGTCAGGCCTCGTCTCGAGTGGGGACAGGTACGTGCGCTTTCCTTCCAGGCTGTAGCAGCAATGTCACGCTTCCCGTGGCGTGGATCAAAGGATCTGTGGTTTTCCCACGAGGCTTTCCCTCGAGGCTTTCCCACAGGTCTGTCCCACGTGCCACCGTGGTGTGAGTTGATACTCGGCGTGAAAGATGAGCCAGTGCAGGGCAAAGAGGTTCCTCTGGAATGGACTGAGACATCTGGGGGACTCTTGGAATGGTGGTACCACCATGGAGTTCCTCTCGCCTTTCCTGTTGAGAGTGCCTCCTCTTTAGATGCGACGGGAACGCCGGGAATTCTTTCCCGTTGAAAGCAGGGAAAGGATCCCTCATCTCAAGCTACGAGGGGGAAACGGGGCTCCTCTGGATGTGGGCGGGACCATCGTGCTTCCTCGCGAGTGGAGACGGGTATGGCGGTGAACTTCTTGAGTTGCAGCAAGGGTGTGAAAGACCCTTTCGAAGTTCCAGAGGTTAGGTGTCGTTAGTCTCCAGACGCCTCATCGGAAATAGGCCTCATCTCGCCTGGAAGGGAGTACTTCCTGGATTTTCTCGAGTTGTGGCAGGTGTTCTCGAGTTACGACGGGGACATCAGGGACCCGCCCTGGTGGCCTAAGGAACGGCCAGTCCCCATGGGAGTTGCTAGGGGGCCTCTCGGGATTCCTCTCCTGTCGATACCGGGGCCAGAAACCTTGTGTGGAGTCAGGGCCGGAATCGAGGATTCCTCTCAGGGGCTGACATGGATCTTTGGGTACTTCTGGAGTCTCCCCAGGGCCGTCAGGCCTCGTCTCGAGTTGGGGCATGCACGTGCGCTTTCCTTCCAGGCTGTAGCAGCAATGTCACGCTTCCCGTGGCCTGGATCAAAGGATCTGTGGTTTTCCCTCGAGGCTTTCCCTCGAGGCTTTCACACAGGGCTGTCCCACGTGCCACCGTGGTGTGAGTCGATCGTCGGCGTGAAAGATGAGCCAGTGCAGGGCAAAGAGGTTCCTCTGAAATGGACTGAGACATCTGGGGGACTCGTGGAATGGTGGTACGACCATGGAGTTCCTCTCGCCTTTCCTGTTGAGAGTGCCTCCTCTTGAGATGCGACGGGAATGCCGGGAATTCTTTCCCGTTGAACGCAGGGAAAGGATCCCTCATCTCGAGCTACGAGGGGGAAACGGGGCTCCTCTGGATGTGGGCGGGACCATCGTGCTTCCTCGCGAGTGGAGACGGGTATGGCGATGAACTTCTTGAGTCGCAGCAAGGGTGTGAAAGACCCTTTCGAAGTTCCAGAGTTTAGGTGTCATTAGTCTCCAAACGCCTCATCGGAAATAGGATTCTTCTCGCCTGGAAGGGAGAACTTCCTGGATTTTCTCGAGTTGCGACAGGTGTTCTCGAGTTACGACGGAGACCTCAGGGACCCGCCCTGGTGGCCTCAGGAGAGGCCAGTCCCCATGCGAGTTGCTAGGGGGCCTCTCGGGTTTCCTCTCCCGTCGATACCGGGGCCAAAAACCTTGTGTGGAGTCAGGGCCGGAACCGAGGATTCCTCTCAGGGGCTGACATGGATCTTTGGGTACTTCTGGAGTCTCCCCAGGGGAGTCAGGCCTCGTCTCGTGTGGGGGCATGCACGTGCGCTTTCCTTCCAGGCTGTAGCAGCAATGTCACGCTTCCCGTCGCGTGGATCAAAGAATCTGTGGTTTTCCCTCGAGGCTTTGCCTCGAGGCTTTCCCACAGGGCTGTCCCACGTGCCACCGTGGTGTGAGTCGATCCTCGGCGTGAAAGATGAGCCAGTGCAGGGCAAAGAGGTTCCTCTGGAATGGACTGAGACATCTGGGGGACTCTTGGAATGGTGGTACGACCATGGAGTTCCTCTCGCCTTTCCTGTTGAGAGTGCCTCCTCTTGAGATGCGACGGGAATGCCGGGAATACTTTCCCGTTGAAAGCAGGGAAAGGATCCCTCATCTCGAGCTACGAGGGGGAAACGGGGCTCCTCTGGATGTGGGCGGGACCATCGTGCTTCCTCTCGAGTGGAGACGGGTATGGCGGTGAACTTCTTGAGTTGCAGCAAGGGTGTGAAAGACCCTTTCGACGTTCCAGAGGTTAGGTGTCATTAGTCTCCAGACGCCTCATCGGAAATAGGCCTCATCTCGCCTGGAAGGGAGAACTTCCTGGATTTTCTCGAGTTGCGGCAGGTGTTCTCGAGTTACGACGGAGACCTCAGGGACCCGCCCTGGTGGCCTCAGGAGAGGCCAGTCCCCATGCGAGTTCTTAGGGGGCCTCTCGGGATTCCTCTCCCATCGATACCGGGGCCAAAAACCTTGTGTGGAGTCAGGGCCGGAACCGAGGATTCCTCTCAGGGGCTGACATGGATCTTTGGGTACTTCTGGAGTCTCCCCAGGGGAGTCAGGCCCCGTCTCGAGTGGGGGCATGCACGTGCGCTTTCCTTCCAGGCTGTAGCAGCAATGTCACGCTTCCCGTGGCGTGGATCAAAGGATCTGTGGTTTTCCCTCGAGGCTTTCCCTCGAGGCTTTCACACAGGGCTGTCCCACGTGCCACCGTGGTGTGAGTCGATCGTCGGCGTGAAAGATGAGCCAGTGCAGGGCAAAGAGGTTCCTCTGGAATGGACTGAGACATCTGGGGGACTCGTGGAATGGTGGTACGACCATGGAGTTCCTCTCGCCTTTCCTGTTGAGAGTGCCTCCTCTTGAGATGCGACGGGAATGCCGGGAATTCTTTCCCGTTGAAAGCAGGGAAAGGATCCCTCATCTCGAGCTACGAGGGGGAAACGGGGCTCCTCTGGATGTGGGCGGGACCATCGTGCTTCCTCTCGAGTGGACACGGGTATGGCGGTGAACTTCTTGAGTTGCAGCAAGGGTGTGAAAGACCCTTTCGAAGTTCCAGAGGTTAGGTGTCGTTAGTCTCCAGACGCCTCATCGGAAATAGGCCTCATCTCGCCTGGAAGGGAGAACTTCCTGGATTTTCTCGAGTTGCGGCAGGTGTTCTCGAGTTACGACGGGGACCTCAGGGACCCGCCCTGGTGGCCTCAGGAGAGGCCAGTCCCCATGCGAGTTGCTAGGGGGCCTCTCGGGATTCCTCTCCCGTCGATACCGGGGCCAAAAACCTTGTGTGGAGTCAGGGCCGGAACCGAGGATTCCTCTCAGGGGCTGACATGGATCTTTGGGTACTTCTAGAGTCTCCCCAGGGGAGTCAGGCCTCGTCTCGAGTGGGGGCATGCACGTACGCTTTCCTTTCAGGCTGTAGCAGCAATGTCACGCTTCCCGTCGCGTGGATCAAATGATCTGTGGTTTTCCCTCGAGGCTTTCCCTCGAGGCTTTCCCACAGGGCTGTCCCACGTGCCACCGTGGTGTGAGTCGATCCTCGGCGTGAAAGATGAGCCAGTGCAGGGCAAAGGGGTTCCTCTGGAATGGACTGAGACATCTGGGGGACTCTTGGAATGGTGGTACGACCATGGAGTTCCTCTCGCCTTTCCTGTTGAGAGTTCCTCCTCTTGAGATGCGACGGGAACGCCGGGAATTCTTTCCCGTTGAAAGCAGGGAAAGGATCCCTCATCTCGAGCTCCGAGGGGGAAACGGGGCTCCTCTGGATGTGGGCGGGACCATCGTGCTTCCTCCCGAGTGGACACGGGTATGGCGGTGAACTTCTTGAATTGCAGCAAGGGTGTGAAAGACCCTTTCGAAGTTCAAGAGGTTAGGTGTCATTAGTCTCCAGACGCCTCATCGGAAATAGGCCTCATCTCGCCTGGAAGGGAGAACTTCCTGGATTTTCTCGAGTTGCGGCAGGTGTTCTCGAGTTACGACGGGGACCTCAGGGACCCGCCCTGGTGGCCTCAGTAGAGGCCAGTCCCCATGCGAGTTGCTAGGGGGCCTCTCGGGATTCCTCTCCCGTCGATACCGGGGCCAAAAGACTTGTGTGGAGTCAGGGACGGAACCGAGCATTCCTCTCAGGGGTTACATGGATCTTTGGGTACTTCTGGAGTCTCCCCAGGGGAGTCAGGCCTCGTCTCGAGTGGGGGCATGCACGTGCGCTTTCCTTCCAGGCTGTAGCAGCAATGTCACGCTTCCCATCGCGAGGATTAAAGGATCTGTGGTTTTCCCTCGAGGCTTTCCCTCGAGGCTTTCCCACAGGGCTGTCCCACGTGCCACCGTGGTGTGAGTCGATCCTCGGCGTGAAAGATGAGCCAGTGCAGGGCAAAGAGGTTCCTCTGAAATGGACTGAGACATCTGGGGGACTCTTGGAATGGTGGTACGACCATGGAGTTCCTCTCGCCTTTCCTGTTGAGAGTGCCTCCTTTTGAGCTGCGACGGGAATGCCGGGAATTCTTTCCCGTTGAAAGCAGGGAAAGGATCCCTCATCTCGAGCTCCGAGGGGAAAACGTGGCTCCTCTGTATGTGGGCGGGACCATCGTGCTTTCTCTCGTGTGGAGACGGGTATGGCGGTAAACTTCTTGAGTTGCAGCAAGGGTGTGAAAGACCCTTTCGAAGTTCCAGAGGTTAGGTGTCATTAGTCTCCAGACGCCTCATCGGAAATAGGCCTCATCTCGCCTGGAAGGGAGAACTTCCTGGATTTTCTCGAGTTGCGGCAGGTGTTCTCGAGTTACGACGGGGACCTCAGGGACCCGCCCTGGTGGCCTCAGGAGAGGCCAGTCCCCATGCGAGTTGCTAGGGGGCCTCTCGGGATTCGTCTCCCGTCGATACCGGGGCCAAAAACCTTGTGTGGAGTCAGGGCCGGAACCGAGGATTCCTCTCAGGGGCTGACATGGATCTTTGGGTACTTCTGGAGTCTCCCCAGGGGAGTCAGGCCTCGTCTCGAGTGGGGGCATGCACGTGTGCCTTCCTTCCAGGCTGTAGCAGCAATGTCACGCTTCCCGTCGCGTGGATCAAAGGATCTGTGGTTTTCCCTCGAGGCTTTCCCTCGAGGCTTTCCCACAGGGCTGTCCCACGTGCCACCGTGGTGTGAGTCGATCCTCGGCGTGAAAGATGAGCCAGTGCAGGGCAAAGAGGTTCCTCTGGAATGGACTGAGACATCTGGGGGACTCTTGGAATGGTGGTACGACCATGGAGTTCCTCTCGCCTTTCCTGTTGAGAGTGCCTCCTCTTGAGATGCGACGGGAACGCCGGGAATTCTTTCCCGTTGAAAGCAGGGAAAGGATCCCTCATCTTGAGCTACGAGGGGGAAACGGGGCTCCTCTGGATGTGGTCGGGACCATCGTGCTTCCTCTCGAGTGGAGACGGGTATGGCGGTGAACTTCTTGAGTTGCAGCAAGGGTGTGAAAGACCCTTTCGAAGTTCCAGAGGTTAGGTGTCATTAGTCTCCAGACGCCTCATCGGAAATAGGCCTCATCTCGCCTGGAAGGGAGAACTTCCCGGATTTTCTCGAGGTGTGCCCGGTGTTCTCGAGTTACGACGGGGACCTCAGGGACCCGCCCTGGTGGCCTCAGGAGAGGCCAGTCCCCATGCGAGGTGCTAGGGGGCCTCTCGGGATTCCTCTCCCGTCGATACCGGGGCCAAAAACCTTGTGTGCATTCAGGGCCGGAACCGAGGATTCCTCTCAGGGGCTGACATGGATCTTTGGGTACTTCTGGAGTCTCCCCAGGGGAGTCAGGCCTCGTCTCGAGTGGGGGCATGCACGTGCGCTTTCCTTCCAGGCTGTAGCAGCAATGTCACGCTTCCTGTCGCGTGGATCAAAGGATCTGTGGTTTTCCCTCGAGCCTTTCCCTCGAGGCTTTTCCACAGGGCTGTCCCACGTGCCACCGTGGTGTGAGTCGATCCTCGGCGTGAAAGATGAGCCAGTGCAGGGCAAAGAGTTTCCTCTGGAATGGACTGAGACATCTGGGGGACTCCTGGAATGGTGGTACGACCATGGAGGTCCTCTCGCCTTTCCTGTTGAGAGTGCCTCCTCTTGAGATGCGACGGGAACGCCGGGAATTCTTTCCCATCTAAAGCAGGGAAAGGTTCCCTCATCTCGAGATACGAGGGGGAAACGGGGCTCCTCTGGATGTGGGCGGGACCATCGTGCTTCCTCTCGAGTGGAGACGGGTATGGCGGTGAACTTCTTGAGTTGCAGCAAGGGTGTGAAAGACCCTTTCGAATTTCCAGAGGTTAGGTGTCATTAGTCTCCAGACGCCTCATCGGAAATAGGCCTCATCTCGCCTGAAAGGGAGAACTTCCTGGATTTTCTCGAGTTGCGGCAGGTGTTCTCGAGTTACGACGGGGACCTCAGGGACCCGCCCTGGTGCCCTCAGGAGAGGCCAGTCCCCATGCGAGGTGCTAGGGGGCCTCTCGGGATTCCTCTCCCGTCGATACCGGGGCCAAAAACCTTGTGTGGAGTCAGGGCCGGAACCGAGGATTCCTCTCAGGGGCTGACATGGATCTTTGGGTACTTCTAGAGTCACCCCAGGGGAGTCAGGCCTCGTCTCGAGTGGGGGCATGCACGTGCGCTTTCCTTTCAGGCTGTAGCAGCAATGTCACGCTTCCCGTCGCGTGGATCAAATGATCTGTGGTTTTCCCTCGAGGCTTTCCCTCGAGGCTTTCCCACAGGGCTGTCCCACGTGCCACCGTGGTGTGAGTCGATCCTCGGCGTGAAAGATGAGCCAGTGCAGGGCAAAGGGGTTCCTCTGGAATGGACTGAGACATCTGGGGGACTCTTGGAATGGTGGTACGACCATGGAGTTCCTCTCGCCTTTCCTGTTGAGAGTTCCTCCTCTTGAGATGCGACGGGAACGCCGGGAATTCTTTCCCGTTGAAAGCAGGGAAAGGATCCCTCATCTCGAGCTCCGAGGGGGAAACGGGGCTCCTCTGGATGTGGGCGGGACCATCGTGCTTCCTCCCGAGTGGACACGGGTATGGCGGTGAACTTCTTGAATTGCAGCAAGGGTGTGAAAGACCCTTTCGAAGTTCAAGAGGTTAGGTGTCATTAGTCTCCAGACGCCTCATCGGAAATAGGCCTCATCTCGCCTGGAAGGGAGAACTTCCTGGATTTTCTCGAGTTGCGGCAGGTGTTCTCGAGTTACGACGGGGACCTCAGGGACCCGCCCTGGTGGCCTCAGTAGAGGCCAGTCCCCATGCGAGTTGCTAGGGGGCCTCTCGGGATTCCTCTCCCGTCGATACCGGGGCCAAAAGACTTGTGTGGAGTCAGGGACGGAACCGAGCATTCCTCTCAGGGGTTACATGGATCTTTGGGTACTTCTGGAGTCTCCCCAGGGGAGTCAGGCCTCGTCTCGAGTGGGGGCATGCACGTGCGCTTTCCTTCCAGGCTGTAGCAGCAATGTCACGCTTCCCATCGCGAGGATTAAAGGATCTGTGGTTTTCCCTCGAGGCTTTCCCTCGAGGCTTTCCCACAGGGCTGTCCCACGTGCCACCGTGGTGTGAGTCGATCCTCGGCGTGAAAGATGAGCCAGTGCAGGGCAAAGAGGTTCCTCTGAAATGGACTGAGACATCTGGGGGACTCTTGGAATGGTGGTACGACCATGGAGTTCCTCTCGCCTTTCCTGTTGAGAGTGCCTCCTTTTGAGCTGCGACGGGAATGCCGGGAATTCTTTCCCGTTGAAAGCAGGGAAAGGATCCCTCATCTCGAGCTCCGAGGGGAAAACGTGGCTCCTCTGTATGTGGGGGGGACCATCGTGCTTTCTCTCGTGTGGAGACGGGTATGGCGGTAAACTTCTTGAGTTGCAGCAAGGGTGTGAAAGACCCTTTCGAAGTTCCAGAGGTTAGGTGTCATTATTCTTCAGACGCCTCATCGGAAATAGGCCTCATCTCGCCTGGAAGGGAGAACTTCCTGGATTTTCTCGAGTTGCGGCAGGTGTTCTCGAGTTACGACGGGGACCTCAGGGACCCGCCCTGGTGCCCTCAGGAGAGGCCAGTCCCCATGCGAGGTGCTAGGGGGCCTCTCGGGATTCCTCTCCCGTCGATACCGGGGCCAAAAACCTTGTGTGGAGTCAGGGCCGGAACCGAGGATTCCTCTCAGGGGCTGACATGGATCTTTGGGTACTTCTGGAGTCTCCCCAGGGGAGTTAGGCCTCTTCTCGAGTGGGGGCATGCACGTGCGCTTTCCTTCCCGGCTGTAGCAGCAATGTCACGCTTCCCGTCGCATGGATCAAAGGATCTGTGGTTTTCCATCGAGGCTTTCCCACAGGGCTGTTCCACGTGCCACCGTGGTGTGAGTCGATCCTCGGCGTGAAAGATGAGCCAGTGCAGGGCAAAGAGGTTGCTCTGGAATGGACGGAGACATCTGGGGACTCTTGGAATGGTGGTACGACCATGGAGTTCCTCTCGCCTTTCCTGTTGAGAGTGCCTCCTCTTGAGATGCGACGGGAACGCCGGGAATTCTTCCCCGTTGAAAGCAGGGAAAGGATCCATCATCTCGAGCTCCGAGGGGGAAACGGGGCTCCTTTGGATGTGGGCGGGACCATCATGCTTCCTCTCGAGTGGAGACGGGTATGGCGGTGAACTTCTTGAGTTGCAGCAAGGGTGTGAAAGACCCTTTCGAAGTTCCAGAGGTTAGGTGTCATTAGTCTCCAGACGCCTCATAGGAAATAGGCCTCATCTCGCCTGGAAGGGAGAACTTCCTGGATTTTCTCGAGTTGCGGCAGGTGTTCTCGAGTTACGACGGGGACCTCAGGAACCCGCCCTGGTGGCCTCAGGAGAGGCCAGTCCCTATGCGAGGTGCTAGGGTGCCTCTCGGGATTCCTCTCCCGTCGATACCGGGGCCAAAAACCTTGTATGGAGTCAGGGCCGGAACCGAGGATTCCTCTCAGGGGCTGACATGGATCTTTGGGTACTTCTGGAGTCTCCCCAGGGGAGTCAGGCCTCGTCTCGAGTGGGGGCATGCACGTGCACTTTCCTTCCAGGCTGTAGCAGCAATGTCACGCTTCCCGTCGCGTGGATCAAAGGATCTGTGGATTTCCCTCGAGGCTTTCCCACAGGGCTGTCCCACGTGCCACCGTGGTGTGAGTCGATCCTCGGCGTGAAAGATGAGCCAGTGCAGGACAAAGAGGTTCCTCTGGAATGGACTGAGATATCTGGGGGACTCTTGGAATGGTGGTACGACCATGGAGTTCCTCTCGCCTTTCCTGTTGAGAGTGCCTCCTCTTGAGATGCGACGGGAACGCCGGGAACTCTTTCCCTTTGAAACCAGGGAAAGGATCCCTCATCTCGAGCTACGAGGGGAAAACGGGGCTCCTCTGGATGTGGGCGGGACCATCGTGCTTCCTCTCGAGTGGAGACGGGTATGGCGGTGAACTTCTTGAGTTGCAGCAAGGGTGTGAAAGACCCTTTCGAAGTTCCAGAGGTTAGGTGTCATTAGTCTCCAGACGCCTCATCAGAAATAGGCCTCATCTCGCCTGGAAGGGAGAACTTCCTGGATTTTCTCGAGTTGCGGCAGGTGTTCTCGAGTTACGACGGGGACCTCAGGGACCCGCCCTGGTGGCCTCAGGAGAGGCCAGCCCCTATGCGAGTTGCTAGGGGGCCTCTCGGGATTCCTCTCCCGTCGATACCGAGGCCAACAACCTTGTGTGGAGTCAGGGCCGTAACCGAGGATTCCTCTCATGGGCTGACATGGATCTTTGGGTACGTCTGGAGACTCCCCAGTGGAGTCAGGCCTCGTCTCGAGTGGGGGCATGCACGTGCGCTTTCCTTCCAGGCTGTAGCAGCAATGTCACGCTTCCCGTCGCGTGGATCATAGGATCTGTGGTTTTCCCTCGAGGCTTTCCCTCGAGGCTTTCCCACAGGGCTGTCCCACGTGCCACCGTGGTGTGAGTCGATCCTCGGCGTGAAAGATGAGCCAGTGCAGGGCAAAGAGCTTCCTCTGGAATGGACTGAGACATCTGGGGGACTCTTGGAATGGTGGTACGACCATGCAGTTCCTCTCGCCTTTCCTGTTGAGAGTGCCTCCTCTTGAGATGCGACGGGAACTCCGGGAATTCTTTCCCGTTGAAAGCAGGCAAAGGATCCCTCATCTCGAGCTACGAGGGGGAAACGGGGCTCCTCTGGATGTGAGCGGGACCATCGTGCTTCCTCTCGAGTGGAGACGGGTATGGCGGTGAACTTCTTGAGTTGCAGCAAGGGTGTGAAAGACCCTTTCGAAGTTCCAGAGGTTAGGTGTCATTAGTCTCCAGACGCCTCATCGGAAATAGGCCTCATCTCGCCTGGAAGGGAGAACTTCCTGGATTTTCTCGAGTTGCGGCAGGTGTTCTCGAGTTACGACGGGGACCTCAGGGACCCGCCCTGGTGGCCTCAGGAGTGGCCAGTCACCATGCGAGTTGCTAGGGGGCCTCTCGGGATTCCTCTCCCGTCGATACCGGGGCCAAAAACCTTGTGTGGAGTCAGGGCCAGAACCGAGGATTCCTCTCAGGGGCTGATATGGATCTTTGGGTACTTCTGGAGTCTCGCCAGGGGAGACAGGCCTCGTCTCGTGAGGGGGCATGCACGTGCACTTTCCTTCCAGGCTGTAGCAGCAATGTCACGCTTCCCGTCGCGTGGATCAAAGGATCTGTGGTTTTCCCTCGAGGCTTTCCCTCGAGGCTTTCCCACAGGGCTGTCCCACGTGCCACCGTGGTGTGAGTCGATCCTCGGCGTGAAAGATGAGCCAGTGCAGGGCAAAGAGCTTCCTCTGGAATGGACTGAGACATCTGGGGGACTCTTGGAATGGTGGTACGACCATGGAGTTCCTCTCGCCTTTCCTGTTGAGAGTGCCTCCTCTTGAGATGCGACGGGAACGCCGGGAATTCTTTCCCGTTGAAAGCAGGCAAAGGATCCCTCATCTCGAGCTACGAGGGTGAAACGGGGCTCCTCTGGATGTGGGCGGGACCATCGTGCTTCCTCTCGAGTGGAGACGGGTATGGAAGTGAACTTCTTGAGTTGCAGCAAGGGTGTGAAAGACCCTTTCGAAGTTCCAGAGGTTAGGTGTCATTAGTCTCCAGACGCCTCATCGGAAATAGGCCTCATCTCGCCTGGAAGGGAGAACTTCCTGGATTTTCTCGAGATGCGGCAGGTGTTCTCGAGTTACGACGGGGACCTCAGGGACCCGCCCTGGTGGCCTCAGGAGAGGCCAGTCCACATGCGAGTTGCTAGGGGGCCTCGCGGGATTCCTCTCCCGTCGATACCGGGGCCAAAAACCTTGTGTGGAGTCAGGGCCGGAAACGAGGATTCCTCTCAGGGGCTGACATGGATCTTTGGGTACTTCTGGAGTCTCCGCAGGGGAGTCAGGCCTCGTCTCGAGTGGGGGCATGCACGTGCGTTTTCTTTCCAGGCTGTAGCAGCAATCACACGCTTCCCGTCGCGTGGATCAAAGGATCTGTGGTTTTCCCTCGAGGCTTTCCCACAGGGCTGTCCCACGTTCCACCGTGGTGTGAGTCGATCCTCGGCGTGAAAGTTGAGCCAGTGCAGGGCAAAGAGGTTCCTCTGGAATGGACTGAGACATCTGGGGGACTCTTGGAATGGTGGTACGACCATGGAGTTCCTCTCGCCTTTCCTGTTGAGAGTGCCTCCTCTTGAGATGCGACGGGAACGCCGGGAATTCGTTCCCGTTGAAAGCAGGGAAAGGATCCCTCATCTCGAGCTACGAGGGGGAAACGGGGCTCCTCTGGATGTGGGCGGGACCATCGTGCTTCCTCTCTAGTGGAGACGGGTATTGCCGGGGTCCAGCCCCGGTGGATCCAGGGAATTCGAAGGGTGGACGGCGTTGGCGTGGAAAGACTTGTTTATTTATTAATATAAGATTAGATTAAGAAACTGTAGTGCAGTAGGAAGATTAAGTGGAGAAAGAGGGCTGAATAGCTTGGTTTACGCGGAAGACCAATAAAATTCCAGACAAGGAATTTGCACCATCTACGTTGGGCCACCGGTGCCCGCTTGAATATCTAAGGGTGCCTCGCCTTAAGCTCCCTTTCTCGCGGATCTTAATAACCAGGGCAAATAAGTAGACCTGGCGAGCCTCCGCGCCCCAGATGGAAATTCAGCCTGAAATTAAAGTAAAGAGCAGAGGGAAGAAAAGGGAGAGAAAAAGAGAGAGAGAGAGAGACACGGGGGGAGCCATATTCCCAAGACACCAGGCCGAGACTAGTCCGAGAAACTGGTCTGAGAATCTGGTCCCGTCCTTTATTGTTCAGAAGGCCTTTTATACTTTTGATAAAACATGGAGATCAATGGGTAACACAAAGTTATGCAGCGTTAGCAGTCCAGACTCTTATCAAAACCAGGCTTTTCTCTCTGCATACCTAATTGTATACACAAGTCTTAGGTAATTTACATCATCTTCCAACCAAAAGGGCCAATTAACATTTTACAGCCTTTTTTCTGATAAGGGTTTGTCAACCACAAGACTTATTTGTGTTGATCTTCCCAAGGTCTGGTGCCACTCTCGGAAAGCACTAAAGAAAGTTACATTCTTAGACAGCAAGGATACAGCAACTTATAACAAGTAGAGGGAGTGCAGTGATTTATAGCAAAAGAGAAGCAATTAACTCAAAAGTCTAGTGTTGCTAACATCAAAACTACTATGTATCTTTTTCTACATCCTGCTTACATTAACATCCTTCCAGGTGCCTAAAAGATAAAGAATAAGGAGGTCTGGCAGCAATCCTTGAGTCAACAGTGAAAACCCTCTACCAATATAATTTTTAACTCTTTAGAAAAGGCTCTGTATCTTTAAGATGCTTTTAAGCTTTGTGCCTCCCGCGGTTGGGGGGCTGTAAGCAATTCACAAGCTGTAAGCTTTGTGCCTCTCGCGGTTGGGGGGCTGTAAGCAATTCACAAGCTGTAAGAGGTCTGGGGAACCTGTTAGGCAGACTAGAGAGCTATCAGAGGGGTTTAACTGAAACATCCCTTTCAAATGCAGAAGACTAAAACCCTGAATTGACTTTTTTCCAGAGAATATCAGAAAAGTGGAAAAGCAGAGCACAAAAGCCGGCAGATGTTTGCTGGGGTACATGCTTAGGAATATCCAGAGGGGTCCCTGAAGTCTGAGCACGCCTTGCGTATGTCAGCTTCCTTCCTCATGACCTTGTCACGGGCGGGATTCCTCACACTGGCTTCCGGCAACTCCCCCTTCTTTATTAGTTTTTTAAAAAAATTAGGTGCAGTTCAGTCGCGAGATTCCGAATGCTCTGCCGAAGAGTCCTGACAACACAAGGAAGCACGATTACAAGGAGCAGGATTATGGCACCCACAGCAGCATAGCTAGAGACAGTAGTCAGAAGAGTTTTTCCAGAAATGAAGTCAGAGAAGGTGTGGAAAAAGTCATTGGCTTCTCCTGCGGCGGTAAAATCTAATCGGGAGTGTTCCAAGGTCTGAATCTGATTATGAAGTTTCCCTAAATCTAAACTAATATCTGAGCTGTTCCAGACACCTAAAATATGATTTTTGACCCTCTCCCATTTAAAATCTGTCTCATTTACTTTCAGGGATGTAACACATATCCACCGGTAATCGGCATGACATGAAAGAGCCAATTTCATTTTCAGACTCTGTAATTCATTCCCAATATGCATTACTGCTTCTTCTAAGGCATCAATCCTTATTTCTAGCTTCCTATCTATAATTTCCTGGGTTGCCAGCGTTAGAGAAACATTTTTGGATACGGTGTCAACATATTGGGCAGTATACACTTGTTGAGACAATGATAATGCCGCCACAGTAACAGAAGTAATTGCGGTTATCAAAGCTGATATTCCCAAAACAAGTAAGCCCACAAACCGTCGTGTTCGCATTAAATCTTGTAGCTGTTGCAGTACAGCTAGGCCATGGTTATCATACCAATACGTGGCTACAGTTACAGGTACCATGAGATAGGGCGGACGTTTTAAAACCATGAAAGAGCAAACTTTATATTGAGGAGTTAAACAGGATGAAAGCATACATTGTTCACAAGACACTACATGGGGTCCACCTGTATAATTCAATTGTATGTTAAGTCTTTCAGAATCATTAGTGAAAAGAAAAACATAAGGAGAGGGTAGACAAGCTAAAATAGAGTAAATAGAGGTATTTTTTGGTCGGATTAAAATAATAGGGGCGGTAGCCGCAAGGGCTCTCCAAATTTCTGGCTGCCAAAAGGTTTTACCTCTAGTTATATAAGACAGCATAGGGGGAACAAATTGGTTATGATGCCGTCTGGTGGCAACTAACGGCCAAGAAATTGAATATTCTTTCCAATTATCCAATCTATTGATAAAGTCATCGTCAGACTCAGGGTCTTGACCTGGATTTGGGTTGCTCCAGTCCTGAATCGCACAATTTCTTCCTCCCGGCATATTGTAATCTACTCTCGAATTATAAATACAAGATTTCCAAATCGGATATCCTGAATGATCATCTATAGTTTTCCAAATAACATCTGAGGGAGCAACATCATCACAATTTGGATATTCTGATGGAGTTTTGAGAGACAAAGACTTATAGGGGCCAAGGACCCCAGGCATACGGGCTCGTAATATCCAAGCAGACCGATCCCCTATAGATGCAAATTTAGAGGTTGGGGAATCTGTCATAACTGCTTTTGTGGAGGCTCCAATGCATCCTGTCTTGGTAAAGAAGTCTCCTGTAAGGCCAGGAGGAAAATTAAAGCAGACAGGAAAATCATCTGCTAGTCCTTTAAAGGTATAATTGAAATTAATAGGGTATTGGTCTTTTGTATAGGAAGTATAAGATCCTCCCAAAAGGCGAGGCTGGTCTGTACTAACTCGTATGGGGTCACTGTTCCAAGTAACAACTTGGAAAGTTGGAGGATCCGGGAGAAACGCCCAATATTTGGTTGGAATGGGAGCAGCGCTTACCTGGCAAGAGAGCAAGGCAAGCATGGCAATAAACACCTTTTCAGGAGAGACTGACGATCCCTGTAGGGTAGCTATCCCCTGTGCCTGGCGACAGAGAGCTTTAATCTGTCCCCAGGTGGGCAAGGAGGCTTGTTGGGTTGACTGAGCTGGGCGTCCTAATGGATTCCTGCGAGGCAAAAAATCAGGGGGTGCAATATCCTGTATCTGAAGTCGTGACATCTGTCCAGTGGGTGGCTCCGATCCGCGCCTATCCGGGATCTCCAATGTCAGCTGTCCTGGGGTCAGCGGCGTTTCCCGTGCTGGCGGAGGGAGCGGGGGAAGAGGGAGTTTCTTCCTTTTTAGAGATCGCGGTGGCGGGGGATTCTGGTATCCGGGGAGCTGAGACATGGCGAATTAGTCTGTCTGGAACCCAAATCGGAGCGTCCGCGTCCTGTGGAAAAACACAAGCATACCCTCGCCCATTGGTTAATAAGGGGTCAGGACCTTTCCATTGTCCGGAAAGAAGGTCCCTCCATTTTACTAATGGTTTTGCATTCAATTGCTCTGGGCACCAATGGCGAAGCATTGCAGTGTTTCCGGATGAATCAGCATTTAAGTTATTTATTACGAAAAGAGCATGTTGCAAAATCTGATGGGGGGAACTATATTTAAATTCCCCTTCTTTTAGTTTTTGAATATGGATTTTCAGTGTTTGATGTGCTCTTTCCACAATGGCTTGTCCTTGTGGGTTATAAGGGATGCCGGTGTTATGTTTAATTTGAAATCTTGTACAGAATTGCTGAAAAGATTTAGAAGTGTAAGCAGGAGCATTATCAGTTTTTAAAGCTTTTGGCAAGCCCAGATAGGAAAAGCATGTAAAAAGATGTTGTATTACATCTTTAACTGCTTCCCCTGTACGAGCAGTGGCAATAATAACATGAGAGAAGGTATCTACAGTTACATGAACAAAAGACAGTTTTCCAAATGAAGAGACATGGGTTACATCCATTTGCCAGAGTGCATTAGGTTTGAGACCGCGAGGGTTAACTCCCAGAGGCAAAGCATTCACGGTAGTAGGACAATGTGAACAAGAACGAACAATCTCTCGGGCAGATTCTCGAGGAATTTGAAACTGGTATCGTAAGGCAGTGGCATTTTGGTGATGAAGTGAGTGAGAAGCTCGAGCTTCTTCAAAAACAGAAGCCACTGAAATCCTGGTTAACGAATCTGCCAATTCATTGAGAGCATTTAAAGGGCCAGGCAGGCCGGAATGAGCCCGAATGTGGCCGATAAAGAACGCCCGATTTCTTTTCCATATTTGCTGCTGCAGTTTAGTTAACAAATGGAAGATAGCAGTTTTGTTTTCAGGCAAAACTGCAGTCTCAATGTGTGGAAACAGCCTGACCACATACTGAGAGTCAGAATAAAGGTTAAATTCTTTCTCCGCAAACATAACAAAGGCCTCAATAACAGCTGTGATTTCAGCCCTTTGAGCTGAAGTTTCTTGTGTTTCCAAAAGTTTTTGATGATCTCTTGTGACTATAGAGGCTCTACCGTTAGCCGATCCATCAGTAAAGACTACCTGAGCATCTGAAATAGGGAACTGTTTACACCGGACAGGAAAAATAACTGGATGGTTAGACATAAAATTTAGTAAAACATGCGAGGGTAAATGATGCAAAATTTGACCACAGTAATTCCCTATGGCAATCTGCCAGTCTTCATCAAACATTAAAAGAGCATCAAGCTGCTCCTTATTATATGGAATTACAATCTCTGATGGCTCTTTACCAAACAATTCAATGCTCCGCTTCCTTCCTTTTAGCATTAATGTGGCAATTAAACCAGGATAAGAAGCCACGACTTTTTTAGCTTGGGTAGGAAGATGGATCCATTCTAAAGGGCCGCGTTGCCACAGAACTCCCGTAGGCGCCGTTGGAGTAGCTAGGCAAAGGAACTGCCACGTCATCGTCAAATCAATTCTTTTTACATAGCTATTTGATAAGGCTGCTTCTACTTTGCCTAGGGCTTCTTGAGCCTCAGCTGTTAATTGTCTTTTTGAGGTTGGATCAGGATCCCCGCGTAAAGTGTTAAAAAGAGGTTTTAATTCGGCAGTGGTTAATTTTAAATATGGTCTAATCCAATTAATATCACCTAAGAGTTTTTGATAATCATTTAAAGTAATAAGATGGTCTTTTCTCAATTGCAGCGGGGTATGAGTCACCGTTTCCGAATTTATGACTCTTCCTAAGTAAGTTATGGGCGGATTGATTTGAATTTTTTCTGGGGCAATTTTTAGGCCTCTGTCTGTCAATGCCTGGGTCAGGTCCTGGAGCACAGTCTGCAGGTGAACTCTATCAGGATGAGCTATTAAAATATCATCCATATAGTGAATCATATACACGTGTTCATATTTAGCCCTAGTATCTTCTAGAGCGGCATTAACAAATTTTTGGCATAAAGTAGGGCTATTTTTCATTCCCTGAGGCAGAACCTTCCACTGAAACCGTAAATAAGGCTGTTTAAGATTTTCTGATGGCAGACTAAAGGCAAATCGCTTTTTATCCTCAGGATTTAAGGGAATAGTGAAAAAACAATCTTGTAAATCAATAACAATTATATTATATCCCTCTGGAACGGCTACTGGGGAAGGGAGCCCAGGCTGTAAGGCCCCCATGTCCTCCATGGTGGCATTAATAGCTCTCAAATCCTGTAAAAGTCGCCATTTACCAGATTTTTTCTTAATGACAAAAATAGGAGTGTTCCAGGGGCTATTGGAGGGCTCAATATGTCCCAATTCTAATTGTTCAAAGATTAATGCTTTAGCTGCCAATAATTTTTCCTTATGCAGAGGCCACTGTTCTACCCACACCGGATCTTGAGATTTCCATGTGATGGGGTCGGCAGCAAAAACAATGGCCTCAATTATAAATTTGGATATCCCAATCCAGCACGTAGCTTGCGAGGAGTTGGGCAAATTGGCTCAATTATTCCTGTCTGTTGTTTACCCAATCCTTTTGATGGATCATAGCCCATCTGCAACATCTGAGAGGTCACTTTATCATCAGGGCTAAAAAGTAACACTCCCATTTGAGATAGCACGTCCCTCCCCCACAGGGTAAGGGGGAGCGAAGGAACGACATAAGGTTGGAAAGTTCCACGGGTATCCTCAAATTGCCAATCTAAAATTTTTGCACTTTTGGCTATTGTGGGGGCTCTTCCTATCCCCACCAAGTTATTTTCAGTAGTATGTGTGGGCCAGGAGCTGGGCCAGTCTTTTCCTGAAATGCAAGAAACATCTGCTCCTGTGTCTAATAACCCCACAATAGACTTGCCATTAATCAGGATAGTCTTCATAGGACGTTTCTGAGTAATTTCTGTTATCCAAAAAACCATATCACTAGACCCAAATCCTTTATCCTGCCTTTCATTTTGAGTAGCTGTGCGCCCAATTGCAGTGTGGTAAGGCAAAAGCAAAAGTTGGGCTATTCTTTGTCCCTGATGTATTTGGAAAGTTTTAGTTGGGGGTGAAATCATTATCTGGATTTCTCCTGTATAATCTGAGTCAATTACTCCAGGGATGATTGTGAGACCTTGCATAGCTAAGGAACTTCTGCCTAGTATAATTCCTACTAAACCTGTTGGTAATGGGCCTTTAACTCCTGTAGGTATTTTTACAGTGGGGCTATCTGGTGTTAATATTGCTGAGGTGGTGGAACTGAGGTCCAGTCCTGCGCTGCCTGGGGTTGCTCTGATGAGTTCTGCGATGGGACGAAGGGAATGAATGGGTTCAGTGAGGCTGCCCCAATTGTTGTCGGGGCCTGAGGCTGGCCCCTCAATCCGTTTCCCGACTGCTGGTCGGGGCCCAAAAAGGCTCCATTTCTATGGAATTGTGACCTACATTCTTTTGCCCAGTGATATCCTTTTTGACAACGAGGGCAGAGAGATCTAGGGAGATTAGTAGGCACAGCCGGGGAGGGAGAATTCGGCAGAGAAGAACCGGCTGCTTTTTGGGGACAAGCTCGCATAAGGTGCCCTTCCCGTCCGCAAGAGAAGCAGGCCTTGGATAAACCAATATTCTGGCCTGGACTACTGGAATGACTCTTTGACGGGTTATTTCTATTTGTAAAAAAGGACTGTACTGCCTGCTGGTAAGAATTTCCCTTTATGGCTGCAGCTATGGCAACGCCCTGCATCATCGCTGGTCCTACATCTGCACATTGCCTGATATAATCTATTATTTCCCCAGTTTTTTTAATAGGACGTAAAATGGCCTGGCAGGTAGAATTAGCATTTTCAAATGCCAGTTGTTTTATCAATATACTAGCTGCCTCAGTGTTGGAAATTACTCTGTTGACTGCCTCTGCAAGTCTTGATATAAAGTCTTCATATGGCTCTTCTGGTTTTTGTTTAACATTTGAGAAGGAAGAGGTAGATTCTTTCCCTTCAGGCAACAAACGCCAAGCCCCAAGGGCGCAGGCGGTTACTTGATCTAAAGTGGTTTTATCTAATCCCATTTGATCTCTAAGTGTTCCAAAATCATTAGTCCCTGCCAACATATTTTTTATAATATATCTTGGGCCATATTTTTGGTTAGCATCAGCCTGTTTTTGGGCTAGATCTTCATATTCAGTTCTCCAAAGTACATATTGACCTCCAGACAGACAAGCTTTAGCGACTGTCTTCCAGTCATGGGGTGTCATCCATCTGCCCGCTAAAGCTTCCACCAATGATACAGTGTACGGGGCTTTAGGCCCATACAAAGCACAAGCCTGTTTGAGTTCTTTAATCATTTTCATTGGAATGGGTTCCCAGTGGGGGGCTGTTCTCCCACCACTTCCACCAAATATTATGGGGAAACAAGCCTCAAGGTGGGGATCAAGTTCATCATCTGGGCTAGAGAAAACTCTTCTTCGGGGAGCTTCTAGTGGAGGCCCCTCACCCTTATAGGGAGGGGGGGGCAAGGGGTGTCCTATGTCACTTTCTTCGTACTTTGGGAATTTTTTATCCGTTCTGTGTTTAGGTCTTACGGATGTTTTATCTGGGGAATCTGGCCTTAAACTCTCAGGTGCATATAATCTGATGGGGGACATTTGTCTTGAGCCTCTGGAAGCAGAAGGCTTAATTAAGGAAATTTCTCTTGAATTTGTGGAAGCAGGTGGTCTGGTTGGGGAAGTTTTTATTAAGCTCTTTGGAGCAGATAATCTAATTGGAGAAGTTTCTCTTAAACTCCTTGGAGCATCTTTATTTAATAAAGACCAGTCCTCATCAGAATGATCTTGACTTACTTCCTCTTCCAAATCTTCCTCATCTGAAAGCTGCTCTTTTTTGTCATCTCTATCTATTACCTTTTCTTGGGCAGTCATTGCAGCTATCATTTGACTCAACTGCCGATAGTTAGGTGTAGCCTCCTTTTCATCACTCTCCTCTTCGATAGATACCTTTTTCTCTGCACTTTCCTCTTTAAGATGTACCTTTTCAGATTCAGGGGCAGGGTCTAGAGCGTCCCTAATTATATTCCATAAGGAAAAGGCGTCAGTAGGCACCTTTTGTGAGCCATGTTCAGCATGGTAAGTTTTTAGTTGTTTTCCTACTCTCTCCCAGGTGTCTAAGTTAACAGTGCCTTCTTCTGGAAACCAGGGACACTGTTCTTGTACAAAGGAAAAAAATGAATGAATATTGGATTTTTTAACTTTAATTCCTCGTTTAGTTAGTAACTGCAAGATTACTCCTGTAAAAAGCTGTCTTTCTTTTGATTCACTGTTACCCATGTCAGAAAATTAAGTCTTATAGAAAAGTCTACCTCAACAAAAAGGTTTTACCTTTGGCGAGGGGGGTTTTGTTTTCAACCCTAAGATAGCAGGTTTCTTTTCAACCTCTAGAGCACCAGGTTTCTCTTAAACCCTTGAACACTTCCCACTCCTCCTCACCCTGTCTATCCTACAGGGGGGTCCGCGGCACCCTGAGTGGGGTCCTAGCCGTCCCGAACACTCAACACTGGGGGAGTACCCGAAAGTACTCCGGGGGGAGTGATTAAGTCACTCCGGGGGGGAGCAACAGAGAGTGCTCCGGGGGGAGCAACAGAGAGTGCTCCGGGGGGAGCTACAGAGAGTGCTCCGGGGGGAGCTTTTGCTCCGAGGAACCTACCTTCGAATAGCCTGTTCCGGGCGCCACTTGCCGGGGTCCAGCCCCGGTGGATCCAGGGAATTCGAAGGGTGGACGGCGTTGGCGTGGAAAGACTTGTTTATTTATTAATATAAGATTAGATTAAGAAACTGTAGTGCAGTAGGAAGATTAAGTGGAGAAAGAGGGCTGAATAGCTTGGTTTACGCGGAAGACCAATAAAATTCCAGACAAGGAATTTGCACCATCTACGTTGGGCCACCGGTGCCCGCTTGAATATCTAAGGGTGCCTCGCCTTAAGCTCCCTTTCTCGCGGATCTTAATAACCAGGGCAAATAAGTAGACCTGGCGAGCCTCCGCGCCCCAGATGGAAATTCAGCCTGAAATTAAAGTAAAGAGCAGAGGGAAGAAAAGGGAGAGAAAAAGAGAGAGAGAGAGAGACAGGGGGGGAGCCAGATTCCCAAGAAACCAGGCCGAGACTAGTCCGAGAAACTGGTCTGAGAATCTGGTCCCGTCCTTTATTGTTCAGAAGGCCTTTTATACTTTTGATAAAACATGGAGATCAATGGGTAACACAAAGTTATGCAGCGTTAGCAGTCCAGACTCTTATCAAAACCAGGCTTTTCTCTCTGCATACCTAATTGTATACACAAGTCTTAGGTAATTTACATCATCTTCCAACCAAAAGGGCCAATTAACATTTTACAGCCTTTTTTCTGATAAGGGTTTGTCAACCACAAGACTTATTTGTGTTGATCTTCCCAAGGTCTGGTGCCACTCTCGGAAAGCACTAAAGAAAGTTACATTCTTAGACAGCAAGGATACAGCAACTTATAACAAGTAGAGGGAGTGCAGTGATTTATAGCAAAAGAGAAGCAATTAACTCAAAAGTCTAGTGTTGCTAACATCAAAACTACTATGTATCTTTTTCTACATCCTGCTTACATTAACATCCTTCCAGGTGCCTAAAAGATAAAGAATAAGGAGGTCTGGCAGCAATCCTTGAGTCAACAGTGAAAACCCTCTACCAATATAATTTTTAACTCTTTAGAAAAGGCTCTGTATCTTTAAGATGCTTTTAAGCTTTGTGCCTCCCGCGGTTGGGGGGCTGTAAGCAATTCACAAGCTGTAAGCTTTGTGCCTCTCGCGGTTGCGGGGCTGTAAGCAATTCACAAGCTGTAAGAGGTCTGGGGAACCTGTTAGGCAGACTAGAGAGCTATCAGAGGGGTTTAACTGAAACATCCCTTTCAAATGCAGAAGACTAAAACCCTGAATTGACTTTTTTCCAGAGAATATCAGAAAAGTGGAAAAGCAGAGCACAAAAGCCAGCAGATTTTTGCTGGGGTACATGCTTAGGAATATCCAGAGGGGTCCCTGAAGTCTGAGCACGCCTTGCGTATGTCAGCTTCCTTCCTCATGACCTTGTCACGGGCGGGATTCCTCACACTGGCTTCCGGCAGGGTATGGTGGTGAACTTCTTGAGTTGCAGCAAGGCTGTGAAAGACCCTTTCGAAGTTCCAGAGGTAAGGTGTCATTAGTCTCCAGACGCCTCATCGGAAATAGGCCTCATCTCGCCTGGAAGGGAGAACTTCCTGGATTTTCTCGAGTTGCGGCAGGTGTTCTCGAGTTACGATGGGGACCTCAGGGACCCGCCCTGGTGGCCTCAGGAGAGGCCAGTCCCTATGCGAGTTGCTAGGGGGCCTCTCGGGATTCCTCTCCCGTCGATACCGGGGCCAAAAACCTTGTGTGGAGTCAGGGCCGGAACCGAGGATTCCTCTCAGGGGCTGACATGGATCTTTGGGTACTTCTGGAGTCTCCCCAGGGGAGTCAGGCCTCGTCTCGAGTGGGGGCATGCACGTGCACTTTCCTTCCAGGCTGTAGCAGCAATGTCACGCTACCTGTCACGTGGATCAAATGATCTGTGGTTTTCCCTCGAGGCTTTCCCACAGGGCTGTCCCACGTGCCACCGTGGTGTGAGTCGATCCTCGGCGTGAAAGATGAGCCAGTGCAGGGCAAAGAGGTTCCTCTGGAATGGACTGAGACATCTGGGGGACTCTTGGAATGGTGGTACGACCATGGAGTTCCTCTCGCCTTTCCTGTTGAGAGTGCCTCCTCTTGAGATGCGACGGGAACGCCGGGAATATTTTCCCGTTGAAAGCAGGGAAAGGATCCCTCATCTCGAGCTACGAGGGGGAAACGGGGCTCCTCTGGATGTGGGCGGGACCATCGTGCTTCCTCTCGAGTGGAGACGGGTATGGCGGTGAACTTCTTGAGTTGCAGCAAGGGTGTGAAAGACCCTTTCGAAGTTCCAGAGGTTAGGTGTCATTAGTCTCCAGACGCCTCATTGGAAATAGGCCTCATCTCGCCTGGAAGGGAGAAGTTCCTGGATTTTCTCGAGTTGCGGCAGGTGTTCTCGAGTTACGACGGGGACCTCAGGGACCCGCCCTGTTGGCCTCAGGAGAGGCCAGTCCCTATGCGTGTTGCTAGGGGGCCCCTCGGGATTCCTCTCCCGTCGATACCGGGGCCAAAAACCTTGTGTGGAGACAGGGCTGGAACCGAGGATTCCTCTCAGGGACTGATATGGATCTTTGGGTACTTCTGGAGTCTCGCCAGGGGAGACAGGCCTCGTCTCGTGTGGGGGCATGCACGTGCACTTTCCTTCCAGGCTGTAGCAGCAATGTCACGCTTCACGTCGCGTGGATCAAAGGATCTGTGGTTTTCCCTCGAGGCTTTCCCTCGAGGCTTTCCCACAGGGCTGTACCACGTGACACCGTGGTGTGAGTCGATTCTCGGCGTGAAAAATGAGCCAGTGCAGGGCAAAGAGGTTCCTCTGGAATGGACTGAGACATCTGGGGGACTCTTGGAATGGTGGTACGACCATGGAGTTCCTCTCGCCTTTCCTGTTGAGAGTGCCTCCTCTTGAGATGCGACGGGAACGCCGGGAATTCTTTCCCGTTGAAAGGAGGGAAAGGATCCCTCATCTCGAGCTACGAGGGGTAACGGGGCTCCTCTGGATTTGGGAGGGACCATCGTGCTTTCTCTCGAGTGGAGATGGGTATGGCGGTGAACTTCTTGAGTTGCAGCAAGGGTGTGAAAGACCCTTTCGAAGTTCCAGAGGTTAGGTGTCATTAGTCTCCAGACGCCTCATCGGAAATAGGCCTCATCTCGCCTGGAAGGGAGAACTTCCTGGATTTTCTCGAGTTCCGGCAGGTGTTCTCGAGTTACGACGGGGACCTCAGGGACCCGCCCTGGTGGCCTCAGGAGAGGCCAGTCCCCATGCGAGTTGCTAGGGGGCCTCTCGGGATTGCTCTCCCGTCGATACCGGGGCCAAAAAGCTTGTGTGGAGTAAGGGCCGGAACCGAAGATTCCTCTCAGGGGCTGACATGGATCTTTGGGTACTTCTGGAGTCTCCCCAGGGGAGTCAGGCCTCCTCTCGAGTGGGGGCATGCACGTGCGCTTTCCTTCCAGGCTGTAGCAGCAATGTCACGCTTCCCGTCGCGTGGATCAAAGGATCTGTGGTTTTCCCTCGAGGCTTTCCCTCGAGGCTTTCCCACAGGGCTGTCCCACGTGCCACCGTGTTGTGAGTCGATCCTCGGCTTGAACGATGAGCCAGTGCAGGGCAAAGAGGTTCCTCTGGAATGGACTGAGACATCTGGGGGACTCTTGGAATGGTGGTACGACCATGGAGTTCCTCTCGCCTTTCCTGTTGAGAGTGCCTCCTCTTGAGATCCGACGGGAACGCCGGGAATACTTTCCCGTTGAAAGCAGGGAAAGGATCCCTCATCTCGAGCTACGAGGGGGAAACGGGGCTCCTCTGGATGTGGGCGGGACCATCGTGCTTCCTCTCGAGTGGAGACGGGTATGGCGGTGAACTTCTTGAGTTGCAGCAAGGGTGTGAAAGACCCTTTCGAAGTTCCAGAGGTTAGGTGTCATTAGTCTCCAGAGGCCTCATCGGAAATAGGCCTCATCTCGCCTGGAAGGGAGAACTTCCTGGATTTTCTAGAGTTGCGGCAGGTGTTCTCGAGTTACGACGGGGACCTCAGGGACCCGCCCAGGTGGCCTCAGGAGAGGCCAGTCCCCATGCGAGTTGCTAGGGGGCCTCTCGGGATTCCTCTCCCGTCGATACCGGGGCCAAAAAATCTTGTGTGGAGTCAGGGCCGGAATCGAGGATTCCTCTCAGGGGCTGACATGGATCTTTGGGTACTTCTGGAGTCTCCCCAGGGGAATCAGGCCTCGTCTCGAGTGGGGGCATGCACGTGCGCTTTCCTTCCAGCCTGTAGCAGCAATGTCACGCTTCCCTTCGCGTGGATCAAAGGATCTGTGGTTTCCCTCGAGGCTTTCCCTCGAGGCTTTCCCATAGGGCTGTCCCACGTGCCAACGTGGTGTGAGTCGATCCTGGCGTGAAAGATGAGCCAGTGCAGGGTACAGAGGTTCCGCTGGAATGGACTGAGACATCTGGGGGACTCTTGGAATGGTGGTACGACCATGGAGTTCCTCTCGCCTTTCCTGTTGAGAGTGCCTCCTTTTGAGATGCGACGGGAACGCCGGGAATTCTTTCCCGTTGAAAGCAGGGAAAGGATCCCTCATCTCGAGCTACGAGGGGGAAACGGGGCTCCTCTGGATGTGGGCGGGACCATCGTGCTTCCTCTCGAGTGGAGACGGGTATGGCGGTGAACTTCTTGAGTTGCAGGAAGGGTGTGAAAGACCCTTTCGAAGTTCCAGAGGTTAGGTGTCATTAGTCTCCAGACGCCTCATCGGAAATAGGCCTCATCTCGCCTGGAAGGGAGAACTTCCTGGATTTTCTCGAGTTGCGGCAGGTGCTCTCGAGTTACGACGGGGACCTCAGGGACCCGCCCTGGTGGCCTCAGGAGAGGCCAGTCCCCATGCGAGATGCTAGGGGGCCTCTCGGGATTCCTCTCCCGTCGATACCGGGGCCAAAAACTTTGTGTGGAGTCAGGTCCGGAAACGAGGATTCCTCTCAGGGGCTTACATGGATCTTTGGGTACTTCTGGAGTCTCCACAGGGGAGTCAGGCCTCGTTTCGAGTCGGGGCATGCACGTGCGCTTTCCTTCCAGGCTGTAGCAGCAATGTCACGCTTCCCGTCGCGTGGATCAAAGGATCTGTGGTTTTCCCTCGAGGCTTTCCCACAGGGCTGTCGCACGTGCCACCGTGGTGTGAATCGATCCTCGGCGTGAAAGATGAGCCAGTGCAGGGCAAAGAGGTTCCTCTGGAATGGACTGAGACATCTGGGGGACTCTTGGAATGGTGGTACGACCATGGAGTTCCTCTCGCCTTTCCTGTTGAGAGTGCCTCCTCTTGAGATGCGACGGGAACGCCGGGAATTCTTTCCCGTTGAAAGCAGGGAAAGGATCCCACATCTCGAGCTACGATGGGGAAACGGGGCTCCTCTGGATGTGGGCGGGACCATCGTGTTTCCTCTCGAGAGGAGACGGGTATGGCGGTGAACTTCTTGAGTTGCAGCAAGGGTGTGAAAGACCCTTCCGAAGTTCCAGAGGTTTGGTGTCATTAGTCTCCAGACGCCTCATCGGAAATAGGCCTAATCTCGCCTGGAAGGGAGAACTTCCTGGATTTTCTCGAGTTGCGGCAGCTGTTCTGGAGTTACGACGGGGACCTCAGGGACCTGCACTGGTGGCCTCAGGAGAGGCCAGTCCCCATGCGAGTTGCTAGGGGGCCTCTCGGGATTCCTCTCCCGTCGATACCGGGGCCAAAAACCTTGTGTGGAGTCAGGGCCGGAACCGAGGATTCTTCTCAGGGGCTGACATGGATCTTTGGGTACTTCTGGAGTCTCCACAGGGGAGTCAGGCCTCGTCTCGAGTGGGGGCATACACGTGCGCCTTCCTTCCAGGCTGTAGCAGCAATGTCACGCTTCCCTTCGCGTGGATCAAAGGATCTGTGGTTTTCCCTCGAGGCTTTCCATCGAGGCTTTCCCACAGGGCTGTCCCACGTGCCACCGTGGTGTGAGTCGATCCTGGCGTGAAAGATGAGCCAGTGCAGGGCAAAGAGGTTCCGCTGGAATGGACTGAGACATCTGGGGGACTCTTGGAATGGTGGTACGACCATGGAGTTCCTCTCGCCTTTCCTGTTGAGAATGCCTCCTTTTGAGATGCGACGGGAACGCCGGGAATTCTTTCCCGTTGAAAGCAGGGAAAGGATCCCTCATCTCGAGCTACGAGGGGGAAACGGGGCTCCTCTGGATGTGGGCGGGACCATCGTGCTTCCTCTCGAGTGGAGACGGGTATGGCGGTGAACTTCTTGAGTTGCAGCAAGGGTGTGAAAGACCCTTTCGAAGTTCCAGAGGTTAGGTGTCATTAGTCTCCAGACGCCTCATCGGAAATAGGCCTCATAACGCCTGGAAGGGAGAACTTCCTGGATTTTCTCGAGTTGCGGCAGGTGTTCTCGAGTTACGATGGGGACCTCAGGGACCCGCCCTGGTGGCCTCAGGAGAGGCCAGTCCCCATGCGAGTTGCTAGGGGGCCTCTCGGGATTCCTCTCCCGTCGATACCGGGGCCAAAAACCTTGTGTGGAGTCAGGGCCGGAACCGAGGATTCCTCTCAGGGGCTGACATGGATCTTTGGGTACTTCTGGAGTCTCCACAGGGGAGTCAGGCCTCGTCTCGAGTCGGGGCATGCACGTGCGCTTTCCTTCCAGGCTGTAGCAGCAATGTCACGCTTCCCTTCGCGTGGATCAAAGGATCTGTGGTTTCCCTCGAGGCTTTCCCTCGAGGCTTTCCCACAGGGATGTCCCACGTGCCACCGTGGTGTGAGTCGATCCTGGCGTGAAAGATGAGCCAGTGCAGGGTACAGAGGTTCCGCTGGATTGGACTGAGACATCTGGGGGACTCTTGGAATGGTGGTACGACCATGGAGTTCCTCTCGCCTTTCCTGTTGAGAGTGCCTCCTTTTGAGATGCGACGGGAACGCCGGGAATTCTTTCCCGTTGAAAGCAGGGAAAGGATCCCTCATCTCGAGCTACGAGGGGGAAACGGGGCTCCTCTGGATGTGGGCGGGACCATCGTGCTTCCTCTCGAGTGGAGACGGGTATGGCGGTGAACTTCTTGAGTTGCAGCAAGGGTGTGAAAGACCCTTTCGAAGTTCCAGAGGTTAGGTGTCATTAGTCTCCAGACGCCTCATCGGAAATAGGCCTCATCTCGCCTGGAAGGGAGAACTTCCTGGATTTTCTTGAGTTGCGGCAGGTGCTCTCGAGTTACGACGGGGACCTCAGGGACCCGCCCTGGTGGCCTCAGGAGAGGCCAGTCCCCATGCGAGATGCTAGGGGGCCTCTCGGGATTCCTCTCCCGTCGATACCGGGGCCAAAGACTTTGTGTGGAGTCAGGTCCGGAAACGAGGATTCCTCTCAGGGGCTTACATGGATCTTTGGGTATTTCTGGAGTCTCCCCAGGGGAGTCAGGCCTCGTCTCGAGTCGGGGCATGCACGTGCGCTTTCCTTCCAGGCTGTAGCAGCAATGTCACGCTTCCCGTCGCGTGGATCAAAGGATCTGTGGTTTTCCCTCGAGGCTTTCCCACAGGGCTGTCGCACGTGCCACCGTGGTGTGAATCGATCCTCGGCGTGAAAGATGAGCCAGTGCAGGGCAAAGAGGTTCCTCTGGAATGGACTGAGACATCTGGGGGACTCTTGGAATGGTGGTACGACCATGGAGTTCCTCTCGCCTTTCCTGTTGAGAGTGCCTCCTCTTGAGATGCGACGGGAACGCAGGAATTCTTTCCCGTTGAAAGCAGGGAAAGGATCCCTCATCTCGAGCTACGATGGGGAAACGGGGCTCCTCTGGATGTGGGCGGGACCATCGTGTTTCCTCTCGAGTGGAGACGGGTATGGCGGTGAACTTCTTGAGTTGCAGCAAGGGTGTGAAAGATCCTTCCGAAGTTCCAGAGGTTTGGTGTCATTAGTCTCCAGATGCCTCATCGGAAATAGGCCTCATCTCGCCTGGAATGGTGAACTTCCTGGATTTTCTCGAGTTGCGGCAGGTGTTCTCGAGTTACGACGGGGACCTCAGGGACCCGCCCTGGTGGCCTCAGGAGAGGCCAGTCCCCATGCGAGTTCCTAGGGGGCCTCTCGGGATTCCTCTCCCGTCGATACCGGGGCCAAAAACCTTGTGTGGAGTCAGGGCCGGAACCGAGGATTCCTCTCAGAGGCTGACATGGATCTTTGGGTACTTCTGGAGTCTCCCCAGGGGAGTCAGGCCTCGTCTCGAGTGGGGGCATGCACGTGCGCTTTCCTTCCAGGCTGTAGCAGCAATGTTACGCTTCCCTTCGCGTGGATCAAAGGATCTGTGGTTTTCCCTCGAGGCTTTCCCTCGAGGCTCTCCCACAGGGCTGTCCCACGTGCCACCGTGGTGTGAGTCGATCCTGGCGTGAAAGATGAGCCAGTGCAGGGCAAAGAGGTTCCTCTGGAATGGACTGAGACATCTGCGGGACTCTTGGAATGGTGGTACGACCATGGAGTTCCTCTCGCCTTTCCTGTTGAGAGTGCCTCCTCTTGAGATGCGACGGGAACGCCGGGAATTCTTTCCCGTTGAAAGCAGGGAAAGGATCCCTCATCTCGAGCTACGAGGTGGAAACGGGGCTCCTCTGGATTTGGGAGGGACCATCGTGCTTCCTCGCGAGTGGAGACGGGTATGGCGGTGAACTTCTTGAGTTGCAGCAAGGGTGTGAAAGACCCTTTCAAAGTTCCAGAGGTTAAGTGTCATTAGTCTCCAGACGCCTCATCGGAAATAGGCCTCATCTAGCCTGGAAGGGAGAATTTCCTGGATTTTCTCGAGTTGCAGCCGGTGTTCTCGAGTTACGATGGTGACCTCAGGGACCCGCCCTGGTGGCCTCAGGAGAGGCCAGTCCCCAGGCGAGTTGCTAGGGGGCCTCTCGGGATTCCTCTCCCTTCGATACCGGGGCCAAAAACCTTGTGTGGAGTCAGGGCCGGAACCGAGGATTCATCTCAGGGGCTGACATTGATCTTTGGGTACTTGTGGAGTCTCCACAGGGGAGTCAGGCCTCGTCTCGAGTGGGGGCATGCACGTGTGCTTTCCTTCCAGGCTGTAGCAGTAATGTCACGCTTCCCGTGGCCTGGATCAAAGGATCTGTGGTTTAACCTCGAGGCTTTCCCTCGAGGCTTTCCCACAGGGCTGTCCCACGTGCCACCGTGGTGTGAGTCGATCCTCGGCGTGAAAGATGAGCCAGTGCAGGGCAAAGAGGTTCCTCTGGAATGGACTGAGACTTCTGGGGGACTCTTAGAATGGTGGTACGACCATGGAGTTCCTCTCGCCTTTCCTGTTGAGAGTGCCTCCTCTTGAGATGCGACGGGAACGCCGGGAATTCTTTCCCGTTGAAAGCAGGGAAAGGATCCCTCATCTCGAGCTACGAGGGGGAAACGGGGATCCTCTGGATGTGGGCGGGACCATCGTGCTTCCTCTCGAGTGGAGACGGGTATGGCGGTGAACTTCTTGAGTTGCAGCAAGGGTGTGAAAGACCCTTTCGAAGTTCCAGAGGTTAGGTGTCATTAGTCTCCAGACGCCTCATCGGAAATAGGCCTCATCCTGCCTGGAAGGGAGAACTTCCTGGATTTTCTCGAGTTGCGGCAGGTGTTCTCGAGTTACGACGGGGAACTCAGGGACCCGCCCTGGTGGCCTCAGGAGAGGCCAGTCCCCATGCGAGTTGCTAGGGGGCCTCTCGGGATTCCTCTCCCGTCGATACCCGGGCCAAAAAACTTGTGTGGAGTCAGGGCCGGAACCGAGGATTCCTCTCACGGGCTGATATGGATCTTTGGGTACTTCTGGAGTCTCGCCAGGGGAGACAGGCCTCATCTCGAGTGGGGGCATGCACGTGCGCTTTCCTTCCAGGCTTTAGCAGCAATGTCACGCTTCCCATCGCGTGGATCAAAGGATCTGTGGTTTTCCCTCGAAGCTTTCCCTCGAGGCTTTCCCACAGGGCTGTCCCACGTGTCACCGTGGTGTGAGTCGATCCTCGGCGTGAAAGATGAACCAGTGCAGGGCAAAGAGGTTCCTCTGGAATGGACTGAGACATCTGGGGGACTATTGGAATGGTGGTACAACCATGGAGTTCCTCTCGCCTTTCCTGTTGAGAGTGCCTCTTCTTGAGATGCGACGGGAACGCCGGGAATTCTTTCCCGTTGAAAGCAGGGAAAGGATCGCTCATCTCGAGCTAGGAGGGGGAAACGGGGCTCCTCTGGATGTGGGCGGGACCATCGTGCTTCCTCTCGAGTGGAGACGGGTATGGCGGTGAACTTCTTGAGTTGCAGCAAGGGTGTGAAAGACCCTTTCGAAGTTCCAGAGGTTAGGTGTCATTAGTCTCCAGACGCCTCATCGGAAATAGGCCTCATCTCGACTGGAAGGGAGAACTTCCTGGATTTTCTCGAGTTGCGGCAGGTGTTCTTTAGTTATGACGGGGACCTCAGGGACCCGCCCTGGTGGCCTCAGGAGAGGCCAGTCCCCATGCGAGTTGCTAGGGGGCCTCTCGGGATTCCTCTCCCGTCGATACCGGGGCCAAAAACCTTGTGTGGAGTCAGGGCCGGAACCGAGGATTCCTCTCAGGGGCTGACATGGATCTGTGGGTACTTCTGGAGTCTCCCCATGGGAGTCAGGCCTCGTCTCGAGTGGGGGCATGCACGTGCGCTTTCCTTCCAGGCTGTAGCAGCAATGTCACGCTTCCCGTCGCGTGGATCAAAGGATCTGTGGTTTTCCCTCGAGGCTTTCCCTCGAGGCTTTTCCACAGGGCTGTCCCACGTGCCACCGTGGTGTGAGTCGATCCTCGGCGTGAAAGATGAGCCAGTGCAGGGCAAAGAGCTTCCTCTGGAATGGACTGAGACATCTGGGGGACTCTTGGAATGGTGGTACGACCATGGAGTTCCTCTCGCCTTTCCTGTTGAGAGTGCCTCCGCTTGAGATGCGACGGGAACGCCGGGAATTCTTTCCCATTGAAAGCAGGGAAAGGATTCCTCATCTCGAGCTACGAGGGGGAAAGGGGGCTCCTCTGGATGTGGGCGGGACGATCGTGCTTCCTCTCGAGTGGAGACGGGTATGGCGGTGAACTTCTTGAGTTGCAGCAAGGGTGTGAAAGACCCTTTCGAAGTTCCAGAGGTTAGGTGTCATTAGTCTCCTGACGCCTCATCGGAAATAGGCCTTATCTCGCCTGGAAGGGGGAACTTCCTGGAATTTCTCGAGTTGTGGCAGGTGTTCTCGAGTTACGACGGGGACCTCAGGGACCCGCCCTGGTGGCCTCAGGAGAGGCCAGTCCCCATGCGACTTGCTAGGGGGCCTCTCGGGATTCCTCTCCCGTCGATACCGGGGCCAAAAACCTTGTGTGGAGTCAGGGCCGGAACCGAGGATTCCTCTCACGGGCTGACAGGGATCTTTGGGTTCTTCTGGAGTCTCCCCAGGGGAGTCAGGCCTCTTCTCGAGTCGGGGCATGCACGTGCACTTTCCTTCCAGGCTGTAGCAGCAATGTCACGCTTCCCGTGGCGTGGATCAAAGGATCTGTGGTTTTCCCTCGAGGCTTTCCCTCGAGGCTTTCCCACAGGGCTGTCCCACGTGCCACCGTGGTGTGAGTCGATCCTCGGCGTGAAAGATGAGCCAGTGCAGGGCAAAGAGCTTCCTCTGGAATGGACTGAGACATCTGGGGGACTCTTGGAATGGTGGTACGACCATGGAGTTCCTCTCGCCTTTCCTGTTGAGAGTGCCTCCTCTTGAGATGCGACGGGAACGCCGGGAATTCTTTCCCGTCGAATGCAGGGAAAGGATCCCTCATCTCGAGCTACGAGGGGGAAACGGGGCTCCTCTGGATGTGGGCGGGACCGTCGTGCTTCCTCTCGAGTGGAGACGGGTATGGTGGTGAACTTCTTGAGTTGCAGCAAGGGTGTGAAAGACCCTTTCGAAGTTCCAGAGGTTAGGTGTCATTAGTCTCCAGACGCCTCATCGGAAATAGGCCTCATCTCGCCTGGAAGGGAGAACTTCCTGGATTTTCTCGAGTTGCGGCAGGTGTTCTCGAGTTACGACGGGGACCTCAGGGACCCGCCCTGGTGGCCTCAGGAGAGGCCAGTCCACATGCGAGTTGCTAGGGGGCCTCTCGGGATTGCTCTCCCGTCGATACCGGGGCCAAAAACCTTGTGTGGAGTCAGGGCCGGAACCGAGGATTCCTCTCAGTGGCTGACATGGATCTTTGGGTACTTCTGGAGTCTCCCCAGGGGAGTCAGGCCTCGTCTCAAGTGGGGGCATGCACGTGCGCTTTCCTTCAAGGCTGTAGCAGCAATGTCACGCTTCCCGTGGCGTGAATCAAACGATCTGTGGTTTTCCCTTGAGGCTTTCCCTCGAGGCTTTCCCACAGGGCTGTCCCACGTGCCACCGTGGTGTGAGTCGATCCTCGGCGTGAAAGATGAGCCAGTGCAGGGCAAAGAGGTTCCTCTGGAATGGACTGAGACATCTGGGGGACTCTTGGAATGGTGGTACGACCATGGAGTTCCTCTCGCCTTTCCTGTTGAGAGTGCCTCCTCTTGAGATGCGACGGGAACGCCGGGAATTCTTTCCCATTGAAAGCAGGGAAAGGATCCCTCATCTCGAGCTACGAGGGGGAAACGGGGCTCCTCTGGATGTGGGCGGGACCATTGTGCTTCCTCTCGAGTGGAGACGGGTATGGCGGTGAACTTCTTGAGTTGCAGCAAGGGTGTGAAAGACCCTTTCGAAGTTCCAGAGGTTAGGTGTCATTAGTCTCCAGACGCCTCATCGGAAATAGGCCTCATCCTGCCTGGAAGTGAGAACTTCCTGGATTTTCTCGAGTTGCGGCAGGTGTTCTCGATTTACGACGGGGACCTCAGGGACCCGCCCTGGAGGCCTCAGGAGAGGCCAGTCCCCATGCGAGTTGCTAGGGGGCCTCTCGGGATTCCTCTCCCGTCGATACCCGGGCCAAAAACCTTGTGTGGAGTCAGGGCCGGAACCGAGGATTCCTCTCACGGGCTGATATGGATCTTTGGGTACTTCTGGAGTCTCGCCAGGGGAGACAGGACCCATCTCGAGTGGGGGCATGCACGTGCGCTTTCTTTCCAGGCTGTAGCAGCAATGTCACGCTTCCCATCGCGTGGATCAAAGGATCTGTGGTTATCCCTCGAGGCTTTCCCTCGAGGCTTTCCCACAGGGCTGTCCCACGTGCCACCCTGGTGTGAGTCGATCCTCGGAGTGAAAGATGAGCCAGTGCAGGGCAAAGAGGTTCCTCTGGAATGGACTGAGACATCTGGGGGACTCTTGGAATGGTGGTACGACCATGGAGTTCCTCTCGCCTTTCCTGTTGAGAGTGCCTCCTCTTGAGATGCGACGGGAACGCCGGGAATTCTTTCCCGTTGAAAGCAGGGAAAGGATCGCTCATCTCGAGCTAGGAGGGGGAAACGGGGCTCCTCTGGATGTGGGCGGGACCATCGTGCTTCCTCTAGAGTGGAGACGGGTATGGCGGTGAACTTCTTGAGTTGCAGCAAGGGTGTGAAAGACCCTTTCGAAGTTCCAGAGGTTAGGTGTCATTAGTCTCCAGACGCCTCATCGGAAATAAGCCTCATCTCGCCTGGAAGGGGGAACTTCCTGGAATTTCTCGAGTTGCGGCTGGTGTTCTCGAGTTACGACGGGGACCTCAGGGACCCGCCCTGGAGGCCTCAGGAGAGGCCAGTCCCCATGCGAGTTGCTAGGGGGCCTCTCGGGATTCCTCTCCCGTCGATACCGGGGCCAAAAACCTTGTGTGGAGTCAGGGCCGGAAACGAGGATTCCTCTCAGGGGCTGACATGGATCTTTGGGTACTTCTGGAGTCTCCCCAGGGGAGTCAGGCCTCGTCTCGAGTGGGGGCATGCACTTGCGCTTTCCTTCCAGGCTGTAGCAGCAATGTCACGCTTCCCATCGCGTGGATCAAAGGATCTGTGGTTTTCCCACAGGGCTCTCCCACGAGCCACCGTGGTGTGAGTCGATCCTCGGCGTGAAAGATGAGCCAGTGCAGGGCAAAGAGGTTCCTCTGGAATGGACTGAGACATCTGGGGGACTCTTGGAATGGTGGTACGACCATGGAGTTCCTCTCGCCTTTCCTTTGAGAGTGCCTCCTCTTGAGATGCGACGGGAATGCCGGGAATTCTTTCCCGTTGAAAGCATGGAAAGGATCCCTCATCTCGAGCTACGAGGGGGAAACGGGGCTCCTCTGGATGTGGGCGGGACCATCGTGCTTCCTCTCGAGTTGAGACGGGTGTGGCGGTGAACTTCTTGAGTTGCAGCAAGGGTGTGAAAGACCCTTTCGAAGTTCCAGAGGTTAGGTGTCATTAGTCTCCAGACGCCTCATCGGAAATAGGCCTCATCTCGCCTGGAAGGGGGAACTTCCTGGAATTTCTCGAGTTGTGGCAGGTGTTCTCGAGTTACTACGTGGACCTCAGGGACCCGCCCTGGTGGCCTCAGGAGAGGCCAGTCCCCATGCGAGTTGCTAGGGGGCCTCTCGGGATTCCTCTCCCGCCGATACCGGGGCCAAAAACCTTGTGTGGAGTCAGGGCCTGAACCGAGGATTCCTCTCAGGGGCTGACATGGATCTTTGGGTACTTCTGGAGTCTCCCCAGGGGAGTCAGGCCTCGTCTCGAGTCGGGGCATGCACGTGCACTTTCCTTCCAGGCTGTAGCAGCAATGTCACGCTTCCCATCGCGTGGATCAAAGGATCTGTGGTTTTCCCTCGAGGCTTTCCCTCGAGGCTTTCCCACAGGGCTGTCCCACGTGCCACCGAGGTGTGAGTCGATCCTCGGCGTGAAAGATGAGCCAGTGCAGGGCAAAGAGGTTCCTCTGGAATGGACTGAGACATCTGGGGGACTCTTGGAATGGTGGTACGACCATGGAGTTCCTCTCGCCTTTCCTGTTGAGAGTGCCTCCTCTTGAGATGCGACGGGAACGCCGGGAATTCTTTCCCGTTGAAAGCAGGGAAAGGATCGCTCATCTCGAGCTAGGAGGGGGAAACGGGGCTCCTCTGGATGTGGGCGGGACCATCGTGCTTCCTCTCGAGTGCAGACGGGTATGGCGGTGAACTTCTTGAGTTGCAGCAAGGGTGTGAAAGACCCTTTCGAAGTTCCAGAGGTTAGGTGTCATTAGTCTCCAGACGCCTCATCGGAAATAGGCCTCATCTCGCCTGGAAGGGAGAACTTCCTGGATTTTCTCGAGTTGCGGCAGGTGTTCTCGAGTTACGACGGGGACCTCAGGGACCCGCCCTGGTGGCCTCAGGAGAGGCCAGTCCCCATGCGAGTTGCTAAGGGGCCTCTCGGGATTCCTCTCCCGTCGATAACGGAGCCAAAAACCTTCTGTGGAGTCAGGGCCGGAACCGAGGATTCCTCTCAGGGGCTGACATGGATCTTTGGGTACTTCTGGAGTCTCGCCAGGGGAGACAGGCCTCATCTCCAGTGGGGGCATGCACGTGCGCTTTCCTTCCAGGCTGTAGCAGCAATGTCACGCTTCCCATCGAGTGGATCAAAGGATCTGTGGTTTTCCCTCGAGGCTTTCCCTCGAGGCTTTCCCACAGGGCTGTCCCACGTGCCACCGTGGTGTGAGTCGATCCTCGGCGTGAAAGATGAGCCAGTGCAGGGCAAAGAGCTTCCTCTGGAATGGACTGAGACATCTGGGGGACTCTTGGAATGGTGGTACGACCATGGAGTTCCTCTCGCCTTTCCTGTTGAGAGTGCCTCCTCTTGAGATGCGACGGGAACGCCGGGAATTCTTTCCCGTTGAAAGCAGGGAAAGGATCCCTCATCTCGAGCTACGAGGGGGAAACGGGGCTCCTCTGGATGTGGGCGGGACTATCGTGCTTCCTCTCGAGTGGAGACGGGTATGGCGGTGAACTTCTTGAGTTGCAGCAAGGGTGTGAAAGACCCTTTCGAAGTTCCAGAGGTTAGGTGTCATTAGTCTCCAGACGCCTCATCGGAAATAGGCCTCATCTCGCCTGGAAGGGAGAACTTCCTGGATTTTCTCGAGTTGCGGCAGGTGTTCTCGAGTTACGACGGGGACCTCAGGGACCCGCCCTGGTGGCCTCAGGAGAGGCCAGTCCCCATGCGAGTTGCTAGGGGGCCTCTCGGGATTCCTCTCCCATCGATACCGGGGCCAAAAACCTTGTGTGGAGTCAGGGCCGGAACCGAGGATTCCTCTCAGTGGCTGACATGGATCTTTGGGTACTTCTGGAGTCTCCCCAGGGGAGTCAGGCCTCGTCTCGAGTGGGGGCATGCACGTGCGCTTTCCTTCAAGGCTGTAGCAGCAATGTCACGCTTCCCGTGGCGTGAATCAAAGGATCTGTGGTTTTCCCTCGAGGCTTTCCCTCGAGGCTTTCCCACAGGGCTGTCCCACGTGCCACCGTGGTGTGAGTCGATCCTCGGCGTGAAAGATGAGCCAGTGCAGGGAAAGAGGTTCCTCTTGAATGGACTGAGACATCTGGGGGACTCTTGGAATGGTGGTAAGACCATGGAGTTCCTCTCGCCTTTCCTGTTGAGAGTGCCTCCTCTTGAGATGCGAAGGGAACGCCGGGAATTCTTTCCCGTTGAAAGCAGGGAAAGAATCCCTCATCTCGAGCTACGAGGGGGAAACGGGGCTCCTCTGGATGTGGGCGGGACCATCGTGCTTCCTCTCGAGTGGAGACGGGTATGGCGGTGAACTTCTTGAGTTGCAGCAAGGGTGTGAAAGACCCTTTCGAAGTTCCAGAGGTTAGGTGTCATTAGTCTCCAGACGCCTCATCGGAAATAGGCCTCATCTCGCCTGGAAGGGAGAACTTCCTGGATTTTCTCGAGTTGCGGCAGGTGTTCTCGAGTTACGACGGGGACCTCAGGGACCCGCCCTGGTGGCCTCAGGAGAGGCCAGTTCCCATGCGAGTTGCTAGGGGCCCTCTCGGGATTCCTCTCCCGTCGATACCCGGGCCAAAAACCTTGTGTGGAGTCAGGGCCGGAACCGAGGATTCCTCTCACGGGCTGAAATGGATCTTTGGGTACTTCTGGAGTCTCGCCAGGGGAGACAGGCCTCATCTCGAGTGGGGGCATGCACGTGCGCTTTCCTTCCAGGCTGTAGCAGCAATGTCACGCTTCCCATCGCGTGGATCAAAGGATCTGTGGTTTTCCCTCGAGGCTTTCCCTCGAGGCTTTCCCACAGGGCTGTCCCACGTGCCACCGTGGTGTGAGTCGATCCTCGGCGTGAAAGATGAGCCAGTGCAGGGCAAAGAGGTTCCTCTGGAATGGACTGAGACATCTGGGGGACACTTGGAATGGTGGTAAGACCATGGAGTTCCCCTCGCCTTTCCTGTTGAGAGTGCCTCCTCTTGAGATGCGACGGGAACGCCAGGAATTCTTTCCCGTTGAAAGCAGGGAAAGGATCGCTCATCTCGAGCTAGGAGGGGGAAAGGGGGCTCCTCTGGATGTGGGCGGGACGATCGTGCTTCCTCTCGAGTGGAGACGGGTATGGCGGTGAACTTCTTGAGTTGCAGCAAGGGTGTGAAAGACCCTTTCGAAGTTCCAGAGTTTAGGTGTCATTAGTCTCCAGACGCCTCATCGGAAATAGGACTCATCTCGCCTGGAAGGGAGAACTTCCTGGATTTTCTCGAGTTGCGGCAGGTGTTCTCGAGTTACGACGGGGACCTCAGGGACCCGCCCTGGTGGCCTCAGGAGAGGCCAGTCCCCAGGCGAGTTGCTAGGGGGCCTCTCGGGATTCCTCTCCCGTCGATACCGGGGCCAAAATCCTTGTGTGGAGTCAGGGCCGGAAACGAGGATTCCTCTCAGGGGCTGACATGGATCTTTGGGTACTTCTGGAGTCTCCCCAGGGGAGTCAGGCCTCGGCTCGAGTGGGGCCATGCACGTGCGCTTTCCTTCCAGGCTGTAGCAGCAATGTCACGCTTCCCATCGCGTGGATCAAAGGATCTGTGGTTTTCCCTCGAGGCTTTCCCTCGAGTCTTTCCCACAGGGCTGTCCCACGTGCCACCGTGGTGTGAGTCGATCCTCGGCGTGAAAGATGAGCCAGTGCAGGGCAAAGAGGTTCCTCTGGAATGGACTGAGACATCTGGGGGACTCTTGGAATGGTGGTACGACCATGGAGTTCCTCTCGCCTTTTCTGTTGAGAGTGCCTCCTCTTGAGAAGCGACGGGAACGCCTGGAATTCTTTCCCATTGAAAGCAGGGAAAGGATCGCTCATCTCGAGCTACGAGGGGGAAACGGGGCTCCTCTGGATGTGGGCGGGACCATCGTGCTTCCTCTAGAGTGGAGACGGGTATGGCGGTGAACTTCTTGAGTTGCAGCAAGGGTGTGAAAGTCCCTTTCGAAGTTCCAGATTTTAGGTGTCATTAGTCTCCAGACGCCTCATCGGAAATAGGCCTCATCTCGCCTGGAAGGGAGAACTTCCTGGATTTTCTCGAGTTGCGGCAGGTGTTCTCGAGTTACGACGGGGACCTCAGGGACCCGCCCTGGTGGCCTCAGGAGAGGCCAGTCCCCATGCGAGTTTCTAGGGGGCCTCTCGGGATTCCTCTCCCGTCGATACCCGGGCCAAAAACCTTGTGTGAAGTCAGGGCCGGAACCGAGGATTCCTCTCACGGGCTGATATGGATCTTTGGGTACTTCTGGAGTCTCGCCAGGGGAGACAGGCCTTATCTCGAGTGGGTGCATGCACGTGCGCTTTCCTTCCAGGCTGTAGCAGCAATGTCACGCTTCCCATCGCCTGGATCATAGGATCTGTGGTTTTCCCTCGAGGCTTTCCCTCGAGGCTTTCCCACAGGGCTGTCCCACGTGCCACCGTGGTGTGAGTCGATCCTCGGCGTGAAAGATGAGCCAGTGCAGGGCAAAGAGGTTCCTCTGAAATGGACTGTGACATCTGGGGGACTCTTGGAATGGTGGTACGACCATGGAGTTCCTCTCGCCTTTCCTGTTGAGAGTGCCTCCTCTTGAGATGCGACGGGAACGCCGGGAATGCTTTCCCGTTGAAAGCAGGGAAAGGATCGCTCATCTCGAGCTAGGAGGGGGAAACGGGGCTCCTCTGGATGTGGGCGGGACCATCGTGCTTCCTCTAGAGTGGAGACGGGTATGGCGGTGAACTTCTTGAGTTGCAGCAAGGGTGTGAAAGACCCTTTCGAAGTTCCAGAGGTTAGGTGTCATTAGTCTCCAGACGCCTCATCGGAAATAGGCCTCATCTCGCCTGGAAGGGAGAACTTCCTGGATTTTCTCGAGTTGCGGCAGGTGTTCTCGAGTTACGACGGGGACCTCAGGGACCCGCCCTGGTGGCCTCAGGAGAGGCCAGTCCCCATGCGAGTTGCTAGGGGGCCTCTCGGGATTCCTCTCCCGTCGATACCGGGGCCAAAAACCTTGTGTGGAGTCACGGCCGGAACCGAAGATTCCTCTCAGGGGCTGACATGGATCTTTCGGTACTTCTGGAGACTCCCCATGGGAGTATGGCCTCGTCTCGAGTGGGGGCATGCACGTGCGCTTTCCTTCCAGGCTGTAGCAGCAATGTCACGCTTCCCGTGGCGTGGATCAAAGGATCTGTGGTTTTCCCTCGAGGCTTTCCCTCGAGGCTTTCCCACAGGGCTGTCCCAATTGCCACCGTGGTGTGAGTCGATCCTCGGCGTGAAAGATGAGCCAGTGCAGGGCAAAGAGGTTCCTCTGGAATGGACTGAGACATCTGGGGGACTCTTGGAATGGTGGTACGACCATGGAGTTCCCCTCGCCTTTCCTGTTGAGAGTGCCTCCTCTTGAGATGTGACGGGAACGCCAGGAATTCTTTCCCGTTGAAAGCAGGGAAAGGATCCCTCATCTCGAGCTACGAGGGGGAAACGGGGCTCCTCTGGATGTGGGCGGGACCATCGTGCTTCCTCTCGAGTGGAGACGGGTGTGGCGGTGAACTTCTTGAGTTGCAGCAAGGGTGTGAAAGACCCTTTCGAAGTTCCAGAGGTTAGGTGTCATTAGTCTCCAGACGCCTCATCGGAAATAGGCCTCATCTCGCCTGGAAGGGGGAACTTCCTGGAATTTCTCGAGTTGTGGCAGGTGTTCTCGAGTTACGACGGGGACCTCAGGGACCCGCCCTGGTGCCCTCAGGAGAGGCCAGTCCCCATGCGAGTTGCTAGGGGGCCTCTCGGGATTCCTCTCCCGTCGATACCGGGGCAAAAACCTTGTGTGGTGTCAAGGCCGAACCGAGGATTTCTCTCAGGGGCTGACATGGGTCTTTGGGTACTTCTGGAGTCTCCCCAGGGGAGTCAGGCCTTGTCTCGAGTCGGGGCATGCACGTGCGCTTTCCTTCCAGGCTGTAGCAGCAATGTCACGCTTCCCGTGGCGTGGATCAAAGGATCTGTGGTTTTCCCTCGAGGCTTTCCCTCGAGGCTTTCCCACAGGGCTGTCCCACGTGCCACCGTGGTGTGAGTCGATCCTCGGCGTGAAAGATGAGCCAGTGTAGGGCAAAGAGGTTCCTCTGGAATGGACTGAGACATCTGGGGGACTCTTGGAATTGTGGTACGACCATGGAGTTCTTCTCGCCTTTCCTGTTGAGAGTGTCTCCTCTTGAGATGCGACGGGAACGCCGGGAATTCTTTCCCGTTGAAAGCAGGGAAAGGATCCCTCATCTCGAGCTACGAGGGGAAACGGGGCTCCTCTGGATGTGGGCGGGACTATCGTGCTTCCTCTCGAGTGGAGACGGGTATGGCGGTGAACTTCTTGAGTTGCAGCAAGGGTGTGAAAGACCCTTTCGAAGTTCCAGAGGTTAGGTGTCATTAGTCTCCAGACGCCTCATCGGAAATAGGCCTCATCTCGCCTGGAAGGGAGAACTTCCTGGATTTTCTCGAGTTTCGGCAGGTGTTCTTGAGTTACGACGGGGACCTCAGGGACCCGCCCTGGTGGCCTCAGAAGAGGCCGGTCCCCATGCGAGTTGCTAGGGGGCCTCTCGGTATTCCTCTCCCATCGATACCGGGGCCAAAAACCTTGTGTGGAGTTAGGGCCGCAACCGAGGATTCCTTTCAGTGGCTGATATGGATCTTTGGGTACTTCTGGAGTCTCGCCAGGGGAGACAGGCCTCATCTCGAGTGGGGGCATGCACGTGCGCTTTCCTTCCAAGCTGTAGCAGCAATGTCACGCTTCCCATCGCGTGGATCAAAGGATCTGTGGTTTTCCCTCGAGGCTTTCCCACAGGGCTGTCCCACGTGCCACCGTGGTGTGAGTCGATCCTCGGCGTGAAAGATGAGCCAGTGCAGGGCAAAGAGGTTCCTCTGGAATGGACTGAGACATCTGGGGGACTCTTGAAATGGTGGTACGACCATGCAGTTCCTCTCGCCTTTCTTGTTGAGAGTGCCTCCTCTTGAGATGTGACGGGAACGCCGGGAATTCTTTCCCGTTGAAAGCAGGGAAAGGATCCCTCATCTCGAGCTACGAGGGGGAAACGGGGCTCCTCTGGATGTGGGCGGGACCATCGTGCTTCCTCTCGAGTGGAGACGGGTATGGCGGTTAACTTCTTGAGTGGCAGAAAGGGTGTGAAAGACCCTTTCGAAGTTCCAGAGGTTAGGTGTCATTAGTCTCTAGACGCCTGATCGGAAATAGGCCTCATCTCGCATGGAAGGGAGAAATTCCTGGATTTTCTCGAGTTGCGGCAGGTGTTCTCGAGTTACGACGGGGACCACAGGGACCCGCCCTGATGGACTCAGGAGAGGCCAGTCCCCATGCGAGTTGCTAGGGGGCCTCTCGGGATTCCTCTCCCGTCGATACCGGGGCCAAACACCTTGTGTGGAGTCAGGGCCGGAACCGAGGATTCCTCTCAGGGGCTGACATGGATGTTTGGGTACTTCTGGAGTCTCCCCAGGGGAGTCAGGCCTCGGCTCGAGTGGGGGCATGCACGTGCGCTTTCCTTCCAGGCTGTAGCAGCAATGTCACGCTTCCCGTGGCGTGGATCAAAGGATCTGTGGTTTTCCCTCGAGGCTTTCCCTCGAGGGTTTCCCACTGGGCTGTCCCACGTGCCACCGTGGTGTGAGTCGATCCTCGGCGTGAAAGATGAGCCAGTGCAGGGCAAAGAGGTTCCTCTGGAATGGACTGAGACATCTGGGGGACTCTTGGAATGGTGGTAAGACCATGGAGTTCCTCTCGCCTTTCCTGTTTAGAGTGCCTCCTCTTGAGATGCGACGGGAACGCCGGGAATTCTTTCCCGTTGAAAGCAGGGAAAGGATCGCTCATCTCGAGCTAGGAGGGGGAAAGGGGGCTCCTCTGGATGTGGGCGGGACGATCGTGCTTCCTCTCGAGTGGAGACGGGTATGGCGGTGAACTTCTTGAGTTGCAGCAAGGGTGTGAAAGACCCTTTCGAAGTTCCAGAGGTTAGGTGTCATTAGTCTCCAGACGCCTGATCGGAAATAGGCCTCATCTCGCCTGGAAGGGAGAAATTCCTGGATTTTCTCGAGTTGCGGCAGGTGTTCTCGAGTTACGACGGGGACCACAGGGACCCGCCCTGATGGCCTCAGGAGAGGCCAGTCCCCATGCGAGTTGCTAGGGGGCCTCTCGGGATTCCTCTCCCGTCGATACCGGGGCCAAAAACCTTGTGTGGAATCAGGGCCGGAACCGAGGATTCTTCTCAGGGGCTGACATGGATGTTTGGGTACTTCTGGAGTCGCCCCAGGGGAGTCAGGCCTCGGCTCGAGTGGGGGCATGCACGTGCGCTTTCCTTCCAGGCTCTAGCAGCAATGTCACGCTTCCCGTGGCGTGGATCAAAGGAACTGTGGTTTTCCCTCGAGGCTTTCCCTCGAGGCTTTCCCACTGGGCTGTCCCACGTGCCACCGTGGTGTGAGTCGATCCTCGGCGTGAAAGATGAGCCAGTACAGGGCAAAGAGGTTCCTCTGGAATGGACTGAGACATCTGGGGGACTCTTGGAATGGTGGTAAGACCATGGAGTTACTCTCGCCTTTCCTGTTGAGAGTGCCTCCTCTTGAGATGCGACGGGAACGCCGGGAATTCTTTCCCGTTGAAAGCAGGGAAAGGATCGCTCATCTCGAGCTAGGAGGGGGAACGGGGGCTCCTCTGGATGTGGGCGGGACGATCGTGCTTCCTCTCGAGTGGAGACGGGTATGGCGGTGAACTTCTTGAGTTGCAGCAAGGGTGTGAAAGACCCTTTCGAAGTTCCAGAGGTTAGGTGTCATTAGTCTCCAGACGCCTCATCGGAAATAGGCCTCATCTCGCCTGGAAGGGAGAACTTCCTGGATTTTCTCGAGTTGCGGCAGGTGTTCTCGAGTTACGACGGGGACCTCAGGGACCCGCCCTGGTGGCCTCAGGAGAGGCCAGTCCCCATGCGAGTTGCTAGGGGGCCTCTCGGGATTCCTCTCCCATCGATACCGGGGCCAAAAACCTTGTGTGGAGTCAGGGCCGGAACCGAGGATTCCTCTCAGTGGCTGACATGGATCTTTGGGTACTTCTGGAGTCTCCCCAGGGGAGTCAGGCCTCGTCTCGAGTGGGGGCATGCACGTGCGCTTTCCTTCAAGGCTGTAGCAGCAATGTCACGCTTCCCGTGGCGTGAATCAAAGGATCTGTGGTTTTCCCTCGAGGCTTTCCCTCGAGGCTTTCCCACAGGGCTGTCCCACGTGCCACCGTGGTGTGAGTCGATCCTCGGCGTGAAAGATGAGCCAGTGCAGGGAAAGAGGTTCCTCTTGAATGGACTGAGACATCTGGGGGACTCTTGGAATGGTGGTAAGACCATGGAGTTCCTCTCGCCTTTCCTGTTGAGAGTGCCTCCTCTTGAGATGCGAAGGGAACGCCGGGAATTCTTTCCCGTTGAAAGCAGGGAAAGAATCCCTCATCTCGAGCTACGAGGGGGAAACGGGGCTCCTCTGGATGTGGGCGGGACCATCGTGCTTCCTCTCGAGTGGAGACGGGTATGGCGGTGAACTTCTTGAGTTGCAGCAAGGGTGTGAAAGACCCTTTCGAAGTTCCAGAGGTTAGGTGTCATTAGTCTCCAGACGCCTCATCGGAAATAGGCCTCATCTCGCCTGGAAGGGAGAACTTCCTGGATTTTCTCGAGTTGCGGCAGGTGTTCTCGAGTTACGACGGGGACCTCAGGGACCCGCCCTGGTGGCCTCAGGAGAGGCCAGTTCCCATGCGAGTTGCTAGGGGCCCTCTCGGGATTCCTCTCCCGTCGATACCCGGGCCAAAAACCTTGTGTGGAGTCAGGGCCGGAACCGAGGATTCCTCTCACGGGCTGAAATGGATCTTTGGGTACTTCTGGAGTCTCGCCAGGGGAGACAGGCCTCATCTCGAGTGGGGGCATGCACGTGCGCTTTCCTTCCAGGCTGTAGCAGCAATGTCACGCTTCCCATCGCGTGGATCAAAGGATCTGTGGTTTTCCCTCGAGGCTTTCCCTCGAGGCTTTCCCACAGGGCTGTCCCACGTGCCACCGTGGTGTGAGTCGATCCTCGGCGTGAAAGATGAGCCAGTGCAGGGCAAAGAGGTTCCTCTGGAATGGACTGAGACATCTGGGGGACTCTTGGAATGGTGGTAAGACCATGGAGTTCCCCTCGCCTTTCCTGTTGAGAGTGCCTCCTCTTGAGATGCGACGGGAACGCCAGGAATTCTTTCCCGTTGAAAGCAGGGAAAGGATCGCTCATCTCGAGCTAGGAGGGGGAAAGGGGGCTCCTCTGGATGTGGGCGGGACGATCGTGCTTCCTCTCGAGTGGAGACGGGTATGGCGGTGAACTTCTTGAGTTGCAGCAAGGGTGTGAAAGACCCTTTCGAAGTTCCAGAGTTTAGGTGTCATTAGTCTCCAGACGCCTCATCGGAAATAGGACTCATCTCGCCTGGAAGGGAGAACTTCCTGGATTTTCTCGAGTTGCGGCAGGTGTTCTCGAGTTACGACGGGGACCTCAGGGACCCGCCCTGGTGGCCTCAGGAGAGGCCAGTCCCCAGGCGAGTTGCTAGGGGGCCTCTCGGGATTCCTCTCCCGTCGATACCGGGGCCAAAATCCTTGTGTGGAGTCAGGGCCGGAAACGAGGATTCCTCTCAGGGGCTGACATGGATCTTTGGGTACTTCTGGAGTCTCCCCAGGGGAGTCAGGCCTCGGCTCGAGTGGGGCCATGCACGTGCGCTTTCCTTCCAGGCTGTAGCAGCAATGTCACGCTTCCCATCGCGTGGATCAAAGGATCTGTGGTTTTCCCTCGAGGCTTTCCCTCGAGTCTTTCCCACAGGGCTGTCCCACGTGCCACCGTGGTGTGAGTCGATCCTCGGCGTGAAAGATGAGCCAGTGCAGGGCAAAGAGGTTCCTCTGGAATGGACTGAGACATCTGGGGGACTCTTGGAATGGTGGTACGACCATGGAGTTCCTCTCGCCTTTTCTGTTGAGAGTGCCTCCTCTTGAGAAGCGACGGGAACGCCTGGAATTCTTTCCCATTGAAAGCAGGGAAAGGATCGCTCATCTCGAGCTACGAGGGGGAAACGGGGCTCCTCTGGATGTGGGCGGGACCATCGTGCTTCCTCTAGAGTGGAGACGGGTATGGCGGTGAACTTCTTGAGTTGCAGCAAGGGTGTGAAAGTCCCTTTCGAAGTTCCAGATTTTAGGTGTCATTAGTCTCCAGACGCCTCATCGGAAATAGGCCTCATCTCGCCTGGAAGGGAGAACTTCCTGGATTTTCTCGAGTTGCGGCAGGTGTTCTCGAGTTACGACGGGGACCTCAGGGACCCGCCCTGGTGGCCTCAGGAGAGGCCAGTCCCCATGCGAGTTTCTAGGGGGCCTCTCGGGATTCCTCTCCCGTCGATACCCGGGCCAAAAACCTTGTGTGAAGTCAGGGCCGGAACCGAGGATTCCTCTCACGGGCTGATATGGATCTTTGGGTACTTCTGGAGTCTCGCCAGGGGAGACAGGCCTTATCTCGAGTGGGTGCATGCACGTGCGCTTTCCTTCCAGGCTGTAGCAGCAATGTCACGCTTCCCATCGCCTGGATCATAGGATCTGTGGTTTTCCCTCGAGGCTTTCCCTCGAGGCTTTCCCACAGGGCTGTCCCACGTGCCACCGTGGTGTGAGTCGATCCTCGGCGTGAAAGATGAGCCAGTGCAGGGCAAAGAGGTTCCTCTGAAATGGACTGTGACATCTGGGGGACTCTTGGAATGGTGGTACGACCATGGAGTTCCTCTCGCCTTTCCTGTTGAGAGTGCCTCCTCTTGAGATGCGACGGGAACGCCGGGAATGCTTTCCCGTTGAAAGCAGGGAAAGGATCGCTCATCTCGAGCTAGGAGGGGGAAACGGGGCTCCTCTGGATGTGGGCGGGACCATCGTGCTTCCTCTAGAGTGGAGACGGGTATGGCGGTGAACTTCTTGAGTTGCAGCAAGGGTGTGAAAGACCCTTTCGAAGTTCCAGAGGTTAGGTGTCATTAGTCTCCAGACGCCTCATCGGAAATAGGCCTCATCTCGCCTGGAAGGGAGAACTTCCTGGATTTTCTCGAGTTGCGGCAGGTGTTCTCGAGTTACGACGGGGACCTCAGGGACCCGCCCTGGTGGCCTCAGGAGAGGCCAGTCCCCATGCGAGTTGCTAGGGGGCCTCTCGGGATTCCTCTCCCGTCGATACCGGGGCCAAAAACCTTGTGTGGAGTCACGGCCGGAACCGAAGATTCCTCTCAGGGGCTGACATGGATCTTTCGGTACTTCTGGAGACTCCCCATGGGAGTATGGCCTCGTCTCGAGTGGGGGCATGCACGTGCGCTTTCCTTCCAGGCTGTAGCAGCAATGTCACGCTTCCCGTGGCGTGGATCAAAGGATCTGTGGTTTTCCCTCGAGGCTTTCCCTCGAGGCTTTCCCACAGGGCTGTCCCAATTGCCACCGTGGTGTGAGTCGATCCTCGGCGTGAAAGATGAGCCAGTGCAGGGCAAAGAGGTTCCTCTGGAATGGACTGAGACATCTGGGGGACTCTTGGAATGGTGGTACGACCATGGAGTTCCCCTCGCCTTTCCTGTTGAGAGTGCCTCCTCTTGAGATGTGACGGGAACGCCAGGAATTCTTTCCCGTTGAAAGCAGGGAAAGGATCCCTCATCTCGAGCTACGAGGGGGAAACGGGGCTCCTCTGGATGTGGGCGGGACCATCGTGCTTCCTCTCGAGTGGAGACGGGTGTGGCGGTGAACTTCTTGAGTTGCAGCAAGGGTGTGAAAGACCCTTTCGAAGTTCCAGAGGTTAGGTGTCATTAGTCTCCAGACGCCTCATCGGAAATAGGCCTCATCTCGCCTGGAAGGGGGAACTTCCTGGAATTTCTCGAGTTGTGGCAGGTGTTCTCGAGTTACGACGGGGACCTCAGGGACCCGCCCTGGTGCCCTCAGGAGAGGCCAGTCCCCATGCGAGTTGCTAGGGGGCCTCTCGGGATTCCTCTCCCGTCGATACCGGGGCAAAAACCTTGTGTGGTGTCAAGGCCGAACCGAGGATTTCTCTCAGGGGCTGACATGGGTCTTTGGGTACTTCTGGAGTCTCCCCAGGGGAGTCAGGCCTTGTCTCGAGTCGGGGCATGCACGTGCGCTTTCCTTCCAGGCTGTAGCAGCAATGTCACGCTTCCCGTGGCGTGGATCAAAGGATCTGTGGTTTTCCCTCGAGGCTTTCCCTCGAGGCTTTCCCACAGGGCTGTCCCACGTGCCACCGTGGTGTGAGTCGATCCTCGGCGTGAAAGATGAGCCAGTGTAGGGCAAAGAGCTTCCTCTGGAATGGACTGAGACATCTGGGGGACTCTTGGAATTGTGGTACGACCATGGAGTTCTTCTCGCCTTTCCTGTTGAGAGTGTCTCCTCTTGAGATGCGACGGGAACGCCGGGAATTCTTTCCCGTTGAAAGCAGGGAAAGGATCCCTCATCTCGAGCTACGAGGGGAAACGGGGCTCCTCTGGATGTGGGCGGGACTATCGTGCTTCCTCTCGAGTGGAGACGGGTATGGCGGTGAACTTCTTGAGTTGCAGCAAGGGTGTGAAAGACCCTTTCGAAGTTCCAGAGGTTAGGTGTCATTAGTCTCCAGACGCCTCATCGGAAATAGGCCTCATCTCGCCTGGAAGGGAGAACTTCCTGGATTTTCTCGAGTTTCGGCAGGTGTTCTTGAGTTACGACGGGGACCTCAGGGACCCGCCCTGGTGGCCTCAGAAGAGGCCGGTCCCCATGCGAGTTGCTAGGGGGCCTCTCGGTATTCCTCTCCCATCGATACCGGGGCCAAAAACCTTGTGTGGAGTTAGGGCCGCAACCGAGGATTCCTTTCAGTGGCTGATATGGATCTTTGGGTACTTCTGGAGTCTCGCCAGGGGAGACAGGCCTCATCTCGAGTGGGGGCATGCACGTGCGCTTTCCTTCCAAGCTGTAGCAGCAATGTCACGCTTCCCATCGCGTGGATCAAAGGATCTGTGGTTTTCCCTCGAGGCTTTCCCACAGGGCTGTCCCACGTGCCACCGTGGTGTGAGTCGATCCTCGGCGTGAAAGATGAGCCAGTGCAGGGCAAAGAGGTTCCTCTGGAATGGACTGAGACATCTGGGGGACTCTTGAAATGGTGGTACGACCATGCAGTTCCTCTCGCCTTTCTTGTTGAGAGTGCCTCCTCTTGAGATGTGACGGGAACGCCGGGAATTCTTTCCCGTTGAAAGCAGGGAAAGGATCCCTCATCTCGAGCTACGAGGGGGAAACGGGGCTCCTCTGGATGTGGGCGGGACCATCGTGCTTCCTCTCGAGTGGAGACGGGTATGGCGGTTAACTTCTTGAGTGGCAGAAAGGGTGTGAAAGACCCTTTCGAAGTTCCAGAGGTTAGGTGTCATTAGTCTCTAGACGCCTGATCGGAAATAGGCCTCATCTCGCATGGAAGGGAGAAATTCCTGGATTTTCTCGAGTTGCGGCAGGTGTTCTCGAGTTACGACGGGGACCACAGGGACCCGCCCTGATGGACTCAGGAGAGGCCAGTCCCCATGCGAGTTGCTAGGGGGCCTCTCGGGATTCCTCTCCCGTCGATACCGGGGCCAAACACCTTGTGTGGAGTCAGGGCCGGAACCGAGGATTCCTCTCAGGGGCTGACATGGATGTTTGGGTACTTCTGGAGTCTCCCCAGGGGAGTCAGGCCTCGGCTCGAGTGGGGGCATGCACGTGCGCTTTCCTTCCAGGCTGTAGCAGCAATGTCACGCTTCCCGTGGCGTGGATCAAAGGATCTGTGGTTTTCCCTCGAGGCTTTCCCTCGAGGGTTTCCCACTGGGCTGTCCCACGTGCCACCGTGGTGTGAGTCGATCCTCGGCGTGAAAGATGAGCCAGTGCAGGGCAAAGAGGTTCCTCTGGAATGGACTGAGACATCTGGGGGACTCTTGGAATGGTGGTAAGACCATGGAGTTCCTCTCGCCTTTCCTGTTTAGAGTGCCTCCTCTTGAGATGCGACGGGAACGCCGGGAATTCTTTCCCGTTGAAAGCAGGGAAAGGATCGCTCATCTCGAGCTAGGAGGGGGAAAGGGGGCTCCTCTGGATGTGGGCGGGACGATCGTGCTTCCTCTCGAGTGGAGACGGGTATGGCGGTGAACTTCTTGAGTTGCAGCAAGGGTGTGAAAGACCCTTTCGAAGTTCCAGAGGTTAGGTGTCATTAGTCTCCAGACGCCTGATCGGAAATAGGCCTCATCTCGCCTGGAAGGGAGAAATTCCTGGATTTTCTCGAGTTGCGGCAGGTGTTCTCGAGTTACGACGGGGACCACAGGGACCCGCCCTGATGGCCTCAGGAGAGGCCAGTCCCCATGCGAGTTGCTAGGGGGCCTCTCGGGATTCCTCTCCCGTCGATACCGGGGCCAAAAACCTTGTGTGGAATCAGGGCCGGAACCGAGGATTCTTCTCAGGGGCTGACATGGATGTTTGGGTACTTCTGGAGTCGCCCCAGGGGAGTCAGGCCTCGGCTCGAGTGGGGGCATGCACGTGCGCTTTCCTTCCAGGCTCTAGCAGCAATGTCACGCTTCCCGTGGCGTGGATCAAAGGAACTGTGGTTTTCCCTCGAGGCTTTCCCTCGAGGCTTTCCCACTGGGCTGTCCCACGTGCCACCGTGGTGTGAGTCGATCCTCGGCGTGAAAGATGAGCCAGTACAGGGCAAAGAGGTTCCTCTGGAATGGACTGAGACATCTGGGGGACTCTTGGAATGGTGGTAAGACCATGGAGTTACTCTCGCCTTTCCTGTTGAGAGTGCCTCCTCTTGAGATGCGACGGGAACGCCGGGAATTCTTTCCCGTTGAAAGCAGGGAAAGGATCGCTCATCTCGAGCTAGGAGGGGGAACGGGGGCTCCTCTGGATGTGGGCGGGACGATCGTGCTTCCTCTCGAGTGGAGACGGGTATGGCGGTGAACTTCTTGAGTTGCAGCAAGGGTGTGAAAGACCCTTTCGAAGTTCCAGAGTTTAGGTGTCATTAGTCTCCAGACGCCTCATCGGAAATAGGACTCATCTCGCCTGGAAGGGAGAACTTCCTGGATTTTCTCGAGTTGCGGCAGGTGTTCTCGAGTTACGACGGGGACATCAGGGACCCGCCCTGGTGGCCTCAGGAGAGGCCTGTCCCCAGGCGAGTTGCTAGGGGGCCTCTCGGGATTCCTCTCCCGTCGATACCGGGGCCAAAATCCTTGTGTGGAGTCAGGGCCGGAAACGAGGATTCCTCTCAGGGGCTGACATGGATCTTTGGGTACTTCTGGAGTCTCCCCAGGGGAGTCAGGCCTCGGCTCGAGTGGGGCCATGCACGTGCGCTTTCCTTCCAGGCTGTAGCAGCAATGTAACGCTTCCCATCGCGTGGATCAAAGGATCTGTGGTTTTCCCTCGAGGCTTTCCCTCGAGTCTTTCCCACAGGGCTGTCCCACGTGCCACCGTGGTGTGAGTCGATCCTCGGCGTGAAAGATGAGCCAGTGCAGGGCTAAAGAGGTTCCTCTGGAATGGACTGAGACATCTGGGGGACTCTTGGAATGGTGGTACGACCATGGAGTTCCTCTCGCCTTTCCTGTTGAGAGTGCCTCCTCTTGAGATGCGACGGGAACGCCAGGAATTCTTTCCCGTTGAAAGCAGGGAAAGGATCCCTCATCTCGAGCTACGAGGGGGAAACGGGGCTCCTCTGGATGTGGGCGGGACCATCGTGCTTCCTCTCGAGTGGAGACGGGTGTGGCGGTGAACTTCTTGAGTTGCAGCAAGGGTGTGAAAGACCCTTTCGAAGTTCCAGAGGTTAGGTGTCATTAGTCTCCAGACGCCTCATCGGAAATAGGCCTCATCTCGCCTGGAAGGGGGAACTTCCTGGAATTTCTCGAGTTGTGGCAGGTGTTCTCGAGTTACGACGGGGACCTCAGGGACCCGCCCTGGTGGCCTCAGGAGAGGCCAGTCCCCATGCGAGTTGCTAGGGGGCCTCTCGGGATTCCTCTCCCGTCGATACCGGGGCAAAAACCTTGTGTGGAGTCAGGGCCGGAACCGAGGATTCCTCTCAGGGGCTGACATGGATCTTTGGGTACTTCTGGAGTCTCCCCAGGGGAGTCAGGCCTCGTCTCGAGTCGGGGCATGCACGTGCACTTTCCTTTCAGGCTGTAGCAGCAATGTCACGCTTCCCGTGGCGTGGATCAAAGGATCTGTGGTTTTCCCTCGAGGCTTTCCCTCGAGGCTTTCCCACAGGGCTGTCCCACGTGCCACCGTGGTGTGAGTCGATCCTCGGCGTGAAAGATGAGCCAGTGCAGGGCAAAGAGGTTCCTCTGGAATGGACTGAGACATCTGGGGGACTCTTGGAATGGTGGTACGACCATGGAGTTCTTCTCGCCTTTCCTGTTGAGAGTGCCTCCGCTTGAAATGCGACGGGAACGCCGGGAATTCTTTTCCGTTGAAAGCAGGGAAAGGATCGTTCATTTCGAGCTAGGAGGGGGAAACGGGGCTCCTCTGGATGTGGGCGGGACCATCGTGCTTCCTCTAGAGTGGAGACGGGTATGGCGGTGAACTTCTTGAGTTGCAGCAAGGGTGTGAAAGACCCTTTCGAAGTTCCAGAGGTTAGGTGTCATTCGTCTCCAGACGCATCATCGGAAATAGGCCTCATCTCGCCTAGAAGGGAGAACTTCCTGGATATTCTCGAGTTGTGGCAGGTGTTCTCGAGTTATGACGGGGACCTCAGGGACCCGCCCTGGTGTCCACAGTAAAGGCCAGTCCCCATGCTAGTTGCTAGGGGGCCTCTCGTGATTCCTCTCCCGTCGATACCGGGGCCAAAATCCTTGTCTGGAGTCAGGGCCGGAACCGAGGATTCCTCTCAGGGGCTGACATGGATCTTTGGGTATTTCTGGAGTCTCCCCAGGGGAGTCAGGCCTCGTCTCGAGTGGGGGCATGCACGTGTGCTTTCCTTCCAGGCTGTAGCAGCAATGTCACGCTTCCCGTGGCGTGGATCAAAGGATCTGTGGTTTTCCCTCGAGGCTTTCCCACAGGGCTGTCCCACGTGCCACTGTGGTGTGAGTCGACGTTTCCGTGAAAGATGAGCCAGTGCAGGGCAAAGAGGTTCCTCTGGAATGGAAAGAGACACCTGGGGGACTCTTGGAATGGTGGTACGGCCATGGAGTTCCTCTCGCCTTTCCTGTTGAGAGTGCCTCCTCTTGAGATGCAACGGGAACGCAGGAATTCTTTCCCGTTGAAAGCAGGGAAAGGATCCCTCATCTCGATCTCCGAGGGGGAAACGGGGCTCCTCTGGATGGGGGCGGGACCATCGTTCTTCCTCTCGAGTGGAGATGGGTATGGCGGTGAACTTCTTGAGTTGCAGCAAGGGTGTGAAAGACCCTTTCGAAGTTCCAGAGGTTAGGTGTCATTAGTCTCCAGACGCCTCATCGGAAATAGGCCTCATCTCGCTGGAAGGGAGAACTTCCTGGATTTTCTCGAGTTGCGGCAGGTGTTCTCGAGTTACGACGGGGACCTCAGGGACCCGCCCTGGTGGCCTCAGGAGAGGCCAGTCCCCATGCGAGTTGCTAGGGGGCCTCTCGGGATTCCTCTCCCGTCGATACCCGGGCCAAAAACCTTGTGTGGAGTCTGGGCCGGAACCGAGGATTCCTCTCACGGGCTGATATGGATCTTTGGGTACTTCTGGAGTCTCGCCAGGGGAGAAAGGCCTCATCTCGAGTGGGGGCATGCACGTGCACTTTCCTTCCAGGCTGTAGCAGCAATGTCACGCTTCCCATCGCGTGGATCAAAGGATCTGTGGTTTTCCCTCGAGGCTTTCCCTCAAGGCTTTCCCACAGGGCTGTCCCACGTGCCACCGTGGTGTGAGTCGATCCTCGGCGTGAAAGATGAGCCAGTGCAGGGCAAAGAGGTTCCTCTGGAATGGACTGAGACATCTGGGGGACTCTTGGAATGGTGGTACGACCATGGAGTTCCTCTCGCCTTTCCTGTTGAGAGTGCCTCCTCTTGAGATGCGACGGGAACGCCGGGAATTCTTTCCCGTTGAAAGCAGGGAAAGGATCGCTCATCTCGAGCTAGGAGGGGGAAACGGGGCTCCTCTGGATGTGGGCGGGACCATCGTGCTTCCTCTAGAGTGGAGACGGGTATGGCGGTGAACTTCTTGATTTGCAGCAAGGGTGTGAAAGACCCTTTCGAAGTTCCAGAGTTTAGGTGTCATTAGTCTCCAGACGCCTCATCGGAAATAGGCCTCATCTCGCCTGGAAGGGAGAACTTCCTGGATTTTCTCGAGTTGCGGCAGGTGTTCTCGAGTTACGACGGGGACCTCAGTGACCCGCCCTGGTGGCCTCAGGAGAGGCCAGTCCCCATGCGAGTTGCTAGTGGGCCTCTCGGGATTCCTCTCCCGTCGATACCGGGGCCAAAAACCTTGTGTGGAGTCAGGGCCGGAACCGAGGATTCCTCTCAGTGGCTGACATGGATCTTTGGTACTTCTGGAGTCTCCGCAGGGGAGTCAGGCCTCGTCTCGAGTGGGGGCATGCACCTGCGCTTTCCTTCAAGGCTGTAGCAGCAATGTCACGCTTCCCGTGGCGTGAATCAAACGATCTGTGGTTTTCCCTCGAGGCTTTCCCTCGAGGCTTTCCCACAGGGCTGTCCCACGTGCCACCGTGGTGTGAGTCGATCCTCGGCGTGAAAGATGAGCCAGTGCAGGGCAAAGAGGTTCCTCTGGAATGGACTGAGTCATCTGGGGGACTCTTGAAATGGTGGTACGACCATGCAGTTCCTCACACCTTTCTTGTTGAGAGTGCCTCCTCTTGAGATGCGACGGGAACGCCGGGAATTCTTTCCCGTTGAAAGCAGGGAAAGGATCGCTCATCTCGAGCTACGAGGGGGAAACGGGGCTCCTCTGGATGTGGGCGGGACCATCGTGCTTCCTCTCGAGTGGAGACGGGTATGGCGGTGAACTTCTTGAGTTGCAGCAAGGGTGTGAAAGACCCTTTCGAAGTTCCACAGGTTAGGTGTCATTAGTCTCCAGACGCCTCATCGGAAATAGGCCTCATCTCGCCTGGAAGGGAGAAATTCCTGGATTTTCTCGAGTTGCGGCAGGTGTTCTCGAGTTACGACGGGGACCTCAGGGACCCGCCCTGGTGGCCTCAGGAGAGGCCAGTCCCCATGCGAGTTGCTAGGGGGCCTCTCGGGATTCCTCTCCCGTCGATACCCGGGCCAAAAACCTTGTGTGGAGTCTGGGCCGGAACCGAGGATTCCTCTCACGGGCTGATATGGATCTTTGGGTACTTCTGGAGTCTCGCCAGGGGAGAAAGGCCTCATCTCGAGTGGGGGCATGCACGTGCACTTTCCTTCCAGGCTGTAGCAGCAATGTCACGCTTCCCATCGCGTGGATCAAAGGATCTGTGGTTTTCCCTCGAGGCTTTCCCTCGAGGCTTTCCCACAGGGCTGTCCCACGTGCCACCGTGGTGTGAGTCGATCCTCGGCGTGAAAGATGAGCCAGTGCAGGGCAAAGAGGTTCCTCTGGAATGGACTGAGACATCTGGGGGACTCTTGGAATGGTGGTACGACCATGGAGTTCCTCTCGCCTTTCCTGTTGAGAGTGCCTCCTCTTGAGATGCGACGGGAACGCCGGGAATTCTTTCCCGTTGAAAGCAGGGAAAGGATCGCTCATCTCGAGCTAGGAGGGGGAAACGGGGCTCCTCTGGATGTGGGCGGGACCATCGTACTTCCTCTAGAGTGGAGACGGGTATGGCGGTGAACTTCTTGATTTGCAGCAAGGGTGTGAAAGACCCTTTCGAAGTTCCAGAGTTTAGGTGTCATTAGTCTCCAGACGCCTCATCGGAAATAGGCCTCATCTCGCCTGGAAGGGAGAACTTCCTAGATTTTCTCGAGTTGCGGCAGGTGTTCTCGAGTTACGACGGGGACCTCAGGGACCCGCCCTGGTGGCCTCAGGAGAGGCCAGTCCCCATGCGAGTTGCTAGTGGGCCTCTCGGGATTCCTCTCCCGTCGATACCGGGGCCAAAAACCTTGTGTGGAGTCAGGGCCGGAACCGAGGATTCCTCTCAGTGGCTGACATGGATCTTTGGTACTTCTGGAGTCTCCCCAGGGGAGTCAGGCCTCGTCTCGAGTGGGGGCATGCACCTGCGCTTTCCTTCAAGGCTGTAGCAGCAATGTCACGCTTCCCGTGGCGTGAATCAAACGATCTGTGGTTTTCCCTCGAGGCTTTCCCTCGAGGCTTTCCCACAGGGCTGTCCCACGTGCCACCGTGGTGTGAGTCGATCCTCGGCGTGAAAGATGAGCCAGTGCAGGGCAAAGAGGTTCCTCTGGAATGGACTGAGACATCTGGGGGACTCTTGAAATGGTGGTTCGACCATGCAGTTCCTCACACCTTTCTTGTTGAGAGTGCCTCCTCTTGAGATGCGACGGGAACGCCGGGAATTCTTTCCCGTTGAAAGCAGGGAAAGGATCGCTCATCTCGAGCTACGAGGGGGAAACGGGGCTCCTCTGGATGTGGGCGGGACCATCGTGCTTCCTCTCGAGTGGAGACGGGTATGGCGGTGAACTTCTTGAGTTGCAGCAAGGGTGTGAAAGACCCTTTCGAAGTTCCACAGGTTAGGTGTCATTAGTCTCCAGACGCCTCATCGGAAATAGGCCTCATCTCGCCTGGAAGGGAGAAATTCCTGGATTTTCTCGAGTTGCGGCAGGTGTTCTCGAGTTACGACGGGGACCTCAGGGACCCGCCCTGGTGGCCTCAGGAGAGGCCAGTCCCCATGCGAGTTGCTAGGGGGCCTCTCGGGATTCCTCTCCCGTCGATACCCGGGCCAAAAACCTTGTGTGGAGTCTGGGCCGGAACCGAGGATTCCTCTCACGGGCTGATATGGATCTTGGGTACTTCTGGAGTCTCGCCAGGGGAGAAAGGCCTCATCTCGAGTGGGGGCATGCACGTGCACTTTCCTTCCAGGCTGTAGCAGCAATGTCACGCTTCCCATCGCGTGGATCAAAGGATCTGTGGTTTTCCCTCGAGGCTTTCCCTCGAGGCTTTCCCACAGGGCTGTCCCACGTGCCACCGTGGTGTGAGTCGATCCTCGGCGTGAAAGATGAGCCAGTGTACGGCAAAGAGGTTCCTCTGGAATGGACTGAGACATCTGGGGGACTTTTGGAATGGTGGTACGACCATGGAGTTCCTCTCGCCTTTCCTGTTGAGAGTGCCTCCTCTTGAGATGTGACGGGAAGACCGGGAATTCTTTGCGTTGAAAGCAGGGAAAGAATCCCTCATCTCGAGCTTCGAGGGGGAAACCGGGCTCCTCTCGATGTGGGCGGGACCATCGTGCTTCCTCTCGAGTGGAGACGGGTATGGCGGTGAACTTCTTGAGTTGCAGCAAGGGTGTGAAAGACCCTTTCGAAGTTCCAGAGGTTAGGTGTCATTCGTCTCCAGACACATCATCGGAAATAGGCCTCATCTCGCCTAGAAGGGAGAACTTCCTGGATATTCTCGAGTTGTGGCAGGTGTTCTCGCGTTATGACGGGGACCTCAGGGACCCGCCCTGGTGGCCTCAGTAAAGGCCAGTCCCCATGCGAGTTGCTAGGGGGCCTCTCGGGATTCCTCTCCCGTCGATACCGGGGCCAAAAATCTTGTCTGGAGTCAGGGCCGGAACCGAGGATTCCTCTCAGGGGCTGACATGGATCTTTGGGTATTTCTGGAGTCTCCCCAGGGGAGTCAGGCCTCGTCTCGAGTGGGGGCATGCACGTGTGCTTTCCTTCCAGGCTGTAGCAGCAATGTCACGCTTCCCGTGGCGTGGATCAAAGGATCTGTGGTTTTCCCTCGAGGCTTTCCCACAGGGCTGTCCCACGTGCCACTGTGGTGTGAGTCGACTTCTCCGTGAAAGATGAGCCAGTGCAGGGCAAAGAGGTTCCGCTGGAATGGACTGAGACATCTGGGGGACTCTTGGAATGGTGGTACGACCATGGAGTTCCGCTCGCCTTTCCTGTTGAGAGTGCCTCCTCTTGAGATGCGACGGGAACGCCGGGAATTCTTTCCCGTTGAAAGCAGGGAAAGGATCCCTCATCTCGAGCTCCGAGGGGGAAACGGGGCTCCTCTGGATGTGGGCGGGACCATCGTGCTTCCTCTCGAGTGGAGACGGGTATGGCGGTGAACTTCTTGAGTTGCAGCAAGGGTGTGAAAGACCCTTTCGAAGTTCCAGAGGTTAGGTGTCATTAGTCTCCAGACGCCTCATCGGAAATAGGCCTCATCTCGCCTGGAAGGGAGAACTTCCTGGATTTTCTCGAGTTGCGGCAGGTGTTCTCAAGTTACGACGGGGACCTCAGGGACCCGCCCTGGTGACCTCAGGCGAGGCCAGTCCCCATGCGAGTTGCTGGGAGGCCTCTCGGGATTCCTCTCCCGTCGATACCGGGGCCAAAAACCTTGTGTGGAGTCAGGGCCGGAACCGAGAATTGCTCTCAAGGGCTGACATGGATCTTTGGGTACTTTTGGTGTCTCCCCAGGGGAGTCAGGCCTCGTCACGAGTGGGGGCATGCACGTGCGATTTCCTTCCAGGCTGTAGCAGCAATGTCACGCTTCCCGTCGCGTGGATCAAAGGATCTGTGGTTTTCCCTCGAGGCTTTCCCTCGAGGCTTTCCCACAGGGCTGCCCCACGTGCCACCGTGGTGTGAGTCGATCCTCGGCGTGAAAGATGAGCCAGTGCAGGGCAAAGAGTTTCCTGTGGAATGGACTCAGACATCTGGGGGACTCTTGGAATGGTCGTACGACCATGGAGTTTCTCTCGCCTTTCCTGTTGAGAGTGCCTCCTCTTGAGATGCGACGGGAACGCCGGGAATTCTTTCCCGTTGAAAGCAGGGAAAGGATCCCTCATCTCGAGCTACGAGGGGGAAACGGGGCTCCTCTGGATGTGGGCGGGACCATCGTGCATCCTCTCGAGTGGAGACGGGTATGGCGGTGAACTTCTTGAGTTTCAGTAAGGGTGTGAAAGACCCTTTCGAAGTTCCAGAGGTTAGGTGTCATTAGTCTCCAGACGCCTCATCGGAAATAGGCCTCATCTCGCCTGGAAGGGAGAACTTCCTGGATTTTCTGGAGTTGCGGCAGGTGTTCTCGAGTTACGACGGGGACCTCAGGGACCCGCCCTGGTGGCCTCAGGAGAGGCCAGTCCCCATGCGAGGTGCTAGGGGGCCTCTCGGAATTACTCTCCCGTCGATACCGAGGCCAAAAACCTTGTGTAGAGTCAGGGCCGAAACCGAGGATTCCTCTCAGGGGCTGACATGGATCTTTGGGTACTTCTGGAGTTTCCCCAGGGGAGTCAGGCCTCGTCTCGAGTGGGGGCATGCACGTGCGCTTTCCTTCCACGCTGTAGCAGCAATGTCACGCTTCCCGTCGCGTGGATCAAAGGATCTGTGATTTTCCATCGAGGCTTTCCCAGAGGGCTGTCCCACGTGCCACCGTGGTGTGAGTCGATCCTCGGCGTGAAAGATGAGCCAGTGCAGGGCAAAGAGGTTCCTTTGGAATGGACTGAGACATCTGGGGGACTCTTGGAATGGTGGTACGACCATGGAGTTCCTCTCGCCTTTCCTGTTGAGAGTGCCACCTCTTGAGATGCGTCAGGAACGCCGGGAATTCTTTGCTTTGAAAGCAGTGAAAGGATCCCTCATCTCGAGCTACGAGGGGGAAATGGGGCTCCTCTGGATGTGGGCGGGACCATCGTGCTTCCTCTCGAGTGGAGACGGGTATGGCGGTGAACTTCTTGAGTTGCAGCAAGGGTGTGAAAGACCCTTTCGAAGTTCCAGAGGTTAGGTGTCATTAGTCTCCAGACGCCTCATCGGAAATAGGCCTCATCTCGCCTGGAAGGGAGAAATTCCTGGATTTTCTCGAGTTGCGGCAGGTGTTCTCGAGTTACGACGGGGACCTCAGGGACCCGCCCTGGTGGCCTCAGGAGAGGCCAGTCCCCATGCGAGTTGCTAGGGGGCCTCTCGGGATTCCTCTCCCGTCGATACCGGGGCCAAAAACCTTGTGTAGAGTCAGGGCCGGAACCGAGGATTCCTCTCAGGGGCTGACATGGATCTTTGGGTACTTCTGGAGTCTCCCCAGGGGAGTCAGGCCTCGTCTCGAGTGGGGGCATGCACGTGCGCTTTGCTTCCAGGCTGCAGCAGCAATGTCAGGCTTCCCGTCGCGTGGATCAAAGGATCTGTGATTTTCCATCGAGGCTTTCCCACAGGGCTGTCCCACGTGCCACCGTGGTGTGAGTCGATCCTCGGCGTGAAAGATGAGCCAGTGCAGGGCAAAGAGGTTCCTCTGGAATGGACTGAGACATCTGGGGGACTCTTGGAATGGTGGTACGACCATGGAGTTCCTCTCGCCTTTCCTGTTTAGAGTGCCACCTCTTGAGATGCGTCAGGAACGCCGGGAATTCTTTACTTTGAAAGCAGTGAAAGGATCCCTCATCTCGAGCTACGAGGGGGAAACGGGGCTCCTCTGGATGTGGGCGGGACCATCGTGCTTCCTCTCGAGTGGAGACGGGTATGGCGGTGAACTTCTTGAGTTGCAGCAAGGGTGTGAAAGACCCTTTCGAAGTTCCAGAGGTTAGGTGTCATTAGTCTCCAGACGCCTCATCGGAAATAAACCTCATCTCGCCTGGAAGGGAGAACTTCCTGGATTTTCTCGAGTTGCGGCAGGTGTTCTCGAGTTACGACGGGGACCTCAGGGACCCGCCCTGGTGGCCTCAGGAGAGGCCAGTCCCCATGCGAGTTGCTGGGAGGCCTCTCGGGATTCCTCTCCCGTCGATACTGGGGCCAAAAACCTTGTGTGGAGTCAGGGCCGGAACCGAGAATTCCTCTCAATGGCTGACATGGATCTTTGGGTACTTCAGGAGTCTCCCCAGGGGAGTCAGGCCTCGTCTCGAGTGGGGGCATGCACGTGCGCTTTCCTTCCAGGCTGTAGCAGCAATGTCACGCTTCCCGTCGCGTGGATCAAAGGATCTGTGGTTTTCCCTCGAGGCGTTCCCTCGAGGCTTTCCCACAGGGCTGTCCCACGTGCCACCGTGGTGTGAGTCGATCCTCGGCGTGAAAGATGAGCCAGTGCAGGGCAAAGAGGTTCCTCTTGAATGGACTGAGACATCTGGGGGACTCTTGGAATGGTGGTACGACCATGGAGTTCCGCTCGCCTTTCCTGTTGAGAGTGCCACCTCTTGAGATGCGACGGGAACGCCGGGAATTCTTTCCCGTTGAAAGCAGGGAAAGGATCCCTCATCTCGAGCTACGAGGGGGAAACGGGGCTCCTCTGGATGTGGGCGGGACCATCGTGCTTCCTCTCGAGTGGAGACGGGTATGGCGGTGAACTTCTTGAGTTGCAGCAAGGGTGTGAAAGACCCTTTCGAAGTTCCAGAGATTAGGTGTCATTAGTCTCCAGACGCCTCATCGGAAATAGGCCTCATCTCGCCTGGAAGGGAGAACTTCCTGGATTTTCTCGAGTTGTGGCAGGTGTTCTCGAGTTACGACGGGGACCTCAGGAACCCGCCCTGGTGGCCTCAGGAGAGGCCAGTCCCCATGCGAGTTGCTGGGAGGCCTCTCGGGATTCCTCTCCCGTCGATACCGGGGCCAAAAACCTTGTGTGGAGTCAGGGCCGGAACCGAGAATTCCTCTCAATGGCTGACATGGATCTTTGGGTACTTCTGGAGTCTCCCCAGGGGAGTCAGGCCTCGTCTCGAGTGGGGGCATGCACGTGCGCTTTCCTTCCAGGCTGTAGCAGCAATGTCACGCTTCCCGTGGCGTGAATCAAAGGATGTGTGGTTTTCCCTCGAGGCTTTCCCTCGAGGCTTTCCCACAGGGCTGTCCCACGTGCCACCGTGGTGTGAGTCGATCCTCGGCGTGAAAGATGAGCCAGTGCAGGGCAAAGAGGTTCCTCTGGAATGGACTGAGACATCTCGGGGACTCTTGGAATGGTGGTACGACCATGGAGTTCCTCTCGCCTTTCCTGTTGAGAGTGCCTCCTCTTGAGATGTGACGGGAACGCTGGGAATTCTTGGCGTTGAAAGCAGGGAAAGGATCCCTCATCTCGAGCTTCGAGGGGGAAACGGGGCTCCTCTCGATGTGGGCGGGACCATCGTGCTTCCTCTCGAGTGGAGACGGGTATGGCGGTGAACTTCTTGAGTTGCAGCAAGGGTGTGAAAGACCCTTTCGAAGTTCCAGAGGTTAGGTGTCATTAGTCTCCAGACGCCTCATCGGAAATAGGCCTCATCTCGCCTGGAAGGGAGAACTTCCTGGATTTTCTGGAGTTGCGGCAGGTGTTCTCGAGTTACGACGGGGACCTCAGGGACCCGCCCTGGTGGCCTCAGGAGAGGCCATTCCCCATGCGAGTTGCTAGGGGGCCTCTCGGAATTACTCTCCCGTCGATCCCGGGGCCAAAAACCTTGTGTAGAGTCAGGGCCGGAACCGAGGATTCCTCTTAGGGGCTGACATGGATCTTTGGGTACTTCTGGAGTCTCCCCAGGGGAGTCAGGCCTCGTCTCGAGTGGGGGCATGCACGTGCGCTTTCCTTCCAGGCTGTAGCACCAATGTCACGCTTCCCGTCGCGTGGATCAAAGGATCTGTGATTTTCCATCGAGGCTTTCCCACAGGGCTGTCCCACGTGCCACGGTGGTGTGAGTCGATCCTCGGCGTGAAAGATGAGCCAGTGCAGGGCAAAGAGGTTCCTCTGGAATGGACTGAGACATCTGGGGGACTCTTGGAATGGTGGTACGACCATGGAGTTCCGCTCGCCTTTCCTGTTGAGAGTGCCTCCTCTTGAGATGCGACGGGAACGCCGGGAATTCTTTCCCGTTGAAAGCAGGGAAAGGATCCCTCATCTCGAGCTCCGAGGGGGAAACGGGGCTCCTCTGGATGTGGGCGGGACCATCGTGCTTCCTCTCGAGTGGAGACGGGTATGGCGGTGAACTTCTTGAGTTGCAGCAAGGGTGTGAAAGACCCTTTCGAAGTTCCAGAGGTTAGGTGTCATTAGTCTCCAGACGCCTCATCGGAAATAGGCCTCATCTCGCCTGGAAGGGAGAACTTCCTGGATTTTCTCGAGTTGCGGCAGGTGTTCTCGAGTTACGACGGGGACCTCAGGGACCCGCCCTGGTGGCCTCAGGAGAGGCCAGTCCCCATGCGAGTTGCTGGGAGGCCTCTCGGGATTCCTCTCCCGTCGATACCGGGGCCAAAAACCTTGTGTGGAGTCAGGGCCGGAACCGAGAATTGCTCTCAAGGGCTGACATGGATCTTTGGGTACTTCTGGAGTCTCCCCAGGGGAGTCAGGCCTCGTCTCGAGTGGGGGCATGCACGTGCGATTTCCTTCCAGGCTGTAGCAGCAATGTCACGCTTCCCGTCGCGTGGATCAAAGGATCTGTGGTTTTCCCTCGAGGCTTTCCCTCGAGGCTTTCCCACAGGGCTGCCCCACGTGCCACCGTGGTGTGAGTCGATCCTCGGCGTGAAAGATGAGCCAGTGCAGGGCAAAGAGTTTCCTCTGGAATGGACTGAGACATCTGGGGGACTCTTGGAATGGTGGTACGACCATGGAGTTTCTCTCGCCTTTCCTGTTGAGAGTGCCTCCTCTTGAGATACGACGGGAACTCCGGGAATTCTTCCCCGTTGAAAGCAGGGAAAGGATCCCTCATCTCGAGCTACGAGGGGGAAATGGGGCTCCTCTGGATGTGGGCGGGACCATCGTGCATCCTCTCGAGTGGAGACGGGTATGGCGGTGAACTTCTTGAGTTGCAGCAAGGGTGTGAAAGACCCTTTCGAAGTTCCAGAGGTTAGGTGTCATTAGTCTCCAGACGCCTCATCGGAAATAGGCCTCATCTCGCCTGGAAGGGAGAACTTCCTGGATTTTCTGGAGTTGCGGCAGGTGTTCTCGAGTTACGACGGGGACCTCAGGGACCCGCCCTGGTGGCCTCAGGAGAGGCCAGTCCCCATGCGAGTTGCTAGGGGGCCTCTCGGAATTACTCTCCCATCGATACCGGGGCCAAAAACCTTGTGTAGAGTCAGGGCCGGAACCGAGGATTCCTCTCAGGGGCTGACATGGATCTTTGGGTACTTCTGGAGTCTCCCCAGGGGAGTCAGGCCTCGTCTCGAGTGGGGGCATGGACGTGCGCTTTCCTTCCAGGCTGTAGCAGCAATGTCACGCTTCCCGTCGCGTGGATCAAAGGATCTGTGATTTTCCATCGAGGCTTTCCACAGGGCTGTCCCACGTGCCACCGTGGTGTGAGTCGATCCTCGGCGTGAAAGATTAGCCAGTGCAGGGCAAAGAGGTTCCTTTGGAATGGACTGAGACATCTGGGGGACTCTTGGAATGGTGGTACGACCATGGAGTTCCTCTCGCCTTTCCTGTTGAGAGTGCCACCTCTTGAGATGCGTCAGGAACGCCGGGAATTCTTTGCTTTGAAAGCAGTGAAAGGATCCCTCATCTCGAGCTACGAGGGGGAAACGGGGCTCCTCTGGATGTGGGCGGGACCATCGTGCTTCCTCTCGAGTGGAGACGGGTATGGCGGTGAACTTCTTGAGTTGCAGCAAGGGTGTGAAAGACCCTTTCGAAGTTCCAGAGGTTAGGTGTCATTAGTCTCCAGACGCCTCATCGGAAATAGGCCTCATCTCGCCTGGAAGGGAGAAATTCCTGGATTTTCTCGAGTTGCGGCAGGTGTTCTCGAGTTACGACGGGGACCTCAGGGACCCGCCCTGGTGGCCTCAGGAGAGGCCAGTCCCCATGCGAGTTGCTAGGGGGCCTCACGGGATTCCTCTCCCGTCGATACCGGGGCCAAAAACCTTGTGTAGAGTCAGGGCCGGAACCGAGGATTCCTCTCAGGGGCTGACATGGATCTTTGGGTACTTCTGGAGTCTCCCCAGGTGAGTCAGGCCTCGTCTCGAGTGGGGGCATGCACGTGCGCTTTCCTTCCAGGCTGTAGCAGCAATGTCACGCTTCCCGTCGCGTGGATCAAAGGATCTGTGATTTTTCATCGAGGCTTTCCCACAGGGCGGTCCCACGTGCCACCGTGGTGTGAGTCGATCCTCGGCGTGAAAGATGAGCCAGTGCAGGGCAAAGAGGTTCCTCTGGAATGGACTGAGACATCTGGGGGACTCTTGAAATGGTGGTACGACCATGGAGTTCCTCTCGCCTTTCCTGTTTAGAGTGCCACCTCTTGAGATGCGTCAGGAACGCCGGGAATTCTTTGCTTTGAAAGCAGTGAAAGGATCCCTCATCTCGAGCTACGAGGGGGAAACGGGGCTCCTCTGGATGTGGGCGGGACCATCGTGCTTCCTCTCGAGTGGAGACGGGTATGGCGGTGAACTTCTTGAGTTGCAGCAAGGGTGTGAAAGACCCTTTCGAAATTCCAGAGGTTAGGTGTCATTAGTCTCCAGACGCCTCATCGGAAATAAGCCTCATCTCGCCTGGAAGGGAGAACTTCCTGGATTTTCTCGAGTTGCGGCAGGTGTTCTCGAGTTACGACGGGGACCTCAGGGACCCGAACTGGTGGCCTCAGGAGAGGCCAGTCCCCATGCGAGTTGCTGGGAGGCCTCTCGGGATTCCTCTCCCTTCGATACTGGGGCCAAAAACCTTGTGTGGAGTCAGGGCCGGAACCGAGAATTCCTCTCAATGGCTGACATGGATCTTTGGGTACTTCAGGAGTCTCCCCAGGGGAGTCAGGCCTCGTCTCGAGTGGGGGCATGCACGTGCGCTTTCCTTCCAGGCTGTAGCAGCAATGTCACGCTTCCCGTGGCGTGGATCAAAGGATCTGTGGTTTTCCCTCGAGGCTTTCCCTCGAGGCTTTCCCACAGGGCTGTCCCACGTGCCACCGTGGTGTGAGTCGATCCTCGGCGTGAAAGATGAGCCAGTGCAGGGCAAAGAGGTTCCTCTGGAATGGACTGAGACATCTCGGGGACTCTTGGAATGGTGGAACGACCATGGAGTTCCTCTCGCCTTTCCTGTTGAGAGTGCCTCCTCTTGAGATGTGACGGGAACGCTGGGAATTCTTTGCGTTGAAAGCAGGGAAAGGATCCCTCATCTCGAGCTTCGAGGGGGAAACGGGGCTCCTCTCGATGTGGGCGGGACCATCGTGCTTCCTCTCGAGTGGAGACGGGTATGGCGGTGAACTTCTTGAGTTGCAGCAAGGGTGTGAAAGACCCTTTCGAAGTTCCAGAGGTTAGGTGTCATTAGTCTCCAGACGCCTCATCGGAAATAGGCCTCATCTCGCCTGGAAGGGAGAACTTCCTGGATTTTCTCGAGTTGCGGCAGGTGTTCTCGAGTTACGACGGGGACCTCAGGGACCCGCCCTGGTGGCCTCAGGGGAGGCCAGTACCCATGCGAGTTGCTAGGGGGCCTCTCGGAATTAATCTCCCGTCGATACCGGGGCCAAAAACCTTGTGTGGAGTCAGGGCCGGAACCGAGGATTCCTCTCAGGGGCTGACATGGATCTTTGGGTACTTCTGGAGTCTCCCCAGGGGAGTCAGGCCTTGGCTCGTGTGGGGGCATGCACGTGTGATTTCCTTCAAGGCTGTAGCAGCAATGTCACGCATCCCGTCGCGTGGAGTAATGGATCTGTAGTTTTCCCTCGAGGCTTTCCCACAGGGCTGTCCCACGTGCCACCGTGGTGTGAGTCGATCCTCGGCGTGAAAGATGAGCCAGTGCAGGGCAAAGAGGTTCCTCTGGAATGGACTGAGACATCTGGGGGACTCTTGGAATGGTGGTACGACCATGGAGTTCCTCTCGCCTTTCCTGTTGAGAGTGCCTCCTCTTGAGATGCGACGGGAACGCCGGGAATTCTTTCCCGTTGAAAGCAGGGAAAGGATCCCTCATCTCGAGCTACGAGGGGGAAACGGGGCTCCTCTGGATGTGGGTGGGACCATCGTGCTTCCTCTCGAGTGGAGACGGGTATGGCGGTGAACTTCTTGAGTTGCAGCAAGGGTGTGAAAGACCCTTTCGAAGTTCCAGAGTTTAGGTGTCATTAGTCTCCAGACGCCTCATCGGAAATAGGCCTCATCTCGCCTGGAAGGGAGAACTTCCTGGATTTTCTCGAGTTGCGGCAGGTGTTCTCGAGTTACGACGGGGACCTCAGGGACCCGCCCTGGTGGCCTCAGGAGAGGCCAGTCCCCATGCGAGTTGCTGGGAGGCCTCTCGGGATTCCTCTCCCGTCGATACCGGGGCCAAAAACCTTGTGTGGAGTCAGGGCCGGAACCGAGAATTCCTCTCAAGGGCTGACATGGATCTTTGGGTACTTCTGAGGTCTCCCCAGGGGAGTCAGGCCTCGTCTCGAGTGGGGGCATGCACGTGCGCTTTCCTTCCAGGCTGTAGCAGCAATGTGACGCTTCCCGTCGCGTGGATCAAAGGATCTGTGGTTTTCCCTCGAGGCTTTCCCTCGAGGCTTTCCCACAGGGCTACCCCACGTGCCACCGTGGTGTGAGTCGATCCTCGGCGTGAAAGATGAGCCAGTGCAGGGCAAAGAGGTTCCTCTGGAATGGACTGAGACATCTGGGGGACTTTTGGAATGGTGGTACGACCATGGAGTTTCTCTCACCTTTCCTGTTGAGAGTGCCTCCTCTTGAGATGCGACGGTAACGCCGGGAATTCTTTCCCGTTGAAAGCAGGGAAAGGATCCCTCATCTCGAGCTACGAGGGGGAAACGGGGCTCCTCTGGATGTGGGCGGGACCATCGTGCATCCTCTCGAGTGGAGACGGGTATGGCGGTGAACTTCTTGAGTTGCAGCAAGGGTGTGAAAGACCCTTTCGAAGTTCCAGAGGTTAGGTGTCATTAGTCTCCAGACGCCTCATCGGAAATAGGCCTCATCTCGCCTGGAATGGAGAACTTCCTGGATTTTCTCGAGTTGAGGCAGGTGTTCTCGAGTTACGACGGGGACCTCAGGGACCCGCCCTGGTGGCCTCAGGAGAGGCCAGTCCCCATGCGAGTTGCTAGGGGGCCTCTCGGGATTACTCTCCCGTCGATACCGGGGCCAAAAACCTTGTGTAGAGTCAGGGCCGGAACCGAGGATTCCTCTCAGGGGCTGACATGGATCTTTGGGTACTTCTGGAGTCTCCCCAGGGGAGTCAGGCCTCGTCTCGAGTGGGGGCATGCACGTGCGCTTTCCTTCCAGGCTGTAGCACCAATGTCACGCTTCCCGTCGCGTGGATCAAAGGATCTGTGATTTTCCATCGAGGCTTTCCCACAGGGCTGTCCCACGTGCCACCGTGGTGTGAGTCGATCCTCGGCGTGAAAGATGAGCCAGTGCAGGGCAAAGAGGTTCCTCTGGAATGGACTGAGATATCTGGGGGACTCTTGGAATGGTGGGACGACCATGGAGTTCCTCTCGCCTTTCCTGTTGAGAGTGCCTCCTCTTGAGATGCGACGGGAACGCCGGGAATTCTTTCCCGTTGAAAGTAGGGAAAGGATCCCTCATCTCGAGCTATGAGGGGGAAACGGGGCTCCTCTGGATGTGGGCGGGACCATCGTGCTTCCTCTCGAGTGGAGACGGGTATGGCGGTGAACTTCTTGAGTTGCAGCAAGGGTGTGAATGAACCTTTCGAAGTTCCAGAGGTTCCGTGTCATTAGTCTCCAGTCGCCTCATCGGAAATAGGCCTCATCTCGCCTGGAAGGGAGAACTTCCTGGATTTTCTCGAGTTGCGGGAGGTGTTCTAGAGTTAAGACGGGGACCTCGGGGACCCGCCCTGGTGGCCTCAATAGAGGACAGTCCCCATGCGTGTTGCTAGGTGGCCTCTCGGGATTCCTCTCCCGTCGATACCGGGGCCAAAAAACTTGTGTGGAGTCAGGGCCGGAACCGAGGATTCCTCTCAGGGGCTGACATGGATCTTTGGGTACTTCTGGAGTCTCCCCAGCTGAGTCAGGCCTCGTCTCGAGTGGGGACATGCACGTGCGCTTTCCTTCGAGGCTGTAGCAGCAATGTCACGCTTCCCGTCGCGTGGATCAAAGGATCTGTGGTTTTCCCTCGAGGCTTTCCCTCGAGGCTTTCCCACAGGGCTGTCCCACGTGCCACCGTGGTGTGAGTCGATCCTCGGCGTGAAAGATGAGCCAGTGCAGGGCAAAGAGGTTCCTCTGGAATGGACTGAGACATCTGGGAGACTCTTGGCATGGTGGTACGACCATGGAGTTCCTCAAGCCTTTCCTGTTGAGAGTGCCTCCTCTTGAGATGCGACGGGAACGCCGGGAATTCTTTCCCGTTAAATGCAGGGAAAGGATCCCTCATCTCGAGCTATGAGGGGGAAACGGGGCTCCTCTGGATGTGGGCGGGACCGTCGTGCTTCCTCTCGAGTGGAGATGGGTATGGCGGTGAACTTCTTGAGTTGCAGCAAGGGTGTGAAAGACCCTTTCGAAGTTCCAGAGGTTAGGTGTCATTAGTCTCCAGACGCCTCATCGGAAATAGGCCTCATCTCGCCTGGAAGGGAGAACTTCCTGGATTTTCTCGAGTTGCGGGAGGTGTCCTAGAGTTAAGACGGGGACCTCAGGGACCCGCCCTGGTGGCCTCAATAGAGAACAGTCCCCATGCGTCTTGCTAGGTGGCCTCTCGTGATTCTTCTCCCGTCGATACCGGGGCCAAAAAACTTGTGTGGAGTCAGGGCCGGAACCGAGGATTCCTCTCAGGGGCTGACATGGATCTTTGGGTACTTCTGGAGTCTCCCCAGCTGAGTCAGGCCTCGTCTCGAGTGGGGACATGCACGTGCGCTTTCCTTCGAGGCTGTAGCAGCAATGTCACGCTTCCCGTGGCGTGGATCAAAGGATCTGTGGTTTTCCCTCGAGGCTTTCCCTCGAGGCTTTCCCACAGGGCTGTCCCACGTGCCACCGTGGTGTGAGTCGATCCTCGGCGTGAAAGATGAGCCAGTGCAGGGCAAAGAGGTTCGTCTGGAATGGACTGAGACATCTGGGGGACTCTTGGAATGGTGGTACGACCATGGAGTTCCTCTCGCCTTTCCTGTTGAGAGTGCCTCCTCTTGAGATGTGACGGGAACGCCGGGAATTCTTTCCCGTTGAATGCAGGGAAAGGATCACTCATCTCGAGCTACGAGGGGGAAACGGGGCTCCTCTGGATGTGGGCGGGACCATCGTGCTTCCTCTAGAGTGGAGACGGGTATGGCGGTGAACTTCTTGAGTTGCAGCAAGGGTGTGAAAGACCCTTTCGAAGTTCCAGAGGTTAGGTGTCATTAGTCTCCAGACGCCTCATCGGAAATAGGCCTCATCTCGCCTGGAAGGGAGAACTTCCTGGATTTTCTCGAGTTGCGGGAGGTGTTCTAGAGTTAAGACGGGGACCTCAGGGACCCGCCCTGGTGGCCTCAATGGAGAACAGTCCCCATGCGTCTTGCTAGGTGGCCTCTCGTGATTCTTCTCCCGTCGATACCGGGGCCAAAAACCTTGTGTGGAGTCAGGGCCGGAACCGAGGATTCCTCTCAGGGGCTGACATGGATCTTTGGGTACTTCTGGAGTCTCCCCAGGGGAGTCAGGCCTCGTCTCGAGTGGGGGCATGCACGTGCGCTTTCCTTCCAGGCTGTAGCAGCAATGTCATTCTTCCCGTTGCATTTATGAAAGGATCTGTGGCTTTCCCTCGAGGCTTTCCCTCGAGGCTTTCCCACATGGCTGTCCCACGTGGCACCGTGGTGTGAGTCGATCCTCGGCGTGAAAGATGAGCCAGTGCAGGTCAAAGAGGTTCCTCTGGAATGGACTGAGACATCTAGGGGACTCTAGGAATGGTGGTACGACCATGGAGTTCCTCTCGCCTTTCCTGTTGAGATTGACTCCTCTTGAGATGCGACGGGAATGCTGGGAATTTTTTCCAGTTGAAAGCAGGGAAACGATCCCTCATCTCGAGCTCCGAGGGGGAAACGGGGCTCCTCTGGATGTGGGCGGGACCATCGTGCTTCCTCTCGAGTGGAGACTGGTATGGCGGTGAACTTCTTGAGTTGCAGCAAGGGTGTGAAAGACCCTTTCGAAGTTCCAGAGGTTAGGTGTCATTAGTCTCCAGACGCCTCATCGGAAATAGGCCTCATCTCGCCTGGAAGGGAGAACTTCCTGGATTTTCTCGAGTTGCGGCAGGTGTTCTCGAGTTACGACGGGGACCTCAGGGACCCGCCCTGGTGGCCTAAGGAACGGAGAGTCCCCATGCGAGTTGCTAGGGGGCCTCTCGGGATTCCTCTCCCATCGATACTGGGGCCAAAAACCTTGTGTGGAGTCAGGGCCGGAACCGAGGATTTCTCTCAGGGGCTGACATGGATGTTTGGGTACTTCTGGAGTCTCCCCAGGGGAGTCAGGCCTCGGCTCGAGTGGGGGCATGCACGTGCGCTTTCCTTCCAGGCTGTAGCAGCAATGTCACGCTTCCCGTGGTGTGGATCAAAGGATCTGTGGTTTTCCCTCGAGGCTTTCCCTCGAGGCTTTCCCACAGGGCTGTCCCACGTGCCACCGTGGTGTGAGTCGATCCTCGGCGTGAAAGATGAGACAGTGCAGGGCAAAGAGGTTCCTCTGGAATGGACTGAGACATCTCGGGGACTCTTGGAATGGTGGTACGACCATGGAGTTATTCTCGCCTTTCCTGTTGAGAGTGCCTCCTCTTGAGATGTGACGGGAACGCCGGGAATTCTTTGCGTTGAAAGCAGGGAAAGGATCCCTCATCTCGAGCTACGAGGGGGAAACGGGGCTCCTCTCGATGTGGGCGTGACCATCGTGCTTCCTCTCGAGTGGAGACGGGTATGGCGGTGAACTTCTTGAGTTGCAGCAAGGGTGTGAAAGACCCTTTCGAAGTTCCAGAGGTTAGGTGTCATTTGTCTCCAGACGCCTCTTCGGATATAGGCTTCATCTCGCCTGGAAGGGAGAACTTCCTGGATTTTCTCGGGTTGCGGCAGGTGTTCTCGAGGTACGACGGGGACCTCAGGGACCCGCCCTGGTTGCCTCAGGGGAGGCCAGTACCCATGCGAGTTGCTAGGGGGACTCTCGGGATTAATCTCCCGTCGATACCGGGGCCAAAAACCTTGTGTGGAGTCAGGGCCGGAACCGAGGATTCCTCTCAGGGGCTGACATGGATCTTTGGGTACTTCTGGAGTCTCCCCAGGGGAGTCAGGCCTCGTCTCGAGTGGGGGCTTGCACGTGCGATTTCCTTCCAGGCTGTAGCAGCAATGTCACGCTTCCCGTCGCGTGGATCAAAGGATCTGTGGTTTTCCCTCGAGGCTTTCCCTCGAGGCTTTCCCACAGGGCTGCCCCACGTGCCACCGTGGTGTGAGTCGATCCTCGGCGTGAAAGATGAGCCAGTGCAGGGCAAAGAGTTTCCTCTGGAATGGACTGAGACATCTGGGGGACTCTTGGAATGGTCGTACGACCATGGAGTTTCTCTCGCCTTTCCTGTTGAGATTGCCTCCTCTTGAGATGCGACGGGAACGCCGGGAATTCTTTCCCGTTGAAAGCAGGGAAAGGATCCCTCATCTCGAGCTACGAGGGGGAAACGGGGCTCCTCTGGATGTGGGCGGGACCATCGTGCATCCTCTCGAGTGGAGACGGGTATGGCGGTGAACTTCTTGAGTTTCAGCAAGGGTGTGAAAGACCCTTTCGAAGTTCCAGAGGTTAGGTGTCATTAGTCTCCAGACGCCTCATCGGAAATAGGCCTCATCTCGCCTGGAAGGGAGAACTTCCTGGATTTTCTGGAGTTGCGGCAGGTGTTCTCGAGTTACGACGGGGACCTCAGGGACCCGCCCTGGTGGCCTCAGGAGAGGCCAGTCCCCATGCGAGTTGCTAGGGGGCCTCTCAGAATTACTCTCCCGTCGATACCGGGGCCAAAAACCTTGTGTAGAGTCAGGGCCGGAACCGAGGATTCCTCTCAGGGGCTGACATGGATCTTTGGGTACTTCTGGAGTCTCCCCAGGGGAGTCAGGCCTCGTCTCGAGTGGGGGCATGCACGTGCGCTTTCCTTCCAGGCTGTAGCAGCAATGTCACGCTTCCCGTCGCGTGGATCAAAGGATCTGTGATTTTCCATCGAGGCTTTCCCACAGGGCTGTCCCACGTGCCACCGTGGTGTGAGTCGATCCTCGGCGTGAAAGATGAGCCAGTGCAGGGCAAAGAGGTTCCTTTGGAATGGACTGAGACATCTGGGGGACTCTTGGAATGGTGGTACGACCATGGAGTTCCTCTCGCCTTTCCTGTTGAGAGTGCCACCTCTTGAGATGCGTCAGGAACCCCGGGAATTCTTTGCTTTGAAAGCAGTGAAAGGATCCCTCATCTCGAGCTACGAGGGGGAAACGGGGCTCCTCTGGATGTGGGCGGGACCATCGTGCTTCCTCTCGAGTGGAGACGGGTATGGCGGTGAACTTCTTGAGTTGCAGCAAGGGTGTGAAAGACCCTTGCGAAGTTCCAGAGATTAGGTGTCATTAGTCTCCAGACGCCTCATCGGAAATAGGCCTCATCTCGCCTGGAAGGGAGAAATTCCTGGATTTTCTCGAGTTGCGGCAGGTGTTCTCGAGTTACGACGGGGACCTCAGGGACCCGCCCTGGTGGCCTCAGGAGAGGCCAGTCCCCATGCGAGTTGCTAGGGGGCCTCTCGGGATTCCTCTCCCGTCGATACCGGGGCCAAAAACCTTGTGTAGAGTCAGGGCCGGAACCGAGGATTCCTCTCAGGGGCTGACATGGATCTTTGGGTACTTCTGGAGTCTCCCCAGGGGAGTCAGGCCTCGTCTCGAGTGGGGGCATGCACGTGCGCTTTCCTTCCAGGCTGTAGCAGCAATGTCACGCTTCCCGTCGCGTGGATCAAAGGATCTGTGATTTTCCATCGAGGCTTTCCCACAGGGCTGTCCCACGTGCCACCGTGGTGTGAGTCGATCCTCGGCGTGAAAGATGAGCCAGTGCAGGGCAAAGAGGTTCCTCTGGAATGGACTGAGACATCTGGGGGACTCTTGGAATGGTGGTACGACCATGGAGTTCCTCTCGCCTTTCCTGTTTAGAGTGCCACCTCTTGAGATGCGTCAGGAACGCCGGGAATTCTTTGCTTTGAAAGCAGTGAAAGGATCCCTCATCTCGAGCTACGAGGGGGAAACGGCGCTCCTCTGGATGTGGGCGGGACCATCGTGCTTCCTCTCGAGTGGAGACGGGTATGGCGGTGAACTTCTTGAGTTGCAGCAAGGGTGTGAAAGACCCTTTCGAAGTTCCAGAGGTTAGGTGTCATTAGTCTCCAGACGCCTCATCGGAAATAAGCCTCATCTCGCCTGGAAGGGAGAACTTCCTGGATTTTCTCGAGTTGCGGCAGGTGTTCTCGAGTTACGACGGGGACCTCAGGGACCCGCCCTGGTGGCCTCAGGAGAGGCCAGTCCCCATGCGATTTGCTGGGAGGCCTCTCGGGATTCCTCTCCCGTCGATACTGGGGCCAAAAACCTTGTGTGGAGTCAGGGCCGGAACCGAGAATTCCTCTCAATGGCTGACATGGATCTTTGGGTTCTTCAGGAGTCTCCCCAGGGGAGTCAGGCCTCGTCTCGAGTGGGGGCATGCACGTGCGCTTTCCTTCCAGGCTGTAGCAGCAATGTCACGCTTCCCGTCGCGTGGATCAAAGGATCTGTGGTTTTCCCTCGAGGCGTTCCCTCGAGGCTTTCCCACAGGGCTGTCCCACGTGCCACCGTGGTGTGAGTCGATCCTCGGCGTGAAAGATGAGCCAGTGCAGGGCAAAGAGGTTCCTCTGGAATGGACTGAGACATCTGGGGGACTCTTGGAATGGTGGTACGACCATGGAGTTCCGCTCGCCTTTCCTGTTGAGAGTGCCTCCTCTTGAGATGCGACGGGAACGCCGGGAATTCTTTCCCGTTGAAAGCAGGGAAAGGATCCCTCATCTCGAGCTACGAGGGGGAAACGGGGCTCCTCTGGATGTGGGCGGGACCATCGTGCTTCCTCTTGAGTGGAGACGGGTATGGCGGTGAACTTCTTGAGTTGCAGCAAGGGTGTGAAAGACCCTTTCGAAGTTCCAGAGGTTAGGTGTCATTAGTCTCCAGACGCCTCATCGGAAATAGGCCTCATCTCGCCTGGAAGGGAGAACTTCCTGGATTTGCTCGAGTTGCGGCAGGTGTTCTCGAGTTACGACGGGGACCTCAGGGACCCGCCCTGGTGGCCTCAGGAGAGGCCAGTCCCCATGCGAGTTGCTAGGGGGCCTCTCGGGATTCCTCTCCCGTCGATACCGGGGCCAAAAACTTTGTGTGGAGTCAGGGCCGGGACCGAGGATTCCTCTCAGGGGCTGACATGGATCTTTGGGTACTTCTGGAGTCTCCCCACGGGAGTCAGGCCTCGTCTCGAGTGGGGGCATGCACGTGCGCTTTCCTTCCAGGCTGTAGCAGCAATGTCACGATTCCCGTCGCATTTATCAAAGGATCTGTGGCTTTCCCTCGAGGCTTTCCCTCGAGGCTTTCCCACAGGGCTGTCCCACGTGCCACCGTGTTGTGAGTCGATCCTCGGCGTGAAAGATGAGCCAGTGCAGGGCAAAGAGGTTCCTCTGGAATGGACTGAGACATCTGGGGGAGTCTTGGAATGGTGGTACGACCATGGAGTTCCTCTCGCCTTTCCTGTTGAGAGTGCCTCCTCTTGAGATGCGACGGGAACGCCGGGAATTCTTTCCCGTTGAAAGCAGGGAAAGGATCCCTCATCTCGAGCTAAGAGGGGGAAACGGGGCTCCTCTGAATGTGGGCGGGACCATCGTGCTTCCTCTCGAGTGGAGACGGGTATGGCGGTGAACTTCTTGAGTTGCAGCAAGGGTGTGAAAGACCCTTTCGAAGTTCCAGAGGTTAGGTGTCATTAGTCTCCAGACTCCTCATCTGAAATAGGCCACATGTCGCCTGGAAGGGAGAACTTCCTGGATTTTCTCGAGTTGCGGCAGGTGTTCTCGAGTTACGACGGGGACCTCAGGGAACCGCCCTGGTGGCCTCAGGAGAGGCCAGTCCCCATGCAATTTGCTAGGGGGCCTCTCGGGATTCCTCTCCCGTCGATACTGGGGCCAAAAACCTTGTGTGGAGTCAGGCCCGGAACCGAGGATTCCTCTCAGGGGCTGACATGGATCTTTGGGTACTTCTGGAGTCTCCCCAGGGGAGTCAGGCCTCGTCTCGAGTGGGGGCATGCACGTGCGCTTTCCTTCCAGGCTGTAGCAGCAATGTCACGCTTCCCGTCGCGTGGATCAAAGGATCTGTGGTTTTCCCTCGAGGCTTTCCCTCGAGGCTTTCCCACAGGTCTGTCCGACGTGCCACCGTGGTGTGAGTCGATCCTCGGCGTGAAAGATGAGCCAGTGCAGGGCAAAGAGGTTCCTCTGGAATGGACTGAGACATCTGGGGGACTCTTGGAATGGTGGTACGACCATGGAGTTCCTCTCGCCTTTCCTGTTGAGAGTGCCTCCTCTTGAGATGCGCCGGGAACGCCGGGAATTCTTTACCGTTGAAAGCAGGGAAAGGATCCCTCATCTCGAGCTACGAGGGGGAAACGGGGCTCCTCTGGATGTGGGCGGGACCATCGTGCTTCCTCTCGAGTGGAGACGGGTATGGCGGTGAACTTCTTGAGTTGCAGCAAGGGTGTGAAAGACCCTTTCGAAGTTCCAGAGGTTAGGTGTCATTAGTCTCCAGACGCCTCATCGGAAATAGGCCTCATCTCGCCTGGAAGGGAGAACTTCCTGGATTTTCTCGAGTTGCGGCAGGTGTTCTCGAGTTACGACGGGGACCTCAGGGACCCGCCATGGTGGCCTCAGGAGAGGCCAGTCCCCATGCGAGTTGCTAGGGGGCCTCTCGGGATTCCTCTCCCGTCGATACCGGGGCCAAAAACCATGTGTGGAGACAGGGCCGGGACCGAGGATTCCTCTCAGGGGTGACATGGATCTTTGGGTACTTCTGGAGTCTCCCCAGGGGAGTCAGGCCTCCTCTCGAGTGGGGCCATGCACGTGCGCTTTCCTTCCAGGCTGTAGCAGCAATGTCACGCTTCCCGTCTCGTGGATCAAAGGATCTGTGGTTTTCCCTCGAGGCTTTCCCTCGAGGCTTTCCCACAGGGCTGTCCCACGTGCCACCGTGGTGTGAGTTGATCCTCGGCGTGAAAGATGAGCCAGTGCAGGGCAAAGAGGTTCCTCTGGAATGGACTGAGACATCTGGGGGAGTCTTGGAATGGTGGTACGACCATGGAGTTCCTCTCGCCTTTCCTGTTGAGAGTGCCTCCTCTTGAGATGCGACGGGAACGCCGGGAATTCTTTCCCGTTGAAAGCAGGGAAAGGATCCCTCATCTCGAGCTCCGAGGGGGAAACGGGGCTCCTCTGGATGTGGGCGGGACCATCGTACTTCCTCTCGAGTGGAGACGGGTATGGCGGTGAACTTCTTGAGTTGCAGCAAGGGTGTGAAAGACCCTTTCGAAGTTCCAGAGGTTAGGTGTCATTAGTCTCCAGACGCCTCATCGGAAATAGGCCTCATCTCGCCTGGAAGGGAGAACTTCCTGGATTTGCTCGAGTTGCGGCAGGTGTTCTCGAGTTACGACGGGGACCTCAGGGACCCGCCCGGGTGGCCTCAAGAGAGGCCAGTCCCCATGCGAGTTGCTAGGGGGCCTCTCGGGATTCCTCTCCCGTCGATACCGGGGCCAAAAACCTTGTGTGGAGTCAGGGCCGGGACCGAGGATTCCTCTCAGGGGTGACAAGGATCTTTGGGTACTTCTGGAGTCTCCCCAGGGGAGTCAGGCCTCCTCTCGAGTGGGGGCATGCACGTGCGCTTTCCTTCCAGGCTGTAGCAGCAATGTCACGCTTCCCGTCGCGTGGATCAAAGGATCTGTGGTTTTCCCTCGAGGCTTTCCCTCGAGGCTTTCCCACAGGGCTGTCCCACGTGCCACCGTGGTGTGAGTCGATCCTCAGCGTGAAAGATGAGCCAGTGCAGGGCAAAGAGGTTCCTCTGGAATGGACTGAGTCATCTGGGGGACTCTTGGAATGGTGGTACGACCATGGAGTTCCTCTCGCCTTTCCTGTTGAGAGTGCCTCCTCTTGAGATGCGACGGGAACGCCGGGAATTCTTTCCCGTTGAAAGCAGGGAAAGGATCCCTCATCTCGAGCTACGAGGGGGAAACGGGGCTCCTCTGGATGTGAGCGGGACCATCGTGCTTCCTCTCGAGTGGAGACGGGTATGGCGGTGAACTTCTTGAGTTGCAGCAAGGGTGTGAAAGACCCTTTCGAAGTTCCAGAGGTTAGGTGTCATTAGTCTCCAGACGCCTCATCGGAAATAGGCCTCATCTCGCCTGCAAGGGAGAACTTCCTGGATTTTCTCGAGTTGCGGCAGGTGTTCTCGAGTTACGACGGGGACCTCAGGGACCCGCCCTGGTTGCCTCAGGAGAGGCCAGTCCCCATGCGAGTTGCTAGGGGGCCTCTCGGGATTCCTCTCCCGTCGATACCGGGGCCAAAAACCTTGTGTGGAGTCAGGGCCGGAACCGAGGATTCCTCTCAGGGGCTGACATGTATCTTTGGGTACTTCTGGAGTCTCCCCAGGGGAGTCAGGCCTCGTCTCGAGTGGGGGCATGCACGTGCGCTTTCCTTCCAGGCTGTAGCAGCAATGTCACGCTTCCCGTCGAGTGGATCAAAGGATCTGTGGTTTTCCCTCGAGGCTTTCCCTCGAGGCTTTCCCACAAGGCTGTCCCACGTGCCACCGTGGTGTGAGTCGATCCTCGGCGTGAAAGATGAGCCAGTGCAGGGCAAAGAGGTTCCTCTGGAATGGACTGAGACATCTGGGGGACTCTTGGAATGGTTGTACGACCATGGAGTTCCTCTCGCCTTTCCTGTTGAGAGTGCCTCCTCTTGAGATGCGACGGGAACGCTGGGAATTCTTTCCCGTTGAAAGCAGGGAAAGGATCCCTCATCTCGAGCTCCGAGGGGGAAACGGGGCTCCTCTGGATGTGGGCGGGACCATCGTGCTTCCTCTCGAGTGGAGACGGGTATGGCGGTGAACTTCTTGAGTTGCAGCAAGGGTGTGAAAGACCCTTTCGAAATTCCAGAGGTTAGGTGTCATTAGTCTCCAGACGCCTCATCGGAAATAGGCCTCATCTCGCCTGGAAGGGAGAACTTCCTGGACTTTCTCGAGTTGCGGCAGGTGTTCTCGAGTTACGACGGGGACCTCAGGGACCCGCCCTGGTGGCCTCAGGAGAGGCCAGTCCCCATGCGAGTTGCTAGGGGGCCTCTCGGGATTCCTCTCCCGTCGATACCTGGGCCAAGAACCTTGTGTGGAGTCAGGGCCCGAACCGAGGATTCCTCTCAGGGGCTGACATGGATCTTTGGGTACTTCTGGAGTCTCCGCAGGGGAGTCAGGCCTCGTCTCGAGTGGGGGCATGCACGTGTGCTTTCCTTCCAGGCTGTAGCAGCAATGTCACGCTTCCCGTCGCGTGGATCAAAGGATCTGTGGGTTTCCCTCGAGGCTTTCCCTCGAGGCTTTCCCACAGGGCTGTCCCACGTGCCACCGTGGTGTGAGTCGATCCTCGGCGTGAAAAATGAGCCAGTGCAGGGCAAAGAGGTTCCTCTGGAATGGACTGAGACATCTGGGGGACTCTTGGAATGGTGGTACGACCATGGAGTTACTCTCGCCTTTCCTGTTGAGAGTGCCTCCTCTTGAGATGCGACGGGAACGCCGGGAATTCTTTCCCGTTGAAAGCAGGGAAAGGATCCCTCATCTCGAGCTCCGAGGGGGAAACGGGGCTCCTCTGGATGTGGGCGGGACCATCGTGCTTCCTCTCGAGTGGAGACGGGTATGGCGGTGAACTTCTTGAGTTGCAGCAAGGGTGTGAAAGACCCTTTCGAAGTTCCAGAGGTTAGGTGTCATTAGTCTCCAGACGCCTCATCGGAAATAGGCCTCATCTCGCCTGGAAGGGAGAACTTCCTGGATTTTCTCGAGTTGCGGCAGGTGTTCTCGAGTTACGACGGGGACCTCAGGGACCCGCCCTGGTTGCCTCAGGAGAGGCCAGTCCCCATGCGAGTTGCTAGGGGGCCTCTCGGGATTCCTCTCCCGTCGATACCGGGGCCAAAAACCTTGTGTGGAGTCAGGGCCGGGACCGAGGATTCCTCTCAGGGGTGACATGGATCTTTGGGTACTTCTGGAGTCTCCCCAGGGGAGTGAGGCCTCGTCTCGTGTGGGGGCATGCACGTGCGCTTTCCTTCCAGGCTGTAGCAGCAATGTCACGCTTCTCGTCGCGTGGATCAAAGGATCTGTGGTTTTCCATCGAGGCTTTCCCTCGAGGCTTTCCCACAGGGCTGTCCCACTTGCCACCGTGGTGTGAGTCGATCCTCGGCGTGAAAGATGAGCCAGTGCAGGGCAAAGAGATTCCTCTGGAATGGACTGAGACATCTGGGGGACTCTTGGAATGGTGGTACGACCATGGAGTTCCTCTCGCCTTTCCTGTTGAGAGTGCCTCCTCTTGAGATGCGACGGAAATGCCGGGAATTCTTTCCCGTTAAAAGCAGGGAAAGGATCCCTCATCTCGAGCTACGAGGGGAAACGGGGCTCCTCTGGATGTGGGCGGGACCATCGTGCTTCCTCTCGAGTGGAGACGGGTATGGCGGTGAACTTCTTGTGTTGCAGCAAGGGTGTGAAAGACCCTTTCGAAGTTCCAGAGGTTAGGTGTCATTAGTCTCCAGACGCCTCATTGGAAATAGGCCTCATCTCGCCTGGAAGGGAGAACATCCTGGATTTTCTCGATTTGCGGCAGGTGTTCTCGAGTTACGACGGGGACCTCAGGGAACCGCCCTGGTGGCCACAGGAAAAGCCAGTCCCCATGCGAGTTGCTAGGGGGCCTCTCGGGATTCCTCTCCTGTCGATACCGGGGCCAAAAACCTTGTTTGGAGTCAGGGCCGGAACCGAGGATTACTCTCAGGGGCTGACATGGATCTTTGGGTACTTCTGGAGTCTCCCCACTGGAGTCAGGCCTCGTTTCAAGTGGGGGCATGCACGAGCGCTTTTCTTCCAGGCTGTAGCAGCAATGTCACACTTACCTTCGCGTGGATCAAAGGATCTGTGGTTTTCCCTCGAGGCTTTCCCTCGAGGCTTTCCCACAGGGCTGTCCCACTTGCCACCGTGGTGTGAGTCGATCCTCGGCGTGAAAGATGAGCCAGTGCAGGGCAAAGAGGTTCCTCTGGAATGGACTGAGACATCTGGGGGACTCTTGGAATGGTGGTACGACCATGGAGTTCCTCTCGCCTTTCCTGTTGAGAGTGCCTCCTCTTGAGATGCGACGGGAACGCCGGGAATTCTTTCCCGTTGAAAGCAGGGAAAGGATCCCTCATCTCGAGCTTCGAGGGGGAAACGGGGCTCCTCTGGATGTGGGCGGGACCATCGTGCTTCCTCTCGAGTGGAGACGGGTATGGCGGTGAACTTCTTGAGTAGCAGCAAGGGTGTGAAAGACCCTTTCGAAGTTCCAGAGGTTAGGTGTCATTAGTCTCCAGACGCCTCATAGGAAATAGGCCTCATCTCGCCTGGAAGGGAGAACTTCCTGGATTTTCTCGAGTTGCGGCAGGTGTTCTCGAGTTACGACGGGGACCTCAGGGACCCGCCATGGTGCCTCAGGAAAGGCCAGTCCCCATGCGAGTTGCTAGGGGGCCTCTCAGGATTCCTCTCCCGTCGATACCGGGTCCAAAAACCTTGTGTGAAGTCAGGGCCGGAACCGGGGATTCCTCTCAGGGACTGACATGGATCTTTGGGTACTTCTGGAGTCTCCCTAGGGGAGTGAGGCCTCGTCTCGAGTGGGGGCATGCACGTGCGCTTTCCTTCCAGGCTGTAGCAGCAATGTCACGCTTCTCGTCGCGTGGATCAAAGGATCTGTGGTTTTCCCTCTAGGCTTTCCCTCGAGGCTTTCCCACAGGGCTGTCCCACGTGCCGCCGTGGTGTGAGTCGATCCTCGGCGTGAAAGATGAGCCAGTGCAGGGCAAAGAGGTTCCTCTGGAATGGATTGAGACATCTGGGGGACTCTTGGAATGGTGGTACGACCATGGAGTTCCTCTCGCCTTTCCTGTTGAGAGTGCCTCCTCTTGAGATGCGACGGGAACGCTGGGAATTCTTTCCCGTTGAAAGCAGGGAAAGGATCCCTCATCTCGAGCTCCGAGGGGGAAACGGGGCTCCTCTGGATGTGGGCGGGACCATCGTGCTTCCTCTCGAGTGGAGACGGGTATGGCGGTGAACTTCTTGAGTTGCAGCAAGGGTGTGAAAGACCCTTTCGAAATTCCAGAGGTTAGGTGTCATTAGTCTCCAGACGCCTCATCGGAAATAGGCCTCATCTCGCCTGGAAGGGAGAACTTCCTGGATTTTCTCGAGTTACGGCAGGTGTTCTCGAGTTACGACGGGGACCTCAGGGACCCGCCCTGGTGGCCTAAGGAGAGGCCAGTCCCCATGCGAGTTGCTAGGGGGCCTCTCGGGATTCCTCTCCCGTCGATACCGGGGCCAAGAACCTTGTGTGGAGTCAGGGCCCGAACCGAGGATTCCTCTCAGGGGCTGACATGGATCTTTGGGTACTTCTGGAGTCTCCCCAGGGGAGTCAGGCCTCGTCTCGAGTGGGGGCATGCACGTGTGCTTTCCTTCCAGGCTGTAGCAGCAATGTCACGCTTCCCGTCGCGTGGATCAAAGGATCTGTGGTTTTCCCTCGAGGCTTTCCCTCGAGGCTTTCCCACAGGGCTGTCCCACGTGCCACCGTGGTGTGAGTCGATCCTCGGCGTGAAAAATGAGCCAGTGCAGGGCAAAGAGGTTCCTCTGGAATGGACTGAGACATCTGGGGGACTCTTGGAATGGTGGTACGACCATGGAGTTACTCTCGCCTTTCCTGTTGAGAGTGCCTCCTCTTGAGATGCGACGGGAACACCGGGAATTCTTTCCCGTTGAAAGCAGGGAAAGGATCCCTCATCTCGAGCTCCGAGGGGGAAACGGGGCTCCTCTGGATGTGGGCGGGACCATCGTGCTTCCTCTCGAGTGGAGACGGGTATGGCGGTGAACTTCTTGAGTTGCAGCAAGGGTGTGAAAGACCCTTTCGAAGTTCCAGAGGTTAGGTGTCATTAGTCTCCAGACGCCTCATCGGAAATAGGCCTCATCTCGCCTGGAAGGGAGAACTTCCTGGATTTTCTCGAGTTGCGGCAGGTGTTCTCGAGTTACGACGGGGACCTCAGTGACCCGCCCTGGTTGCCTCAGGAGAGGCCAGTCCCCATGCGAGTTGCTAGGGGGCCTCTCGGGATTCCTCTCCCGTCGATACCGGGGCCAAAAACCTTGTGTGGAGTCAGGGCCGGGACCGAGGATTCCTCTCAGGGGTGACATGGATCTTTGGGTACTTCTGGAGTCTCCTCAGGGGAGTCAGGCCTCCTCTCGAGTGGGGCCATGCACGTGCGCTTTCCTTCCAGGCTGTAGCAGCAATGTCACGCTTCTCGTCGCGTGGATCAAAGGATCTGTGGTTTTCCATCGAGGCTTTCCCTCGAGGCTTTCCCACAGGGCTGTCCCACTTGCCACCGTGGTGTGAGTCGATCCTCGCGTGAAAGATGAGACAGTGCAGGGCAAAGAGGTTCCTCTGGAATGGACTGAGACATCTGGGGGATTCTTGGAATGGTGGTACGACCATAGAGTTCCTCTCGCCTTTCCTCTTGAGAGTGCCTCCTCTTGAGATGCGACGGGAATGCCGGGAATTCTTTCCCGTTGAAAGCAGGGAAAGGATCCCTCATCTCGAGCTACGAGGGGGAAACGGCGCACCTCTGGATATGGGCGGGACCATCGTGCTTCCTCTCGAGTGGAGACGGGTATGGCGGTGAACTTCTTGAGTTGCAGCAAGGGTGTGAAAGACCCTTTCGAAGTTTCAGAGGTTAGGTGTCATTAGTCTCCAGACGCCTCATCGGAAATAGGCCTCATCTCGCCTGGAAGGGAGAACTTCCTGGATTTTCTCGAGTTGCGGCAGGTGTTCTCGAGTTACGACGGGGACCTCAGGGACCCGCCATGGTGGCCTCAGGAAAGGCCAGTCCCCATGCGAGTTGCTAGGGGGCCTCTCAGGATTCCTCTCCCGTCGATACCGGGGCCAAAAACCTTGTGTGGAGTCAGGGCCGGAACCGAGGTTTTCTCTCAGGGGTGACATGGAACTTTGGGTATTTCTGGAGTCTCCCCAGGGGAGTCAGGCATCGTCTCGAGTGGGGGCAGGCACGTGCGCTTTCCTTCCAGGCTGTAGCAGCAATGTCACGCTTCCCGTCGCGTGGATCAAAGGATCTGTGGTTTTCCCTCGAGGCTTTCCCTCGAGGCTTTCCCACAGGGCTGTCCCACTTGCCACCGTGGTGTGAGTCGATCCTCGGCGTGAAAGATGAGCCAGTGCAGGGCAAAGAGGTTCCTCTGGAATGGACTGAGACATCTGGGGGATTCTTGGAATGGTGGTACGACCATAGAGTTCCTCTCGCCTTTCCTGTTGAGAGTGCCTCCTCTTGAGATGCGACGGAAATGCCGGGAATTCTTTCCCGTTTAAAGCAGGGAAAGGATCCCTCATCTCGAGCTACGAGGGGGAAACGGGGCTCCTCTGGATATGGGCGGGACCATCGTGCTTCCTCTCGAGTGGAGACGGGTATGGCGGTGAACGTCTTGAGTTGCAGCAAGGGTGTGAAAGACCCTTTCGAAGTTCCAGAGGTTAGGTGTCATTAGTCTCCAGACGCCTCATCGGAAATAGGCCTCATCTCGCCTGGAAGGGAGAATTTCCTGGATTTTCTCGAGTTGCGGCAGGTGTTCTCGAGTTACGACGGGGACCTCAGGGACCCGCCATGGTGGCCTCAGGAAAGGCCAGTCCCCATGCGAGTTGCTAGGGGGCCTCTCAGGATTCCTCTCCCGTCGATACCGGGGCCAAAAACCTTGTGTGGAGTCAGGGCCGGAACCGAGGTTTTCTCTCAGGGGTGATATGGAACTTTGGGTATTTCTGGAGTCTCCCCAGGGGAGTCAGGCCTCGTCTCGAGTGGGGGCATGCACGTGCGCTTTCCTTCCAGGCTGTAGCAGCAATGTCACGCTTCCCGTCGAGTGGATCAAAGGATCTGTGGTTTTCCCTCGAGGCTTTCCCTCGAGGCTTTCCCACAAGGCTGTCCCACGTGCCACCGTGGTGTGAGTCGATCCTCGGCGTGAAAGATGAGCCAGTGCAGGGCAAAGAGGTTCCTCTGGAATGGATTGAGACATCTGGGGGACTCTTGGAATGGTGGTACGACCATGGAGTTCCTCTCGCCTTTCCTGTTGAGAGTGCCTCCTCTTGAGATGCGACGGGAACGCTGGGAATTCTTTCCCGTTGAAAGCAGGGAAAGGATCCCTCATCTCGAGCTCCGAGGGGGAAACGGGGCTCCTCTGGATGTGGGCGGGACCATCGTGCTTCCTCTCGAGTGGAGACGGGTATGGCGGTGAACTTCTTGAGTTGCAGCAAGGGTGTGAAAGACCCTTTCGAAATTCCAGAGGTTAGGTGTCATTAGTCTCCAGACGCCTCATCGGAAATAGGCCTCATCTCGCCTGGAAGGGAGAACTTCCTGGATTTTCTCGAGTTACGGCAGGTGTTCTCGAGTTACGACGGGGACCTCAGGGACCCGCCCTGGTGGCCTAAGGAGAGGCCAGTCCCCATGCGAGTTGCTAGGGGGCCTCTCGGGATTCCTCTCCCGTCGATACCGGGGCCAAGAACCTTGTGTGGAGTCAGGGCCCGAACCGAGGATTCCTCTCAGGGGCTGACATGGATCTTTGGGTACTTCTGGAGTCTCCCCAGGGGAGTCAGGCCTCGTCTCGAGTGGGGGCATGCACGTGTGCTTTCCTTCCAGGCTGTAGCAGCAATGTCACGCTTCCCGTCGCGTGGATCAAAGGATCTGTGGTTTTCCCTCGAGGCTTTCCCTCGAGGCTTTCCCACAGGGCTGTCCCACGTGCCACCGTGGTGTGAGTCGATCCTCGGCGTGAAAAATGAGCCAGTGCAGGGCAAAGAGGTTCCTCTGGAATGGACTGAGACATCTGGGGGACTCTTGGAATGGTGGTACGACCATGGAGTTACTCTCGCCTTTCCTGTTGAGAGTGCCTCCTCTTGAGATGCGACGGGAACGCCGGGAATTCTTTCCCGTTGAAAGCAGGGAAAGGATCCCTCATCTCGAGCTCCGAGGGGGAAACGGGGCTCCTCTGGATGTGGGCGGGACCATCGTGCTTCCTCTCGAGTGGAGACGGGTATGGCGGTGAACTTCTTGAGTTGCAGCAAGGGTGTGAAAGACCCTTTCGAAGTTCCAGAGTTTAGGTGTCATTAGTCTCCAGACGCCTCATCGGAAATAGGCCTCATCTCGCCTGGAAGGGAGAACTTCCTGGATTTTCTCGAGTTGCGGCAGGTGTTCTCGAGTTACGACGGGGACCTCAGGGACCCGCCCTGGTTGCCTCAGGAGAGGCCAGTCCCCATGCGAGTTGCTAGGGGGCCTCTCGGGATTCCTCTCCCGTCGATACCGGGGCCAAAAACCTTGTGTGGAGTCAGGGCCGGGACCGAGGATTCCTCTCAGGGGTGACATGGATCTTTGGGTACTTCTGGAGTCTCCCCAGGGGAGTCAGGCCTCCTCTCGAGTGGGGCCATGCACGTGCGCTTTCCTTCCAGGCTGTAGCAGCAATGTCACGCTTCCCGTCGAGTGGATCAAAGGATCTGTGGTTTTCCCTCGAGGCTTTCCCTCGAGGCTTTCCCACAAGGCTGTCCCACGTGCCACCGTGGTGTGAGTCGATCCTCGGCGTGAAAGATGAGCTAGTGCAGGGCAAAGAGGTTCCTCTGGAATGGATTGAGACATCTGGGGGACTCTTGGAATGGTGGTACGACCATGGAGTTCCTCTCGCCTTTCCTGTTGAGAGTGCCTCCTCTTGAGATGCGACGGGAACGCTGGGAATTCTTTCCCGTTGAAAGCAGGGAAAGGATCCCTCATCTCGAGCTCCGAGGGGGAAACGGGGCTCCTCTGGATGTGGGCGGGACCATCGTGCTTCCTCTCGAGTGGAGACGGGTATGGCGGTGAACTTCTTGAGTTGCAGCAAGGGTGTGAAAGACCCTTTCGAAATTCCAGAGGTTAGGTGTCATTAGTCTCCAGACGCCTCATCGGAAATAGGCCTCATCTCGCCTGGAAGGGAGAACTTCCTGGATTTTCTCGAGTTACGGCAGGTGTTCTCGAGTTACGACGGGGACCTCAGGGACCCGCCCTGGTGGCCTAAGGAGAGGCCAGTCCCCATGCGAGTTGCTAGGGGGCCTCTCGGGATTCCTCTCCCGTCGATACCGGGGCCAAGAACCTTGTGTGGAGTCAGGGCCCGAACCGAGGATTCCTCTCAGGGGCTGACATGGATCTTTGGGTACTTCTGGAGTTTCCCCAGGGGAGTCAGGCCTCGTCTCGAGTGGGGGCATGCACGTGTGCTTTCCTTCCAGGCTGTAGCAGCAATGTCACGCTTCCCGTCGCGTGGATCAAAGGATCTGTGGTTTTCCCTCGAGGCTTTCCCTCGAGGCTTTCCCACAGGGCTGTCCCACGTGCCACCGTGGTGTGAGTCGATCCTCGGCGTGAAAAATGAGCCAGTGCAGGGCAAATAGGTTCCTCTGGAATGGACTGAGACATCTGGGGGACTCTTGGAATGGTGGTACGACCATGGAGTTACTCTCGCCTTTCCTGTTGAGAGTGCCTCCTCTTGAGATGCGACGGGAACGCCGGGAATTCTTTCCCGTTGAAAGCAGGGAAAGGATCCCTCATCTCGAGCTCCGAGGGGGAAACGGGGCTCCTCTGGATGTGGGCGGGACCATCGTGCTTCCTCTCGAGTGGAGACGGGTATGTCGGTGAACTTCTTGAGTTGCAGCAAGGGTGTGAAAGACCCTTTCGAAGTTCCAGAGGTTAGGTGTCATTAGTCTCCAGACGCCTCATCGGAAATAGGCCTCATCTCGCCTGGAAGGGAGAACTTCCTGGATTTTCTCGAGTTGCGGCAGGTGTTCTCGAGTTACGACGGGGACCTCAGGGACCCGCCCTGGTTGCCTCAGGAGAGGCCAGTCCCCATGCGAGTTGCTAGGGGGCCTCTCGGGATTCCTCTCCCGTCGATACCGGGGCCAAAAACCTTGTGTGGAGTCAGGGCCGGGACCGAGGATTCCTCTCAGGGGTGACATGGATCTTTGGGTACTTCTGGAGTCTCCCCAGGGGAGTCAGGCCTCCTCTCGAGTGGGGCCATGCACGTGCGCTTTCCTTCCAGGCTGTAGCAGCAATGTCACGCTTCTCGTCGCGTGGATCAAAGGATCTGTGGTTTTCCATCGAGGCTTTCCCTCGAGGCTTTCCCACAGGGCTGTCCCACTTGCCACCGTGGTGTGAGTCGATCCTCGGCGTGAAAGATGAGCCAGTGCAGGGCAAAGAGGTTCCTCTGGAATGGACTGAGACATCTGGGGGATTCTTGGAATGGTGGTACGACCATAGAGTTCCTCTCGCCTTTCCTGTTGAGAGTGCCTCCTCTTGAGATGCGACGGGAATGCCGGGAATTCTTTCCCGTTGAAAGCAGGGAAAGGATCCCTCATCTCGAGCTACGAGGGGGAAACGGGGCACCTCTGGATATGGGCGGGACCATCGTGCTTCCTCTCGAGTGGAGACGGGTATGGCGGTGAACTTCTTGAGTTGCAGCAAGGGTGTGAAAGACCCTTTCGAAGTTCCAGAGGTTAGGTGTCATTAGTCTCCAGACGCCTCATCGGAAATAGGCCTCATCTCGCCTGGAAGGGAGAACTTCCTGGATTTTCTCGAGTTGCGGCAGGTGTTCTCGAGTTACGACGGGGACCTCAGGGACCCGCCATGGTGGCCTCAGGAAAGGCCAGTCCCCATGCGAGTTGCTAGGGGGCCTCTCAGGATTCCTCTCCCGTCGATACCGGGGCCAAAAACCTTGTGTGGAGTCAGGGCCGGAACCGAGGTTTTCTCTCAGGGGTGACATGGAACTTTGGGTATTTCTGGAGTCTCCCCAGGGGAGTCAGGCCTCGTCTCGAGTGGGGGCAGGCACGTGCGCTTTCCTTCCAGGCTGTAGCAGCAATGTCACGCTTCCCGTCGCGTGGATCAAAGGATCTGTGGTTTTCCCTCGAGGCTTTCCCTCGAGGCTTTCCCACAGGGCTGTCCCACTTGCCACCGTGGTGTGAGTCGATCCTCGGCGTGAAAGATGAGCCAGTGCAGGGCAAAGAGGTTCCTCTGGAATGGACTGAGACATCTGGGGGATTCTTGGAATGGTGGTACGACCATAGAGTTCCTCTCGCCTTTCCTGTTGAGAGTGCCTCCTCTTGAGATGCGACGGGAATGCCGGGAATTCTTTCCCGTTGAAAGCAGGGAAAGGATCCCTCATCTCGAGCTACGAGGGGGAAACGGGGCTCCTCTGGATATGGGCGGGACCATCGTGCTTCCTCTCGAGTGCAGACGGGTATGGCGGTGAACTTCTTGAGTTGCAGCAAGGGTGTGAAAGACCCTTTCGAAGTTCCAGAGGTTAGGTGTCATTAGTCTCCAGACGCCTCATCGGAAATAGGCCTCATCTCGCCTGGAAGGGAGAACTTCCTGGATTTTCTCGAGTTGCGGCAGGTGTTCTCGAGTTACGACGGGGACCTCAGGGACCCGCCATGGTGGCCTCAGGAAAGGCCAGTCCCCATGCGAGTTGCTAGGGGGCCTCTCGGGATTCCTCTCCCGTCGATACCGGGGCCAAAAACCTTGTGTGGAGTCAGGGCCGGAACCGAGGATTCCTCTCAGGAGCTGACATGGATCTTTGGGTACTTCTGGAGTCTCCCCAGGGGAGTCAGGCCTCGTCTCGATTGGGGCCATGCACGTGCGCTTTCTTTCCAGGCTGTAGCAGCAATGTCACGCTTCCCGTCGCGTGGATCAAAGGATCTGTGGTTTTCCCTCGAGGCTTTCCCTCGAGGCTTTCCCACAGGGCTGTCCCACGTGCCACCGTGGTGTGAGTCGATCCTCGGCGTGAAAGATTAGCCAGTGCAGGGCAAAGAGGTTCCTCTGGAATGGACTGAGACATCTGGGGGACTCTTGGAATCGTGGTACGACCATGGAGTTCCTCTCGCCTTTCCTGTTGAGAGTGCCTCCTCTTGAGATGCGACGGGAACCCCGGGAATTCTTTCCCGTTAAAAGCAGGGAAAGGATCCCTCATCTCGAGCTACGAGGGGGAAACGGGGCTCCTCTGGATGTGGGCGGGACCATCGTGCTTCCTCTCGAGTGGAGACGGGTATGGTGGTGAACTTCTTGAGTAGCAGCAAGGGTGTGAAAGACCCTCTCGAAATTCCAGAGGTTAGGTGTCATTAGTCTCCAGACGCCTCATCGGAAACAGGCCTCATCTCGCCTGGAAGGGAGAACTTCATGGATTTTCTCGAGTTGCGGCAGGTGTTCTCGAGTTACGACGGGGACCTCAGGGACCCGCCCTGGTGGCCCCAGGAGAGGCCAGTCCCCATGCGAGTTGCTACGGGGCCTCTCGGGATTCCTCTCCCGTCGATACCGGGGCCAAAAACCTTGTGTGGAGTCAGGGCCGGAACCGGGGATTCCTCTCAGGGGCTGACATGGATCTTTGGGTACTTCTGGAGTCTCCCCAGGGGAGTCTGGCCTCGTTTCGAGTGGGGGCATGCACGTGCGCTTTCCTTCCAGGCTGTAGCAGCAATGTCACACTTCCCGTCGCGTGGATCAAAGGATCTGTGGTTTTCCCTCGAGGCTTTCCCTCGAGGCTTTCCCACAGGGTTGTCCCACGTGCCGCCGTTGTGTGAGTCGATCCTCGGCGTGAACGATGAGCCAGTGCAGGGCAAAGAGGTTCCTCTGGAATGGACTGAGACATCTGGGGGACTCTTGGAATGGTGGTACGACCATGGAGTTCTTCTCACCTTTCCTGTTGAGAGTGCCTCCTCTTGAGATGCGACGGAAATGCCGGGAATTCTTTCCCGTTAAAAGCAGGGAAAGGATCCCTCATCTCGAGCTACGAGGGGGAAACGGGGCACCTCTGGATATGGGCGGGACCATCGTGCTTCCTCTCGAGTGGAGACGGGTATGGCGGTGAACTTCTTGAGTTGCAGCAAGGGTGTGAAAGACCCTTTCGAAGTTCCAGAGGTTAGGTGTCATTAGTCTCCAGACGCCTCATCGGAAATAGGCCTCATCTCGCCTGGAAGGGAGAACTTCCTGGATTTTCTCGAGTTGCGGCAGGTGTTCTCGAGTTACGACGGGGACCTCAGGGACCCGCCATGGTGGCCTCAGGAAAGGCCAGTCCCCATGCGAGTTGCTAGGGGGCCTCTCAGGATTCCTCTCCCGTCGATACCGGGGCCAAAAACCTTGTGTGGAGTCAGGGCCGGAACCGAGGTTTTCTCTCAGGGGTGACATGGAACTTTGGGTATTTCTGGAGTCTCCCCAGGGGAGTCAGGCCTCGTCTCGAGTGGGGGCATGCACGTGCGCTTTCCTTCCAGGCTGTAGCAGCAATGTCACGCTTCCCGTCGCGTGGATCAAAGGATCTGTGGTTTTCCCTCGAGGCTTTCCCACAGGGCTGTCCCACGTGCCACCGTGGTGTGAGTCGATCCTCGGCGTGAAAGATGAGCCAGTGCAGGGCAAAGAGGTTCCTCTGGAATGGACTGAGACATCTGGCGGACTCTTGGAATGGTGGTACGACCATGGAGTTCCTCTCGCCTTTCCTGTTGAGAGTGCCTCCTCTTGAGATGCGACGGGAACGCCGGGAATTCTTTCCCGTTGAAAGCAGGGAAAGGATCCCTCATCTCGAGCTACGAGGGGGAAACGGGGCTCCTCTGGATGTGGGCGGGACCATCGTGCTTCCTCTCGAGTGGAGACGGGTATGGCGGTGAACTTCTTGAGTAGCAGCAAGGGTGTGAAAGACCCTTTCGAAGTTCCAGAGGTTAGGTGTCATTAGTCTCCAGACGCCTCATCGGAAATAGGCCTTATCTCGCCTGGAAGGGAGAACTTCCTGGATTTGCTCGAGTTGCGGCAGGTGTTCTCGAGTTACGACGGGGACCTCAGGGACCCGCCCTGGTGGCCTCAGGAGAGGCCAGTCCCCATGCGAGTTGCTAGGGGGCCTCTCGGGATTCCTCTCCCGTCGATACCGGGGCCAAAAACCTTGTGTGGAGTCAGGGCCGGAACCGAGGATTCCTCTCAGGAGCTGACATGGATCTTTGGGTACTTCTGGAGTCTCCCCAGGGGAGTCAGGCCTCGTCTCGATTGGGGCCATGCACGTGCGCTTTCTTTCCAGGCTGTAGCAGCAATGTCACGCTTCCCGTCGCGTGGATCAAAGGATCTGTGGTTTTCCCTCGAGGCTTTCCCTCGAGGCTTTCCCACAGGGCTGTCCCACGTGCCACCGTGGTGTGAGTCGATCCTCGGCGTGAAAGATTAGCCAGTGCAGGGCAAAGAGGTTCCTCTGGAATGGACTGAGACATCTGGGGGACTCTTGGAATGGTGGTACGACCATGGAGTTCCTCTCGCCTTTCCTGTTGAGAGTGCCTCCTCTTGAGATGCGACGGGAACCCCGGGAATTCTTTCCCGTTAAAAGCAGGGAAAGGATCCCTCATCTCGAGCTACGAGGGGGAAACGGGGCTCCTCTGGATGTGGGCGGGACCATCGTGCTTCCTCTCGAGTGGAGACGGGTATGGAGGTGAACTTCTTGAGTAGCAGCAAGGGTGTGAAAGACCCTCTCGAAATTCCAGAGGTTAGGTGTCATTAGTCTCCAGACGCCTCATCGGAAATAGGCCTCATCTCGCCTGGAAGGGAGAACTTCATGGATTTTCTCGAGTTGCGGCAGGTGTTCTCGAGTTACGACGGGGACCTCAGGGACCCGCCCTGGTGGCCCCAGGAGAGGCCAGTCCCCATGCGAGTTGCTACGGGGCCTCTCGGGATTCCTCTCCCGTCGATACCGGGGCCAAAAACCTTGTGTGGAGTCAGGGCCGGAACCGGGGATTCCTCTCAGGGGCTGACATGGATCTTTGGGTACTTCTGGAGTCTCCCCAGGGGAGTCTGGCCTCGTTTCGAGTGGGGGCATGCACGTGCGCTTTCCTTCCAGGCTGTAGCAGCAATGTCACACTTCCCGTCGCGTGGATCAAAGGATCTGTGGTTTTCCCTCGAGGCTTTCCCTCGAGGCTTTCCCACAGGGTTGTCCCACGTGCCGCCGTTGTGTGAGTCGATCCTCGGCGTGAACGATGAGCCAGTGCAGGGCAAAGAGGTTCCTCTGGAATGGACTGAGACATCTGGGGGACTCTTGGAATGGTGGTACGACCATGGAGTTCTTCTCACCTTTCCTGTTGAGAGTGCCTCCTCTTGAGATGCGACGGAAATGCCGGGAATTCTTTCCCGTTAAAAGCAGGGAAAGGATCCCTCATCTCGAGCTACGAGGGGAAACGGGGCTCCTCTGGATGTGGGCGGGACCATCGTGCTTCCTCTCGAGTGGAGACGGGTATGGCGGTGAACTTCTTGTGTTGCAGCAAGGGTGTGAAAGACCCTTTCGAAGTTCCAGAGGTTAGGTGTCATTAGTCTCCAGACGCCTCATTGGAAATAGGCCTCATCTCGCCTGGAAGGGAGAACATCCTGGATTTTCTCGAGTTGCGGCAGGTGTTCTCGAGTTACGACGGGGACCTCAGGGAACCGCCCTGGTGGCCTCAGGAAAAGCCAGTCCCCATGCGATTTGCTAGGGGGCCTCTCAGGATTCCTCTCCTGTCTATACCGGGGCCAAAAACCTTGTTTGGAGTCAGGGCCGGAACCGAGGATTGGTCTCAGGGGCTGACATGTATCTTTGGGTACTTCTGGAGTCTCCCCACTGGAGTCAGGCCTCGTTTCGAGTGGGGGCATGCACGAGCGCTTTTCTTCCAGGCAGTAGCAGCAATGTCACGCTTACCTTCGCGTGGATCAAAGGATCTGTGGTTTTCCCTCGAGGCTTTCCCTCGAGGCTTTCCCACAGGGCTGTCCCACTTGCCACCGTGGTGTGAGTCGATCCTCGGCGTGAAAGATGAGCCAGTGCAGGGCAAAGAGGTTCCTATGGAATGGACTGAGACATCTGGGGGATTCTTGGAATGGTGGTACGACCATAGAGTTCCTCTCGCCTTTCCTGTTGAGAGTGCCTCCTCTTGAGATGCGACGGGAATGCCGGGAATTCTTTCCCGTTGAAAGCAGGGAAAGGATCCCGCATCTCGAGCTACGAGGGGGAAACGGGGCTCCTCTGGATATGGGCGGGACCATCGTGCTTCCTCTCGAGTGGAGACGGGTATGGCAGTGAACATCTTGAGTTGCAGCAAGAGTGTGAAAGACCCTTTCGAAGTTCCAGAGGTTAGGTGTCATTAGTCTCCAGACGCCTCATAGGAAATAGGCCTCATCTCGCCTGGAAGGGAGAACTTCCTGGATTTTCTCGAGTTGCGGCAGGTGTTCTCGAGTTACGACGGGGACCTCAGGGACCCGCCATGGTGGCCTCAGGAAAGGCCAGTCCCCATGCGAGTTGCTAGGGGGCCTCTCAGGATTCCTCTCTCGTCGATACCGGGGCCAAAATCCTTGTGTGGAGTCAGGGCCGGAACCGAGGTTTTCTCTCAGGGGTGACATGGAACTTTGGGTATTTCTGGAGTCTCCCCAGGGGAGTCAGGCCTCGTCTCGAGTGGGGGCATGAACGTGCGCTTTCCCTCCAGGCTGAAGCAGCAATGTCACGCTTCCCGTCGCGTGGATCAAAGGATCTGTGGTTTTCCCTCGAGGCTTTCCGTCGAGGCTTTCCCACAGGGCTGTCCCACGTGCCACCGTGGTGTGAGTCGATGCTCGGCGTGAAAGATGAGCCAGTGCAGGGCAAAGAGCTTCCTCTCGAATGGACTGAGACATCTGGGGGACTCTTGGAATGGTGGTACGACCATGGAGTTCCTCTCGCCTTTCCTGTTGAGAGTGCCTCCTCTTGAGATGCGACGGGAACGCCGGGAATTCTTTCCCGTTGAAAGCAGGGAAAGGATCCCTCATCTCGAGCTACGAGGGGGAAACGGGGCTCCTCTGGATGTGGGCGGGACAATCGTGCTTCCTCTCGAGTGGAGACGGGTATGGCGGTGAACTTCTTGAGTAGCAGCAAGGGTGTGAAAGACCCTCTCGAAATTCCAGAGGTTAGGTGTCATTAGTCTCCAGACGCCTCATCGGAAATAGGCCTCATCTCGCCTGGAAGGGAGAACTTCATGGATTTTCTCGAGTTGCGGCAGGTGTTCTCGAATTACGACGGGGACCTCAGGGACCCGCCCTGGTGGCCCCAGGAGAGGCCAGTCCCCATGCGAGTTGCTACGGGGCCTCTCGGGATTCCTCTCCCGTCGATACCGGGGCCAAAAACCTTGTGTGGAGTCAGGGCCGGAACCGAGGATTCCTCTCAGGGGCTGACATGGATCTTTGGGTACTTCTGGAGTCTCCCCAGGGGAGTCAGGCCTCGTCTCGAGTGGGGGCATGCACGTGTGCTTTCCTTCCAGGCTATAGCAGCAATGTCACGCTTCCCGTCGCGTGGATCAAAGGATCTGTGGTTTTCCCTCGAGGCTTTCCCTTCAGGCTTTCCCACAGGGCTGTCCCACGTGCCACCGTGGTGTGAGTCGATCCTCGGCGTGAAAGATGAGCCAGTGCAGGGCAAAGAGGTTCCTCTGGAATGGACTGAGACATCTGGGGTACTCTTGGAATGGTGGTATGACCATGGAGTTCCTCTCGCCTTTCCTGTTGAGACTGCCTCCTCTTGAGATGCGACGGGAACGCCGGGAATTCTTTCCCGTTGAAAGCAGGGAAAGGATCCCTCATCTCGAGCTACGAATGTGAAACGGGGCTCCTCTGGATGTGGGCGGGACCATCGTGCTTCCTCTCGAGTGGAGACGGGTATGGCGGTGAACTTCTTGAGTTGCAGCAAGGGTGTGAAAGACCCTTTCGAAGTTCCAGAGGTTAGGTGTCATTAGTCTCCAGACGCCTCATCGAAAATAGGCCTCATCTCGCCTGGAAGGGAGAACTTCCTGGATTTTCTCGAGTTGCGGCAGGTGTTCTCGAGTTACGACAGGGACCTCAGGGACCCGCCATGGTGGCCTCAGGAAAGACCAGTCCCCATGCGAGTTGCTACGGGGCCTCTCAGGATTCCTCTCCCGTCGATACCGGGGCCAAAAACCTTGTGTGGAGTCAGGGTCGGAACCGAGGTTTCCTCTCAGAGGTGACATGGAACTTTGGGTATTTCTGGAGTCTCCCCAGGGGAGTCAGGCCTCGTCTCGAGTGGGGGCATGCACGTGCGCTTTCCTTCCAGGCTGTAGCAGCAATGTCACGCTTCCCGTCGCGTGGATCAAAGGATCTGTGGTTTTCCCTCGAGGCTTTCCCTCGAGGCTTTGCCACAGGGATGTCCCACGTGCCACCGTGGTGTGAGTCGATCCTCGGCGTGAAAGATGAGCCAGTGCAGGGCAAAGAGGTTCCTCTGGAATGGACTGAGACATCTGGGGGACTCTTGGAATTGTGGTACGACCATGGAGTTCCTCTCGCCTTTCCTGTTGAGAGTGCCTCCTCTTGAGATGCGACGGGAACGCCGGGAATTCTTTCCCGTTGAAAGCAGGGAAAGGATCCCACATCTCGAGCTACGAGGGGGAAACGGGGCTCCTCAGGATGTGGGCGGGACCATCGTGCTTCCTCTCGAGTGGAGACGGGTATGGCGGTGAACTTCTTGAGTAGCAGCAAGGGTGTGAAAGACCCTTTCGAAGTTCCAGAGGTTAGGTGTCATTAGTCTCCAGACGCCTCATCGGAAATAGGCCTCATCTCGGCTGGAAGGGAGAACTTCCTGGATTTTCTCGAGTTGCGGCAGGTGTTCTCGAGTTACGACGGGGACCTCAGGGACCCGCCATGGTGGCCTCAGGAAAGGCCATTCCCCATGCGAGTTGCTAGGGGGCCTCTCAGGATTCCTCTCCCGTCGATACCGGGGCCAAAAACCTTGTGTGGAGTCAGGGCCGGAACCGAGGTTTCCTCTCAGGGGTGACATGGATCTTTGGGTACTTCTGGAGTCTCCCTAGGGGAGTCAGGCCTCGTTTCGAGTGGGGGCATGCACGAGCGCTTTTCTTCCAGGCTGTAGCAGCAATGTCACGCTTCCCGTTGCGTAGATCAAAGGATCTGTGGTTTTCCCTCGAGGCTTTCCCTCGAGGCTTTGCCACAGGGCTGTCCCACGTGCCACCGTGGTGTGAGTCGATCCTCGGCGTGAATGATGAGCCAGTGCAGGGCAAAGAGGTTCCTCTGGAATGGACTGAGACATCTGGGGGACTCTTGGAATGGTGGTACGACCATGGAGTTCCTCTCGCCTTTCCTGTTGAGAGTGCCTCCTCTTGAGATGCGACGGGAACGCCGGGAATTCTTTCCCGTTGAAAGCAGGGAAAGGATCCCTCATCTCGAGCTACGAGGGGGAAACGGGGCTCCTCTGGATGTGGGCGGGACCATCGTGCTTCCTCTCGAGTGGAGACGGGTATGGCGGTGAACTTCTTGAGTAGCAGCAAGGGTGTGAAAGACCCTTTCGAAGTTCCAGAGGTTAGGTGTCATTAGTCTCCAGACGCCTCATCGGAAATAGGCCTCATCTCGGCTGGAAGGGAGAACTTCCTGGATTTTCTCGAGTTGCGGCAGGTGTTCTCGAGTTACGACGGGGACCTCAGGGACCCGCCATGGTGGCCTCAGGAAAGGCCAGTCCCCATGCGAGTTGCTAGGGGGCCTCTCAGGATTCCTCTCCCGTCGATACCGGGGCCAACAAACTTGTGTGGAGTCAGGGCCGGAACCGAGGTTTCCTCTCAGGGGTGACATGGATCTTTGGGTACTTCTGGAGTCTCCCTAGGGGAGTCAGGCCTCGTCTCGAGTGGGGGCATGCACGTGCGCTTTCCTTCCAGGCTGTAGCAGCAATGTCACGCTTCCCGTTGCGTGGATCAAAGGATCTGTGGTTTTCCCTCGAGGCTTTCCCTCGAGGCTTTCCCACAGGGCTTTCCCACGTTCCACCGTGGTGTGAGTCGATCCTCGGCGTGAAAGATGAGCCAGTGCAGGGCAAAGAGGTTCCTCTGCAATGGACTGAGACATCTGGGGGACTCTTGGAATGGTGGTACGACCATGGAGATCCTCTCGCCTTTCCTGTTGAGAGTGCCTCCTCTTGAGATGCGACGGGAACGCCGGGAATCCTTTCCCGTTGAAAGCAGGGAAAGGATCCCTCATCTCGAGCTACGAGGGGGAAACGGGGCTCCTCTGGATGTGGGCGGGACCATCGTGCTTCCTCTCGAGTGGAGACGGGTATGGCGGTGAACTTCTTGAGTAGCAGCAAGGGTGTGAAAGACCCTTTCGAAGTTCCAGAGGTTAGGTGTCATTAGTCTCCAGACGCCTCATTGGAAATAGGCCTCATCTGGCCTGGAAGGGAGAACTTCCTGGATTTTCTCGAGTTGCGGGAGGTGTTCTCGAGTTACGACGGGGACCTCAGGGACCCGCCCTGGTGGCCTCAGGAGAGGCCAGTCCCCATGCGAGTTGCTAGGGGGCCTCTCGGGATTCCTCTCCCGTCGATACCGGGGCCAAAAACCTTGTGTGGAGTCAGGGCCGGAACCGAGGTTTCCTCTCAGGGGTGACATGGATCTTTGGGTACTTCTGGAGTCTCCCTAGGGGAGTCAGGACTTGTCTCGAGTGGGGGCATGCACGTGCGCTTTCCTTCCAGGCTGTAGCAGCAATGTCACGCTTCCCGTCGCGTGGATCAAAGGATCTGTGGTTTTCCCTCGAGGCTTTCCCACAGGGCTGTCACACGTGCCACCGTGGTGTGAGTCGTCCTCGGCGTGAAAGATGAGCCAGTGCAGGGCAAAGAGGTTCCTCTGGAATGGACTGAGACATCTGGGGGACTCTTGGAATGGTGGTACGACCATGGAGTTCCTCTCGCCTTTCCTGTTGAGAGTGCCTCCTCTTGAGATGCGACGGGAACGCCGGGAATTCTTTCCCGTTGAAAGCAGGGAAAGGATCCCTCATCTCGAGCTACGAGGGGGAAACGGGGCTCCTCTGGATGTGGGCGGGACCATCGTGCTTCCTCTCGAGTGGAGACGGGTATGGCGGTGAACTTCTTGAGTTGCAGCAAGGGTGTGAAAGACCCTTTCGAAGTTCCAGAGGTTAGGTGTCATTAGTCTCCAGACGCCTCATCGGAAATAGGCCTCATCTCGCCTGGAAGGGAGAACTTCCTGGATTTTCTCGAGTTGCGGCAGGTGTTCTCGAGTTACGACGGGGACCTCAGGGACCCGCCATGGTGGCCTCAGGAAAGGCCAGTCCCCATGCGAGTTGCTAGGGGGCCTCTCGGGATTCCTCTCCCGTCGATACCGGGGCCAAAAACCTTGTGTGGAGTCAGGGTCGGAACCGAGGTTTCCTCTCAGAGGTGACATGGAACTTTGGGTATTTCTGGAGTCTCCCCAGGGGAGTCAGGCCTCGTCTCGAGTGGGGGCATGCATGTGCGCTTTCCTTCCAGGCTGTAGCAGCAATGTCACGCTTCCCGTCGCGTGGATAAAAGGATCTGTGGTTTTCCCTCGAGGCTTTCCCTCGAGGCTTTGCCACAGGGATGTCCCACGTGCCACCGTGGTGTGAGTCGATCCTCGGCGTGAAAGATGAGCCAGTGCAGGGCAAAGAGGTTCCTCTGGAATGGACTGAGACATCTGGGGGACTCTTGGAATGGTGGTACGACCATGGAGTTCCTCTCGCCTTTCCTGTTGAGAGTGCCTCCTCTTGAGATGCAACGGGAACGCCGGGAATTCTTTCCCGTTGAAAGCAGGGAAAGGATCCCTCATCTCGAGCTACGAGGGGGAAACGGGGCTCCTCTGGATGTGGGCGGGACCATCGTGCTTCCTCTCGAGTGGAGACGGGTATGGCGGTGAACTTCTTGAGTTGCAGCAAGGGTGTGAAAGACCCTTTCGAAGTTCCAGAGGTTAGGTGTCATTAGTCTCCAGAGGCCTCATCGGAAATAGGCCTCATCTCGCCTGGAAGGGAGAACTTCCTGGATTTTCTCGAGTTGCGGCAGGTGTTCTCGAGTTACGACGGGGACCTCAGGGACCCGCCATGGTGGCCTCAGGAAAGGCCATTCCCCATGCGAGTTGCTAGGGGGCCTCTCAGGATTCCTCTCCCGTCGATACCGGGGCCAAAAACCTTGTGTGGAGTAAGGGCCGGAACCGAGGTTTTCTCTCAGGGGTGACATGGAACTTTGGGTATTTCTGGAGTCTCCCCAGGGGAGTCAGGCCTCGTCTCGAGTGGGGGCATGCACGTGCGCTTTCCTTCCAGGCTGTAGCTGCAATGTCACGCTTCCCTTCGCGTGGATCAAAGGATCTGTGGTTTTCCCTCGAGGCTTTCCCACAGGGCTGTCCCACGTGCCACCGTGGTGTGAGTCGATCCTCGGCGTGAAAGATGAGCCAGTGCAGGGCAAAGAGGTTCCTCTGGAATGGACTGAGACATCTGGGGGACTCTTGGAATGGTGGTACGACCATGGAGATCCTCTCGCCTTTCCTGTTGAGAGTGCCTCCTCTTGAGATGCGACGGGAACGCCGGAAATTCTTTCCCGTTGAAAGCAGGGAAAGGATCCCTCATCTCTAGCTACGAGGGGGAAACGGGGCTCCTCTGGATGTGGGCGGGACCATCGTGCTTCCTCTCGAGTGGAGACGGGTATGGCGGTGAACTTCTTGAGTAGCAGCAAGGGTGTGAAAGACCCTTTCGAAGTTCCAGAGGTTAGGTGTCATTAGTCTCCAGACGCCTCATTGGAAATAGGCCTCATCTGACCTGGAAGGGAGAACTTCCTGGATTTTCTCGAGTTGCGGCAGGTGTTCTCGAGTTACGACGGGGACCTCAGGGACCCGCCCTGGTGGCCTCAGGAGAGGCCAGTCCCCATGCGAGTTGCTAGGGGGCCTCTCGGGATTCCTCTCCCGTCGATACCGGGGCCAAGAACCTTGTGTGGAGTCAGGGCCCGAACCGAGGATTCCTCTCAGGGGCTGACATGGATCTTTGGGTACTTCTGGAGTCTCCCCACTGGAGTCAGGCCTCGTTTCGAGTGGGGGCATGCACGAGCGCTTTTCTTCCAGGCTGTAGCAGCAATGTCACGCTTCCCGTTGCGTGGATCAAAGGATCTGTGGTTTTCCCTCGAGGCTTTCCCTCGAGGCTTTGCCACAGGGCTCTCCCACGTGCCACCGTGGTGTGAGTCGATCCTCGGCGTGAATGATGAGCCAGTGCAGGGCAAAGAGGTTCCTCTGGAATGGACTGAGACATCTGGGGGACTCTTGGAATGGTGGTACGACCATGGAGTTCCTCTCGCCTTTCCTGTTGAGAGTGCCTCCTCTTGAGATGCGACGGGAACGCCGGGAATTCTTTCCCGTTGAAAGCAGGGAAAGGATCCCTCATCTCGAGCTACGAGGGGGAAACGGGGCTCCTCTGGATGTGGGCGGGACCATCGTGCTTCCTCTCGAGTGGAGACGGGTATGGCGGTGAACTTCTTGAGTAGCAGCAAGGGTGTGAAAGACCCTTTCGAAGTTCCAGAGGTTAGGTGTCATTAGTCTCCAGACGCCTCATCGGAAATAGGCCTCATCTCGGCTGGAAGGGAGAACTTCCTGGATTTTCTCGAGTTGCGGCAGGTGTTCTCGAGTTACGACGGGGACCTCAGGGACCCGCCATGGTGGCCTCAGGAAAGGCCAGTCCCCATGCGAGTTGCTAGGGGGCCTCTCAGGATTCCTCTCCCGTCGATACCGGGGCCAAAAAACTTGTGTGGAGTCAGGGCCGGAAACGAGGTTTCCTCTCAGGGGTGACATGGATCTTTGGGTACTTCTGGAGTCTCCCTAGGGGAGTCAGGCCTCGTCTCGAGTGGGGGCATGCACGTGCGCTTTCCTTCGAAGCTGTAGCAGCAATGTCACGCTTCCCGTCGCGTGGATCAAAGGATCTGTGGTTTTCCCTCGAGGCTTTCCCTCGAGGCTTTCCCACAGGGCTGTCCCACGTTCCAACGTGGTGTGAGTCGATCCTCGGCGTGAAAGGTGAGCCAGTGCAGGGCAAAGAGGTTCCTCTGGAATGGACTGAGACATCTGGGGGACTCTTGGAATGGTGGTACGACCATGGAGATCCTCTCGCCTTTCCTGTTGAGAGTGCCTCCTCTTGAGATGCGACGGGAACGCCGGGAATTCTTTCCCGTTGAAAGCAGGGAAAGGATCCCTCATCTCGAGCTACGAGGGGGAAACGGGGCTCCTCTGGATGTGGGCGGGACCATCGTGCTTCCTCTCGAGTGGAGACGGGTATGGCGGTGAACTTCTTGAGTAGCAGCAAGGGTGTGAAAGACCCTTTCGAAGTTCCAGAGCTTAGGTGTCATTAGTCTCCAGACGCCTCATTGGAAATAGGCCTCATCTGGCCTGGAAGGGAGAACTTCCTGGATTTTCTCGAGTTGCGGGAGGTGTTCTCGAGTTACGACGGGGACCTCAGGGACCCGCCCTGGTGGCCTCAGGAGAGGCCAGTCCCCATGCGAGTTGCTAGGGGGCCTCTCGGGATTCCTCTCCCGTCGATACCGGGGCCAAGAACCTTGTAAGAAGTCAGGGCCGGAACCGAGGATTCCTCTCAGGGGCTGACATGGATCTTTGGGTACTTCTGGAGTCTCCCCACTGGAGTCAGGCCTCGTTTCGAGTGGGGGCATGCACGAGCGCTTTTCTTCCAGGCTGTAGCAGCAATGTCACGCTTACCTTCGCGTGGATCAAAGGATCTGTGGTTTTCCCTCGAGGCTTTCCCTCGAGGCTTTCCCACAGGGTTGTCCCACGTGCCGCCGTGGTGTGAGTCGATCCTCGGCGTGAAAGATTATCCAGTGCAGGGCAAAGAGGTTCCTCTGGAATGGACTGAGACATCTGGGGGACTCTTGGAATGGTGGTACGACCATGGAGTTCTTCTCGCCTTTCCTGTTGAGAGTGCCTCCTCTTGAGATGCGACGGAAATGCCGGGAATTCTTTCCCGTTAAAAGCAGGGAAAGGATCCCTCATCTCGAGCTACGAGGGGAAACGGGGCTCCTCTGGATGTGGGCGGGACCATCGTGCTTCCTCTCGAGTGGAGACGGGTATGGCGGTGAACTTCTTGTGTTGCAGCAAGGGTGTGAAAGACCCTTTCGAAGTTCCAGAGGTTAGGTGTCATTAGTCTCCAGACGCCTCATTGGAAATAGGCCTCATCTCGCCTGGAAGGGAGAACATCCTGGATTTTCTCGAGTTGCGGCAGGTGTTCTCGAGTTACGACGGGTACCTCAGGGAACCGCCCTGGTGGCCTCAGGAAAAGCCAGTCCCCATGCGAGTTGCTAGGGGGCCTCTCAGGATTCCTCTCCTGTCGATACCGGGGCCAAAAACCTTGTTTGGAGTCAGGGCCGGAACCGAGGATTCCTCTCAGGGGCTGACATGGATCTTTGGGTACTTCTGGAGTCTCACCACTGGAGTCAGGCCTCGTTTCGAGTGGGGGCATGCACGAACGCTTTTCTTCCAGGCTGTAGCAGCAATGTCACGCTTAACTTCGCGTGGATCAAAGGATCTGTGGTTTTCCCTCGAGGCTTTCCCTCGAGGCTTTCCCACAGGGCTGTCCAACTTGCCACCGTGGTGTGAGTCGATCCTCGGCGTGAAAGATGAGCCAGTGCAGGGCAAAGAGGTTCCTCTGGAATGGACTGAGACATCTGGGGGATTCTTGGAATGGTGGAACGACCATAGAGTTCCTCTCGCCTTTCCTGTTGAGAGTGCCTCCTCTTGAGATGCGAGGGGAATGCCGGGAATTCTTTCCCGTTGAAAGCAGGGAAAGGATCCCTCATCTCGAGCTACGAGGGGGAAACGGGGCTCCTCTGGATATGGGCGGGACCATCGTGCTTCCTCTCGATTGGAGACGGGTATGGCGGTGAACTTCTTGAGTTGCAGCAAGGGTGTGAAAGACCCTTTCGAAGTTCCAGAGGTTAGGTGTCATTAGTCTCCAGACGCCTCATTGGAAATAGGCCTCATCTCGCCTGGAAGGGAGAACTTCCTGGATTTTCTCGAGTTGCGGCAGGTGTTCTCGAGTTACGACGGGGACCTCAGGGACCCGCCCTGGTGGCCTCAGGAGAGGCCAGTCCCCATGCGAGGTGCTAGGGGGCCTCTCGGGATTCCTCTCCCGTCGATACCGGGGCCAAAAACCTTGTGTGGAGTCAGGGCCGGAACCGAGGATTCCTCTCAGGGGCTGACATGGATCTTTGGATACTTCTGGAGTCTCCCCAGGGGAGTCAGGCCTCGTCTCGAGTGGGGGCATGCACGTGCGCTTTCCTTCCAGGCTGTAGCAGCAATGTCACGCTTCCCGTGGCCTGGATCAAAGCATCTGTGGTTTTCCCTCGAGGCTTTCCCTCGAGGTTTTCCCACAGGGCTGTCCCACGTGCCACCGTGGTGTGAGTCGATCCTCGGCGTGAAAGATGAGCCAGTGCAGGGCAAAGAGGTTCCTCTGTAATGGACTGAGACATCTGGGGGACTCTTGGAATGGTGGTACGACCATGGAGTTCCTCTCGCCTTTCCTGTTGAGAGTGCCTCCCCTTGAGATGCGACGGGAACGCCGGGAATTCTTTCCCGTTGAAAGCAGGGAAAGGATCCCTCATCTCGAGCTACGAGGGGGAAACGGGGCTCCTCTGGATGTGGGCGGGACCATCGTGCTTCCTCTCGAGTGGAGACGGGTATGGCGGTGAACTTCTTGAGTTGCAGCAAGGGTGTGAAAGACCCTTTCGAAGTTCCAGAGGTTAGGTGTCATTAGTCTCCAGACGCCTCATCGGAAATAGGCCTCATCTCGCCTGGAAGGGAGAACTTCCTGGATTTTCTCGAGTTGCGGCAGGTGTTCTCGAGTTACGACGGGGACCTCAGGGACCCGCCCTGGTGGCCTCAGGAGAGGCCAGTCCCCATGCGAGTTGCTAGGGGGCCTCTCGGGATTCCTCTCCCGCCGATACCGGGGCCAAAAACCTTGTGTGGAGTCAGGGCCGGAACCGAGGATTCCTCTCAGGGGCTGACATGGATCTTTGGGTACTTCTGGAGTCTCCCCAGGGGAGTCAGGCCTCGTCTCGAGTGGGGGCATGCACGTGCGCTTTCCTTCCAGGCTGTAGCAGCAATGTCATGCTTCCCGTCGCGTGGATCAAAGGATCTGTGGTTTTCCCTCGAGGCTTTCCCTCGAGGCTTTCCCACAGGGCTGTCCCACGTGCCACCGTGGTGTGAGTCGATTCTCGGCGTGAAAGATGAGCCAGTGCAGGGCAAAGAGGTTCCTCTGGAATGGACTGAGACATCTGGGGGACTCTTGGAGTGGTGGTACGACCATGGAGTTCCTCTCGCCTTTCCTGTTGAGAGTGCCTCCTCTTGAGATGGGACGGGAATGCCGGGAATTCTTTCCCGTTGAATGCAGGGAAAGGATCCCTCATCTCGAGCTCCGAGGGGGAAACGGGGCTCCTCTGGATGTGGGCGGGACCATCGTCCTTTCTCTCGTGTGGAGATGGGTATGGCGGTAAACTTCTTGAGTTGCAGCAAGGGTGTGAAAGACCCTTTTGAAGTTCCAGAGGTTGGGTGTCATTAGTCTCCAGACGCCTCATCGGAAATAGGCCTCATCTCGCCTGGAAGGGAGAACTTCCTGGATTTTCTCGAGTTGCGGCAGGTGTTCTCGAGTTACGACGGGGACCTCAGGGAGCCGCCCTGGTGGCCTCAGGAGAGGCCAGTCCCCATGCGAGTTGCTAGGGGGCCTCTCGGGATTCCTCTCCCATCGATACCGGGGCCAAAAACCTTGTGTGGAGTCAGGGCCGGAACCGAGGATTCCTCTCAGGGGCTGACATGGATCTTTGGGTACTTCTGGAGTCTCTCCAGGGGAGTCAGGCTTCGTCTCGAGTGGGGGCATGCACGTGTACTTTCCTTCCAGGCTGTAGCAGCAATGTAACGCTTCCCGTCGCGTGGATCAAAGGATCTGTGGTTTTCCCTCGAGGCTTTCCCTCGAGGCTTTCCCACAGGGCTGTCCCACGTGCCACCGTGGTGTGAGTCGATCCTCGGAGTGAAAGATGAGAAAGTGCAGGGGAAAGAGGTTCCTCTGGAATGGACTGAGACATCTGGGGGACTCTTGGAATGGTGGTACGACCATGGAGTTCCTCTCGCCTTTCCTGTTGAGAGTGCCTCCACTTGAGATGCGACGGGAACGCTGGGAATTTTTTCCCGTTGAAAGCAGGGAAAGGATCCCTCATCTCGAGCTACGAGGGGGAAACGGGGCTCCTCTGGATGTGGGCGGGACCATCGTGCTTCCTCTCGAGTGGAGACGGGTATGGCGGTGAACTTCTTGAGTTGCAGCAAGGGTGTGAAAGACCCTTTCGAAGTTCCAGAGGTTACGTGTCAGTCTCCAGACGCCTCATCGGAAATAGACCTCATCTCGCCTGGAAGGGAGAACTTCCTGGATTTTCTCGAGTTGCGGCAGGTGTTCTCGAGTTACGACGGGGACCTCAGGGACCCGCCCTGGTGGCCTCAGGAGAGGCCAGTCCCCATGCGAGTTGCTAGGGGGCCTCTCGTGATTCCTCTCCCGTCGATACCGGGGCCAAAAACCTTGTGTGGAGTCAGGGCCAGAACCGAGGATTCCTCTCAGGGGCTGACATGGATCTTTGGGTACTTCTAGAGTCTCCCGAGGGTAGTCAGGCCTCGTCTCGAGTGGGGGCATGCACGTGCGCTTTCCTTCCAGGCTGTAGCAGCAATGTCACGCTTCCCGTCGCGTGCATCAAAGGATCTGTGGTTTTCCCTCGAGGCTTTCCCTCGAGGCTTTCCCACAGGGCTGTCCCACGTGCCACCGTGGTGTGAGTCCATCCTCGGCGTGAAAGATGAGCCAGTGCAGGGCAAAGAGGTTCCTCTGGAATGGACTGAGACATCTGGGGGACTCTTGGAATGGTGGTACGACCATGGAGTTCCTCTCGCCTTTCCTGTTGAGAGTGCCTCCTCTTGAGATGCGACGGGAATGCCGGGAATTCTTTCCCGTTGAAAGCAGGGAAAGGATCCCTCATCTCGAGCTACGAGGGGGAAACGGGGCTCCTCTGGATGTGGGCGGGACCATCGTGCTTTCTCTCGTGTGGAGACGGGTATGGCGGTAAACTTCTTGAGTTGCAGCAAGGGTGTGAAAGACCCTTTCGAAGTTCCAGAAGTTAGGTGTCATTAGTCTCCAGACGCCTCATCGGAAATAGGCCTCATCTAGCCTGGAAGGGAGAACTTCCTGGATTTTCTCGAGGTGCGGCAGGTGTTCTCGAGTTACGACGGGTATCACAGGGACACGCCCTGATGGCCTCAGGAGAGGCCAGTCCCCATGCGAGTTGCTAGGGGGCCTCTCGGGATTCCTCTCCCGTCGATACCGGGGCCAAAAACCTTGTGTGGAGTCAGGGCCAGAACCGAGGATTCCTCTCAGGGGCTGACATGGATCTTTGGGTACTTCTAGAGTCTCCCCAGGGGAGTCAGGCCTCGTTTCGAGTGGGGGCATGCACGTGCGATTTCCTTCCAGGCTGTAGCAGCAATGTCACGCTTCCCGTCGCGTGGATCAAATGATCTGTGGTTTTCTCTCGAGGCTTTCCCTCGAGGCTTTCCCACAGGGCTGTCCCACGTGCCACCGTGGTGTGAATCGATCCTCGGCGTGAAAGATGAGCCAGTGCAGGGCAAAGAGGTTCCTCTGGAATGGACTGAGACATCTGAGGGACTCTTGGAATGGTGGTACGACCATGGAGTTCCTCTCGCCTTTCCTGTTGAGAGTGCCTCCTCTTGAGATGCGACGGGAATGCTGGGAATTCATTCCCGTTGAAAGCAGGGAAAGGATCCCTCATCTCGAGCTACGAGGGGGAAACGGGGCTCCTCTGGATGTGGGCGGGACCATCGTGCTTCCTCTCGAGTGGAGACGGGTATGTCGGTGAACTTCTTGAGTTGCAGCAAGGGTGTGAAAGACCCTTTCGAAGTTCCAGAGGTTAGGTGTCATTAGTCTCCAGACGCCTCATCGGAAATAGGCCTCATCTCGCCTGGAAGGGAGAACTTCCTGGATTTTCTCGAGTTGCGGCAGGTGTTCTCGAGTTACGACGGGGACTTCAGGGAGCCGCCCTGGTGGCCTCAGGAGAGGCCAGTCCCCATGCGAGTTGCTAGGGGGCCTCTCGGGATTCCTCTCCCGTCGATACCAGGGCCAAAAACCTTGTGTGGAGTCAGGGCCGGAACCGAGGATTCCTCTCAGGGGCTGACATGGATCTTTGGGTACTTCTGGAGTCTCCCCAGGGGAGTCAGGCCTCGTCTCGAGTGGGGGCATGCACGTGTGCTTTCCTTCCAGGCTGTAGCAGCAATGTCACGCTTCCCGTCGCGTGCATCAAAGGATCTGTGGTTTTCCCTCGAGGCTTTCCCTCGAGGCTTTCCCACAGGGCTGTCCCACGTGCCACCGTGGTGTGAGTCCATCCTCGGCGTGAAAGATGAGCCAGTGCAGGGCAAAGAGGTTCCTCTGGAATGGACTGAGACATCTGGGGGACTCTTGGAATGGTGGTACGACCATGGAGTTCCTCTCGCCTTTCCTGTTGAGAGTGCCTCCTCTTGAGATGCGACGGGAACGCCGGGAATTCTTTCTCGTTGAAAGCAGGGAAAGGATCCCTCATCTCGAGCTACGAGGGGGAAACGGGGCTCCTCGGGATGTGGGCGGGACCATCGTGCTTCCTCTCGAGTGGAGACGGGTATGTCGGTGAACTTCTTGAGTTGCAGCAAGGGTGTGAAAGACCCTTTCGAAGTTCCAGAGGTTAGGTGTCATTAGTCTCCAGACGCCTCATTGGAAATAGGCCTCATCTCGCCTGGAAGGGAGAACTTCCTGGATTTTCTCGAGTTGCGGCAGGTGTTCTCGAGTTACGACGGGGACCTCAGGGACCCGCCCTGGTGGCCTCAGGAGAGGCCAGTCCCCATGCGAGTTGCTAGGGGGCCTCTCGGGATTCCTCTCCCGTCGATACTGGGGCCAAAAACCTTGTGTGGATTCAGGGCCAGAACCGAGGATTCCTCTCAGGGGCTGACATGGATCTTTGGGTACTTCTAGAGTCTCCCGAGGGTAGTCAGGCCTCGTCTCGAGTGGGGGCATGCACGTGCGCTTTCCTTCCAGGCTGTAGCAGCAATGTCACGCTTCACGTCGCGTGGATCAAAGGATGTGTTGTTTTCCCTCGAGGCTTTCCCTCGAGGCTTTCCCACAGGGCTGTCCCACGTGCCACCGTGGTGTGAGTCGATCCTCGGCGTGAAAGATGAGCCAGCGCAGGGCAAAGAGGTTCCTCTGGAATGGACTGAGACATCTGGGGGACTCTTGGAATGGTGGTACGACCATGGAGTTCATCTCGCCTTTCCTGTTGAGAGTGCCTCCTCTTGAGATGCGACGGGAATGCCGGGAATTCTTTCCCGTTGAAAGCAGGGAAAGGATCCCTCATCTCGAGCTACGAGGGGGAAACGGGGCTCCTCTGGATGTGGGCGGGGCCATCGTGCTTTCTCTCGTGTGGAGACGGGTATGGCGGTAAACTTCTTGAGTTGCAGCAAGGGTGTGAAAGACCCTTTCGAAGTTCCAGATGTTAGGTGTCATTAGTCTCCAGACGCCTCATCGGAAATAGGCCTCATCAGGCCTGGAAGGGAGAACTTCCTGGATTTTCTCGAGGTGCGGCAGGTGTTCTCGAGTTACGACGGGTACCACAGGGACCCGCCCTGATGGCCTCAGGAGAGGCCAGTCCCCATGCGAGTTGCTAGGGGGCCTCTCGGGATTCCTCTCCCGTCGACACCGGGGCCAAAAACCTTGTGTGGAGTCAGGGCCAGAACCGAGGATTCCTCTCAGGGGCTGACATGGATCTTTGGGTACTTCTAGAGTCTCCCCAGGGGAGTCAGGCCTCGTCTCGAGTGGGGGCATGCACGTGCGCTTTCCTTCCAGGCTGTAGCAGCAATGTCACGCTTCCCGTCGCGTGGATCAAATGATCTGTGGTTTTCTCTCGAGGCTTTCCCTCGAGGCTTTCCCACAGGGCTGTCCCACGTGCCACCGTGGTGTGAGTCGATCCTCGGCGTGAAAGATGAGCCAGTGCAGGGCAAAGAGGTTCCTCTGGAATGGACTGAGACATCTGAGGGACTCTTGGAATGGTGGTACGACCATGGAGTTCCTCTCGCCTTTCCTGTTGAGAGTGCCTCCTCTTGAGATGCGAAGGGAATGCCGGGAATTCTTTCCCGGTGAAAGCAGGGAAAGGATCCCTCATCTCGAGCTACCAGGGGGAAACGGGGCTCCTCTGGATGTGGGCGGGACCATCGTGCTTCCTCTCGAGTGGAGACGGGTATGGCGGTGAACTTCTTGAGTTGCAGCAAGGGTGTGAAAGACCCGTTCGAAGTTCCAGAGGTTAGGTGTCATTAGTCTCCAGACGCCTCATCGGAAATAGGCCTCATCTCGCCTGGAAGGGAGAACTTCCTGGATTTTCTCGAGTTGCGGCAGGTGTTCTCGAGTTACGACGGGGACCTCAGGGACCCGCCCTGGTGGCCTCAGGAGAGGCCAGTCCCCATGCGAGTTGCTAGGGGGCCTCTCGGGATTCCTCTCCCGTCGATACCGGGGCAAAAACCTTGTGTGGAGTCAGGGCCGGAACCGAGGATTCCTCTCAGGGGCTGACATGGATCTTTGGGTACTTCTGGAGTCTCCCCAGGGGAGTCAGGCCTCGTCTCGAGTGGGGGCATGCACGTGTGCTTTCCTTCCAGGCTGTAGCAGCAATGTCACGGTTCCCGTCGCGTGCATCAAAGGATCTGTGGTTTTCCCTCGAGGCTTTCCCTCGAGGCTTTCCCACAGGGCTGTCCCATGTGCCACCGTGGTGTGAGTCGATCCTCGGCGTGAAAGATGAGCCAGTGCAGGGCAAAGAGTTTCCTCTGGAATGGACTGAGACATCTGAGGGACTCTTGGAATGGTGGTACGACCATGGAGTTCCTCTCGCCTTTCCTGTTGAGAGTGCCTCCTCTTGAGATGCGACGGGAATGCCGGGAATTCTTTCCCGTTGAAAGCAGGGAAAGGATCCCTCATCTCGAGCTACCAGGGGGAAACGGGGCTCCTCTGGATGTGGGCGGGACCATCGTGCTTCCTCTAGTGTGGAAACGGGTTTGGCGGTAAACTTCTTGAGTTGCAGCAAGGGTGTGAAAGACCCTTTCGAAGTTCCAGAGGTTAGGTGTCATTAGTCTCCAGACGCCTCATCGGAAATAGGCCTCATCTCGCCTGGAAGGGAGAACTTCCTGGATTTTCTCGAGTTGCGGCAGGTGTTCCCGAGTTACGACGGGGACCTCAGGGACCCGCCCTGGTGGCCTCAGGAGAGGCCAGTCCCCATGCGAGTTGCTAGGGGGCCTCTCGGGATTCCTCTCCCGTCGATACCGGGGCCAAAAACCTTGTGTGGAGTCAGGGCCGGAACCGAGGATTCCTCTCAGGGGCTGACATGGATCTTTGGGTACTTCTGGAGTCTCCCCAGGGGAGTCAGGCCTCGTCTCGAGTTTGGGCATGCAAGTGTGCTTTCCTTCCAGGCTGTAGCAGCAATGTCACGCTTCCCGTCGCGTGCATCAAAGGATCTGTGGTTTTCCCTCGAGGCTTTCCCTCGAGGCTTTCCCACAGGGCTCTCCCACGTGCCACCGTGGTGTGAGTCGATCCTCGGCGTGAAAGATGAGCCAGTGCAGGGCAAAGAGGTTCCTCTGGAATGGACTGAGACATCTGGGGGACTCTTGGAATGGTGGTACGACCATGGAGTTCCTCTCGCCTTTCCTGTTGAGAGTGCCTCCTCTTGAGTTGTGACGGGAACTCCGGGAATTCTTTCCCGTTGAAAGCAGGGAAAGGATCCCTCATCTCGAGCTACGAGGGGTAAACGGGGCTCCTCGGGATGTGGGCGGGACCATCGTGCTTCCTCTCGAGTGGACACGGGTATGTCGGTGAACTTCTTGAGTTGCAGCAAGGGTGTGAAAGACCCTTTCGAAGTTCCAGAGGTTGGGTGTCATTAGTCTCCAGACGCCTCATCGGAAATAGGCCTCATCTCGCCTGGAAGGGAGAACTTCCTGGATTTTCTCGAGTTGCGGCAGGTCTTCTCGAGTTACGACGGGGACCTCAGGGACCCGCCCTGGTGGCCTCAGGAGAGGCCAGTCCCCATGCGAGTTGCTAGGGGGCCTCTCGGGATTCCTCTCCCGTCGATACCGGGGCCAAAAACCTTGTGTGGAGTCAGGGCTGGAACCGAGGATTCCTCTCAGGGGCTGACATGGATCTTTGGGTACTTCTGGAGTCTCCCCAGGGGAGTCAGGCCTCGTCTCGAGGGGGGGCATGCACGTGTGCTTTCCTTCCAGGCTGTAGCAGCAATGTCACGCTTCCCGTCGCGTGCATCAAAGGATCTGTGGTTTTCTCTCGAGGCTTTCCCTCGAGGCTTTCGCACAGGGCTGTCCCACGTGCCACCGTGGTGTGAGTCGATCCTCGGCGTGAAAGATGAGCCAGTGCAGGGCAAAGAGGTTCCTCTGGAATGGACTGAAACACCTGGGGGACTCTTGGAATGGTGGTACGACCATGGAGTTCCTCTCGCCTTTCCTGTTAAGAGTGCCTCCTCTTGAGATGCGATGGGAACGCCGGGAATTCTTTCCCGTTAAAAGCAGGGAAAGGATCCCTCATCTCGAGCTACGAGGGGGAAACGGGGCTCCTCGGGATGTGGGCAGGACCATCGTGCTTCCTCTCGAGTGGACACGGGTATGTCGGTGAACTTCTTGAGTTGCAGCAAGGGTGTGAAAGACCCTTTCGAAGTTCCAGAGGTTAGGTGTCATTAGTCTCCAGACGCCTCATCGGAAATAGGCCTCATCTAGCCTGGAAGGGATAACTTCCTGGATTTTCTCGAGGTGCGGCAGGTGTTCTCGAGTTACGACGGGTACCACAGGGACCCGCCCTGATGGCCTCAGGAGAGGCCAGTCCCCATGCGAGTTGCTAGGGGGCCTCTCGGGATTCCTCTCCCGTCGATACCGGGGCCAAAAACCTTGTGTGGAGTCAGGGCCAGAACCGAGGATTCCTCTCAGGGGCTGACATGGATCTTTGGGTACTTCTAGAGTCTCCCCAGGGGAGTCAGGCCTGGTCTCGACGGGGGCATGGACGTGCGCTTTCCTTCCAGGCTGTAGCAGCAATGTCACGCTTCCCGTCGCGTGGATCAAATGATCTGTGGTTTTCTCTCGAGGCTTTCCCACAGGGCTGTCCCACGTGCCACCGTGGTGTGAGTCGATCCTCGGAGTGAAAGATGAGCCAGTGCAGGGCAAAGAGGTTCCTCTGGAATGGACTGAGACATCTGAGGGACTCTTGGAATGGTGGTACGACCATGGAGTTCCTCTCGCCTTTCCTGTTGAGAGTGCCTCCTCTTGAGATGCGACGGGATCGCTGGGAATACTTTCCCGTTGAAAGCAGGGAAAGGATCCCTCATCTCGAGCTACGAGGGGGAAACGGGGCTCCTCTGGATGTGGGCGGGACTATCGTGCTTCCTCTCGAGTGGAGACGGGTATGGCGGTGAACTTCTTGAGTTGCAGCAAGGGTGTGAAAGACCCTTTCGAAGTTCCAGAGGTTACGTGTCAGTCTCCAGACGCCTCATCGGAAATAGACCTCATCTCGCCTGGAAGGGAGAACTTCCTGGATTTTCTGGAGTTGCGGCAGGTGTTCCCGAGTTACGACGGGGACCTCAGGGACCCGCCCTGGTGGCCTCAGGCGAGGCCAGTCCCCATGCGAGTTGCTAGGGGGCCTCTCGGGATTACTCTCCCGTCGATACCGGGGCCAAAAACCTTGTGTGGAGTCAGGGCCGGAACCGAGGATTCCTCTCAGGGGCTGACATGGATCTTTGGGTACTTCTGGAGTCTCCCCAGGGGAGTCAGGCCTCGTCTCGAGTGGGGGCATGCACGTGTGCTTTCCTTCCAGGCTGTAGCAGCAATGTCACGCTTCCCGTCGCGTGGATCAAAGGATCTGTGGTTTTCCCTCGAGGCTTTCCCTCGAGGCTTTCCCACAGGGCTGTCCCACGTGCCACCGTGGTGTGAGTCGATCCTCGGCGTGAAAGATGAGCCAGTGCAGGGCAAAGAGATTCCTCTGGAATGGACTGAGATATCTGGGGGACTCTTGGAATGGTGGTACGACCATGGAGTTCCTCTCGCCTTTCCTGTTGAGAGTGCCTCCTCTTGAGATGCGACGGGAATGCCGGGAATTCTTTCCCGTTGAAAGCAGGGAAAGGATCCCTCATCTCAAGCTACGAGGGGGAAACGGGGCTCCTCTGGATGTGGGCGGGACCATCGTGCTTCCTCTCGTGTGGAGACGGGTATGGCGGTAAACTTCTTGAGTTGCTGCAAGGGTGTGAAAGACCCTTTCGAAGTTCCAGAGGTTAGGTGTCATTAGTCTCCAGACGCCTCATCGGAAATAGGCCTCATCTCGCCTGGAAGGGAGAACTTCCCGGATTTTCTCGAGTTGCGGCAGGTGTTCTCGAGTTACGACGGGGACCTCAGGGACCCGCCCTGGTGGCCTCAGGAGAGGCCAGTCCCCATGCGAGTTGCTAGGGGGCCTCTCGGGATTCCTCTCCCGTCGATACCGGGGCCAAAAACCTTGTGTGGAGTCAGGGCTGGAACCGAGGATTCCTCTCAGGAGCTGACATGGATCTTTGGGTACTTCTGGAGTCCCACCAGGGGAGTCAGGCCTCTTCTCGATTGGGGGCATGCACGTGTGCTTTCCTTCCAGGCTGTAGCAGCAATGTCACGCTTCCCGTCGCGTGGATCAAAGGATCTGTGGTTTTCCCTCGAGGCTTTCCCACAGGGCTGTCCCACGTGCCACCGTGGTGTGAGTCGATCCTCGGCGTGAAAGATGAGCCAGTGCAGGGCAAAGAGGTTCCTCTGGAATGGACTGAGACATCTGAGGGACTCTTGGAATGGTGGTACGACCATGGAGTTCCTCTCGCCTTTCCTGTTGAGAGTGCCTCCTCTTGAGATGCGACGGGAACGCCGGGAATTCTTTCCCGTTGAAAGCAGGGAAAGGATCCCTCATCTCGAGCTCCGAGGGGGAAATGGGGCTCCTCTGGATGTGGGCGGGACCATCGTGCTTCCTCCCGAGTGGACACGGGTATGGCGGTGAACTTCTTGAGTTGCAGCAAGGGTGTGAAAGACCCTTTCGAAGTTCCAGAGTTTAGGTGTCATTAGTCTGCAGACGCCTCATCGGAAATAGGCCTCATCTCGCCTGGAAGGGAGAACTTCCTGGATTTTCTCGAGTTGCGGCAGGTGTTCTCGAGTTACGACGGGGACCTCAGGGACCCGCCCTGGTGGCCTCAGGAGAGGCCAGTCCCCATGCGAGTTGCTAGGGGGCCTCTCGGGATTCCTCTCCCGTCGATACCGGGGCCAAAAGCCTTGTGTGGAGTCAGGGCCGGAACCGAGCATTCCTCTCAGGGGTGACATGGATCTTTGGGTACTTCTGGAGTCTCCCCAGGGGAGTCAGGCCTCGTCTCGAGTGGGGGCATGCACGTGCGCTTTCCTTCCAGGCTGTAGCAGCAATGTCACGCTTCCCGTCGCGTGCATCAAAGGATCTGTGGTTTTCCCTCGAGGCTTTCCCTCGAGGCTTTCCCACAGGGCTGTCCCACGTGCCACCGTGGTGTGAGTCGATCCTCGGCATGAAAGATGAGCCAGCGCAGGGCAAAGAGGTTCCTCTGGAATGGACTGAGACATCTGGGGGACTCTTGGAATGGTGGTACGACCCTGGAGTTCCTCTCGCCTTTCCTGTTGAGAGTGCCTCCTCTTGAGATGCGACGGGAATGCAGGGAATTCTTTCCCGTTGAAAGCAGGGAAAGGATCCCTCATCTCGAGCTACGAGGGGGAAACGGGGCTCCTCTGGATGTGGGCGGGACCATCGTGCTTCCTCTCGAGTGGACACGGGTATGTCGGTGAACTTCTTGAGTTGCAGCAAGGGTGTGAAAGACCCTTTCGAAGTTCCAGAGGTTGGGTGTCATTAGTCTCCAGACGCCTCATCGGAAATAGGCCTCATCTCGCCTGGAAGGGAGAACTTCCTGGATTTTCTCGAGTTGCGGCAGGTGTTCTCGAGTTACTACGGGGACCTCAGGGACCCGCCCTGGTGGCCTCAGGAGAGGCCAGTCCCCATGCGAGTTGCTAGGGGGCCTCTCGGGATTCTTCTCCCGTCGATACCGGGGCCAAAAACCTTGTGTGGAGTCAGGGCTGGAACCGAGGATTCCTCTCAGGAGCTGACATGGATCTTTGGGTACTTCTGGAGTCCCACCAGGGGAGTCAGGCCTCTTCTCGATTGGGGGCATGCACGTGTGCTTTCCTTCCAGGCTGTAGCAGCAATGTCACGCTTCCCGTCGCGTGGATCAAAGGATCTGTGGTTTTCCCTCGAGGCTTTCCCACAGGGCTGTCCCACGTGCCACCGTGGTGTGAGTCGATCCTCGGCGTGAAAGATGAGCCAGTGCAGGGCAAAGAGGTTCCTCTGGAATGGACTGAGACATCTGAGGGACTCTTGGAATGGTGGTACGACCATGGAGTTCCTCTCGCCTTTCCTGTTGAGAGTGCCTCCTCTTGAGATGCGACGGGAACGCCGGGAATTCTTTCCCGTTGAAAGCAGGGAAAGGATCCCTCATCTCGAGCTCCGAGGGGGAAATGGGGCTCCTCTGGATGTGGGCGGGACCATCGTGCTTCCTCCCGAGTGGACACGGGTATGGCGGTGAACTTCTTGAGTTGCAGCAAGGGTGTGAAAGACCCTTTCGAAGTTCCAGAGTTTAGGTGTCATTAGTCTGCAGACGCCTCATCGGAAATAGGCCTCATCTCGCCTGGAAGGGAGAACTTCCTGGATTTTCTCGAGTTGCGGCAGGTGTTCTCGAGTTACGACGGGGACCTCAGGGACCCGCCCTGGTGGCCTCAGGAGAGGCCAGTCCCCATGCGAGTTGCTAGGGGGCCTCTCGGGATTCCTCTCCCGTCGATACCGGGGCCAAAAGCCTTGTGTGGAGTCAGGGCCGGAACCGAGCATTCCTCTCAGGGGTGACATGGATCTTTGGGTACTTCTGGAGTCTCCCCAGGGGAGTCAGGCCTCGTCTCGAGTGGGGGCATGCACGTGCGCTTTCCTTCCAGGCTGTAGCAGCAATGTCACGCTTCCCGTCGCGTGCATCAAAGGATCTGTGGTTTTCCCTCGAGGCTTTCCCTCGAGGCTTTCCCACAGGGCTGTCCCACGTGCCACCGTGGTGTGAGTCGATCCTCGGCATGAAAGATGAGCCAGCGCAGGGCAAAGAGGTTCCTCTGGAATGGACTGAGACATCTGGGGGACTCTTGGAATGGTGGTACGACCCTGGAGTTCCTCTCGCCTTTCCTGTTGAGAGTGCCTCCTCTTGAGATGCGACGGGAATGCAGGGAATTCTTTCCCGTTGAAAGCAGGGAAAGGATCCCTCATCTCGAGCTACGAGGGGGAAACGGGGCTCCTCTGGATGTGGGCGGGACCATCGTGCTTCCTCTCGAGTGGACACGGGTATGTCGGTGAACTTCTTGAGTTGCAGCAAGGGTGTGAAAGACCCTTTCGAAGTTCCAGAGGTTGGGTGTCATTAGTCTCCAGACGCCTCATCGGAAATAGGCCTCATCTCGCCTGGAAGGGAGAACTTCCTGGATTTTCTCGAGTTGCGGCAGGTGTTCTCGAGTTACTACGGGGACCTCAGGGACCCGCCCTGGTGGCCTCAGGAGAGGCCAGTCCCCATGCGAGTTGCTAGGGGGCCTCTCGGGATTCTTCTCCCGTCGATACCGGGGCCAAAAACCTTGTGTGGAGTCAGGGCTGGAACCGAGGATTCCTCTCAGGAGCTGACATGGATCTTTGGGTACTTCTGGAGTCCCACCAGGGGAGTCAGGCCTCTTCTCGATTGGGGGCATGCACGTGTGCTTTCCTTCCAGGCTGTAGCAGCAATGTCACGCTTCCCGTCGCGTGGATCAAAGGATCTGTGGTTTTCCCTCGAGGCTTTCCCACAGGGCTGTCCCACGTGCCACCGTGGTGTGAGTCGATCCTCGGCGTGAAAGATGAGCCAGTGCAGGGCAAAGAGGTTCCTCTGGAATGGACTGAGACATCTGAGGGACTCTTGGAATGGTGGTACGACCATGGAGTTCCTCTCGCCTTTCCTGTTGAGAGTGCCTCCTCTTGAGATGCGACGGGAACGCCGGGAATTCTTTCCCGTTGAAAGCAGGGAAAGGATCCCTCATCTCGAGCTCCGAGGGGGAAATGGGGCTCCTCTGGATGTGGGCGGGACCATCGTGCTTCCTCCCGAGTGGACACGGGTATGGCGGTGAACTTCTTGAGTTGCAGCAAGGGTGTGAAAGACCCTTTCGAAGTTCCAGAGTTTAGGTGTCATTAGTCTGCAGACGCCTCATCGGAAATAGGCCTCATCTCGCCTGGAAGGGAGAACTTCCTGGATTTTCTCGAGTTGCGGCAGGTGTTCTCGAGTTACGACGGGGACCTCAGGGACCCGCCCTGGTGGCCTCAGGAGAGGCCAGTCCCCATGCGAGTTGCTAGGGGGCCTCTCGGGATTCCTCTCCCGTCGATACCGGGGCCAAAAGCCTTGTGTGGAGTCAGGGCCGGAACCGAGCATTCCTCTCAGGGGTGACATGGATCTTTGGGTACTTCTGGAGTCTCCCCAGGGGAGTCAGGCCTCGTCTCGAGTGGGGGCATGCACGTGCGCTTTCCTTCCAGGCTGTAGCAGCAATGTCACGCTTCCCGTCGCGTGCATCAAAGGATCTGTGGTTTTCCCTCGAGGCTTTCCCTCGAGGCTTTCCCACAGGGCTGTCCCACGTGCCACCGTGGTGTGAGTCGATCCTCGGCATGAAAGATGAGCCAGCGCAGGGCAAAGAGGTTCCTCTGGAATGGACTGAGACATCTGGGGGACTCTTGGAATGGTGGTACGACCCTGGAGTTCCTCTCGCCTTTCCTGTTGAGAGTGCCTCCTCTTGAGATGCGACGGGAATGCAGGGAATTCTTTCCCGTTGAAAGCAGGGAAAGGATCCCTCATCTCGAGCTACGAGGGGGAAACGGGGCTCCTCTGGATGTGGGCGGGACCATCGTGCTTCCTCTCGAGTGGACACGGGTATGTCGGTGAACTTCTTGAGTTGCAGCAAGGGTGTGAAAGACCCTTTCGAAGTTCCAGAGGTTGGGTGTCATTAGTCTCCAGACGCCTCATCGGAAATAGGCCTCATCTCGCCTGGAAGGGAGAACTTCCTGGATTTTCTCGAGTTGCGGCAGGTGTTCTCGAGTTACGACGGGGACCTCAGGGACCCGCCCTGGTGGCCTCAGGAGAGGCCAGTCCCCATGCCAGTTGCTAGGGGGCCTCTCGGGATTCCTCTCCCGTCGATACCGGGGCCAAAAACCTTGTGTGGAGTCAGGGCCGGAAGCGAGGATTCCTCTCAGGGGCTGACATGGATCTTTGGGTACTTCTGGAGTCTCCCCAGGGGAGTCAGGCCTCGTCTCGAGTGGGGGCATGCACGTGTGCTTTCCTTCCAGGCTGTAGCAGCAATGTCACGTTTCCCGTCGAGTGGATCAAAGGATCTGTGGTTTTCCCTCGAGGCTTTCCCTCGAGGCTTTCCCACAGGGCTGTCCCACGTGCCACCGTGGTGTGAGTCGATCCTCGGCGTGAAAGATGAGCCAGTGCAGGGCAAAGAGATTCCTCTGGAATGGACTGAGACATCAGGGGGACTCTTGGAATGGTGGTACGACCATGGGGTTCCTCTCGCCTTTCCTGTTGAGAGTGCCTCCTCTTGAGATGCGACGGGAATGCCGGGAATTCTTTCCCGTTGAAAGCAGGGAAAGGATCCCTCATCTCAAGCTACGAGGGGGAAACGGGGCTCCTCTGGATGTGGGCGGGACCATCGTGCTTCCTCTCGTGTGGAGACGGGTATGGCGGTAAACTTCTTGAGTTGCTGCAAGGGTGTGAAAGACCCTTTCGAAGTTCCAGAGGTTAGGTGTCATTAGTCTCCAGACGCCTCATCGGAAATAGGCCTCATCTCGCCTGGAAGGGAGAAATTCCCGGATTTTCTCGAGTTGCGGCAGGTGTTCTCGAGTTACGACGGGGACCTCAGGGACCCGCCCTGGTGGCCTCAGGAGAGGCCAGTCCCCATGCGAGTTGCTAGGGGGCCTCTCGGGATTCTTCTCCCGTCGATACCGGGGCCAAAAACCTTGTGTGGAGTCAGGGCTGGAACCGAGGATTCCTCTCAGGAGCTGACATGGATCTTTGGGTACTTCTGGAGTCCCACCAGGGGAGTCAGGCCTCTTCTCGATTGGGGGCATGCACGTGTGCTTTCCTTCCAGGCTGTAGCAGCAATGTCACGCTTCCCGTCGCGTGGATCAAAGGATCTGTGGTTTTCCCTCGAGGCTTTCCCACAGGGCTGTCCCACGTGCCACCGTGGTGTGAGTCGATCCTCGGCGTGAAAGATGAGCCAGTGCAGGGCAAAGAGGTTCCTCTGGAATGGACTGAGACATCTGGGGGACTCTTGGAATGGTGGTACGACCATGGAGTTCCTCTCGCCTTTCCTGTTGAGAGTGCCTCCTCTTGAGATGCGACGGGAACGCCGGGAATTCTTTCCCGTTGAAAGCAGGGAAAGGAACCCTCATCTCGAGCTCCGAGGGGGAAATGGGGCTCCTCTGGATGTGGGCGGGATCATCGTGCTTCCTCCCGAGTGGACACGGGTATGGCGGTGAACTTCTTGAGTTGCAGCAAGGGTGTGAAAGACCCTTTCGAAGTTCCAGAGTTTAGGTGTCATTAGTCTGCAGACGCCTCATCGGAAATAGGCCTCATCTCGCCTGGAAGGGAGAACTTCCTGGATTTTCTCGAGTTGCGGCAGGTGTTCTCGAGTTACGACGGGGACCTCAGGGACCCGCCCTGGTGGCCTCAGGAGAGGCCAGTCCCCATGCGAGGTGCTAGGGGGCCTCTCGGGATTCCTCTCCCGTCGATACCGGGGCCAAAAACCTTGTGTGCAGTCAGGGCCGGAAACGAGGATTCCTCTCAGGGGCTGACATGGATCTTTGGGTACTTCTGGAGTCTCCCCAGGGGATTCAGGCCTCGTCTCGAGTGGGGGCATGCACGTGCGCTTTCCTTCCAGGCTGTAGCAGCAATGTCACGCTTCCCGTCGCGTGGATCAAAGGATCTGTGGTTTTCCCTCGAGGCTTTCCCTCGAGGCTTTCCCACAGGGCTGTCCCACGTGCCACCGTGGTGTGAGTCGATCCTCGGCGTGAAAGATGAGCCAGTGCAGGGCAAAGAGGTTCCTCTGGAATGGACTGAGACATCTGGGGGACTCGTGGAATGGTGGTACGACCATGGAGTTCCTCTCGCCTTTCCTGTTGAGAGTGCCTCCTCTTGAGATGCGACGGGAACGCCGGGAATTCTTTCCGTTGAAAGCAGGGAAAGGATCCCTCATCTCGAGCTACGAGGGGGAAACGGGGCTCCTCTGGATGTGGGCGGGACCATCGTGCTTCCTCTCGAGTGGAGACGGGTATGGCGGTGAACTTCTTGAGTTGCAGCAAGGGTGTGAAAGACCCTTTCGAATTTCCAGAGGTTAGGTGTCATTAGTCTCCAGACGACTCATCGGAAATAGGCCTCATCTCGCCTGGAAGGGAGAACTTCCTGGATTTTCTCGAGTTGCGGCAGGTGTTCTCGAGTTACGACGGGGACCTCAGGGACCCGCCCTGGTGGCCTCAGGATAGGCCAGTACCCATGCGAGGTGCTAGGGGGCCTCTCGTGATTCCTCTCCCGTCGATACCGGGGCCAAAAACCTTGTGTGGAGTCAGGGCCGGAACCGAGGATTCCTCTCAGGGGCTGACATGGATCTTTGGGTACTTCTGGAGTCTCCCCAGGGGAGTCAGGCCTCGTCTCGAGTGGGGGCATGCACGTGCGCTTTCCTTACAGGCTGTAGCAGCAATGTCACGCTTCCAGTGGCGTGGATCAAAGGATCTGTGGTTTTCCCTCGAGGCTTTCCCACAGGGCTGTCCCACGTGCCACCGTGGTGTGAGTCGATCCTCGGCGTGAAAGATGAGCCAGTGCAGGGCAAAGAGGTTCCTCTGGAATGGACTGAGACATCTGGGGGACTCTTGGAATGGTGGTACGACCATGGAGTTCCTCTCGCCTTTCCTGTTGAGAGTGCCTCCTCTTGAGATGCGACGGGAACGCCGGGAATTCTTTCCCGTTGAAAGCAGGGAAAGGATCCCTCATCTTGAGCTACGAGGGGGAAACGGGGCTCCTCTGGATGTGGGCGGGACCATCGTGCTTCTTCTCGAGTGGAGACGGGTATGGCGGTGAACTTCTTGAGTTGCAGCAAGGGTGTGAAAGACCCTTTCGAAGTTCGAGAGGTTAGGTCTCATTAGTCTCCAGACGCCTCATCGGAAATAGGCCTCATCTCGCCTGGAAGGGAGAACTTCCTGGATTTTCTCGAGTTGCGGCAGGTGTTCTCGAGTTACGACGGGGACCTCAGGGACCCGCTCTGGTGGCCTCAGGAGAGGCCAGTCCCCATGCGAGGTGCTAGGGGGCCTCTCGGGATTCCTCTCCCGTCGATACCGGGGCCAAAAACCTTGTGTGCAGTCAGGGCCGGAACCGAGGATTCCTCTCAGGGGATGACATGGATCTTTGGGTACTTCTGGAGTCTCCCCACGGGAGTCAGGCCTCGTCTCGAGTGGGGGCATGCACGTGCGCTTTCCTTCCAGGCTGTAGCAGCAATGTCACGCTTCCCGTCGCGTGGATCAAAGGATCTGTGGTATTCCCTCGAGGCTTTCCCTCGAGGCTTTCCCACAGGGCTGTCCCACGTGCCACCGTGGTGTGAGTCGATCCTCGGCGTGAAAGATGAGCCAGTGCAGGGCAAAGAGGTTCCTCTGGAATGGACTGAGACATCTGGGGGACTCTTGGAATGGTGGTACGACCATGGAGTTCCTCTCGCCTTTCCTGTTGAGAGTGCCTCCTCTTGAGATACGACGGGAACACCGGGAATACTTTCCCGTTGAAAGCAGGGAAAGGATCCCTCATCTCGAGCTAAGAGGGGGAAACGGGGCTCCTCTGGATGTGGGAGGGACCATCGTGCTTCCTCTCGAGTGGAGACGGGTATGGCGGTGAACTTCTTGAGTTGCAGCAAGGGTGTGAAAGACCCTTTCGAAGTTCGAGAGGTTAGGTGTCATTAGTCCCCAGACGCCTCATCGGAAATAGGCCTCATCTCGCCTGGAAGGGAGAACTTCCTGGATTTTCTCGAGTTGCGGCAGGTGTTCTCGAGTTACGACGGGGACCTCAGGGACCCGCCCTGGTGGCCTCAGGAGAGGCCCGTCCCCATGCGAGGTGCTAGGGGGCCTCTCGGGATTCCTCTCCCGTCGATACCAAGGCCAAAAACCTTGTGTGGAGTCAGGGTCGGAACCGAGGATTCCTCTCAGGGGCTTATATGGATCTTTGGGTACTTCTGGAGTCTCGCCAGGGGAGACAGGCCTCGTCTCGAGTGGGGGCATGCACGTGCGCTTTCCTTCCAGGCTGTAGCAGCAATGTCACGCTTCCCGTCGCGTGCATCAAAGGATCTGTGGTTTTCCCTCGAGGCTTTCCCTCGAGGCTTTCCCACAGGGCTGTCCCACGTGCCACCGTGGTGTGAGTCGATTCTCGGCGTGAAAGATGAGCCAGTGCAGGGCAAAGAGGTTCCTCTGGAATGGACTGAGACATCTGGGGGACTCTTGGAGTGGTGGTACGACCATGGAGTTCCTCTCGCCTTTCCTGTTGAGAGTGCCTCCTCTTGAGATGGGACGGGAATGCCGGGAATTCTTTCCCGTTGAATGCAGGGAAAGGATCCCTCATCTCGAGCTCCGAGGGGGAAACGGGGCTCCTCTGGATGTGGGCGGGACCATCGTCCTTTCTCTCGTGTGGAGATGGGTATGGCGGTAAACTTCTTGAGTTGCAGCAAGGGTGTGAAAGACCCTTTTGAAGTTCCAGAGGTTGGGTGTCATTAGTCTCCAGACGCCTCATCGGAAATAGGCCTCATCTCGCCTGGAAGGGAGAACTTCCTGGATTTTCTCGAGTTGCGGCAGGTGTTCTCGAGTTACGACGGGGACCTCAGGGAGCCGCCCTGGTGGCCTCAGGAGAGGCCAGTCCCCATGCGAGTTGCTAGGGGGCCTCTCGGGATTCCTCTCCCATCGATACCGGGGCCAAAAACCTTGTGTGGAGTCAGGGCCGGAACCGAGGATTCCTCTCAGGGGCTGACATGGATCTTTGGGTACTTCTGGAGTCTCTCCAGGGGAGTCAGGCTTCGTCTCGAGTGGGGGCATGCACGTGTACTTTCCTTCCAGGCTGTAGCAGCAATGTAACGCTTCCCGTCGCGTGGATCAAAGGATCTGTGGTTTTCCCTCGAGGCTTTCCCTCGAGGCTTTCCCACAGGGCTGTCCCACGTGCCACCGTGGTGTGAGTCGATCCTCGGAGTGAAAGATGAGAAAGTGCAGGGGAAAGAGGTTCCTCTGGAATGGACTGAGACATCTGGGGGACTCTTGGAATGGTGGTACGACCATGGAGTTCCTCTCGCCTTTCCTGTTGAGAGTGCCTCCACTTGAGATGCGACGGGAACGCTGGGAATTTTTTCCCGTTGAAAGCAGGGAAAGGATCCCTCATCTCGAGCTACGAGGGGGAAACGGGGCTCCTCTGGATGTGGGCGGGACCATCGTGCTTCCTCTCGAGTGGAGACGGGTATGGCGGTGAACTTCTTGAGTTGCAGCAAGGGTGTGAAAGACCCTTTCGAAGTTCCAGAGGTTACGTGTCAGTCTCCAGACGCCTCATCGGAAATAGACCTCATCTCGCCTGGAAGGGAGAACTTCCTGGATTTTCTCGAGTTGCGGCAGGTGTTCTCGAGTTACGACGGGGACCTCAGGGACCCGCCCTGGTGGCCTCAGGAGAGGCCAGTCCCCATGCGAGTTGCTAGGGGGCCTCTCGTGATTCCTCTCCCGTCGATACCGGGGCCAAAAACCTTGTGTGGAGTCAGGGCCAGAACCGAGGATTCCTCTCAGGGGCTGACATGGATCTTTGGGTACTTCTAGAGTCTCCCGAGGGTAGTCAGGCCTCGTCTCGAGTGGGGGCATGCACGTGCGCTTTCCTTCCAGGCTGTAGCAGCAATGTCACGCTTCCCGTCGCGTGCATCAAAGGATCTGTGGTTTTCCCTCGAGGCTTTCCCTCGAGGCTTTCCCACAGGGCTGTCCCACGTGCCACCGTGGTGTGAGTCCATCCTCGGCGTGAAAGATGAGCCAGTGCAGGGCAAAGAGGTTCCTCTGGAATGGACTGAGACATCTGGGGGACTCTTGGAATGGTGGTACGACCATGGAGTTCCTCTCGCCTTTCCTGTTGAGAGTGCCTCCTCTTGAGATGCGACGGGAATGCCGGGAATTCTTTCCCGTTGAAAGCAGGGAAAGGATCCCTCATCTCGAGCTACGAGGGGGAAACGGGGCTCCTCTGGATGTGGGCGGGACCATCGTGCTTTCTCTCGTGTGGAGACGGGTATGGCGGTAAACTTCTTGAGTTGCAGCAAGGGTGTGAAAGACCCTTTCGAAGTTCCAGAAGTTAGGTGTCATTAGTCTCCAGACGCCTCATCGGAAATAGGCCTCATCTAGCCTGGAAGGGAGAACTTCCTGGATTTTCTCGAGGTGCGGCAGGTGTTCTCGAGTTACGACGGGTATCACAGGGACACGCCCTGATGGCCTCAGGAGAGGCCAGTCCCCATGCGAGTTGCTAGGGGGCCTCTCGGGATTCCTCTCCCGTCGATACCGGGGCCAAAAACCTTGTGTGGAGTCAGGGCCAGAACCGAGGATTCCTCTCAGGGGCTGACATGGATCTTTGGGTACTTCTAGAGTCTCCCCAGGGGAGTCAGGCCTCGTTTCGAGTGGGGGCATGCACGTGCGATTTCCTTCCAGGCTGTAGCAGCAATGTCACGCTTCCCGTCGCGTGGATCAAATGATCTGTGGTTTTCTCTCGAGACTTTCCCTCGAGGCTTTCCCACAGGGCTGTCCCACGTGCCACCGTGGTGTGAATCGATCCTCGGCGTGAAAGATGAGCCAGTGCAGGGCAAAGAGGTTCCTCTGGAATGGACTGAGACATCTGAGGGACTCTTGGAATGGTGGTACGACCATGGAGTTCCTCTCGCCTTTCCTGTTGAGAGTGCCTCCTCTTGAGATGCGACGGGAATGCTGGGAATTCATTCCCGTTGAAAGCAGGGAAAGGATCCCTCATCTCGAGCTACGAGGGGGAAACGGGGCTCCTCTGGATGTGGGCGGGACCATCGTGCTTCCTCTCGAGTGGAGACGGGTATGTCGGTGAACTTCTTGAGTTGCAGCAAGGGTGTGAAAGACCCTTTCGAAGTTCCAGAGGTTAGGTGTCATTAGTCTCCAGACGCCTCATCGGAAATAGGCCTCATCTCGCCTGGAAGGGAGAACTTCCTGGATTTTCTCGAGTTGCGGCAGGTGTTCTCGAGTTACGACGGGGACTTCAGGGAGCCGCCCTGGTGGCCTCAGGAGAGGCCAGTCCCCATGCGAGTTGCTAGGGGGCCTCTCGGGATTCCTCTCCCGTCGATACCAGGGCCAAAAACCTTGTGTGGAGTCAGGGCCGGAACCGAGGATTCCTCTCAGGGGCTGACATGGATCTTTGGGTACTTCTGGAGTCTCCCCAGGGGAGTCAGGCCTCGTCTCGAGTGGGGGCATGCACGTGTGCTTTCCTTCCAGGCTGTAGCAGCAATGTCACGCTTCCCGTCGCGTGCATCAAAGGATCTGTGGTTTTCCCTCGAGGCTTTCCCTCGAGGCTTTCCCACAGGGCTGTCCCACGTGCCACCGTGGTGTGAGTCCATCCTCGGCGTGAAAGATGAGCCAGTGCAGGGCAAAGAGGTTCCTCTGGAATGGACTGAGACATCTGGGGGACTCTTGGAATGGTGGTACGACCATGGAGTTCCTCTCGCCTTTCCTGTTGAGAGTGCCTCCTCTTGAGATGCGACGGGAACGCCGGGAATTCTTTCTCGTTGAAAGCAGGGAAAGGATCCCTCATCTCGAGCTACGAGGGGGAAACGGGGCTCCTCGGGATGTGGGCGGGACCATCGTGCTTCCTCTCGAGTGGAGACGGGTATGTCGGTGAACTTCTTGAGTTGCAGCAAGGGTGTGAAAGACCCTTTCGAAGTTCCAGAGGTTAGGTGTCATTAGTCTCCAGACGCCTCATTGGAAATAGGCCTCATCTCGCCTGGAAGGGAGAACTTCCTGGATTTTCTCGAGTTGCGGCAGGTGTTCTCGAGTTACGACGGGGACCTCAGGGACCCGCCCTGGTGGCCTCAGGAGAGGCCAGTCCCCATGCGAGTTGCTAGGGGGCCTCTCGGGATTCCTCTCCCGTCGATACTGGGGCCAAAAACCTTGTGTGGATTCAGGGCCAGAACCGAGGATTCCTCTCAGGGGCTGACATGGATCTTTGGGTACTTCTAGAGTCTCCCGAGGGTAGTCAGGCCTCGTCTCGAGTGGGGGCATGCACGTGCGCTTTCCTTCCAGGCTGTAGCAGCAATGTCACGCTTCACGTCGCGTGGATCAAAGGATGTGTTGTTTTCCCTCGAGGCTTTCCCTCGAGGCTTTCCCACAGGGCTGTCCCACGTGCCACCGTGGTGTGAGTCGATCCTCGGCGTGAAAGATGAGCCAGCGCAGGGCAAAGAGGTTCCTCTGGAATGGACTGAGACATCTGGGGGACTCTTGGAATGGTGGTACGACCATGGAGTTCATCTCGCCTTTCCTGTTGAGAGTGCCTCCTCTTGAGATGCGACGGGAATGCCGGGAATTCTTTCCCGTTGAAAGCAGGGAAAGGATCCCTCATCTCGAGCTACGAGGGGGAAACGGGGCTCCTCTGGATGTGGGCGGGGCCATCGTGCTTTCTCTCGTGTGGAGACGGGTATGGCGGTAAACTTCTTGAGTTGCAGCAAGGGTGTGAAAGACCCTTTCGAAGTTCCAGATGTTAGGTGTCATTAGTCTCCAGACGCCTCATCGGAAATAGGCCTCATCAGGCCTGGAAGGGAGAACTTCCTGGATTTTCTCGAGGTGCGGCAGGTGTTCTCGAGTTACGACGGGTACCACAGGGACCCGCCCTGATGGCCTCAGGAGAGGCCAGTCCCCATGCGAGTTGCTAGGGGGCCTCTCGGGATTCCTCTCCCGTCGACACCGGGGCCAAAAACCTTGTGTGGAGTCAGGGCCAGAACCGAGGATTCCTCTCAGGGGCTGACATGGATCTTTGGGTACTTCTAGAGTCTCCCCAGGGGAGTCAGGCCTCGTCTCGAGTGGGGGCATGCACGTGCGCTTTCCTTCCAGGCTGTAGCAGCAATGTCACGCTTCCCGTCGCGTGGATCAAATGATCTGTGGTTTTCTCTCGAGGCTTTCCCTCGAGGCTTTCCCACAGGGCTGTCCCACGTGCCACCGTGGTGTGAGTCGATCCTCGGCGTGAAAGATGAGCCAGTGCAGGGCAAAGAGGTTCCTCTGGAATGGACTGAGACATCTGAGGGACTCTTGGAATGGTGGTACGACCATGGAGTTCCTCTCGCCTTTCCTGTTGAGAGTGCCTCCTCTTGAGATGCGAAGGGAATGCCGGGAATTCTTTCCCGGTGAAAGCAGGGAAAGGATCCCTCATCTCGAGCTACCAGGGGGAAACGGGGCTCCTCTGGATGTGGGCGGGACCATCGTGCTTCCTCTCGAGTGGAGACGGGTATGGCGGTGAACTTCTTGAGTTGCAGCAAGGGTGTGAAAGACCCGTTCGAAGTTCCAGAGGTTAGGTGTCATTAGTCTCCAGACGCCTCATCGGAAATAGGCCTCATCTCGCCTGGAAGGGAGAACTTCCTGGATTTTCTCGAGTTGCGGCAGGTGTTCTCGAGTTACGACGGGGACCTCAGGGACCCGCCCTGGTGGCCTCAGGAGAGGCCAGTCCCCATGCGAGTTGCTAGGGGGCCTCTCGGGATTCCTCTCCCGTCGATACCGGGGCAAAAACCTTGTGTGGAGTCAGGGCCGGAACCGAGGATTCCTCTCAGGGGCTGACATGGATCTTTGGGTACTTCTGGAGTCTCCCCAGGCGAGTCAGGCCTCGTCTCGAGTGGGGGCATGCACGTGTGCTTTCCTTCCAGGCTGTAGCAGCAATGTCACGGTTCCCGTCGCGTGCATCAAAGGATCTGTGGTTTTCCCTCGAGGCTTTCCCTCGAGGCTTTCCCACAGGGCTGTCCCATGTGCCACCGTGGTGTGAGTCGATCCTCGGCGTGAAAGATGAGCCAGTGCAGGGCAAAGAGTTTCCTCTGGAATGGACTGAGACATCTGAGGGACTCTTGGAATGGTGGTACGACCATGGAGTTCCTCTCGCCTTTCCTGTTGAGAGTGCCTCCTCTTGAGATGCGACGGGAATGCCGGGAATTCTTTCCCGTTGAAAGCAGGGAAAGGATCCCTCATCTCGAGCTACCAGGGGGAAACGGGGCTCCTCTGGATGTGGGCGGGACCATCGTGCTTCCTCTAGTGTGGAAACGGGTTTGGCGGTAAACTTCTTGAGTTGCAGCAAGGGTGTGAAAGACCCTTTCGAAGTTCCAGAGGTTAGGTGTCATTAGTCTCCAGACGCCTCATCGGAAATAGGCCTCATCTCGCCTGGAAGGGAGAACTTCCTGGATTTTCTCGAGTTGCGGCAGGTGTTCCCGAGTTACGACGGGGACCTCAGGGACCCGCCCTGGTGGCCTCAGGAGAGGCCAGTCCCCATGCGAGTTGCTAGGGGGCCTCTCGGGATTCCTCTCCCGTCGATACCGGGGCCAAAAACCTTGTGTGGAGTCAGGGCCGGAACCGAGGATTCCTCTCAGGGGCTGACATGGATCTTTGGGTACTTCTGGAGTCTCCCCAGGGGAGTCAGGCCTCGTCTCGAGTTTGGGCATGCAAGTGTGCTTTCCTTCCAGGCTGTAGCAGCAATGTCACGCTTCCCGTCGCGTGCATCAAAGGATCTGTGGTTTTCCCTCGAGGCTTTCCCTCGAGGCTTTCCCACAGGGCTCTCCCACGTGCCACCGTGGTGTGAGTCGATCCTCGGCGTGAAAGATGAGCCAGTGCAGGGCAAAGAGGTTCCTCTGGAATGGACTGAGACATCTGGGGGACTCTTGGAATGGTGGTACGACCATGGAGTTCCTCTCGCCTTTCCTGTTGAGAGTGCCTCCTCTTGAGTTGTGACGGGAACTCCGGGAATTCTTTCCCGTTGAAAGCAGGGAAAGGATCCCTCATCTCGAGCTACGAGGGGTAAACGGGGCTCCTCGGGATGTGGGCGGGACCATCGTGCTTCCTCTCGAGTGGACACGGGTATGTCGGTGAACTTCTTGAGTTGCAGCAAGGGTGTGAAAGACCCTTTCGAAGTTCCAGAGGTTGGGTGTCATTAGTCTCCAGACGCCTCATCGGAAATAGGCCTCATCTCGCCTGGAAGGGAGAACTTCCTGGATTTTCTCGAGTTGCGGCAGGTCTTCTCGAGTTACGACGGGGACCTCAGGGACCCGCCCTGGTGGCCTCAGGAGAGGCCAGTCCCCATGCGAGTTGCTAGGGGGCCTCTCGGGATTCCTCTCCCGTCGATACCGGGGCCAAAAACCTTGTGTGGAGTCAGGGCTGGAACCGAGGATTCCTCTCAGGGGCTGACATGGATCTTTGGGTACTTCTGGAGTCTCCCCAGGGGAGTCAGGCCTCGTCTCGAGGGGGGGCATGCACGTGTGCTTTCCTTCCAGGCTGTAGCAGCAATGTCACGCTTCCCGTCGCGTGCATCAAAGGATCTGTGGTTTTCTCTCGAGGCTTTCCCTCGAGGCTTTCGCACAGGGCTGTCCCACGTGCCACCGTGGTGTGAGTCGATCCTCGGCGTGAAAGATGAGCCAGTGCAGGGCAAAGAGGTTCCTCTGGAATGGACTGAGACACCTGGGGGACTCTTGGAATGGTGGTACGACCATGGAGTTCCTCTCGCCTTTCCTGTTAAGAGTGCCTCCTCTTGAGATGCGATGGGAACGCCGGGAATTCTTTCCCGTTAAAAGCAGGGAAAGGATCCCTCATCTCGAGCTACGAGGGGGAAACGGGGCTCCTCGGGATGTGGGCAGGACCATCGTGCTTCCTCTCGAGTGGACACGGGTATGTCGGTGAACTTCTTGAGTTGCAGCAAGGGTGTGAAAGACCCTTTCGAAGTTCCAGAGGTTAGGTGTCATTAGTCTCCAGACGCCTCATCGGAAATAGGCCTCATCTAGCCTGGAAGGGATAACTTCCTGGATTTTCTCGAGGTGCGGCAGGTGTTCTCGAGTTACGACGGGTACCACAGGGACCCGCCCTGATGGCCTCAGGAGAGGCCAGTCCCCATGCGAGTTGCTAGGGGGCCTCTCGGGATTCCTCTCCCGTCGATACCGGGGCCAAAAACCTTGTGTGGAGTCAGGGCCAGAACCGAGGATTCCTCTCAGGGGCTGACATGGATCTTTGGGTACTTCTAGAGTCTCCCCAGGGGAGTCAGGCCTGGTCTCGACGGGGGCATGGACGTGCGCTTTCCTTCCAGGCTGTAGCAGCAATGTCACGCTTCCCGTCGCGTGGATCAAATGATCTGTGGTTTTCTCTCGAGGCTTTCCCACAGGGCTGTCCCACGTGCCACCGTGGTGTGAGTCGATCCTCGGAGTGAAAGATGAGCCAGTGCAGGGCAAAGAGGTTCCTCTGGAATGGACTGAGACATCTGAGGGACTCTTGGAATGGTGGTACGACCATGGAGTTCCTCTCGCCTTTCCTGTTGAGAGTGCCTCCTCTTGAGATGCGACGGGATCGCTGGGAATACTTTCCCGTTGAAAGCAGGGAAAGGATCCCTCATCTCGAGCTACGAGGGGGAAACGGGGCTCCTCTGGATGTGGGCGGGACTATCGTGCTTCCTCTCGAGTGGAGACGGGTATGGCGGTGAACTTCTTGAGTTGCAGCAAGGGTGTGAAAGACCCTTTCGAAGTTCCAGAGGTTACGTGTCAGTCTCCAGACGCCTCATCGGAAATAGACCTCATCTCGCCTGGAAGGGAGAACTTCCTGGATTTTCTGGAGTTGCGGCAGGTGTTCCCGAGTTACGACGGGGACCTCAGGGACCCGCCCTGGTGGCCTCAGGCGAGGCCAGTCCCCATGCGAGTTGCTAGGGGGCCTCTCGGGATTACTCTCCCGTCGATACCGGGGCCAAAAACCTTGTGTGGAGTCAGGGCCGGAACCGAGGATTCCTCTCAGGGGCTGACATGGATCTTTGGGTACTTCTGGAGTCTCCCCAGGGGAGTCAGGCCTCGTCTCGAGTGGGGGCATGCACGTGTGCTTTCCTTCCAGGCTGTAGCAGCAATGTCACGCTTCCCGTCGCGTGGATCAAAGGATCTGTGGTTTTCCCTCGAGGCTTTCCCTCGAGGCTTTCCCACAGGGCTGTCCCACGTGCCACCGTGGTGTGAGTCGATCCTCGGCGTGAAAGATGAGCCAGTGCAGGGCAAAGAGATTCCTCTGGAATGGACTGAGATATCTGGGGGACTCTTGGAATGGTGGTACGACCATGGAGTTCCTCTCGCCTTTCCTGTTGAGAGTGCCTCCTCTTGAGATGCGACGGGAATGCCGGGAATTCTTTCCCGTTGAAAGCAGGGAAAGGATCCCTCATCTCAAGCTACGAGGGGGAAACGGGGCTCCTCTGGATGTGGGCGGGACCATCGTGCTTCCTCTCGTGTGGAGACGGGTATGGCGGTAAACTTCTTGAGTTGCTGCAAGGGTGTGAAAGACCCTTTCGAAGTTCCAGAGGTTAGGTGTCATTAGTCTCCAGACGCCTCATCGGAAATAGGCCTCATCTCGCCTGGAAGGGAGAACTTCCCGGATTTTCTCGAGTTGCGGCAGGTGTTCTCGAGTTACGACGGGGACCTCAGGGACCCGCCCTGGTGGCCTCAGGAGAGGCCAGTCCCCATGCGAGTTGCTAGGGGGCCTCTCGGGATTCCTCTCCCGTCGATACCGGGGCCAAAAACCTTGTGTGGAGTCAGGGCTGGAACCGAGGATTCCTCTCAGGAGCTGACATGGATCTTTGGGTACTTCTGGAGTCCCACCAGGGGAGTCAGGCCTCTTCTCGATTGGGGGCATGCACGTGTGCTTTCCTTCCAGGCTGTAGCAGCAATGTCACGCTTCCCGTCGCGTGGATCAAAGGATCTGTGGTTTTCCCTCGAGGCTTTCCCACAGGGCTGTCCCACGTGCCACCGTGGTGTGAGTCGATCCTCGGCGTGAAAGATGAGCCAGTGCAGGGCAAAGAGGTTCCTCTGGAATGGACTGAGACATCTGAGGGACTCTTGGAATGGTGGTACGACCATGGAGTTCCTCTCGCCTTTCCTGTTGAGAGTGCCTCCTCTTGAGATGCGACGGGAACGCCGGGAATTCTTTCCCGTTGAAAGCAGGGAAAGGATCCCTCATCTCGAGCTCCGAGGGGGAAATGGGGCTCCTCTGGATGTGGGCGGGACCATCGTGCTTCCTCCCGAGTGGACACGGGTATGGCGGTGAACTTCTTGAGTTGCAGCAAGGGTGTGAAAGACCCTTTCGAAGTTCCAGAGTTTAGGTGTCATTAGTCTGCAGACGCCTCATCGGAAATAGGCCTCATCTCGCCTGGAAGGGAGAACTTCCTGGATTTTCTCGAGTTGCGGCAGGTGTTCTCGAGTTACGACGGGGACCTCAGGGACCCGCCCTGGTGGCCTCAGGAGAGGCCAGTCCCCATGCGAGTTGCTAGGGGGCCTCTCGGGATTCCTCTCCCGTCGATACCGGGGCCAAAAGCCTTGTGTGGAGTCAGGGCCGGAACCGAGCATTCCTCTCAGGGGTGACATGGATCTTTGGGTACTTCTGGAGTCTCCCCAGGGGAGTCAGGCCTCGTCTCGAGTGGGGGCATGCACGTGCGCTTTCCTTCCAGGCTGTAGCAGCAATGTCACGCTTCCCGTCGCGTGCATCAAAGGATCTGTGGTTTTCCCTCGAGGCTTTCCCTCGAGGCTTTCCCACAGGGCTGTCCCACGTGCCACCGTGGTGTGAGTCGATCCTCGGCATGAAAGATGAGCCAGCGCAGGGCAAAGAGGTTCCTCTGGAATGGACTGAGACATCTGGGGGACTCTTGGAATGGTGGTACGACCCTGGAGTTCCTCTCGCCTTTCCTGTTGAGAGTGCCTCCTCTTGAGATGCGACGGGAATGCAGGGAATTCTTTCCCGTTGAAAGCAGGGAAAGGATCCCTCATCTCGAGCTACGAGGGGGAAACGGGGCTCCTCTGGATGTGGGCGGGACCATCGTGCTTCCTCTCGAGTGGACACGGGTATGTCGGTGAACTTCTTGAGTTGCAGCAAGGGTGTGAAAGACCCTTTCGAAGTTCCAGAGGTTGGGTGTCATTAGTCTCCAGACGCCTCATCGGAAATAGGCCTCATCTCGCCTGGAAGGGAGAACTTCCTGGATTTTCTCGAGTTGCGGCAGGTGTTCTCGAGTTACTACGGGGACCTCAGGGACCCGCCCTGGTGGCCTCAGGAGAGGCCAGTCCCCATGCGAGTTGCTAGGGGGCCTCTCGGGATTCTTCTCCCGTCGATACCGGGGCCAAAAACCTTGTGTGGAGTCAGGGCTGGAACCGAGGATTCCTCTCAGGAGCTGACATGGATCTTTGGGTACTTCTGGAGTCCCACCAGGGGAGTCAGGCCTCTTCTCGATTGGGGGCATGCACGTGTGCTTTCCTTCCAGGCTGTAGCAGCAATGTCACGCTTCCCGTCGCGTGGATCAAAGGATCTGTGGTTTTCCCTCGAGGCTTTCCCACAGGGCTGTCCCACGTGCCACCGTGGTGTGAGTCGATCCTCGGCGTGAAAGATGAGCCAGTGCAGGGCAAAGAGGTTCCTCTGGAATGGACTGAGACATCTGAGGGACTCTTGGAATGGTGGTACGACCATGGAGTTCCTCTCGCCTTTCCTGTTGAGAGTGCCTCCTCTTGAGATGCGACGGGAACGCCGGGAATTCTTTCCCGTTGAAAGCAGGGAAAGGATCCCTCATCTCGAGCTCCGAGGGGGAAATGGGGCTCCTCTGGATGTGGGCGGGACCATCGTGCTTCCTCCCGAGTGGACACGGGTATGGCGGTGAACTTCTTGAGTTGCAGCAAGGGTGTGAAAGACCCTTTCGAAGTTCCAGAGTTTAGGTGTCATTAGTCTGCAGACGCCTCATCGGAAATAGGCCTCATCTCGCCTGGAAGGGAGAACTTCCTGGATTTTCTCGAGTTGCGGCAGGTGTTCTCGAGTTACGACGGGGACCTCAGGGACCCGCCCTGGTGGCCTCAGGAGAGGCCAGTCCCCATGCGAGTTGCTAGGGGGCCTCTCGGGATTCCTCTCCCGTCGATACCGGGGCCAAAAGCCTTGTGTGGAGTCAGGGCCGGAACCGAGCATTCCTCTCAGGGGTGACATGGATCTTTGGGTACTTCTGGAGTCTCCCCAGGGGAGTCAGGCCTCGTCTCGAGTGGGGGCATGCACGTGCGCTTTCCTTCCAGGCTGTAGCAGCAATGTCACGCTTCCCGTCGCGTGCATCAAAGGATCTGTGGTTTTCCCTCGAGGCTTTCCCTCGAGGCTTTCCCACAGGGCTGTCCCACGTGCCACCGTGGTGTGAGTCGATCCTCGGCATGAAAGATGAGCCAGCGCAGGGCAAAGAGGTTCCTCTGGAATGGACTGAGACATCTGGGGGACTCTTGGAATGGTGGTACGACCCTGGAGTTCCTCTCGCCTTTCCTGTTGAGAGTGCCTCCTCTTGAGATGCGACGGGAATGCAGGGAATTCTTTCCCGTTGAAAGCAGGGAAAGGATCCCTCATCTCGAGCTACGAGGGGGAAACGGGGCTCCTCTGGATGTGGGCGGGACCATCGTGCTTCCTCTCGAGTGGACACGGGTATGTCGGTGAACTTCTTGAGTTGCAGCAAGGGTGTGAAAGACCCTTTCGAAGTTCCAGAGGTTGGGTGTCATTAGTCTCCAGACGCCTCATCGGAAATAGGCCTCATCTCGCCTGGAAGGGAGAACTTCCTGGATTTTCTCGAGTTGCGGCAGGTGTTCTCGAGTTACTACGGGGACCTCAGGGACCCGCCCTGGTGGCCTCAGGAGAGGCCAGTCCCCATGCGAGTTGCTAGGGGGCCTCTCGGGATTCTTCTCCCGTCGATACCGGGGCCAAAAACCTTGTGTGGAGTCAGGGCTGGAACCGAGGATTCCTCTCAGGAGCTGACATGGATCTTTGGGTACTTCTGGAGTCCCACCAGGGGAGTCAGGCCTCTTCTCGATTGGGGGCATGCACGTGTGCTTTCCTTCCAGGCTGTAGCAGCAATGTCACGCTTCCCGTCGCGTGGATCAAAGGATCTGTGGTTTTCCCTCGAGGCTTTCCCACAGGGCTGTCCCACGTGCCACCGTGGTGTGAGTCGATCCTCGGCGTGAAAGATGAGCCAGTGCAGGGCAAAGAGGTTCCTCTGGAATGGACTGAGACATCTGAGGGACTCTTGGAATGGTGGTACGACCATGGAGTTCCTCTCGCCTTTCCTGTTGAGAGTGCCTCCTCTTGAGATGCGACGGGAACGCCGGGAATTCTTTCCCGTTGAAAGCAGGGAAAGGATCCCTCATCTCGAGCTCCGAGGGGGAAATGGGGCTCCTCTGGATGTGGGCGGGACCATCGTGCTTCCTCCCGAGTGGACACGGGTATGGCGGTGAACTTCTTGAGTTGCAGCAAGGGTGTGAAAGACCCTTTCGAAGTTCCAGAGTTTAGGTGTCATTAGTCTGCAGACGCCTCATCGGAAATAGGCCTCATCTCGCCTGGAAGGGAGAACTTCCTGGATTTTCTCGAGTTGCGGCAGGTGTTCTCGAGTTACGACGGGGACCTCAGGGACCCGCCCTGGTGGCCTCAGGAGAGGCCAGTCCCCATGCGAGTTGCTAGGGGGCCTCTCGGGATTCCTCTCCCGTCGATACCGGGGCCAAAAGCCTTGTGTGGAGTCAGGGCCGGAACCGAGCATTCCTCTCAGGGGTGACATGGATCTTTGGGTACTTCTGGAGTCTCCCCAGGGGAGTCAGGCCTCGTCTCGAGTGGGGGCATGCACGTGCGCTTTCCTTCCAGGCTGTAGCAGCAATGTCACGCTTCCCGTCGCGTGCATCAAAGGATCTGTGGTTTTCCCTCGAGGCTTTCCCTCGAGGCTTTCCCACAGGGCTGTCCCACGTGCCACCGTGGTGTGAGTCGATCCTCGGCATGAAAGATGAGCCAGCGCAGGGCAAAGAGGTTCCTCTGGAATGGACTGAGACATCTGGGGGACTCTTGGAATGGTGGTACGACCCTGGAGTTCCTCTCGCCTTTCCTGTTGAGAGTGCCTCCTCTTGAGATGCGACGGGAATGCAGGGAATTCTTTCCCGTTGAAAGCAGGGAAAGGATCCCTCATCTCGAGCTACGAGGGGGAAACGGGGCTCCTCTGGATGTGGGCGGGACCATCGTGCTTCCTCTCGAGTGGACACGGGTATGTCGGTGAACTTCTTGAGTTGCAGCAAGGGTGTGAAAGACCCTTTCGAAGTTCCAGAGGTTGGGTGTCATTAGTCTCCAGACGCCTCATCGGAAATAGGCCTCATCTCGCCTGGAAGGGAGAACTTCCTGGATTTTCTCGAGTTGCGGCAGGTGTTCTCGAGTTACGACGGGGACCTCAGGGACCCGCCCTGGTGGCCTCAGGAGAGGCCAGTCCCCATGCCAGTTGCTAGGGGGCCTCTCGGGATTCCTCTCCCGTCGATACCGGGGCCAAAAACCTTGTGTGGAGTCAGGGCCGGAAGCGAGGATTCCTCTCAGGGGCTGACATGGATCTTTGGGTACTTCTGGAGTCTCCCCAGGGGAGTCAGGCCTCGTCTCGAGTGGGGGCATGCACGTGTGCTTTCCTTCCAGGCTGTAGCAGCAATGTCACGTTTCCCGTCGAGTGGATCAAAGGATCTGTGGTTTTCCCTCGAGGCTTTCCCTCGAGGCTTTCCCACAGGGCTGTCCCACGTGCCACCGTGGTGTGAGTCGATCCTCGGCGTGAAAGATGAGCCAGTGCAGGGCAAAGAGATTCCTCTGGAATGGACTGAGACATCAGGGGGACTCTTGGAATGGTGGTACGACCATGGGGTTCCTCTCGCCTTTCCTGTTGAGAGTGCCTCCTCTTGAGATGCGACGGGAATGCCGGGAATTCTTTCCCGTTGAAAGCAGGGAAAGGATCCCTCATCTCAAGCTACGAGGGGGAAACGGGGCTCCTCTGGATGTGGGCGGGACCATCGTGCTTCCTCTCGTGTGGAGACGGGTATGGCGGTAAACTTCTTGAGTTGCTGCAAGGGTGTGAAAGACCCTTTCGAAGTTCCAGAGGTTAGGTGTCATTAGTCTCCAGACGCCTCATCGGAAATAGGCCTCATCTCGCCTGGAAGGGAGAACTTCCCGGATTTTCTCGAGTTGCGGCAGGTGTTCTCGAGTTACGACGGGGACCTCAGGGACCCGCCCTGGTGGCCTCAGGAGAGGCCAGTCCCCATGCGAGTTGCTAGGGGGCCTCTCGGGATTCTTCTCCCGTCGATACCGGGGCCAAAAACCTTGTGTGGAGTCAGGGCTGGAACCGAGGATTCCTCTCAGGAGCTGACATGGATCTTTGGGTACTTCTGGAGTCCCACCAGGGGAGTCAGGCCTCTTCTCGATTGGGGGCATGCACGTGTGCTTTCCTTCCAGGCTGTAGCAGCAATGTCACGCTTCCCGTCGCGTGGATCAAAGGATCTGTGGTTTTCCCTCGAGGCTTTCCCACAGGGCTGTCCCACGTGCCACCGTGGTGTGAGTCGATCCTCGGCGTGAAAGATGAGCCAGTGCAGGGCAAAGAGGTTCCTCTGGAATGGACTGAGACATCTGGGGGACTCTTGGAATGGTGGTACGACCATGGAGTTCCTCTCGCCTTTCCTGTTGAGAGTGCCTCCTCTTGAGATGCGACGGGAACGCCGGGAATTCTTTCCCGTTGAAAGCAGGGAAAGGAACCCTCATCTCGAGCTCCGAGGGGGAAATGGGGCTCCTCTGGATGTGGGCGGGATCATCGTGCTTCCTCCCGAGTGGACACGGGTATGGCGGTGAACTTCTTGAGTTGCAGCAAGGGTGTGAAAGACCCTTTCGAAGTTCCAGAGTTTAGGTGTCATTAGTCTGCAGACGCCTCATCGGAAATAGGCCTCATCTCGCCTGGAAGGGAGAACTTCCTGGATTTTCTCGAGTTGCGGCAGGTGTTCTCGAGTTACGACGGGGACCTCAGGGACCCGCCCTGGTGGCCTCAGGAGAGGCCAGTCCCCATGCGAGGTGCTAGGGGGCCTCTCGGGATTCCTCTCCCGTCGATACCGGGGCCAAAAACCTTGTGTGCAGTCAGGGCCGGAAACGAGGATTCCTCTCAGGGGCTGACATGGATCTTTGGGTACTTCTGGAGTCTCCCCAGGGGATTCAGGCCTCGTCTCGAGTGGGGGCATGCACGTGCGCTTTCCTTCCAGGCTGTAGCAGCAATGTCACGCTTCCCGTCGCGTGGATCAAAGGATCTGTGGTTTTCCCTCGAGGCTTTCCCTCGAGGCTTTCCCACAGGGCTGTCCCACGTGCCACCGTGGTGTGAGTCGATCCTCGGCGTGAAAGATGAGCCAGTGCAGGGCAAAGAGGTTCCTCTGGAATGGACTGAGACATCTGGGGGACTCGTGGAATGGTGGTACGACCATGGAGTTCCTCTCGCCTTTCCTGTTGAGAGTGCCTCCTCTTGAGATGCGACGGGAACGCCGGGAATTCTTTCCGTTGAAAGCAGGGAAAGGATCCCTCATCTCGAGCTACGAGGGGGAAACGGGGCTCCTCTGGATGTGGGCGGGACCATCGTGCTTCCTCTCGAGTGGAGACGGGTATGGCGGTGAACTTCTTGAGTTGCAGCAAGGGTGTGAAAGACCCTTTCGAATTTCCAGAGGTTAGGTGTCATTAGTCTCCAGACGACTCATCGGAAATAGGCCTCATCTCGCCTGGAAGGGAGAACTTCCTGGATTTTCTCGAGTTGCGGCAGGTGTTCTCGAGTTACGACGGGGACCTCAGGGACCCGCCCTGGTGGCCTCAGGATAGGCCAGTACCCATGCGAGGTGCTAGGGGGCCTCTCGTGATTCCTCTCCCGTCGATACCGGGGCCAAAAACCTTGTGTGGAGTCAGGGCCGGAACCGAGGATTCCTCTCAGGGGCTGACATGGATCTTTGGGTACTTCTGGAGTCTCCCCAGGGGAGTCAGGCCTCGTCTCGAGTGGGGGCATGCACGTGCGCTTTCCTTACAGGCTGTAGCAGCAATGTCACGCTTCCAGTGGCGTGGATCAAAGGATCTGTGGTTTTCCCTCGAGGCTTTCCCACAGGGCTGTCCCACGTGCCACCGTGGTGTGAGTCGATCCTCGGCGTGAAAGATGAGCCAGTGCAGGGCAAAGAGGTTCCTCTGGAATGGACTGAGACATCTGGGGGACTCTTGGAATGGTGGTACGACCATGGAGTTCCTCTCGCCTTTCCTGTTGAGAGTGCCTCCTCTTGAGATGCGACGGGAACGCCGGGAATTCTTTCCCGTTGAAAGCAGGGAAAGGATCCCTCATCTTGAGCTACGAGGGGGAAACGGGGCTCCTCTGGATGTGGGCGGGACCATCGTGCTTCTTCTCGAGTGGAGACGGGTATGGCGGTGAACTTCTTGAGTTGCAGCAAGGGTGTGAAAGACCCTTTCGAAGTTCGAGAGGTTAGGTCTCATTAGTCTCCAGACGCCTCATCGGAAATAGGCCTCATCTCGCCTGGAAGGGAGAACTTCCTGGATTTTCTCGAGTTGCGGCAGGTGTTCTCGAGTTACGACGGGGACCTCAGGGACCCGCTCTGGTGGCCTCAGGAGAGGCCAGTCCCCATGCGAGGTGCTAGGGGGCCTCTCGGGATTCCTCTCCCGTCGATACCGGGGCCAAAAACCTTGTGTGCAGTCAGGGCCGGAACCGAGGATTCCTCTCAGGGGATGACATGGATCTTTGGGTACTTCTGGAGTCTCCCCACGGGAGTCAGGCCTCGTCTCGAGTGGGGGCATGCACGTGCGCTTTCCTTCCAGGCTGTAGCAGCAATGTCACGCTTCCCGTCGCGTGGATCAAAGGATCTGTGGTATTCCCTCGAGGCTTTCCCTCGAGGCTTTCCCACAGGGCTGTCCCACGTGCCACCGTGGTGTGAGTCGATCCTCGGCGTGAAAGATGAGCCAGTGCAGGGCAAAGAGGTTCCTCTGGAATGGACTGAGACATCTGGGGGACTCTTGGAATGGTGGTACGACCATGGAGTTCCTCTCGCCTTTCCTGTTGAGAGTGCCTCCTCTTGAGATACGACGGGAACACCGGGAATACTTTCCCGTTGAAAGCAGGGAAAGGATCCCTCATCTCGAGCTAAGAGGGGGAAACGGGGCTCCTCTGGATGTGGGAGGGACCATCGTGCTTCCTCTCGAGTGGAGACGGGTATGGCGGTGAACTTCTTGAGTTGCAGCAAGGGTGTGAAAGACCCTTTCGAAGTTCGAGAGGTTAGGTGTCATTAGTCCCCAGACGCCTCATCGGAAATAGGCCTCATCTCGCCTGGAAGGGAGAACTTCCTGGATTTTCTCGAGTTGCGGCAGGTGTTCTCGAGTTACGACGGGGACCTCAGGGACCCGCCCTGGTGGCCTCAGGAGAGGCCCGTCCCCATGCGAGGTGCTAGGGGGCCTCTCGGGATTCCTCTCCCGTCGATACCAAGGCCAAAAACCTTGTGTGGAGTCAGGGTCGGAACCGAGGATTCCTCTCAGGGGCTTATATGGATCTTTGGGTACTTCTGGAGTCTCGCCAGGGGAGACAGGCCTCGTCTCGAGTGGGGGCATGCACGTGCGCTTTCCTTCCAGGCTGTAGCAGCAATGTCACGCTTCCCGTCGCGTGCATCAAAGGATCTGTGGTTTTCCCTCGAGGCTTTCCCTCGAGGCTTTCCCACAGGGCTGTCCCACGTGCCTCCGTGGTGTGAGTCGATCCTCGGCGTGAATGATGAGCCAGTGCAGGGCAAAGAGGTTCCTCTGGAATGGACTGAGACATCTGGGGGACTCTAGGAATGGTGGTACGACCCTGGAGTTCCTCTCGCCTTTCCTGTTGAGAGTGCCTCCTCTTGAGATGCGACGGGAATGCAGGGAATTCTTTCCCGTTGAAAGCAGGGAAAGGATCCCTCATCTCGAGCTACGAGGGGGAAACGGGGCTCCTCTGGATGTGGGCGGGACCATCGTGCTTCCTCTCGAGTGGACACGGGTATGTCGGTGAACTTCTTGAGTTGCAGCAAGGGTGTGAAAGACCCTTTCGAAGTTCCAGAGGTTGGGTGTCATTAGTCTCCAGACGCCTCATCGGAAATAGGCCTCATCTCGCCTGGAAGGGAGAACTTCCTGGATTTTCTCGAGTTGCGGCAGGTGTTCTCGAGTTACTACGGGGACCTCAGGGACCCGCCCTGGTGGCCTCAGGAGAGGCCAGTCCCCATGCGAGTTGCTAGGGGGCCTCTCGGGATTCTTCTCCCGTCGATACCGGGGCCAAAAACCTTGTGTGGAGTCAGGGCTGGAACCGAGGATTCCTCTCAGGAGCTGACATGGATCTTTGGGTACTTCTGGAGTCCCACCAGGGGAGTCAGGCCTCTTCTCGATTGGGGGCATGCACGTGTGCTTTCCTTCCAGGCTGTAGCAGCAATGTCACGCTTCCCGTCGCGTGGATCAAAGGATCTGTGGTTTTCCCTCGAGGCTTTCCCACAGGGCTGTCCCACGTGCCACCGTGGTGTGAGTCGATCCTCGGCGTGAAAGATGAGCCAGTGCAGGGCAAAGAGGTTCCTCTGGAATGGACTGAGACATCTGAGGGACTCTTGGAATGGTGGTACGACCATGGAGTTCCTCTCGCCTTTCCTGTTGAGAGTGCCTCCTCTTGAGATGCGACGGGAACGCCGGGAATTCTTTCCCGTTGAAAGCAGGGAAAGGATCCCTCATCTCGAGCTCCGAGGGGGAAATGGGGCTCCTCTGGATGTGGGCGGGACCATCGTGCTTCCTCCCGAGTGGACACGGGTATGGCGGTGAACTTCTTGAGTTGCAGCAAGGGTGTGAAAGACCCTTTCGAAGTTCCAGAGTTTAGGTGTCATTAGTCTGCAGACGCCTCATCGGAAATAGGCCTCATCTCGCCTGGAAGGGAGAACTTCCTGGATTTTCTCGAGTTGCGGCAGGTGTTCTCGAGTTACGACGGGGACCTCAGGGACCCGCCCTGGTGGCCTCAGGAGAGGCCAGTCCCCATGCGAGTTGCTAGGGGGCCTCTCGGGATTCCTCTCCCGTCGATACCGGGGCCAAAAGCCTTGTGTGGAGTCAGGGCCGGAACCGAGCATTCCTCTCAGGGGTGACATGGATCTTTGGGTACTTCTGGAGTCTCCCCAGGGGAGTCAGGCCTCGTCTCGAGTGGGGGCATGCACGTGCGCTTTCCTTCCAGGCTGTAGCAGCAATGTCACGCTTCCCGTCGCGTGCATCAAAGGATCTGTGGTTTTCCCTCGAGGCTTTCCCTCGAGGCTTTCCCACAGGGCTGTCCCACGTGCCACCGTGGTGTGAGTCGATCCTCGGCATGAAAGATGAGCCAGCGCAGGGCAAAGAGGTTCCTCTGGAATGGACTGAGACATCTGGGGGACTCTTGGAATGGTGGTACGACCCTGGAGTTCCTCTCGCCTTTCCTGTTGAGAGTGCCTCCTCTTGAGATGCGACGGGAATGCAGGGAATTCTTTCCCGTTGAAAGCAGGGAAAGGATCCCTCATCTCGAGCTACGAGGGGGAAACGGGGCTCCTCTGGATGTGGGCGGGACCATCGTGCTTCCTCTCGAGTGGACACGGGTATGTCGGTGAACTTCTTGAGTTGCAGCAAGGGTGTGAAAGACCCTTTCGAAGTTCCAGAGGTTGGGTGTCATTAGTCTCCAGACGCCTCATCGGAAATAGGCCTCATCTCGCCTGGAAGGGAGAACTTCCTGGATTTTCTCGAGTTGCGGCAGGTGTTCTCGAGTTACGACGGGGACCTCAGGGACCCGCCCTGGTGGCCTCAGGAGAGGCCAGTCCCCATGCCAGTTGCTAGGGGGCCTCTCGGGATTCCTCTCCCGTCGATACCGGGGCCAAAAACCTTGTGTGGAGTCAGGGCCGGAAGCGAGGATTCCTCTCAGGGGCTGACATGGATCTTTGGGTACTTCTGGAGTCTCCCCAGGGGAGTCAGGCCTCGTCTCGAGTGGGGGCATGCACGTGTGCTTTCCTTCCAGGCTGTAGCAGCAATGTCACGTTTCCCGTCGAGTGGATCAAAGGATCTGTGGTTTTCCCTCGAGGCTTTCCCTCGAGGCTTTCCCACAGGGCTGTCCCACGTGCCACCGTGGTGTGAGTCGATCCTCGGCGTGAAAGATGAGCCAGTGCAGGGCAAAGAGATTCCTCTGGAATGGACTGAGACATCAGGGGGACTCTTGGAATGGTGGTACGACCATGGGGTTCCTCTCGCCTTTCCTGTTGAGAGTGCCTCCTCTTGAGATGCGACGGGAATGCCGGGAATTCTTTCCCGTTGAAAGCAGGGAAAGGATCCCTCATCTCAAGCTACGAGGGGGAAACGGGGCTCCTCTGGATGTGGGCGGGACCATCGTGCTTCCTCTCGTGTGGAGACGGGTATGGCGGTAAACTTCTTGAGTTGCTGCAAGGGTGTGAAAGACCCTTTCGAAGTTCCAGAGGTTAGGTGTCATTAGTCTCCAGACGCCTCATCGGAAATAGGCCTCATCTCGCCTGGAAGGGAGAACTTCCCGGATTTTCTCGAGTTGCGGCAGGTGTTCTCGAGTTACGACGGGGACCTCAGGGACCCGCCCTGGTGGCCTCAGGAGAGGCCAGTCCCCATGCGAGTTGCTAGGGGGCCTCTCGGGATTCTTCTCCCGTCGATACCGGGGCCAAAAACCTTGTGTGGAGTCAGGGCTGGAACCGAGGATTCCTCTCAGGAGCTGACATGGATCTTTGGGTACTTCTGGAGTCCCACCAGGGGAGTCAGGCCTCTTCTCGATTGGGGGCATGCACGTGTGCTTTCCTTCCAGGCTGTAGCAGCAATGTCACGCTTCCCGTCGCGTGGATCAAAGGATCTGTGGTTTTCCCTCGAGGCTTTCCCACAGGGCTGTCCCACGTGCCACCGTGGTGTGAGTCGATCCTCGGCGTGAAAGATGAGCCAGTGCAGGGCAAAGAGGTTCCTCTGGAATGGACTGAGACATCTGGGGGACTCTTGGAATGGTGGTACGACCATGGAGTTCCTCTCGCCTTTCCTGTTGAGAGTGCCTCCTCTTGAGATGCGACGGGAACGCCGGGAATTCTTTCCCGTTGAAAGCAGGGAAAGGAACCCTCATCTCGAGCTCCGAGGGGGAAATGGGGCTCCTCTGGATGTGGGCGGGATCATCGTGCTTCCTCCCGAGTGGACACGGGTATGGCGGTGAACTTCTTGAGTTGCAGCAAGGGTGTGAAAGACCCTTTCGAAGTTCCAGAGTTTAGGTGTCATTAGTCTGCAGACGCCTCATCGGAAATAGGCCTCATCTCGCCTGGAAGGGAGAACTTCCTGGATTTTCTCGAGTTGCGGCAGGTGTTCTCGAGTTACGACGGGGACCTCAGGGACCCGCCCTGGTGGCCTCAGGAGAGGCCAGTCCCCATGCGAGGTGCTAGGGGGCCTCTCGGGATTCCTCTCCCGTCGATACCGGGGCCAAAAACCTTGTGTGCAGTCAGGGCCGGAAACGAGGATTCCTCTCAGGGGCTGACATGGATCTTTGGGTACTTCTGGAGTCTCCCCAGGGGATTCAGGCCTCGTCTCGAGTGGGGGCATGCACGTGCGCTTTCCTTCCAGGCTGTAGCAGCAATGTCACGCTTCCCGTCGCGTGGATCAAAGGATCTGTGGTTTTCCCTCGAGGCTTTCCCTCGAGGCTTTCCCACAGGGCTGTCCCACGTGCCACCGTGGTGTGAGTCGATCCTCGGCGTGAAAGATGAGCCAGTGCAGGGCAAAGAGGTTCCTCTGGAATGGACTGAGACATCTGGGGGACTCGTGGAATGGTGGTACGACCATGGAGTTCCTCTCGCCTTTCCTGTTGAGAGTGCCTCCTCTTGAGATGCGACGGGAACGCCGGGAATTCTTTCCGTTGAAAGCAGGGAAAGGATCCCTCATCTCGAGCTACGAGGGGGAAACGGGGCTCCTCTGGATGTGGGCGGGACCATCGTGCTTCCTCTCGAGTGGAGACGGGTATGGCGGTGAACTTCTTGAGTTGCAGCAAGGGTGTGAAAGACCCTTTCGAATTTCCAGAGGTTAGGTGTCATTAGTCTCCAGACGACTCATCGGAAATAGGCCTCATCTCGCCTGGAAGGGAGAACTTCCTGGATTTTCTCGAGTTGCGGCAGGTGTTCTCGAGTTACGACGGGGACCTCAGGGACCCGCCCTGGTGGCCTCAGGATAGGCCAGTACCCATGCGAGGTGCTAGGGGGCCTCTCGTGATTCCTCTCCCGTCGATACCGGGGCCAAAAACCTTGTGTGGAGTCAGGGCCGGAACCGAGGATTCCTCTCAGGGGCTGACATGGATCTTTGGGTACTTCTGGAGTCTCCCCAGGGGAGTCAGGCCTCGTCTCGAGTGGGGGCATGCACGTGCGCTTTCCTTACAGGCTGTAGCAGCAATGTCACGCTTCCAGTGGCGTGGATCAAAGGATCTGTGGTTTTCCCTCGAGGCTTTCCCACAGGGCTGTCCCACGTGCCACCGTGGTGTGAGTCGATCCTCGGCGTGAAAGATGAGCCAGTGCAGGGCAAAGAGGTTCCTCTGGAATGGACTGAGACATCTGGGGGACTCTTGGAATGGTGGTACGACCATGGAGTTCCTCTCGCCTTTCCTGTTGAGAGTGCCTCCTCTTGAGATGCGACGGGAACGCCGGGAATTCTTTCCCGTTGAAAGCAGGGAAAGGATCCCTCATCTTGAGCTACGAGGGGGAAACGGGGCTCCTCTGGATGTGGGCGGGACCATCGTGCTTCTTCTCGAGTGGAGACGGGTATGGCGGTGAACTTCTTGAGTTGCAGCAAGGGTGTGAAAGACCCTTTCGAAGTTCGAGAGGTTAGGTCTCATTAGTCTCCAGACGCCTCATCGGAAATAGGCCTCATCTCGCCTGGAAGGGAGAACTTCCTGGATTTTCTCGAGTTGCGGCAGGTGTTCTCGAGTTACGACGGGGACCTCAGGGACCCGCTCTGGTGGCCTCAGGAGAGGCCAGTCCCCATGCGAGGTGCTAGGGGGCCTCTCGGGATTCCTCTCCCGTCGATACCGGGGCCAAAAACCTTGTGTGCAGTCAGGGCCGGAACCGAGGATTCCTCTCAGGGGATGACATGGATCTTTGGGTACTTCTGGAGTCTCCCCATGGGAGTCAGGCCTCGTCTCGAGTGGGGGCATGCACGTGCGCTTTCCTTCCAGGCTGTAGCAGCAATGTCACGCTTCCCGTCGCGTGGATCAAAGGATCTGTGGTATTCCCTCGAGGCTTTCCCTCGAGGCTTTCCCACAGGGCTGTCCCACGTGCCACCGTGGTGTGAGTCGATCCTCGGCGTGAAAGATGAGCCAGTGCAGGGCAAAGAGGTTCCTCTGGAATGGACTGAGACATCTGGGGGACTCTTGGAATGGTGGTACGACCATGGAGTTCCTCTCGCCTTTCCTGTTGAGAGTGCCTCCTCTTGAGATACGACGGGAACACCGGGAATACTTTCCCGTTGAAAGCAGGGAAAGGATCCCTCATCTCGAGCTAAGAGGGGGAAACGGGGCTCCTCTGGATGTGGGAGGGACCATCGTGCTTCCTCTCGAGTGGAGACGGGTATGGCGGTGAACTTCTTGAGTTGCAGCAAGGGTGTGAAAGACCCTTTCGAAGTTCGAGAGGTTAGGTGTCATTAGTCCCCAGACGCCTCATCGGAAATAGGCCTCATCTCGCCTGGAAGGGAGAACTTCCTGGATTTTCTCGAGTTGCGGCAGGTGTTCTCGAGTTACGACGGGGACCTCAGGGACCCGCCCTGGTGGCCTCAGGAGAGGCCCGTCCCCATGCGAGGTGCTAGGGGGCCTCTCGGGATTCCTCTCCCGTCGATACCAAGGCCAAAAACCTTGTGTGGAGTCAGGGTCGGAACCGAGGATTCCTCTCAGGGGCTTATATGGATCTTTGGGTACTTCTGGAGTCTCGCCAGGGGAGACAGGCCTCGTCTCGAGTGGGGGCATGCACGTGCGCTTTCCTTCCAGGCTGTAGCAGCAATGTCACGCTTCCCGTCGCGTGCATCAAAGGATCTGTGGTTTTCCCTCGAGGCTTTCCCTCGAGGCTTTCCCACAGGGCTGTCCCACGTGCCTCCGTGGTGTGAGTCGATCCTCGGCGTGAATGATGAGCCAGTGCAGGGCAAAGAGGTTCCTCTGGAATGGACTGAGACATCTGGGGGACTCTAGGAATGGTGGTACGACCATGGAGTTCCTCTCGCCTTTCCTGTTGAGAGTGCCTCCTCTTGAGATGCGACGGGAACGCCGGGAATTCCTTCCCGTTGAAAGCAGGAAGGGATCCCTCATCTCGAGCTCCGAGAGGGAAACGGGGCTCCTCTGGATGTGGGCGGGACCATCGTGCTTCCTCTCGAGTGGAGACGGGTATGGCGGTGAACTTCTTGAGTTGCAGCAAGGGTGTGAAAGACCCTTTCGAAATTCCAAAGGTTAGGTGTCATTAGTCTCCAGACGCCTCATCGGAAATAGGCCTCATCTCGCCTGGAAGGGAGAACTTCCTGGATTTTCTCGAGTTGCGGCAGGTGTTCTCGAGTTAAGACGGGGACCTCAGGGACCCGCCCTGGTGGCCTCAGGAGAGGCCAGTCCCCATGCGAGTTGCTAGGGGGCCTCTCGGGATTCCTCTCCCGTCGATACCGGGGCCAAAAAGCTTGTGTGGAGTCAAGGCCGGAACCGAGGATTCTTCTCAGGGGCTGACATGGATCTTTGGGTACTTCTGGAGTCTCCCCAGGGGAGTCAGGCCTCGACTCGAGTTGGGGCATGCACGTGCGCTTTCCTTCCAGGCTGTAGCAGCAATGTCACGCTTCCCGTCGCGTGGATCAAAGGATCTGTGGTATTCCCTCGAGGCTTTCCCTCGAGGCTTTCCCACAGGGCTGTCCCACGTGCCACCGTGGTGTGAGTCGATCCTCGGCGTGAAAGATTAGCCAGTGCAGGGCAAAGAGGTTCCTCTGGAATGGACTGAGACATCTGGGGGACTCTTGGAATGGTGGTACGACCATGGAGTTCCTCTCGCCATTCCTGTTGAGAGTGCCTCCTCTTGAGATACGACGGGAACACCGGGAATTCTTTCCCGTTGAAAGCAGGGAAAGGATCCCTCATCTCGAGCTAAGAGGGGGAAACGGGGCTCCTCTGGATGTGGGCGGGACCATCGTGCTTCCTCTCGAGTGGAGACGGGTATGGCGGTGAACTTCTTGAGTCGCAGCAAGGGTGTGAAAGACCCTTTCGAAGTTCCAGAGGTTAGGTGTCATTAGTCTCCAGACGCCTCATCGGAAATAGGCCTCATCTCGCCTGAAGGGAGAACTTCCTGGATTTTCTCGAGTTGCGGCAGGTGCTCTCGAGTTACGACGGGAACCTCAGGGACCCGCTCTGGTGGCCTCAGGAGAGGCCAGTCCCCATGCGAGTTGCTAGGGGGCCTCTCGGGATTCCTCTCCCGTCGATACCGGGGCCAAAAACCTTGTGTGGAGTCAGGGCCGGAACCGAGGATTCCTCTCAGGGGCTGACATGGATCTTTGGGTACTTCTGGAGTCTCCCCAGGGGAGTCAGGCCTCGTCTCGAGTGGGGGCATGCACGTGCGCTTTCCTTCCAGGCTGTAGCAGCAATGTCACGCTTCCCGTCGCGTGCATCAAAGGATCTGTGGTTTTCCCTCGAGGCTTTCCCTCGAGGCTTTCCCACAGGGCTGTCCCACGTGCCACCGTGTTGTGAGTCGATCCTCGGCGTGAAAGATGAGCCAGTGCAGGGCAAAGAGGTTCCTCTGGAATGGACTGAGACATCTGGGGGACTCTTGGAATGGTGGTACGACCATGGAGTTCCTCTCGCCTTTCCTGTTGAGAGTGCCTCCTCTTGAGATGCGACGGGAACGCCGGGAATTCTTTCCCGTTGAAAGCAGGGAAAGGATCCCTCATCTCGAGCTCCGAGGGGGAAACGGGGCTCCTTTGCATGTGGTCGGGACCATCGGGCTTCCTCTCGAGTGGAGACGGGTATGGTGGTGAACTTCTTGAGTTGCAGCAAGGGTGTGAAAGACCCTTTCGAAGTTCCAGAGGTTAGGTGTCATTAGTCTCCAGACGCCTCATCGGAAATAGGCCTCATCTCGCCTGGAAGGGAGAACTTCCTGGATTTTCTCGAGTTGCGGCAGCTGTTCTCGAGTTACGACGGGGACCTCAGGGACCGGCCCTCGTGGCCTCAGGAGAGGCCAGTCCCCATGCGAGTTGCTAGGGGGCCTCTCGGGATTCCTCTCCCGTCGATACCGGGGCCAAAACCTTCTGTGGAGTCAGGGCCGGAACCGAGCATTCCTCTCAGGGGCTGATATGGATCTTTGGATACTTCTGGAGTCTCGCCAGGGGAGACAGGCCTCGTTTCGTGAGGGGGCATGCACGTGCACTTTCCTTCCAGGCTTTAGCAGCAATGTCACGCTTCCCGTGGCGTGGATCAAAGGATCTGTGGTTTTCCCTCGAGGCTTTCCCTCGAGGCTTTCCCACAGGGCTGTCCCACGTGCCACCGTGGTGTGAGTCGATCCTCGGCGTGAAAGATGAGCCAGTGCAGGGCAAAGAGGTTCCTCTGGAATGGACTGAGACATCTGGGGGACTCTTGGAATGGTGGTACGACCATGGAGTTCCTCTCGCCTTTCCTGTTGAGACTGCCTCCTCTTGAGATGCGACGGGAACGCCGGGAATTCTTTCCCGTTTAAAGCAGGGAAAGGATCCCTCATCTCGAGCTACGAGGGGGAAACGGGGCTCCTCTGGATGTGGGCGGGACCATCGTGCTTCCTCTCGAGTGGAGACGGGTATGGCGGTGAACTTCTTGAGTTGCAGCAAGGGTGTGAAAGACCCTTTCGAAGTTCCAGAGGTTAGGTGTCATTAGTCTCCAGACGCCTCATCGGAAATAGGCCTCATCTCGCCTGGAAGGGAGAACTTCCTGGATTTTCTCGAGTTGCGGCAGGTGTTCTCGAGTTACGACAGGGACCTCAGGGACCCGCCCTGGTGGCCTCAGGAGAGGCCAGTCCCCATGCGAGTTGCTAGGGGGCCTCTCGGGATTCCTCTCCCGTCGATACCGGGGCCAAAAACCTTGTGTGGAGTCAGGGCCGGAACCGAGGATGCCTCTCAGGGGCTGACATGGATCTTTGGGTACTTCTGGAGTCTCCCCAGGGGAGTCAGGCCTCGTCTCTAGTGGGGGCATGCACGTGCGCTTTCCTTCCAGGCTGTAGCAGCAATGTCACGCTTCCCGTCGCGTGGATCAAATGATCTGTGGTTTTCCCTCGAGGCTTTCCCTCGAGGCTTTCCCACAGGGCTGTCCCACGTGGCACCGTGGTGTGAGTCGATCCTCGGCGTGAAAGATGAGCCAGTGCAGGGCAAAGAGGTTCCTCTGGAATGGACTGAGACATCTGGGGGACTCTTGGAATGGTGGTACGACCATGGAGTTCCTCTCGCCTTTCCTGTTGAGAGTGCCTCCTCTTGAGATGCGACGGGAACGCCGGGAATTCTTTCCCGTTGAAAGCAGGGAAAGGATCCCTCATCTCGAGCTCCGAGGGGGAAACGGGGCTCCTCTGGATGTGGGCGGGACCATCGTGCTTCCTCTCGAGTGGAGACGGGTATGGCGGTGAACTTCTTGAGTTGCAGCAAGGGTGTGAAAGACCCTTTCGAAGTTCCAGAGGTTTGGTGTCATTAGTCTCCAGAGGCCTCATCGGAAATAGGCCTCATCTCGCCTGGAAGGGAGAACTTCCTGGATTTTCTCGAGTTGCGGCAGGTGTTCTCGAGTTACGACAGGGACCTCAGGGACCCGCCCTGGTGGCCTCAGGAGAGGCCAGTCCCCATGCGAGTTGCTAGGGGGTCTCTCGGGATTCCTCTCCCGTCGATACCGGGGCCAAAAAGCTTGTGTGGAGTCAGGGCCGGAACCGAGGATTCCTCTCAGGGGCTGACATGGATCTTTGGGTACTTCTGGAGTCTCCCCAGGGGAGTCAGGCCTCGTCTCGAGTGGGGGCATGCTCGTGCGCTTTCCTTCCAGGCTGTAGCAGCAATGTCACGCTTCCCGTCGCGTGGATCAAAGGATCTGTGGTTTTCCCTCGAGGCTTTCCCTCGAGGCTTTCCCACAGGGCTGTCCCACGTGCCACCGTGGTGTGAGTCGATCCTCGGCGTGAAAGATGAGCCAGTGCAGGGCAAAGAGGTTCCTCTGGAATGGACTGAGACATCTGGGGGACTCTTGGAATGGTGGTACGACCATGGAGTTCCTCTCGCCTTTCCTGTTGAGAGTGCCTCCTCTTGAGATGCGACGGGAACGCAGGGAATTCTTTCCCGTTGAAAGCAGGGAAAGGATCCCTCATCTCGAGCTACGAGGGGGAAACGGGGCTCCTTTGGATGTGGGCGGGACCATCGTGCTTCCTCTCGAGTGGAGACAGGTATGGTGGTGAACTTCTTGAGTTGCAGCAAGGGTGTGAAAGACCCTTTCGAAGTTCCAGAGTTTAGGTGTCATTAGTCTCCAGACGCCTCATCGGAAATAGGCCTCATCTCGCCTGGAAGGGAGAACTTCCTGGATTTTCTCGAGTTGCGGCAGGTGTTCTCGAGTTACGACGGGGACCTCAGGGACCGGCCCTGGTGGCCTCAGGAGAGGCCAGTCCCCATGCGAGTTGCTAGGGGCCCTCTCGGGATTCCTCTCCCGTCGATACCGGGGCCAAAAACCTTGTGTGGAGTCAGGGCCGGAACCGAGGATTCCTCTCAGGGGCTGATATGGATCTTTGGATACTTCTGGAGTCTCGCCAGGGGAGACAGGCCTCGTTTCGTGAGGGGGCATGCACGTGCACTTTCCTTCCAGGCTGTAGCAGCAATGTCACGCTTCCCGTCGCGTGGATCAAAGGATCTGTGGTTTTCCCTCGAGGCTTTCCCTCGATGCTTTCCCACAGGGCTGTCCCACGTGCCACCGTGGTGTGAGTCGATCCTCGGCGTGAAAGATGAGCCAGTGCAGGGCAAAGAGGTTCCTCTGGAATGGACTGAGACATCTGGGGGACTCTTGGAATGGTGGTACGACCATGGAGTTCCTGTCGCCTTTACTGTTGAGAGTGCCTCCTCTTCAGATGCGACGGGAACGCCGGGAATTCTTTCCCGTTGAAAGCAGGGAAAGGATCCCTCATCTCGAGCTACGAGGGGGAAACGGGGCTCTTCTGGATGTGGGCGGGACCATCGTGCTTCCTCTCGAGTGGAGACGGGTATGGCGGTGAACTTCTTGAGTCGCAGCAAGGGTGTGAAAGACCCTTTCGAAGTTCCAGAGGTTAGGTGTCATTAGTCTCCAGACGCCTCATCGGAAATAAGCCTCATCTCGCCTGGAAGGGAGAACTTCCTGGATTTTCTCGAGTTGCGGCAGGTGTTCTCGAGTTACGACGGGGACCTCAGGGACCCGCCCTGGTGGCCTCAGGAGAGGCCAGTCCCCATGCGAGTTGCTAGGGGGCCTCTCGGGATTCCTCTCCCGTCGATACCGGGGCCAAAAACCTTGTGTGGAGTCAGGGCCGGAACCGAGGATTCCTCTCAGGGGCTGACATGGATCTTTGGGTACTTCTGGAGTCTCCCCAGTGGAGTCAGGCCTCGTCTCGAGTGGGGGCATGCACGTGCGCTTTCCTTCCAGGCTGTAGCACCAATGTCACGCTTCCCGTCGCGTGGATCAAAGGATCTGTGGTTTTCCCTCGAGGCTTTCCCACAGAGCTCTCCCACGTGCCACCGTGGTGTGAGTCGATCCTCGGCGTGAAAGATGAGCCAGTGCAGGGCAAAGAGGTTCCTCTGGAAAGGACTGAGACATCTGGGGGACTCTCGGAATGGTGGTACGACCATGGAGTTCCTCTCGCCTTTCCTGTTGAGAGTGCCTCCTCTTGAGATGCGATGGGAACGCCGGGAATTCTTCCCCGTTGAAAGCAGGGAAAGGATCCCTCATCTCGAGCTACGAGGGGGAAACGGGGCTCCTCTGGATGTGGGCGGGACCATCATGCTTCCTCTCGAGTGGACACGGGTATGGCGGTGAACTTCTTGAGTGGCAGCAAGGGTGTGAAAGACCCTTTCGAAGTTCCAGAGGTTAGGTGTCATTAGTCTCCCGACGCCTCATCGGAAATAGGCCTCATCTCGCCTGGAAGGAAGAACTTCCTGGATTTTCTCGAGTTGCGGCAGGTGTTCTCGAGTTACGACGGGACCTCAAGGACCCGCCCTGGTGGCCTCAGGAGAGGCCAGTCCCCATGCGAGTTGCTAGGGGGCCTCTCGGGATTCCTCTCCCATCGATACCGGGGCCCAAAACCTTGTGTGGAGTCAGGGCCGGAACCGAGGATTCCTCTCAGGGGCTGACATGGATCTTTGGGTACTTCTGGAGTCTCCCCAGGGGAGTCAGGCCTCGTCTCGTGTGGGGGCATGCACGTGCGCTTTCCTTCCAGGCTGTAGCAGCAATGTCACGCTTCCCGTCGCGTGGATCAAAGGATCTGTGGTTTTCCCTCGAGGCTTTCCCTCGAGGCTTTCCCACAGGGCTGTCCCACGTGCCACCGTGGTGTGAGTCGATCCTCGGCGTGAAAGATGAGCCAGTGCAGGGCAAAGAGGTTCCTCTGGAATGCACTGAGACATGTGGGGGACTCTTGGAATGGTGGTACGACCATGGAGTTCCTCTCGCCTTTCCTGTTGAGAGTGCCTCCTCTTGAGATGCGACGGGAACGCCGGGAATTCTTTCCCGTTGAAAGCAGGGAAAGGATCCCTCATCTCGAGCTACGAGGGGGAAACGGGGCTCCTGTGGATGTGGGCGGGACCATCGTGCTTCCTCTCGAGTGGAGACGGGTATGGCGGTGAACTTCTTGAGTTGCAGCAAGGGTGTGAAAGACCCTTTCGAAGTTCCAGAGGTTAGGTGTCATTAGTCTCCAGACGCCTCATCGGAAATAGGCCTCATCTCGCCTGGAAGGGAGAACTTCCTGGATTTTCTCGAGTTGCGGCAGGTGTTCTCGAGTTACGATGGGGAACTCAGGGACCCGCCCTGGTGGCCTCAGGAGAGGCCAGTCCCCATGCGAGTTGCTAGGGGGCCTCTCGGGATTCCTCTCCCGTCGATACCGGGGCCAAAAACCTTGTGTGGAGTCAGGGCCGGAACCGAGGATTCCTCTCAGGGGCTGACATGGATCTTTGGGTACTTCTGGAGTCTCCCCAGGGGAGTCAGGCCTCGTCTCGAGTGGGGGCATGCACGTGCGCTTTCCTTCCAGGCTGTAGCAGCAATCTCACGCTTCCCGTCGCGTGGATCAAAGGATCTGTGGTTTTCCCTCGAGGCTTTCCCTCGAGGCTTTCCCACAGTGCTGTCCCACGTGCCACCGCGGTGTGAGTGGATCCTCGGCGTGAAACATGAGCCAGTGCAGGGCAAAGAGCTTCCTCTGGAATGGACTGAGACATCTGGGGGACTATTGGAATGGTGGTACGACCATGGAGTTCCTCTCGCCTTTCCTGTTGAGAGTGCCTCCTCTTGAGATGCGTCGGGAACGCCGGGAATTCTTTCCCGTTGAAAGCAGGGAAAGGATCCCTCATCTCGAGCTCCGAGGGGGAAACAGGTCTCCTCTGGATGTGGGCGGGACCATCGTGCTTCCTCTCGAGTGGAGACGGGTATGGCGGTGAACTTCTTGAGTTGCAGCAAGGGTGTGAAAGACCCTTTCGAAGTTCCAGACGTTAGGTGTCATTAGTCTGCAGACGCCTCATCGGAAATAGGCCTCATCTCGCCTGGAATGGAGAACTTCCTGGATTTTCTCGAGTTGCGGCAGGTGTTCTCGAGTAACGACGGGGACCTCAGGGACCCGCCCTGGAGGCCTCAGGAGAGGCCACTCCCCATGCGAGTTGCTAGGGGTTCTCTCGGGATTCCTCTCCCGTCGATACCGGGGCCAAAACCCTTTGGTGGAGTCAGGACCGGAACCGAGGATTCCTCTCAGGGGCTGACATGGATCTTTGGGTACTTCTGGAGTCTCCCCAGTGGAGTCAGGCCTCGTCTCGAGTGGGGGCATGCACGTGCGCTTTCCTTCCAGGCTGTAGCACCAATGTCACGCTTCCCGTCGCGTGGATCAAAGGATCTGTGGTTTTCCCTTGAGGCTTTCCCACAGAGCTCTCCCACGTGCCACCGTGGTGTGAGTCGATCCTCGGCGTGAAAGATGAGCCAGTGCAGGGCAAAGAGGTTCCTCTGGAAAGGACTGAGACATCTGGGGGACTCTCGGAATGGTGGTACGACCATGGAGTTCCTCTCGCCTTTCCTGTTGAGAGTGCCTCCTCTTGAGATGCGATGGGAACGCCGGGAATTCTTCCCCGTTGAAAGCAGGGAAAGGATCCCTCATCTCGAGCTACGAGGGGGAAACGGGGCTCCTCTGGATGTGGGCGGGACCATCATGCTTCCTCTCGAGTGGACACGGGTATGGCGGTGAACTTCTTGAGTTGCAGCAAGGGTGTGAAAGACCCTTTCGAAGTTCCAGAGGTTAGGTGTCATTAGTCTCCCGACGCCTCATCGGAAATAGGCCTCATCTCGCCTGGAAGGAAGAACTTCCTGGATTTTCTCGAGTTGCGGCAGGTGTTCTCGAGTTACGACGGGACCTCAAGGACCCGCCCTGGTGGCCTCAGGAGAGGCCAGTCCCCATGCGAGTTGCTAGGGGGCCTCTCGGGATTCCTCTCCCATCGATACCGGGGCCCAAAACCTTGTGTGGAGTCAGGGCCGGAACCGAGGATTCCTCTCAGGGGCTGACATGGATCTTTGGGTACTTCTGGAGTCTCCCCAGGGGAGTCAGGCCTCGTCTCGTGTGGGGGCATGCACGTGCGCTTTCCTTCCAGGCTGTAGCAGCAATGTCACGCTTCCCGTCGCGTGGATCAAAGGATCTGTGGTTTTCCCTCGAGGCTTTCCCTCGAGGCTTTCCCACAGGGCTGTCCCACGTGCCACCGTGGTGTGAGTCGATCCTCGGCGTGAAAGATGAGCCAGTGCAGGGCAAAGAGGTTCCTCTGGAATGCACTGAGACATGTGGGGGACTCTTGGAATGGTGGTACGACCATGGAGTTCCTCTCGCCTTTCCTGTTGAGAGTGCCTCCTCTTGAGATGCGACGGGAACGCCGGGAATTCTTTCCCGTTGAAAGCAGGGAAAGGATCCCTCATCTCGAGCTACGAGGGGGAAACGGGGCTCCTGTGGATGTGGGCGGGACCATCGTGCTTCCTCTCGAGTGGAGACGGGTATGGCGGTGAACTTCTTGAGTTGCAGCAAGGGTGTGAAAGACCCTTTCGAAGTTCCAGAGGTTAGGTGTCATTAGTCTCCAGACGCCTCATCGGAAATAGGCCTCATCTCGCCTGGAAGGGAGAACTTCCTGGATTTTCTCGAGTTGCGGCAGGTGTTCTCGAGTTACGATGGGGAACTCAGGGACCCGCCCTGGTGGCCTCAGGAGAGGCCAGTCCCCATGCGAGTTGCTAGGGGGCCTCTCGGGATTCCTCTCCCGTCGATACCGGGGCCAAAAACCTTTGGTGGAGTCAGGGCCGGAACCGAGGATTCCTCTCAGGGGCTGACATGGATCTTTGGGTACTTCTGGAGTCTCCCCAGGGGAGTCAGGCCTCGTCTCGAGTGGGGGCATGCACGTGCGCTTTCCTTCCAGGCTGTAGCAGCAATCTCACGCTTCCCGTCGCGTGGATCAAAGGATCTGTGGTTTTCCCTCGAGGCTTTCCCTCGAGGCTTTCCCACAGTGCTGTCCCACGTGCCACCGCGGTGTGAGTGGATCCTCGGCGTGAAACATGAGCCAGTGCAGGGCAAAGAGCTTCCTCTGGAATGGACTGAGACATCTGGGGGACTATTGGAATGGTGGTACGACCATGGAGTTCCTCTCGCCTTTCCTGTTGAGAGTGCCTCCTCTTGAGATGCGTCGGGAACGCCGGGAATTCTTTCCCGTTGAAAGCAGGGAAAGGATCCCTCATCTCGAGCTCCGAGGGGGAAACAGGTCTCCTCTGGATGTGGGCGGGACCATCGTGCTTCCTCTCGAGTGGAGACGGGTATGGCGGTGAACTTCTTGAGTTGCAGCAAGGGTGTGAAAGACCCTTTCGAAGTTCCAGACGTTAGGTGTCATTAGTCTGCAGACGCCTCATCGGAAATAGGCCTCATCTCGCCTGGAATGGAGAACTTCCTGGATTTTCTCGAGTTGCGGCAGGTGTTCTCGAGTAACGACGGGGACCTCAGGGACCCGCCCTGGAGGCCTCAGGAGAGGCCACTCCCCATGCGAGTTGCTAGGGGTTCTCTCGGGATTCCTCTCCCGTCGATACCGGGGCCAAAACCCTTTGGTGGAGTCAGGACCGGAACCGAGGATTCCTCTCAGGGGCTGACATGGATCTTTGGGTACTTCTGGAGTCTCCCCAGGGGAGTCAGGCCTCGTATCGAGTGGGGGCATGCACGTGCGCTTTCCTTCCAGGCTGTAGCAGCAATCTCTCGCTTCCCGTGGCGTGGATCAAAGGATCTGTGGTTTTCCCTCGAGGCTTTCCCTCGAGGCTTTCCCACAGGGCTGTCCCATGTGCCACCATGGTGTGAGTGGATGCTCGGCGTGAAAGATGAGCCAGTGCAGGGCAAAGAGGTTCCTCTGGAATGGACTGAGACATCTGGGGGACTCCTGGAATGGTGGTACGACCATGGAGTTCCTCTCGCCTTTCCTGTTGAGAGTGCCTCCTCTTGAGATGCGACGGGAACGCCGGGAATTCTTTCCCGTTGAAAGCAGGGAAAGGATCCCTCATCTCGAGCTACGAGGGGGAAATGGTGCTCCTCTGGATGTGGGCGGGACCATCGTGCTTCCTCTTGAGTGGACACGAGTATGGCGGTGAACTTCTTGAGTGGCAGCAAGGGTGTGAAAGACCCTTTCAAAGTTCCAGAGGTTAGGTGTCATTAGTCTCCAGACGCCTCATCGGAAATAGGCCTCATCTCGCCTGGAAGGGAGAACTTCCTGGATTTTCTCGAGTTGCGGCAGGTGTTCTCGAGTTACGACGGGGACCTCAGGGACCCGCCCTGGTGGCCTCAGGAGAGGCCAGTCCCCATGCGAGTTGCTAGGGGGCCTCTCGGAATTCCTCTCCCGTCGATACCGGGGCCAAAAACCTTTGGTGGAGTCAGGGCCGGAACCGAGGATTCCTCTCAGGGGCTGACATGGATCTTTGGGTAATTCTGGAGTCTCCCCAGGGGAGTCAGGCCTCGTCTCGAGTGGGGGCATGCACGTGCGCTTTCCTTCCAGGCTGTAGCAGCAATGTCACGCTTCCCGTGGCGTGGATCAAAGGATCTGTGGTTTTCCCTCGAGGCTTTCCCTCGAGGCTTTCCCACAGGGCTGTCCAACGTGCCACCGTGGTGTGAGTCGATCCTCGGCGTGAAACATGAGCCAGTGCAGGGCAAAGAGCTTCCTCTGGAATGGACTGAGACATCTGGGGGACTATTGGAATGGTGGTACGACCATGGAGTTCCTCTCGCCTTTCCTGTTGAGAGTGCCTCCTCTTGAGATGCGTCGGGAACGCCGGGAATTCTTTCCCGTTGAAAGCAGGGAAAGGATCCCTCATCTCGAGCTCCGAGGGGGAAACGGGGCTCCTATGGATGTGGGCGGGACCATCGTGCTTCCTCTCGAGTGGAGACGGGTATGGCGGTGAACTTCTTGAGTTGCAGCAAGGGTGTGAAAGACCCTTTCGAAGTTCCAGACGTTAGGTGTCATTAGTCTGCAGACGCCTCATCGGAAATAGGCCTCATCTCGCCTGGAATGGAGAACTTCCTGGATTTTCTCGAGTTGCGGCAGGTGTTCTCGAGTTACGACGGGGACCTCAGGGACCCGCCCTGGGGGCCTCAGGAGAGGCCAGTCCCCATGCGAGTTGCTAGGGGGCCTCTCGGGATTCCTCTCCCGTCGATACCGGGGCCAAAACCCTTTGGTGGAGTCAGGGCCGGAACCGAGGATTCCTCTCAGGGGCTGACATGGATCTTTGGGTACTTCTGGAGTCTCCCCAGGGGAGTCAGGCCTCGTCTCGAGTGGAGGCATGCACGTGCGCTTTCCTTCCAGGCTGTAGCAGCAATCTCACACTTCCCGTGGCGTGGATCAAAGGATCTGTGGTTTTCCCTCGAGGCTTTCCCTCGAGGCTTTCCCACAGGGCTGTCCCACGTGCCACCGTGGTGTGAGTGGATCCTCGGCGTGAAACATGAGCCAGTGCAGGGCAAAGAGCTTCCTCTGGAATGGACTGAGACATCTGGGGGACTCTTGGAATGGTGGTACGACCATGGAGTTCCTCTCGCCTATCCTGTTGAGAGTGCCTCCTCTTGAGATGCGTCGGGAACGCCGGGAATTCTTTCCCGTTGAAAGCAGGGAAAGGATCCCTCATCTCGAGCTCCGAGGGGGAAACGGGGCTCCTCTGGATGTGGGCGGGACCATCGTGCTTCCTCTTGAGTGGACACGGGTATGGCGGTGAACTTCTTGAGTTGCAGCAAGGGTGTGAAAGGCCCTTTCGAAGTTCCAGACGTTAGGTGTCATTAGTCTCCAGACGCCTCATCGGAAATAGGCCTCATCTCGCCTGGAAGGGAGAACTTCCTGGATTTCTCGAGTTGCGGCAGGTGTTCTCGAGTTACGACGGGGACCTCAGGGACCCGCCCTGGTGGCCTCAGGAGACGCCATTCCCCAAGCGAGTTGCTAGGGGGCCTCTCGGGATTCCTCTCCCGTCGATACCGGGGCCAAAAAGCTTGTGTGGAGTCAGGGCCGGAACCGAGGATTCCTCTCAGGGGCTGACATGGATCTTTGGGTACTTCTGGAGTCTCCCCAGGGGAGTCAGGCCTCGTCTCGAGTGGGGGCATGCACGTGCGCTTTCCTTCCAGGCTGTAGCAGCAATGTCACGCTTCCCGTCGCGTGGATCAAAGGATCTGTGGTTTTCCCTCGAGGCTTTCCCTCGAGGCTTTCCCACAGGGCTGTCCCACGTGCCACCGTGGTGTGAGTCGATCCTCGGCGTGAAAGATGAGCCAGTGCAGGGCAAAGAGGTTCCTCTGGAATGGACTGAGACATCTGGGAGACTCTTGGAATGGTGGTACGACCATGGAGTTCCTCTCGCCTTTCCTGTTGAGAGTGCCTCCTCTTGAGATGCGACGGGAACGCAGGGAATTCTTTCCCGTTGAAAGCATGGAAAGGATCCCTCATCTCGAGCTACGAGGGGGAAACGGGGCTCCTTTGGATGTGGTCGGGACCATCGTGCTTCCTCTCGAGTGGAGACGGGTATGGTGGTGAACTTCTTGAGTTGCAGCAAGGGTGTGAAAGACCCTTTCGAAGTTCCAGAGGTTAGGTGTCATTAGTCTCCAGACGCCTCATCGGAAATAGGCCTCATCTCGCCTGGAAGGGAGAACTTCCTGGATTTTCTCGAGTTGCGGCAGGTGTTCTCGAGTTACGACGGGGACCTCAGGGACCGGCCCTGGTGGCCTCAGGAGAGGCCAGTCCCCATGCGAGTTGCTAGGGGGCCTCTCGGGATTCCTCTCCCGTCGATACCGGGGCCAAAAACCTTGTGTGGAGTCAGGGCCGGAACCGAGGATGCCTCTCAGGGGCTGACATGGATCTTTGGGTACTTCTGGAGTCTCCCCAGGGGAGTCAGGCCTCGTCTCGAGTGGGGGCATGCACGTGCGCTTTCCTTCCAGGCTGTAGCAGCAATGTCACGCTTCCCGTCGCGTGGATCAAATGATCTGTGGTTTTCCCTCGAGGCTTTCCCTCGAGGCTTTCCCACAGGGCTGTCCCACGTGGCACCGTGGTGTGAGTCGATCCTCGGCGTGAAAGATGAGCCAGTGCAGGGCAAAGAGGTTCCTCTGGAATGGACTGAGACATCTGGGGGACTCTTGGAATGGTGGTACGACCATGGAGTTCCTCTCGCCTTTCCTGTTGAGAGTGCCTCCTCTTGAGATGCGACGGGAACGCAGGGAATTCTTTCCCGTTGAAAGCATGGAAAGGATCCCTCATCTCGAGCTACGAGGGGGAAACGGGGCTCCTTTAGATGTGGTCGGGACCATCGTGCTTCCTCTCGAGTGGAGACGGGTATGGTGGTGAACTTCTTGAGTTGCAGCAAGGGTGTGAAAGACCCTTTCGAAGTTCCAGAGGTTAGGTGTCATTAGTCTCCAGACGCCTCATCGGAAATAGGCCTCATCTCGCCTGGAAGGGAGAACTTCCTGGATTTTCTCGAGTTGCGGCAGGTGTTCTCGAGTTACGACGGGGACCTCAGGGACCGGCCCTGGTGGCCTCAGGAGAGGCCAGTCCCCATGCGAGTTGCTAGGGGGCCTCTCGGGATTCCTCTCCCGTCGATACCGGGGCCAAAAACCTTGTGTGGAGTCAGGGCCGGAACCGAGGATTCCTCTCAGGGGCTGACATGGATCTTTGGGTACTTCTGGAGTCTCCCCAGGGGAGTCAGGCCTCGTCTCGAGTGGGGGCATGCACGTGCGCTTTCCTTCCAGGCTGTAGCAGCAATGTCACGCTTCCCGTCGCGTGCATCAAAGGATCTGTGGTTTTCCCTCGAGGCTTTCCCTCGAGGCTTTCCCACAGGGCTGTCCCACGTGCCACCGTGTTGTGAGTCGATCCTCGGCGTGAAAGATGAGCCAGTGCAGGGCAAAGAGGTTCCTCTGGAATGGACTGAGACATCTGGGGGACTCTTGGAATGGTGGTACGACCATGGAGTTCCTCTCGCCTTTCCTGTTGAGAGTGCCTCCTCTTGAGATGCGTCGGGAACGCCGGGAATTCTTTCCCGTTGAAAGCAGGGAAAGGATCCCTCATCTCGAGCTCCGAGGGGGACACGGGGCTCCTTTGCATGTGGTCGGGACCATCGGGCTTCCTCTCGAGTGGAGACGGGTATGGTGGTGAACTTCTTGAGTTGCAGCAAGGGTGTGAAAGACCCTTTCGAAGTTCCAGAGGTTAGGTGTCATTAGTCTCCAGACGCCTCATCGGAAATAGGCCTCATCTCGCCTGGAAGGGAGAACTTCCTGGATTTTCTCGAGTTGCGGCAGGTGTTCTCGAGTTACGACGGGGACCTCAGGGACCGGCCCTCGTGGCCTCAGGAGAGGCCAGTCCCCATGCGAGTTGCTAGGGGGCCTCTCGGGATTCCTCTCCCGTCGATACCGGGGCCAAAACCTTCTGTGGAGTCAGGGCCGGAACCGAGCATTCCTCTCAGGGGCTGATATGGATCTTTGGATACTTCTGGAGTCTCGCCAGGGGAGACAGGCCTCGTTTCGTGAGGGGGCATGCACGTGCACTTTCCTTCCAGGCTTTAGCAGCAATGTCACGCTTCCCGTGGCGTGGATCAAAGGATCTGTGGTTTTCCCTCGAGGCTTTCCCTCGAGGCTTTCCCACAGGGCTGTCCCACGTGCCACCGTGGTGTGAGTCGATCCTCGGCGTGAAAGATGAGCCAGTGCAGGGCAAAGAGGTTCCTCTGGAATGGACTGAGACATCTGGGGGACTCTTGGAATGGTGGTACGACCATGGAGTTCCTCTCGCCTTTCCTGTTGAGACTGCCTCCTCTTGAGATGCGACGGGAACGCCGGGAATTCTTTCCCGTTTAAAGCAGGGAAAGGATCCCTCATCTCGAGCTACGAGGGGGAAACGGGGCTCCTCTGGATGTGGGCGGGACCATCGTGCTTCCTCTCGAGTGGAGACGGGTATGGCGGTGAACTTCTTGAGTCGCAGCAAGGGTGTGAAAGACCCTTTCGAAGTTCCAGAGGTTAGGTGTCATTAGTCTCCAGACGCCTCATCGGAAATAGGCCTCATCTCGCCTGGAAGGGAGAACTTCCTGGATTTTCTCGAGTTGCGGCAGGTGTTCTCGAGTTACGACAGGGACCTCAGGGACCCGCCCTGGTGGCCTCAGGAGAGGCCAGTCCCCATGCGAGTTGCTAGGGGGCCTCTCGGGATTCCTCTCCCGTCGATACCGGGGCCAAAAACCTTGTGTGGAGTCAGGGCCGGAACCGAGGATGCCTCTCAGGGGCTGACATGGATCTTTGGGTACTTCTGGAGTCTCCCCAGGGGAGTCAGGCCTCGTCTCGAGTGGGGGCATGCACGTGCGCTTTCCTTCCAGGCTGTAGCAGCAATGTCACGCTTCCCGTCGCGTGGATCAAATGATCTGTGGTTTTCCCTCGAGGCTTTCCCTCGAGGCTTTCCCACAGGGCTGTCCCACGTGGCACCGTGGTGTGAGTCGATCCTCGGCGTGAAAGATGAGCCAGTGCAGGGCAAAGAGGTTCCTCTGGAATGGACTGAGACATCTGGGGGACTCTTGGAATGGTGGTACGACCATGGAGTTCCTCTCGCCTTTCCTGTTGAGAGTGCCTCCTCTTGAGATGCGACGGGAACGCCGGGAATTCTTTCCCGTTGAAAGCAGGGAAAGGATCCCTCATCTCGAGCTCCGAGGGGGAAACGGGGCTCCTCTGGATGTGGGCGGGACCATCGTGCTTCCTCTCGAGTGGAGACGGGTATGGCGGTGAACTTCTTGAGTTGCAGCAAGGGTGTGAAAGACCCTTTCGAAGTTCCAGAGGTTTGGTGTCATTAGTCTCCAGAGGCCTCATCGGAAATAGGCCTCATCTCGCCTGGAAGGGAGAACTTCCTGGATTTTCTCGAGTTGAGGCAGGTGTTCTCGAGTTACGACGGGGACCTCAGGGACCGGCCCTGGTGGCCTCAGGAGAGGCCAGTCCCCATGCGAGTTGCTAGGGGGCCTCTCGGGATTCCTCTCCCGTCGATACCGGGGCCAAAAACCTTGTGTGGAGTCAGGGCCGGAACCGAGGATTCCTCTCAGGGGCTGACATGGATCTTTGGGTACTTCTGGAGTCTCCCCAGTGGAGTCAGGCCTCGTCTCGAGTGGGGGCATGCACGTGCGCTTTCCTTACAGGCTGTAGCACCAATGTCACGCTTCCCGTCGCGTGGATCAAAGGATCTGTGGTTTTCCCTCGAGGCTTTCCCACAGAGCTCTCCCACGTGCCACCGTGGTGTGAGTCGATCCTCGGCGTGAAAGATGAGCCAGTGCAGGGCAAAGAGGTTCCTCTGGAAAGGACTGAGACATCTGGGGGACTCTCGGAATGGTGGTACGACCATGGAGTTCCTCTCGCCTTTCCTGTTGAGAGTGCCTCCTCTTGAGATGCGATGGGAACGCCGGGAATTCTTCCCCGTTGAAAGCAGGGAAAGGATCCCTCATCTCGAGCTACGAGGGGGAAACGGGGCTCCTCTGGATGTGGGCGGGACCATCATGCTTCCTCTCGAGTGGACACGGGTATGGCGGTGAACTTCTTGAGTTGCAGCAAGGGTGTGAAAGACCCTTTCGAATTTCCAGAGGTTAGGTGTCATTAGTCTCCCGACGCCTCATCGGAAATAGGCCTCATCTCGCCTGGAAGGAAGAACTTCCTGGATTTTCTCGAGTTGCGGCAGGTGTTCTCGAGTTACGACGGGACCTCAAGGACCCGCCCTGGTGGCCTCAGGAGAGGCCAGTCCCCATGCGAGTTGCTAGGGGGCCTCTCGGGATTCCTCTCCCATCGATACCGGGGCCCAAAACCTTGTGTGGAGTCAGGGCCGGAACCGAGGATTCCTCTCAGGGGCTGACATGGATCTTTGGGTACTTCTGGAGTCTCCCCAGGGGAGTCAGGCCTCGTCTCGTGTGGGGGCATGCACGTGCGCTTTCCTTCCAGGCTATAGCAGCAATGTCACGCTTCCCGTCGCGTGGATCAAAGGATCTGTGGTTTTCCCTCGAGGCTTTCCCTCGAGGCTTTCCCACAGGGCTGTCCCACGTGCCACCGTGGTGTGAGTCGATCCTCGGCGTGAAAGATGAGCCAGTGCAGGGCAAAGAGGTTCCTCTGGAATGCACTGAGACATGTGGGGGACTCTTGGAATGGTGGTACGACCATGGAGTTCCTCTCGCCTTTCCTGTTGAGAGTGCCTCCTCTTGAGATGCGACGGGAACGCCGGGAATTCTTTCCCGTTGAAAGCAGGGAAAGGATCCCTCATCTCGAGCTACGAGGGGGAAACGGGGCTCCTGTGGATGTGGGCGGGACCATCGTGCTTCCTCTCGAGTGGAGACGGGTATGGCGGTGAACTTCTTGAGTTGCAGCAAGGGTGTGAAAGACCCTTTCGAAGTTCCAGAGGTTAGGTGTCATTAGTCTCCAGACGCCTCATCGGAAATAGGCCTCATCTCGCCTGGAAGGGAGAACTTCCTGGATTTTCTCGAGTTGCGGCAGGTGTTCTCGAGTTACGATGGGGAACTCAGGGACCCGCCCTGGTGGCCTCAGGAGAGGCCAGTCCCCATGCGAGTTGCTAGGGGGCCTCTCGGGATTCCTCTCCCGTCGATACCGGGGCCAAAAACCTTTGGTGGAGTCAGGGCCGGAACCGAGGATTCCTCTCAGGGGCTGACATGGATCTTTGGGTACTTCTGGAGTCTCCCCAGGGGAGTCAGGCCTCGTCTCGAGTGGGGGCATGCACGTGCGCTTTCCTTCCAGGCTGTAGCAGCAATCTCACGCTTCCCGTCGCGTGGATCAAAGGATCTGTGGTTTTCCCTCGAGGCTTTCCCTTGAGGCTTTCCCACAGTGCTGTCCCACGTGCCACCGCGGTGTGAGTGGATCCTCGGCGTGAAACATGAGCCAGTGCAGGGCAAAGAGCTTCCTCTGGAATGGACTGAGACATCTGGGATACTATTGGAATGGTGGTACGACCATGGAGTTCCTCTCGCCTTTCCTGTTGAGAGTGCCTCCTCTTGAGATGCGTCGGGAACGCCGGGAATTCTTTCCCGTTGAAAGCAGGGAAAGGATCCCTCATCTCGAGCTCCGAGGGGGAAACAGGTCTCCTCTGGATGTGGGCGGGACCATCGTGCTTCCTCTCGAGTGGAGACGGGTATGGCGGTGAACTTCTTGAGTTGCAGCAAGGGTGTGAAAGACCCTTTCGAAGTTCCAGACGTTAGGTGTCATTAGTCTGCAGACGCCTCATCGGAAATAGGCCTCATCTCGCCTGGAATGGAGAACTTCCTGGATTTTCTCGAGTTGCGGCAGGTGTTCTCGAGTAACGACGGGGACCTCAGGGACCCGCCCTGGAGGCCTCAGGAGAGGCCACTCCCCATGCGAGTTGCTAGGGGTTCTCTCGGGATTCCTCTCCCGTCGATACCGGGGCCAAAACCCTTTGGTGGAGTCAGGACCGGAACCGAGGATTCCTCTCAGGGGCTGACATGGATCTTTGGGTACTTCTGGAGTCTCCCCAGGGGAGTCAGGCCTCGTATCGAGTGGGGGCATGCACGTGCGCTTTCCTTCCAGGCTGTAGCAGCAATCTCTCGCTTCCCGTGGCGTGGATCAAAGGATCTGTGGTTTTCCCTCGAGGCTTTCCCTCGAGGCTTTCCCACAGGGCTGTCCCATGTGCCACCATGGTGTGAGTGGATGCTCGGCGTGAAAGATGAGCCAGTGCAGGGCAAAGAGGTTCCTCTGGAATGGACTGAGACATCTGGGGGACTCCTGGAATGGTGGTACGACCATGGAGTTCCTCTCGCCTTTCCTGTTGAGAGTGCCTCCTCTTGAGATGCGACGGGAACGCCGGGAATTCTTTCCCGTTGAAAGCAGGGAAAGGATCCCTCATCTCGAGCTACGAGGGGGAAATGGTGCTCCTCTGGATGTGGGCGGGACCATCGTGCTTCCTCTTGAGTGGACACGAGTATGGCGGTGAAATTCTTGAGTGGCAGCAAGGGTGTGAAAGACCCTTTCGAAGTTCCAGAGGTTAGGTGTCATTAGTCTCCAGACGCCTCATCGGAAATAGGCCTCATCTCGCCTGGAAGGGAGAACTTCCTGGATTTTCTCGAGTTGCGGCAGGTGTTCTCGAGTTACGACGGGGACCTCAGGGACCCGCCCTGGTGGCCTCAGGAGAGGCCAGTCCCCATGCGAGTTGCTAGGGGGCCTCTCGGAATTCCTCTCCCGTCGATACCGGGGCCAAAAACCTTTGGTGGAGTCAGGGCCGGAACCGAGGATTCCTCTCAGGGGCTGACATGCATCTTTGGGTAATTCTGGAGTCTCCCCAGGGGAGTCAGGCCTCGTCTCGAGTGGGGGCATGCACGTGCGCTTTCCTTCCAGGCTGTAGCAGCAATGTCACGCTTCCCGTGGCGTGGATCAAAGGATCTGTGGTTTTCCCTCGAGGCTTTCCCTCGAGGCTTTCCCACAGGGCTGTCCAACGTGCCACCGTGGTGTGAGTCGATCCTCGGCGTGAAACATGAGCCAGTGCAGGGCAAAGAGCTTCCTCTGGAATGGACTGAGACATCTGGGGGACTATTGGAATGGTGGTACGACCATGGAGTTCCTCTCGCCTTTCCTGTTGAGAGTGCCTCCTCTTGAGATGCGTCGGGAACGCCGGGAATTCTTTCCCGTTGAAAGCAGGGAAAGGATCCCTCATCTCGAGCTCCGAGGGGGAAACGGGGCTCCTATGGATGTGGGCGGGACCATCGTGCTTCCTCTCGAGTGGAGACGGGTATGGCGGTGAACTTCTTGAGTTGCAGCAAGGGTGTGAAAGACCCTTTCGAAGTTCCAGACGTTAGGTGTCATTAGTCTGCAGACGCCTCATCGGAAATAGGCCTCATCTCGCCTGGAATGGAGAACTTCCTGGATTTTCTCGAGTTGCGGCAGGTGTTCTCGAGTTACGACGGGGACCTCAGGGACCCGCCCTGGGGGCCTCAGGAGAGGCCAGTCCCCATGCGAGTTGCTAGGGGGCCTCTCGGGATTCCTCTCCCGTCGATACCGGGGCCAAAACCCTTTGGTGGAGTCAGGGCCGGAACCGAGGATTCCTCTCAGGGGCTGACATGGATCTTTGGGTACTTCTGGAGTCTCCCCAGGGGAGTCAGGCCTCGTCTCGAGTGGAGGCATGCACGTGCGCTTTCCTTCCAGGCTGTAGCAGCAATCTCACACTTCCCGTGGCGTGGATCAAAGGATCTGTGGTTTTCCCTCGAGGCTTTCCCTCGAGGCTTTCCCACAGGGCTGTCCCACGTGCCACCGTGGTGTGAGTGGATCCTCGGCGTGAAACATGAGCCAGTGCAGGGCAAAGAGCTTCCTCTGGAATGGACTGAGACATCTGGGGGACTCTTGGAATGGTGGTACGACCATGGAGTTCCTCTCGCCTATCCTGTTGAGAGTGCCTCCTCTTGAGATGCGTCGGGAACGCCGGGAATTCTTTCCCGTTGAAAGCAGGGAAAGGATCCCTCATCTCGAGCTCCGAGGGGGAAACGGGGCTCCTCTGGATGTGGGCGGGACCATCGTGCTTCCTCTTGAGTGGACACGGGTATGGCGGTGAACTTCTTGAGTTGCAGCAAGGGTGTGAAAGACCCTTTCGAAGTTCCAGACGTTAGGTGTCATTAGTCTCCAGACGCCTCATCGGAAATAGGCCTCATCTCGCCTGGAAGGGAGAACTTCCTGGATTTCTCGAGTTGCGGCAGGTGTTCTCGAGTTACGACGGGGACCTCAGGGACCCGCCCTGGTGGCCTCAGGAGACGCCATTCCCCAAGCGAGTTGCTAGGGGGCCTCTCGGGATTCCTCTCCCGTCGATACCGGGGCCAAAAACCTTGTGTGGAGTCAGGGCCGGAACCGAGGATTCCTCTCAGGGGCTGATATGGATCTTTGGGTACATCTGCAGTCTCGCCAGGGGAGACAGGCCTCGTCTCGAGTCGGGTCATGCACGTGCACTTTCCTTCCAGGCTGTAGCAGCAATGTCACGCTTCCCGTCGCATGGATCAAAGGATCTGTGGTTTTCCCTCGAGGCTTTCCCTCGAGGCTTTCCCACAGGGCTATCCCACGTGCCACCGTGGTGTGAGTGGATCCTCGGCGTGAAAGATGAGCCAGTGCAGGGCAAAGAGGTTCCTCTGGAATGGACTGAGACATCTGGGGGACTCTTGGAATGGTGGTACGAGCATCGAGTTCCTCTCGCCTTTCCTGTTGAGAGTGCCTCCTCTTGAGATGCGACGGGAACGCCGGGAATTCTTTCCCGTTGAAAGCAGGGAAAGGATCCCTCATCTCGAGCTACGAGGGTGAAACGGGGCTCCTCTGGATGTGGGCGGGACCATCGTGCTTCCTCTCGAGTGGACACGGGTATGGCGGTGAACTTCTTGAGTTGCAGCAAGGGTGTGAAAGACCCTTTCGAAGTTCCAGAGGTTAGGTGTCATTAGTCTCCAGACGCCTCATCGGAAATAGGCCTCATCTCGCCTGGAAGGGAGAATTTCCTGGATTTTCTCGAGTTGCGGCAGGTGTTCTCGAGTTACGACGGGGACCTCAGGGACCCGCCCTGGTGGCCTCAGGAGACGCCAGTCCCCATGCGAGTTGCTAGGGGGCCTCTCGGGATTCCTCTCCCGTTGATACCGTGGCCAAAAACCTTGTGTGGAGTCAGGGCCGGAACCGAGGATTCCTCTCAGGGTCTGATATGGATCTTTGGGTACATCTGGAGTCTCGCCAGGGGAGACAGGCCTCGTCTCGAGTCGGGGCATGCACGTGCACTTTCCTTCCAGGCTGTAGCAGCAATGTCACGCTTCCCGTCGCGTGGATCAAAGGATCTGTGGTTTTCCCTCGAGGCTTTCCCTCGAGGCTTTCCCACAGTGCTGTCCCACGTGCCACCGTGGTGTGAGTCGATCCTCGGCGTGAAAGATGAGCCAGTGCAGGGCAAAGAGGTTCCTCTGGAATGGACTGAGACATCTGGGGGACTCTTGGAATGGTGGTACGACCATGGAGTTCCTCTCGCCTTTCCTGTTGAGAGTGCCTCCTCTTGAGATGCGACGGGAACACCGGGAATTCTTTCCCGTTGAAAGCAGGGAAAGGATCCCTCATCTCGAGCTACGAGGGGGAAACGGGGCTCCTCTGGATGTGGGCGGGACCATCGTGCTTCCTCTCGAGTGGAGACGGGTATGGCGGTGAACTTCTTGAGTTGCAGCAAGGGTGTTAAAAACCCTTTCGAAGTTCCAGAGTTTAGGTGTCATTAGTCTCCAGACGCCTCATCGGAAATAGGCCTCATCTCGCCTGGAAGGGAGAACTTCCTGGATTTTCTCGAATTGCGGCAGGTGTTCTCGAGTTACGACGGGGACCTCAGGGACCCGCCCTGGTGGCCTTAGGAGAGGGCAGTCCCCATGCGAGTTGCTAGGAGGCCTCTCGGGATTCCTCTCCCGTCGATACCGGGGCCAAAAACATTTGGTGGAGTCAGGGCCGGAACCGAGAATTCCTCTAAGGGGCTGACATGGATCTTTGAGTACTTCTGGAGTCTCCCCAGGGGAGTCAGGCCTCGTCTCGAGTGAGGGCATGCACATGCGCTTTCCTTCCAGGCTGTAGCAGCAATGTCACGCTTCCCGTCGCGTGGATCAAAGGATCTGTGGTTTTCCCTCGAGGCTTTCCCTTGAGGCTTTCCCACAGGGCTGTCCCACGTGCCACCATGGTGTGAGTCGATCCTCGGCGTGAAAGATGAGCCAGTGCAGGGCAAAGAGGTTCCTCTGGAATGGACTGAGACATCTGGGGGACTCTTGGAATGGTGGTACGACCATGGAATTCCTCTCGCCTTTCCTGTTGAGAGTGCCTCCTCTTGAGATGCGACGGGAACGCCGGGAATTCTTTCCCGTTGAAAGCATAGAAAGGTTCCCTCATCTCGAGCTACGAGGGGGAAACGGTGCTCCTCTGGATGTGGGCGGGACCATCGTGCTTCCTCTCGAGTGGACACGGGTATGGCGGTGAACTTCTTGAGTTGCAGCAAGGGTGTGAAAGACCCTTTCGAAGTTCCAGAGGTTAGGTGTCATTAGTCTCCAGACGCCTCATCGGAAATAGGCCTCATCTCGCCTGGAAGGGAGAACTTCCTGGATTTCTCGAGTTGCGGCAGGTGTTCTCGAGTTACGACGGGGACCTCAGGGACCCGCCCTGGTGGCCTCAGGAGAGGCCAGTCCCCATGCGAGTTGCTAGGGGGCCTCTCGGGATTACTCTTCCGTCGATACCGGGGCCAAAACACTTTGGTGGAGTCAGGGCCGGAACCGAGGATTTCTCTCAGGGGCTGACATGGATCTTTGGGTACTTCTGGAGTCTCCCCAGGGGAGTCAGGCCTCGTCTCGAGTGGGGGCATGCACGTGCGCTTTCCTTCCAGGCTGTAGCAGCAATGTCACGCTTTCCGTCGCGTGGATCAAACGACCTGTGGTTTTCCCTCGAGGCTTTCCCTCGAGGCTTTCCCACAGGGCTGTCCCACGTGCCACCGTGGTGTGAGTCGATCCTCGGCGTGAAAGATGAGCCAGTGCAGGTCAAAGAGGTTCCTCTGGAATGGACTGAGACATCTGGGGGACTCTTGGAATGGTGGTACGACCATGGAGTTCCTCTCGCCTTTCCTGTTGAGAGTGCCTCCTCTTGAGATGCGACGGGAACGCCGGGAATTCTTTCCCGTTGAAAGCAGGGAAAGGATCCCTCATCTCGAGCTACGAGGGGGAAACGGGGCTCCTCTGGATGTGGGCGGGACCATCGTGCTTCCTCTCGAGTGGAGACGGGTATGGCGTTGAACTTCTTGAGTCGCAGCAAGGTTGTGAAAGACCCTTTCGAAGTTCCAGAGGTTAGGTGTCATTAGTCTCCAGACGCCTCATCGGAAATAGGCCTCATCTCGCCTGGAAGGGAGAACTTCCTGTATTTTCTCGAGTTGCGGCAGGTGTTCTCGAGTTACGACGGGGACCTCACGGACCCGCCCTGGTGGCCTCAGGAGAGGCCAGTCCCCATGCGAGTTGCTAGGGGGCCTCTCGGTATTCCTCTCCCGTCGATACCGGGGCCAAAAACATTTGGTGGAGTCAGGGCCGGAACCGAGGATTCCTCTCAGGGGCTGACATGGATCTTTGGGTACTTCTGGAGTCTCCCCAGGGGAGTCAGGCCTCGTCTCGAGTGGGGGCATGCACGTGCGCTTTCCTTCCAGGCTGTAGCAGCAATGTCACGCTTGCCGTGGCGTGGATCAAAGGATCTGTGGTTTTCCCTCGAGGCTTTCCCTCGAGGCTTTCCCACAGGGCTGTCCCACGTGCCACCGTGGTGTGATTCGATCCTCGGCGTGAAAGATGTGCCAGTGCAGGGCAAAGAGGTTCCTTTGGAATGGACTTAGACATCTGGGGGACTCTTGGAATGGTGGTACGACCATGGAGTTCCTCTCGCCTTTCCTGTTGAGAGTGCCTGCTCTTGAGATGCGACGGGAACGCCGGGAATTCTTTCCCGTTGAAAGCAGGGAAAGGATCCCTCATCTCGAGCTACGAGGGGGAAACGGTGCTCCTCTGGATGTGGGCGGGACCATCGTGCTTCCTCTTGAGTGGACACGGGTATGGCGGTGAACTTCTTGAGTTGCAGCAAGGGTGTGAAAGACTCTTTCGAAGTTCCAGAAGTTAGGTGTCATTAGTCTCCAGACGCCTCATCAGAAATAGGCCTCATCTCGCCTGGAAGGGAGAACTTCCTGGATTTTCTCGAGTTGCGGCAGGTGTTCTCGAGTTACGACGGGGACCTCAGGGACCCGCCCTGGTGGCCTCAGGAGACGCCAGTCCCCATGCGAGTTGCTAGGGGGCCTCTCGGGATTCCTCTCCCGTCGATACCGGGGCCAAAAATCTTGTGTGGAGTCAGGGCCGGAACCGAGGATTCCTCTCAGGGGCTGATATGGATCTTTGGGTACATCTGGAGTCTCGCCAGGGGAGACAGGCCTCGTCTCGAGTCGGGGCGTGCACGTGCACTTTCCTTCCAGGCTGTAGCAGCAATGTCACGCTTCCTGTCGCGTGGATCAAAGGATCTGTGGTTTTCCCTCGAGGCTTTCCCTCGAGGCTTTCCCACAGGGCTGTCCCACGTGCCACCATGGTGTGAGTCGATCCTCGGCGTGAAAGATGAGCCAGTGCAGGGCAAAGAGGTTCCTCTGGAATGGACTGAGACATCTGGGGGACTCTTGGAATGGTGGTACGACCATGGAGTTCCTCTCGCCTTTCCTGTTGAGAGTGCCTCCTCTTGAGATGCGACGGGAACGCCGGGAATTCTTTCCCGTTTAAAGCATGGAAAGGTTCCCTCATCTCGAGCTACGAGGGGGAAACGGTGCTCCTCTGGATGTGGGCGGGACCATCGTGCTTCCTCTCGAGTGGAGACGGGTATGGCGTTGAACTTCTTGAGTCGCAGCAAGGGTGTGAAAGACCCTTTCGAAGTTCCAGAGGTTAGGTGTCATTAGTCTCCAGACGCCTCATCGGAAATAGGCCTCATCTCGCCTGGAAGGGAGAACTTCCTGGATTTTCTCGAGTTGCGGCAGGTGTTCTCGAGTTACGACGGGGACCTCAGGGACCCGCCCTGGTGGCCTCAGGAGAGGCCAGTCCCCATGCGAGTTGCTAGGGGGCCTCTCGGGATTCCTCTCCCGTCGATACCGGGGCCAAAAACCTTTGGTGGAGTCAGGGCCGGAACCGAGGATTCCTCTCAGGGGCTGACATGGATCTTGGAGTACTTCTGGAGTCTCCCCAGGGGAGTCAGGCCTCGTCTCGACTGGGGGCATGCACGTGCGCTTTCCTTCCAGGCTGTAGCAGCAATGTCACGCTTCCCGTGGCCTGGATCAAAGGATCTGTGGTTTTCCCTCGAGGCTTTCCATCGAGGCTTTCCCACAGGGCTGTCCCACGTGCCACCATGGTGTGAGTCGATCCTCGGCGTGATAGATGAGCCAGTGCAGGGCAAAGAGGTTCCTCTGGAATGGACTGAGACATCTGGGGGACTCTTGGAATGGTGGTACGACCATGGAGTTCCTCTCGTCTTTCCTGCTGAGAGTGCCTCCTCTTGAGATGCGGCGGGAACGCCGGGAATTCTTTCCCGTTGAAAGCATGGAAAGGATCCCTCATCTCGAGCTACGAGGGGGAAACGGTGCTCCTCTGGATGTGGGCGGGACCATCGTGCTTCCTCTCGAGTGGACACGGGTATGGCGGTGAACTTCTTGAGTCACAGCAAGGGTGTGAAAGACCCTTTCGAAGTTCCAGAGGTTAGGTGTCATTAGTCTCCAGACGCCTCATCGGAAATAGGCCTCATCTCGCCTGGAAGGGAGAACTTCCTGGATTTTCTCGAGTTGCGGCAGGTGTTCTCGAGTTACGACGGGGACCTCAGGGACCCTCCCTGGTCGCCTCAGGAGAGGCCAGTCCCCATGCGAGTTGCTAGGGGGCCTCTCGGGATTCCTCTCCCGTCGATACCGGGGCCAAAAACCTTTGGTGGAGTCAGGGCCGGAACCGAGGATTCCTCTCAGGGGATGACATGGATCTTTGAGTACTTCTGGAGTCTCCCCAGGGGAGTCAGGCCTCGTCTCGACTGGGGGCATGCACGTGCGCTTTCCTTCCAGGCTGTAGCAGCAATGTCACGCTTCCCGTGGCCTGGATCAAAGGATCTGTGGTTTTCCCTCTAGGCTTTCCATCGAGGCTTTCCCACAGGGCTGTCCCACGTGCCACCATGGTGTGAGTCGATCCTCGGCGTGATAGATGAGCCAGTGCAGGGCAAAGAGGTTCCTCTGGAATGGACTGAGACATCTGGGGGACTCTTGGAATGGTGGTACGACCATGGAGTTCCTCTCGCCTTTCCTGCTGAGAGTGCCTCCTCTTGAGATGCGACGGGAACGCCGGGAATTCTTTCCCGTTGAAAGCAGGGAAAGGATCCCTCATCTCGAGCTACGAGGGGGAAACGGTGCTCCTCTGGATGTGGGCGGGACCATCGTGCTTCCTCTTGAGTGGACACGGGTATGGTGGTGAACTTTTGAGTTGCAGCAAGGGTGTGAAAGACCCTTTCGAAGTTCCAGAGGTTAGGTGTCATTAGTCTCCAGACGCCTCATCGGAAATAGGCCTCATCTCGCCTGGAAGGGAGAACTTCCTGGATTTCTCGAGTTGCGGCAGGTGTTCTCGAGTTACGATGGGGACCTCAGGGACCCGCCCTGGTGGTCTCAGGAGAGGCCAGTCCCCATGCGAGTTGCTAGGGGGCCTCTCGGGATTACTCTTCCGTTGATACCGGGGCCAAAACCCTTTGGTGGAGTCAGGGCCGGAACCGAGGATTCCTCTCAGGGGCTGACATCGATCTTTGGGTACTTCTGGAGTCTCCCCAGGGGAGTCAGGCCTCGTCTCGAGTGGGGGCATGCACGTGCGCTTTCCTTCCAGGCTGTAGCAGCAATGTCATTCTTCCCGTCGCGTGGATCAAAGGATCTGTGGTTTTCCCTCGAGGCTTTCCCTCGAGGCTTTCCCACAGGGCTGTCCCACGTGCCACCGTGGTGTGAGTCGATCCTCGGCGTGAAACATGAGCCAGTGCAGGGCAAAGAGCTTCCTCTGGAATGGACTGAGACATCTGGGGGACTCTTGGAATGGTGGTACGACCATGGAGTTCCTCTCGCCTTTCCTGTTGAGAGTGCCTCCTCTTGAGATGCGACGGGAACGCCGGGAATTCTTTCCCGTTGAAAGCAGGGAAAGGATCCCTCATCTCGAGCTACGAGGGGGAAACGGGGCTCCTCTGGATGTGGGCGGGACCATCGTGCTTCCTCCCGAGTGGAGACGGGTATGGCGGTGAACTTCTTGAGTTGCAGCAAGGGTGTGAAAGACCCTTTCGAAGTTCCAGAAGTTAGGTGTCATTTATCTCCAGACGCCTCATCGGAAATAGGCCTCATCTCGCCTGGAAGGGAGAACTTCCTGGATTTTCTCGAGTTGCGGCAGGTGTTCTCGAGTTACGACGGGGACCTCAGGGACCCGCCCTGGTGGCCTCAGGAGAGGCCAGTCCCCATGCGAGGTGCTAGGGGGCCTCTCGGGATTCCTCTCCCGTCGATACCGGAGCCAAAAACCTTGTGTGAAGTCAGGGCCGGAACCGAGGATTCCTCTCAGGGGCTGACATGGATCTTTGGGTACTTGTGGAGTCTCCCCAGGGGAGTCAGGCCTCGTCTCGAGTGGGGGCATGCACGTGCGCTTTCCTTCCAGGCTGTAGCAGCAATGTCACGCTTCCCGTCACGTGGATCAAAGGATCTGTGGTTTTCCCTCGAGGCTTTCCCTCGAGGCTTTCCCACAGGGCTGTCCCACGTGCCACCGTGGTGTGAGTCGATCCTCGGCGTGAAAGATGAGCCAGTGCAGGGCAAAGAGGTTCCTCTGGAATGGACTGAGACATCTGGGGGACTCTTGGAATCGTGGTACGACCATGGAGTTCCTCTCGCCTTTCCTGTTGAGAGTGCCTCCTATTGAGATGCGACGGGAACGCCGGGAATTCTTTCCCGTTGAAAGCAGGGAAAGGATCCCTCATCTCGAGCTCCGAGGGGGAAACGAGGCTCCTCTGGAAGTGGGCGGGACCATCGTGCTTCCTCTCGAGTGGAGACGGTTATGGCGGTGAACTTCTTGAGTTGCAGCAAGGATGTGAAAGACCCTTTCGAAGTTCCAGAGGTTAGGTGTCATTAGTCTCCAGACGCCTCATCGGAAATAGGCCTCATCTCGCCTGGAAGGGAGAACTTCCTGGATTTTCTCGAGTTGCGGCAGGTTATCCCGAGTTACGACGGGGACCTCAGGGACCCGCCCTGATGGCCTCAGGAGAGGCCAGTCCCCATGCGAGTTGCTAGGGGGCCTCTCGGGATTCCTCTCCCGTCGATACCGGGGCCTAAAACCTTGTGTGGAGTCAGGGCCGGAACCGAGGATTCCTCTCAGGGGCTGATATGGATCTTTGGGTACTTCTGGAGTCTCGCCAGGGGACACAGGCCTCGTCTCGAGTGGGGGCATGCACGTGCGCTTTCCTTCCAGGCTGTAGCAGCAATGTCACGCTTCCCGTAGCGTGGATCAAAGGGTCTGTTGTTTTCCCTCGAGGCATTCCCTCGAGGCTTTCCCACACGGCTGTCCCACGTGCCACCGTGGTGTGATTCGATCCTCGGCGTGAAAGATGAGCCAGTGCAGGGCAAAGAGTTTCCTCTGGAATGGACTGAGACATCTGGGGGACTCGTGGAATGGTGGTACGACCATGGAGTTCCTCTCGGCTTTCCTGTGGAGAGTGCCTCCTCTTGAGATGCGACGGGATCGCCGGGAATTCTTTCCCGTTGAAAGCAGGGAAAGGATCCCTCATCTCGAGCTCCGAGGGGGAAACGGGGCTCCTCTGGATGTGGGCGGGACCATCGTGCTTCCTCTCGAGTGGAGACGGGTATGGCGGTGAACTTCTTGAGTTGCAGCAAGGGTGTGAAAGACCCTTTCGAAGTTCCAGAGGTTAGGTGTCATTAGTCTCCAGACGCCTCATCGGAAATAGGCCTCATCTCGCCTGGAAGGGAGAACTTCCTGGATTTTCTCGAGTTGTGGCAGGTGTTCTCGAGTTACGACGGGGACCTCAGGCACCCGCCCTGGTGGCCTCAGGAGAGGCCAGTCCCCATGCGAGTTGCTAGGGGGCCTCTCGGGATTCCTCTCCCGTCGATACCGGGCCCAAAAACATTTTTTGGAGTCAGGGCCGGAACCGAGGATTCCTCTTAGGGGCTGACATGGATCTTTGGGTACTTCTGGAGTGTCCCCAAGGGAGTCAGGCCTCGTCTCGAGTCGGGGCATGCACGTGCGCTTTCCTTCCAGGCTGTAGCAGCAATGTCACGCTTCCCGTGGCCTGGATCAAAGGATCTGTGGTTTTCCCTCGAGGCTTTCCCTCGAGGCTTTCCCACAGGGCTGTCCCACGTGCCACCGTGGTGTGAGTCGATCCTCGGCGTGAAAGATGAGCCAGTGCTGGGCAAAGAGGTTGCTCTGGAATGGACTGAGACATCTGGGGGACTCTTGGAATGGTGGTACGACCATGGAGTTCCTCTCGCCTTTCCTGTTGAGAGTGCCTCCTTTTGAGATGCGACGGGAACGCCGGGAATTCTTTCCCGTTGAAAGCAGGGAAAGGATCCCTCATCTCGAGCTACGAGGGGGAAACGGTGCTCCTCTGGATGTGGGCGGGACCATCGTGCTTCCTCTTGAGTGGACACGGGTATGGTGGTGAACTTTTGAGTTGCAGCAAGGGTGTGAAAGACCCTTTCGAAGTTCCAGAGGTTAGGTGTCATTAGTCTCCAGACGCCTCATCGGAAATAGGCCTCATCTCGCCTGGAAGGGAGAACTTCCTGGATTTCTCGAGTTGCGGCAGGTGTTCTCGAGTTACGATGGGGACCTCAGGGACCCGCCCTGGTGGTCTCAGGAGAGGCCAGTCCCCATGCGAGTTGCTAGGGGGCCTCTCGGGATTACTCTTCCGTTGATACCGGGGCCAAAACCCTTTGGTGGAGTCAGGGCCGGAACCGAGGATTCCTCTCAGGGGCTGACATCGATCTTTGGGTACTTCTGGAGTCTCCCCAGGGGAGTCAGGCCTCGTCTCGAGTGGGGGCATGCACGTGCGCTTTCCTTCCAGGCTGTAGCAGCAATGTCATTCTTCCCGTCGCGTGGATCAAAGGATCTGTGGTTTTCCCTCGAGGCTTTCCCTCGAGGCTTTCCCACAGGGCTGTCCCACGTGCCACCGTGGTGTGAGTCGATCCTCGGCGTGAAACATGAGCCAGTGCAGGGCAAAGAGCTTCCTCTGGAATGGACTGAGACATCTGGGGGACTCTTGGAATGGTGGTACGACCATGGAGTTCCTCTCGCCTTTCCTGTTGAGAGTGCCTCCTCTTGAGATGCGACGGGAACGCCGGGAATTCTTTCCCGTTGAAAGCAGGGAAAGGATCCCTCATCTCGAGCTACGAGGGGGAAACGGGGCTCCTCTGGATGTGGGCGGGACCATCGTGCTTCCTCCCGAGTGGAGACGGGTATGGCGGTGAACTTCTTGAGTTGCAGCAAGGGTGTGAAAGACCCTTTCGAAGTTCCAGAAGTTAGGTGTCATTTATCTCCAGACGCCTCATCGGAAATAGGCCTCATCTCGCCTGGAAGGGAGAACTTCCTGGATTTTCTCGAGTTGCGGCAGGTGTTCTCGAGTTACGACGGGGACCTCAGGGACCCGCCCTGGTGGCCTCAGGAGAGGCCAGTCCCCATGCGAGGTGCTAGGGGGCCTCTCGGGATTCCTCTCCCGTCGATACCGGAGCCAAAAACCTTGTGTGAAGTCAGGGCCGGAACCGAGGATTCCTCTCAGGGGCTGACATGGATCTTTGGGTACTTGTGGAGTCTCCCCAGGGGAGTCAGGCCTCGTCTCGAGTGGGGGCATGCACGTGCGCTTTCCTTCCAGGCTGTAGCAGCAATGTCACGCTTCCCGTCACGTGGATCAAAGGATCTGTGGTTTTCCCTCGAGGCTTTCCCTCGAGGCTTTCCCACAGGGCTGTCCCACGTGCCACCGTGGTGTGAGTCGATCCTCGGCGTGAAAGATGAGCCAGTGCAGGGCAAAGAGGTTCCTCTGGAATGGACTGAGACATCTGGGGGACTCTTGGAATCGTGGTACGACCATGGAGTTCCTCTCGCCTTTCCTGTTGAGAGTGCCTCCTATTGAGATGCGACGGGAACGCCGGGAATTCTTTCCCGTTGAAAGCAGGGAAAGGATCCCTCATCTCGAGCTCCGAGGGGGAAACGAGGCTCCTCTGGATGTGGGCGGGACCATCGTGCTTCCTCTCGAGTGGAGACGGTTATGGCGGTGAACTTCTTGAGTTGCAGCAAGGATGTGAAAGACCCTTTCGAAGTTCCAGAGGTTAGGTGTCATTAGTCTCCAGACGCCTCATCGGAAATAGGCCTCATCTCGCCTGGAAGGGAGAACTTCCTGGATTTTCTCGAGTTGCGGCAGGTTATCCCGAGTTACGACGGGGACCTCAGGGACCCGCCCTGATGGCCTCAGGAGAGGCCAGTCCCCATGCGAGTTGCTAGGGGGCCTCTCGGGATTCCTCTCCCGTCGATACCGGGGCCTAAAACCTTGTGTGGAGTCAGGGCCGGAACCGAGGATTCCTCTCAGGGGCTGATATGGATCTTTGGGTACTTCTGGAGTCTCGCCAGGGGACACAGGCCTCGTCTCGAGTGGGGGCATGCACGTGCGCTTTCCTTCCAGGCTGTAGCAGCAATGTCACGCTTCCCGTAGCGTGGATCAAAGGGTCTGTTGTTTTCCCTCGAGGCATTCCCTCGAGGCTTTCCCACACGGCTGTCCCACGTGCCACCGTGGTGTGATTCGATCCTCGGCGTGAAAGATGAGCCAGTGCAGGGCAAAGAGTTTCCTCTGGAATGGACTGAGACATCTGGGGGACTCGTGGAATGGTGGTACGACCATGGAGTTCCTCTCGGCTTTCCTGTGGAGAGTGCCTCCTCTTGAGATGCGACGGGATCGCCGGGAATTCTTTCCCGTTGAAAGCAGGGAAAGGATCCCTCATCTCGAGCTCCGAGGGGGAAACGGGGCTCCTCTGGATGTGGGCGGGACCATCGTGCTTCCTCTCGAGTGGAGACGGGTATGGCGGTGAACTTCTTGAGTTGCAGCAAGGGTGTGAAAGACCCTTTCGAAGTTCCAGAGGTTAGGTGTCATTAGTCTCCAGACGCCTCATCGGAAATAGGCCTCATCTCGCCTGGAAGGGAGAACTTCCTGGATTTTCTCGAGTTGTGGCAGGTGTTCTCGAGTTACGACGGGGACCTCAGGCACCCGCCCTGGTGGCCTCAGGAGAGGCCAGTCCCCATGCGAGTTGCTAGGGGGCCTCTCGGGATTCCTCTCCCGTCGATACCGGGCCCAAAAACATTTTTTGGAGTCAGGGCCGGAACCGAGGATTCCTCTTAGGGGCTGACATGGATCTTTGGGTACTTCTGGAGTGTCCCCAAGGGAGTCAGGCCTCGTCTCGAGTCGGGGCATGCACGTGCGCTTTCCTTCCAGGCTGTAGCAGCAATGTCACGCTTCCCGTGGCCTGGATCAAAGGATCTGTGGTTTTCCCTCGAGGCTTTCCCTCGAGGCTTTCCCACAGGGCTGTCCCACGTGCCACCGTGGTGTGAGTCGATCCTCGGCGTGAAAGATGAGCCAGTGCTGGGCAAAGAGGTTGCTCTGGAATGGACTGAGACATCTGGGGGACTCTTGGAATGGTGGTACGACCATGGAGTTCCTCTCGCCTTTCCTGTTGAGAGTGCCTCCTTTTGAGATGCGACGGGAACGCCGGGAATTCTTTCCCGTTGAAAGCAGGGAAAGGATCCCTCATCTCGAGCTACGAGGGGGAAACGGGGCTCCTCTGGATGTGGGCGGGATCATCGTGCTTCCTCTCGAGTGGAGACGGGTATGGCGGTGAACTTCTTGAGTTGCAGCAAGGGTGTGAAAGACCCTTTCGAAGTTCCAGAGGTTAGGTGTCATTAGTCTCCAGACGCCTCATCGGAAATAGGCCTCATCTCGCCTGGAAGGGAGAACTTCCTGGATTTTCTCGAGATGCGGCAGGTGTTCTCGAGTTACGACGGGGACCTCAGGGACCCGCCCTGGTGGCCTCAGGAGAGGCCAGTCCCCATGCGAGTTGCTAGGGGGCCTCTCGGGATTCCTCTCCCGTCGATACCGGGGCCAAAAACCTTGTGTGGAGTCAGGGCCGGAACCGAGGATTCCTCTCAGGGGCTGACATTGACCTTTGGGTACTTCTGGAGTCTCCCCAGGGGAGTCGGGCCTCGTCTCGAGTGGGGGCATGCACGTGCGCTTTCATTCCAGGCTGTAGCAGCAATGTCACGCTTCCCGTCGCGTGGATCAAAGGATCTGTGGTTTTCCTTCAAGGCTTTCCCTCGAGGCTTTCCCACAGGGCTGTCCCACGTGCCACCGTGGTGTGAGTCGATCCTCGGCGTGAAAGATGAGCCAGTGCAGGGCAAAGAGGTTCCTCTGGAATGGACTGAGACATCTGGGGGACTCTTGGAATGGTGGTACGACCATGGAGTTCCTCTCGCCTTTCCTGTTGAGAGTGCCTCCTCTTGAGATGCGACGGGAACGCCGGGAATTCTTTCCCGTTGAAAGCAGGGAAAGGATCCCTCATCTCGAGCTACGAGGGGGAAACGGGGCTCCTCTGGATGTGGGCGGGACCATCGTGCTTCCTCTCGAGTGGAGACGGGTATGGCAGAGAACTTCTTGAGTTGCAGCAAGGGAGTGAAAGACCCTTTCGAAGTTCCAGAGGTTAGGTGTCATTAGTCTCCAGACGCCTCATCGGAAATAGGCCTCATCTCGCCTGGAAGGGAGAACTTCCTGGATTTTCTCGAGTTGCGGAAGGTGTTCTCCAGTTACGACGGGGACCTCAGGTACCAGCCCTGGTGGCCTCAGGAAAGGCCAATCCCCATGCGAGTTGCTAGAGGGACTCTGGGATTCCTCTCCCGTCGATACCGGGTCCAAAAACCTTGTGTGGAGTCAGGGCCGGAACCGAGGTTTCCTCTCTGGGGCTTACATGGATCTTTGGGTACTTCTGGAGTCTCCCCAGGGGAGTCAGGCCTCGTCTCGAGTGGGGACAGGTACGTGCGCTTTCCTTCCAGGCTGTAGCAGCAATGTCACTCTTCCCGTGGCCTGGATCAAAGGATCTGTGGTTTTCCCACGAGGCTTTCCCTCGAGGCTTTCCCACAGGTCTGTCCAACGTTCCACCGTGGTGTGAGTCGATCCTCAGCGTGAAAGATGAGCCAGTGCAGGGCAAAGAGGTTCCTCTGGAATGGACTGAGACATCTGGGGGACTCTTGGAATGGTGGTACCACCATGGAGTTCCTCTCGCCTTTCCTGTTGAGAGTGCCTCCTCTTGAGATGCGACGGGAACGCCGGGAATTCTTTCCCGTTGAAAGCAGGGAAAGGATCCCTCATCTCGAGCTACGAGGGGGAAACGGGGCTCCTCTGGATGTGGGCGGGACCATCGTGCTTCCTCTCGAGTGGAGACGGGTATGGCGGTGAACTTCTTGAGTTGCAGCAAGGGTGTGAAAGACCCTTTCGAAGTTCCAGAGGTTAGGTGTCATTAGTCTCCAAACGCCTCATCGGAAATAGGATTCTTCTCGCCTGGAATGGAGAACTTCCTGGATTTTCTCGATTTGGGACAGGTGTTCTCGAGTTACGACGGGGACCTCAGGGACCCGCCCTGGTGGCCTCAGGAGAGGCCAGTCCCCATGCGAATTTCTAGGGGGCCTCTCGGGATTCCTCTCCCGTCGATACCGGGGCCAAAAACCTTGTGTGGAGTCAGGGCCGGAACCGAGGATTCCTCTCAGGGGCTGACATGGATCTTTGGGTACTTCTGGAGTCTCCCCAGGGTAGTCAGGCCTCATCTCGAGTGGGGGCATGCACGTGCGCTTTCCTTTCAGGCTATAGCAGCAATGTCATGCTTCCCGTCGCCTGGATCAAAGGATCTGTGGTTTTCCCTCGAGGCTTTCCCTTGAGGCTTTCCCACAGGGCTGTCCCACGTGCCACCGTGGTGTGAGTCGATCCTCGGCGTGAAAAATGAGCCAGTGCAGGGCAAAGAGGTTGCTCTGGAATGGACTGAGACATCTGAGGGACTCTTGGAATGGTGGTACGACCATGGAGTTCCTCTCGCCTTTCCTGTTGAGAGTGCCTCCTCTTGAGATGCGACGGGAACGCCGGGAATTCTTTCCCGTTGAAAGCAGGGAAAGGATCCCTCATCTCGAGCTACGAGGGTGAAACGGGGCTCCTCTGGATGTGGGCGGGACCATCGTGCTTCCTCTCGAGTGGAGACGGGTATGGCGGTGAACTTCTTGAGTTGCAGCAAGGGTGTGAAAGACCCTTTCGAAGTTCCAGAGGTTAGGTGTCATTAGTCTCCAGACGCCTCATCGGAAATAGGCCTCATCTCGCCTGGAAGGGAGAACTTCCTGGATTTTCTCGAGTTGCGGCAGGTGTTCTCGAGTTACGACGGGGACCTCAGGGACCCGCCCTGGTGGCCTCAGGAGAGGCCAGTCCCCATGCGAGTTGCTAGGGGGCCTCTCGGGATTCCTCTCTCGTCGATACCGGGGCCAAAAACCTTGTGTGGAGTCAGGGCCGGAATCGAGGATTCCTCTCAGGGGCTGACATGGATCTTTGGGTACTTGTGGAGTCTCCCCAGGGGAGTCAGGCCTCGTCTCGAGTGGGGGAATGCACTTGCGCTTTCCTTCCAGGCTGTAGCAGGAATGTCATGCTTCCCGTCGCGTGGATCAAAGGATCTGTGGTTTTCCCTCGAGGCTTTCCCTCGAGGCTTTCCCACAGGGCTGTCCCACGTGCCACCGTGGTGTGAGTCGATCCTCGGCGTGAAAGATGAGCCAGTGCAGGGCAAAGAGGTTCCTCTGGAATGGACTTAGACATCTGGGGGACTCTTGGAATGGTGGTACGACCATGGAGTTCCTCTCGCCTTTCCTGTTGAGAGTGCCTCCTCTTGAGATGCGACGGGAACGCCGGGAATTCTTTCCCGTTGAAAGCAGGGAAAGGATCCCTCATCTCGAGCTACGAGGGGGAAAAGGGGCTCCTCTGGATGTGGGTGGGACCATCGTGCTTCCTCTCGAGTGGAGACGGGTATGGCAGAGAACTTCTTGAGTTGCAGCAAGGGAGTGAAAGACCCTTTCGAAGTTCCAGAGGTTAGGTGTCATTAGTCTCCAGACGCCTCATCGGAAATAGGCCTCATCTCGCCTGGAAGGGAGAACTTCCTGGATTTTCTCGAGTTGCGACAGGTGTTCTCGAGTTATGACGGGGACCTCAAGGACCAGCCCTGGTGGCCTCAGGAGAGGCCAATCCCCATGCGAGTTGCTAGGGGGACTCTGGGATTCCTCTCCCGTCGATACCGGGTCCAAAAACCTTGTGTGGAGTCAGGGCCGGAACCGAGGATTCCTCTCAGGGGCTGACATGGATCTTTGGGTAGTTCTGGAGTCTCCCCAGGGGAGTCAGGCCTCGTCTCGAGTGGGGACAGGTACGTGCGCTTTCCTTCCAGGCTGTAGCAGCAATGTCACGCTTCCCGTGGCGTGGATCAAAGGATCTGTGGTTTTCCCACGAGGCTTTCCCTCGAGGCTTTCCCACAGGTCTGTCCCACGTGCCACCGTGGTGTGAGTTGATACTCGGCGTGAAAGATGAGCCAGTGCAGGGCAAAGAGGTTCCTCTGGAATGGACTGAGACATCTGGGGGACTCTTGGAATGGTGGTACCACCATGGAGTTCCTCTCGCCTTTCCTGTTGAGAGTGCCTCCTCTTTAGATGCGACGGGAACGCCGGGAATTCTTTCCCGTTGAAAGCAGGGAAAGGATCCCTCATCTCGAGCTACGAGGGGGAAACGGGGCTCCTCTGGATGTGGGCGGGACCATCGTGCTTCCTCTCGAGTGGAGACGGGTATGGCAGTTGAACTTCTTGAGTTGCAGCAAGGGTGTGAAAGACCCTTTCGAAGTTCCAGAGTTTAGGTGACATTAGTCTCCAGACGTCTCATCGGAAATAGGCCTCATCTCGCCTGGAAGGGAGAACTTCCTGGATTTTCTCGAGTTGCGGCAGGTGTTCTCCAGTTACGACGGGGACCTCAGGAACCCGCCCTGGTGGCCTCAGGAGAGGCCAGTCCCCATGCGAGTTGCTAGGGGGCCTCTCGGGATTCCTCTCCCGTCGATACCGGGGCCAAAAACCTTGTGTGGAGTCAGGGCCGGAACCGAGGATTCCTCTCAGGGGCTGACATGGATCTTTGGGTACTTCTGGAGTCTCCCCAGGGGAGTCAGGCCCCGTCTCGAGTGGGGGCATGCACGTGCGCTTTCCTTCCAGGCTGTAGCAGCAATGTCACGCTTTCCGTCGCGTGGATCAAAGGATCTGTGGTTTTCCCTCAAGGCTTTGCCTCGAGGCTTTCCCACAGGGCTGTCCCACGTGCCACCGTGGTGTGAGTCGATCCTCGGCGTGAAAGATGAGCCAGTGCAGGGCAAAGAGGTTCCTCTGGAATGGACTGAGACATCTGGGGGACTCTTGGAATGGTGGTACGACCATGGAGTTCCTCTCGCCTTTCCTGTTGAGAGTGCCTCCTCTTGAGATGCGACGGGAATGCCGGGAATTCTTTCCCGTTGAAAGCAGGGAAAGGATCCCTCATCTCGAGCTACGAGGGGGAAACGGGGCTTCTCTGGATGTGGGCGGGACCATCGTGCTTCCTCTCGAGTGGAGACGGGTATGGCAGTGAACTTCTTGAGTTGCAGCAAGGGTGTGAAAGACCCTTTCGAAGTTCCAGAGGTTAGGTGTCATTAGTCTCCAGACGCCTCATCGGAAATAGGCCTCATCTCGCCTGGAAGGGAGAACTTCCTGGATTTTCTCGAGTTGCGGCAGGTGTTCTCGAGTTACGACGGGGACCTCAGGGACCCTCCCTGGTGGCCTCAGGAGAGGCCAGTCCCCATGCGAGTTGCTAGGGGGCCTCTCGGGATTCCTCTCCCGTCGATACCGGGGCCAAAAACCTTTGGTGGAGTCAGGGCCGGAACCGAGGATTCCTCTCAGGGGCTGACATGGATCTTTGAGTACTTCTGGAGTCTCCCCAGGGGAGTCAGGCCTCGTCTCGACTGGGGGCATGCACGTGCGCTTTCCTTCCAGGCTGTAGCAGCAATGTCACGCTTCCCGTGGCCTGGATCAAAGGATCTGTGGTTTTCCCTCTAGGCTTTCCATCGAGGCTTTCCCACAGGGCTGTCCCACGTGCCACCATGGTGTGAGTCGATCCTCGGCGTGATAGATGAGCCAGTGCAGGGCAAAGAGGTTCCTCTGGAATGGACTGAGACATCTGGGGGACTCTTGGAATGGTGGTACGACCATGGAGTTCCTCTCGCCTTTCCTGCTGAGAGTGCCTCCTCTTGAGATGCGACGGGAACGCCGGGAATTCTTTCCCGTTGAAAGCAGGGAAAGGATCCCTCATCTCGAGCTACGAGGGGGAAACGGTGCTCCTCTGGATGTGGGCGGGACCATCGTGCTTCCTCTTGAGTGGACACGGGTATGGTGGTGAACTTTTGAGTTGCAGCAAGGGTGTGAAAGACCCTTTCGAAGTTCCAGAGGTTAGGTGTCATTAGTCTCCAGACGCCTCATCGGAAATAGGCCTCATCTCGCCTGGAAGGGAGAACTTCCTGGATTTCTCGAGTTGCGGCAGGTGTTCTCGAGTTACGATGGGGACCTCAGGGACCCGCCCTGGTGGTCTCAGGAGAGGCCAGTCCCCATGCGAGTTGCTAGGGGGCCTCTCGGGATTACTCTTCCGTTGATACCGGGGCCAAAACCCTTTGGTGGAGTCAGGGCCGGAACCGAGGATTCCTCTCAGGGGCTGACATCGATCTTTGGGTACTTCTGGAGTCTCCCCAGGGGAGTCAGGCCTCGTCTCGAGTGGGGGCATGCACGTGCGCTTTCCTTCCAGGCTGTAGCAGCAATGTCATTCTTCCCGTCGCGTGGATCAAAGGATCTGTGGTTTTCCCTCGAGGCTTTCCCTCGAGGCTTTCCCACAGGGCTGTCCCACGTGCCACCGTGGTGTGAGTCGATCCTCGGCGTGAAAGATGAGCCAGTGCAGGGCAAAGAGGTTCCTCTGGAATGGACTGAGACATCTGGGGGACTCTTGGAATGGTGGTACGACCATGGAGTTCCTCTCGCCTTTCCTGTTGAGAGTGCCTCCTCTTGAGATGCGACGGGAACGCCGGGAATTCTTTCCCGTTGAAAGCAGGGAAAGGATCCCTCATCTCGAGCTACGAGGGGGAAACGGGGCTCCTCTGGATGTGGGCGGGACCATCGTGCTTCCTCCCGAGTGGAGACGGGTATGGCGGTGAACTTCTTGAGTTGCAGCAAGGCTGTGAAAGACCCTTTCGAAGTTCCAGAAGTTAGGTGTCATTTATCTCCAGACGCCTCATCAGAAATAGGCCTCATCTCGCCTGGAAGGGAGAACTTCCTGGATTTCCTCGAGTTGCGGCAGGTGTTCTCGAGTTACGACGGGGACCTCAGGGACCCGCCCTGGTGGCCTCAGGAGAGGCCAGTCCCCATGCGAGGTGCTAGGGGGCCTCTCGGGATTCCTCTCCCGTCGATACCGGAGCCAAAAACCTTGTGTGAAGTCAGGGCCGGAACCGAGGATTCCTCTCAGGGGCTGACATGGATCTTTGGGTACTTGTGGAGTCTCCCCAGGGGAGTCAGGCCTCGTCTCGAGTGGGGGCATGCACGTGCGCTTTCCTTCCAGGCTGTAGCAGCAATGTCACGCTTCCCGTCACGTGGATCAAAGGATCTGTGGTTTTCCCTCGAGGCTTTCCCTCGAGGCTTTCCCACAGGGCTGTCCCACGTGCCACCGTGGTGTGAGTCGATCCTCGGCGTGAAAGATGAGCCAGTGCAGGGCAAAGAGGTTCCTCTGGAATGGACTGAGACATCTGGTGGACTCTTGGAATCGTGGTACGACCATGGAGTTCCTCTCGCCTTTCCTGTTGAGAGTGCCTCCTATTGAGATGCGACGGGAACGCCGGGAATTCTTTCCCGTTGAAAGCAGGGAAAGGATCCCTCATCTCGAGCTCCGAGGGGGAAACGAGGCTCCTCTGGATGTGGGCGGGACCATCGTGCTTCCTCTCGAGTGGAGACGGTTATGGCGGTGAACTTCTTGAGTTGCAGCAAGGATGTGAAAGACCCTTTCGAAGTTCCAGAGGTTAGGTGTCATTAGTCTCCAGACGCCTCATCGGAAATAGGCCTCATCTCGCCTGGAAGGGAGAACTTCCTGGATTTTCTCGAGTTGCGGCAGGTTATCCCGAGTTACGACGGGGACCTCAGGGACCCGCCCTGGTGGCCTCAGGAGAGGCCAGTCCCCATGCGAGTTGCTAGGGGGCCTCTCGGGATTCCTCTCCCGTCGATACCGGGGCCTAAAACCTTGTGTGTAGTCAGGGCCGGAACCGAGGATTCCTCTCAGGGGCTGATATGGATCTTTGGGTACTTCTGGAGTCTCGCCAGGGGACACAGGCCTCGTCTCGAGTGGGGGCATGCACGTGCGCTTTCCTTCCAGGCTGTAGCAGCAATGTCACGCTTCCCGTAGCGTGGATCAAAGGGTCTGTTGTTTTCCCTCGAGGCATTCCCTCGAGGCTTTCCCACACGGCTGTCCCACGTGCCACCGTGGTGTGAGTCGATCCTCGGCGTGAAAGATGAGCCAGTGCAGGGCAAAGAGTTTCCTCTGGAATGGACTGAGACATCTGGGGGACTCTTGGAATGGTGGTACGACCATGGAGTTCCTCTCGCCTTTCCTGTTGAGAGTGCCTCCTCTTGAGATGCGACGGGAACGCCGGGAATTCTTTCCCGTTGAAAGCAGGGAAAGGATCCCCCATTTCGAGCTCCGAGGGGAAAACGGGGCTCCTCTGGATGTGGGCGGGACCATCGTGCTTCCTCTCGAGTGGAGACGGGTATGGCGGTGAACTTCTTGAGTTGCAGCAAGGGTGTGAAAGACCCTTTCGAAGTTCCAGAGGTTAGGTGTCATTAGTCTCCAGAGGCCTCATCGGAAATAGGCCTCATCTCGCCTGGAAGGGAGAACTTCCTGGATTTTCTCGAGTTGCGGCAGGTGTTCCCGAGTTACGACGGGAACCTCAGGGACCCGCCCTGGTGGCCTCAGGAGAGGCCAGTCCCCATGCGAGTTGCTAGGGGGCCTCTCGGGATTCCTCTCCCGTCGATACCGGGGCCAAAAACCTTGTGTGGAGTCAGGGCCGGAACCGAGGATTCCTCTCAGGGGCTGACATGGATCTTTGGGTACTTCTGGAGTCTCGCCAGGGGAGACAGGCCTCGTCTCGAGTGGGGGCATGCACGTGCGCTTTCCTTCCAGGCTGTAGCAGCAATGTCACGCTTCCCGTCGCGTGGATCAAAGGGTCTGTGGTTTTCCCTCGAGGCTTTCCCTCGAGGCTTTCCCACAGGGCTGTCCCACGTGCCACCGTGGTGTGAGTCGATCCTCGGCGTGAAAGATGAGCCAGTGCAGGGCAAAGAGGTTCCTCTGGAATGGACTGAGACATCTAGGGGACTCGTGGAATGGTGGTACGACCATGGAGTTCCTCTCGGCTTTCCTGTGGAGAGTGCCTCCTCTTGAGATGCGACGGGATCGCCGGGAATTCTTTCCCGTTGAAAGCAGGGAAAGGATCCCTCATCTCGAGCTCCGAGGGGGAAACGGGGCTCCTCTGGATGTGGGCGGGACCATCGTGCTTCCTCTCGAGTGGAGACGGGTATGGCGGTGAACTTCTTGAGTTGCAGCAAGGGTGTGAAAGACCCTTTCGAAGTTCCAGAGGTTAGGTGTCATTAGTCTCCAGACGCCTCATCGGAAATAGGCCTCATCTCGCCTGGAAGGGAGAACTTCCTGGATTTTCTCGAGTTGTGGCAGGTGTTCTCGAGTTACGACGGGGACCTCAGGCACCCGCCCTGGTGGCCTCAGGAGAGGCCAGTCCCCATGCGAGTTGCTAGGGGGCCTCTCGGGATTCCTCTCCCGTCGATACCGGGCCCAAAAACATTTTTTGGAGTCAGGGCCGGAACCGAGGATTCCTCTTAGGGGCTGACATGGATCTTTGGGTACTTCTGGAGTGTCCCCAAGGGAGTCAGGCCTCGTCTCGAGTCGGGGCATGCACGTGCGCTTTCCTTCCAGGCTGTAGCAGCAATGTCACGCTTCCCGTCGCGTGGATCAAAGGATCTGTGGTTTTCCCTCGAGGCTTTCCCTCGAGGCTTTCCCACAGGGCTGTCCCACGTGCCACCGTGGTGTGAGTCGATCCTCGGCATTAAAGATGAGCCAGTGCAGGGCAAAGAGGTTCCTCTGGAATGGACTGAGACATCTGGGGGACTCTTGGAATGGTGGTACGACCAGGGAGTTCCTCTCGCCTTTCCTGTTGAGAGTGCTTCCTCTTGAGATGCGACGGGAACGCCGGGAATTCTTTCCCGTTGAAAGCAGGGAAAGGATCCCTCATCTCGAGCTCCGAGGGGGAAACGGGGCTCCTCTGGATGTTGGCGGGTCCATCGTGCTTCCTCTCTAGTGGAGACGGGTATGGCGGTGAACTTCTTGAGTTGCAGCAAGGGTGTGAAAGACCCTTTCGAAGTTCCAGAGGTTAGGTGTCATTAGTCTCCAGACGCCTCATCGGAAATAGGCCTCATCTCGCCTGGAAGGGAGAACTTCCTGGATTTTCTCGAGTTGCGGCAGGTGTTCTCGAGTTACGACGGGGACCTCAGGGACCCGACCTGGTGGCCTCAGGAGAGGCCAGTCCCCATGCGAGTTGCTAGGGGGCCTCTCGGGATTCCCCTCCCGTCTATACCGGGGCCAAAAACCTTGTGTGGAGTCAAGGCCGGAACCGAGGATTCCTCTAGGGGCTGACATGGATCTTTGGGTACTTCTGGAGTCTCCCCAGGGGAGTCAGGCCTCGTCTCGAGTGGGGGCATGCACGTGCGCTTTCCTTCCAGGCTGTAGCAGCAATGTCACGCTTCCCGTGGCCTGGATCAAAGGATCTGTGGTTTTCCCTCGAGGCTTTCCCTCGAGGCTTTCCCACAGGGCTGTCCCACGTGCCACCGTGGTGTGAGTCGATCCTCGGCGTGAAAGATGAGCCAGTGCTGGGCAAAGAGGTTGCTCTGGAATGGACTGAGACATCTGGGGGACTCTTGGAATGGTGGTACGACCATGGAGTTCCTCTCGCCTTTCCTGTTGAGAGTGCCTCCTTTTGAGATGCGACGGGAACGCCGGGAATTCTTTCCCGTTGAAAGCAGGGAAAGGATCCCTCATCTCGAGCTACGAGGGGGAAACGGGGCTCCTCTGGATGTGGGCGGGATCATCGTGCTTCCTCTCGAGTGGAGACGGGTATGGCGGTGAACTTCTTGAGTTGCAGCAAGGGTGTGAAAGACCCTTTCGAAGTTCCAGAGGTTAGGTGTCATTAGTCTCCAGACGCCTCATCGGAAATAGGCCTCATCTCGCCTGGAAGGGAGAACTTCCTGGATTTTCTCGAGATGCGGCAGGTGTTCTCGAGTTACGACGGGGACCTCAGGGACCCGCCCTGGTGGCCTCAGGAGAGGCCAGTCCCCATGCGAGTTGCTAGGGGGCCTCTCGGGATTCCTCTCCCGTCGATACCGGGGCCAAAAACCTTGTGTGGAGTCAGGGCCGGAACCGAGGATTCCTCTCAGGGGCTGACATTGACCTTTGGGTACTTCTGGAGTCTCCCCAGGGGAGTCGGGCCTCGTCTCGAGTGGGGGCATGCACGTGCGCTTTCATTCCAGGCTGTAGCAGCAATGTCACGCTTCCCGTCGCGTGGATCAAAGGATCTGTGGTTTTCCTTCAAGGCTTTCCCTCGAGGCTTTCCCACAGGGCTGTCCCACGTGCCACCGTGGTGTGAGTCGATCCTCGGCGTGAAAGATGAGCCAGTGCAGGGCAAAGAGGTTCCTCTGGAATGGACTGAGACATCTGGGGGACTCTTGGAATGGTGGTACGACCATGGAGTTCCTCTCGCCTTTCCTGTTGAGAGTGCCTCCTCTTGAGATGCGACGGGAACGCCAGGAATTCTTTCCCGTTGAAAGCAGGGAAAGGATCCCTCATCTCGAGCTACGAGGGGGAAACGGGGCTCCTCTGGATGTGGGCGGGACCATCGTGCTTCCTCTCGAGTGGACACGGGTATGGCAGAGAACTTCTTGAGTTGCAGCAAGGGAGTGAAAGACCCTTTCGAAGTTCCAGAGGTTAGGTGTCATTAGTCTCCAGACGCCTCATCGGAAATAGGCCTCATCTCGCCTGGAAGGGAGAACTTCCTGGATTTTCTCGAGTTGCGGAAGGTGTTCTCCAGTTACGACGGGGACCTCAGGTACCAGCCCTGGTGGCCTCAGGAAAGGCCAATCCCCATGCGAGTTGCTAGAGGGACTCTGGGATTCCTCTCCCGTCGATACCGGGTCCAAAAACCTTGTGTGGAGTCAGGGCCGGAACCGAGGTTTCCTCTCTGGGGCTTACATGGATCTTTGGGTACTTCTGGAGTCTCCCCAGGGGAGTCAGGCCTCGTCTCGAGTGGGGACAGGTACGTGCGCTTTCCTTCCAGGCTGTAGCAGCAATGTCACTCTTCCCGTGGCCTGGATCAAAGGATCTGTGGTTTTCCCACGAGGCTTTCCCTCGAGGCTTTCCCACAGGTCTGTCCAACGTTCCACCGTGGTGTGAGTCGATCCTCAGCGTGAAAGATGAGCCAGTGCAGGGCAAAGAGGTTCCTCTGGAATGGACTGAGACATCTGGGGGACTCTTGGAATGGTGGTACCACCATGGAGTTTCTCTCGCCTTTCCTGTTGAGAGTGCCTCCTCTTGAGATGCGACGGGAACGCCGGGAATTCTTTCCCGTTGAAAGCAGGGAAAGGATCCCTCATCTCGAGCTACGAGGGGGAAACGGGGCTCCTCTGGATGTGGGCGGGACCATCGTGCTTCCTCTCGAGTGGAGACGGGTATGGCGGTGAACTTCTTGAGTTGCAGCAAGGGTGTGAAAGACCCTTTCGAAGTTCCAGAGGTTAGGTGTCATTAGTCTCCAAACGCCTCATCGGAAATAGGATTCTTCTCGCCTGGAATGGAGAACTTCCTGGATTTTCTCGATTTGGGACAGGTGTTCTCGAGTTACGACGGGGACCTCAGGGACCCGCCCTGGTGGCCTCAGGAGAGGCCAGTCCCCATGCGAATTTCTAGGGGGCCTCTCGGGATTCCTCTCCCGTCGATACCGGGGCCAAAAACCTTGTGTGGAGTCAGGGCCGGAACCGAGGATTCCTCTCAGGGGCTGACATGGATCTTTGGGTACTTCTGGAGTCTCCCCAGGGTAGTCAGGCCTCATCTCGAGTGGGGGCATGCACGTGCGCTTTCCTTTCAGGCTTTAGCAGCAATGTCATGCTTCCCGTCGCCTGGATCAAAGGATCTGTGGTTTTCCCTCGAGGCTTTCCCTTGAGGCTTTCCCACAGGGCTGTCCCACGTGCCACCGTGGTGTGAGTCGATCCTCGGCGTGAAAAATGAGCCAGTGCAGGGCAAAGAGGTTGCTCTGAAATGGACTGAGACATCTGAGGGACTCTTGGAATGGTGGTACGACCATGGAGTTCCTCTCGCCTTTCCTGTTGAGAGTGCCTCCTCTTGAGATGCGACGGGAACGCCGGGAATTCTTTCCCGTTGAAAGCAGGGAAAGGATCCCTCATCTCGAGCTACGAGGGTGAAACGGGGCTCCTCTGGATGTGGGCGGGACCATCGTGCTTCCTCTCGAGTGGAGACGGGTATGGCGGTGAACTTCTTGAGTTGCAGCAAGGGTGTGAAAGACCCTTTCGAAGTTCCAGAGGTTAGGTGTCATTAGTCTCCAGACGCCTCATCGGAAATAGGCCTCATCTCGCCTGGAAGGGAGAACTTCCTGGATTTTCTCGAGTTGCGGCAGGTGTTCTCGAGTTACGACGGGGACCTCAGGGACCCGCCCTGGTGGCCTCAGGAGAGGCCAGTCCCCATGCGAGTTGCTAGGGGGCCTCTCGGGATTCCTCTCTCGTCGATACCGGGGCCAAAAACCTTGTGTGGAGTCAGGGCCGGAATCGAGGATTCCTCTCAGGGGCTGACATGGATCTTTGGGTACTTGTGGAGTCTCCCCAGGGGAGTCAGGCCTCGTCTCGAGTGGGGGAATGCACTTGCGCTTTCCTTCCAGGCTGTAGCAGGAATGTCATGCTTCCCGTCGCGTGGATCAAAGGATCTGTGGTTTTCCCTCGAGGCTTTCCCTCGAGGCTTTCCCACAGGGCTGTCCCACGTGCCACCGTGGTGTGAGTCGATCCTCGGCGTGAAAGATGAGCCAGTGCAGGGCAAAGAGGTTCCTCTGGAATGGACTGAGACATCTGGGGGACTCTTGGAATGGTGGTACGACCATGGAGTTCCTCTCGCCTTTCCTGTTGAGAGTGCCTCCTCTTGAGATGCGACGGGAACGCCGGGAATTCTTTCCCGTTGAAAGCAGGGAAAGGATCCCTCATCTCGAGCTACGAGGGGGAAAAGGGGCTCCTCTGGATGTGGGTGGGACCATCGTGCTTCCTCTCGAGTGGAGACGGGTATGGCAGAGAACTTCTTGAGTTGCAGCAAGGGAGTGAAAGACCCTTTCGAAGTTCCAGAGGTTAGGTGTCATTAGTCTCCAGACGCCTCATCGGAAATAGGCCTCATCTCGCCTGGAAGGGAGAACTTCCTGGATTTTCTCGAGTTGCGACAGGTGTTCTCGAGTTATGACGGGGACCTCAAGGACCAGCCCTGGTGGCCTCAGGAGAGGCCAATCCCCATGCGAGTTGCTAGGGGGACTCTGGGATTCCTCTCCCGTCGATACCGGGTCCAAAAACCTTGTGTGGAGTCAGGGCCGGAACCGAGGATTCCTCTCAGGGGCTGACATGGATCTTTGGGTAGTTCTGGAGTCTCCCCAGGGGAGTCAGGCCTCGTCTCGAGTGGGGACAGGTACGTGCGCTTTCCTTCCAGGCTGTAGCAGCAATGTCACGCTTCCCGTGGCGTGGATCAAAGGATCTGTGGTTTTCCCACGAGGCTTTCGCTCGAGGCTTTCCCACAGGTCTGTCCCACGTGCCACCGTGGTGTGAGTTGATACTCGGCGTGAAAGATGAGCCAGTGCAGGGCAAAGAGGTTCCTCTGGAATGGACTGAGACATCTGGGGGACTCTTGGAATGGTGGTACCACCATGGAGTTCCTCTCGCCTTTCTTGTTGAGAGTGCCTCCTCTTTAGATGCGACGGGAACGCCGGGAATTCTTTCCCGTTGAAAGCAGGGAAAGGATCCCTCATCTCGAGCTACGAGGGGGAAACGGGGCTCCTCTGGATGTGGGCGGGACCATCGTGCTTCCTCTCGAGTGGAGACGGGTATGGCAGTTGAACTTCTTGAGTTGCAGCAAGGGTGTGAAAGACCCTTTCGAAGTTCCAGAGTTTAGGTGACATTAGTCTCCAGACGTCTCATCGGAAATAGGCCTCATCTCGCCTGGAAGGGAGAACTTCCTGGATTTTCTCGAGTTGCGGCAGGTGTTCTCCAGTTACGACGGGGACCTCAGGAACCCGCCCTGGTGGCCTCAGGAGAGGCCAGTCCCCATGCGAGTTGCTAGGGGGCCTCTCGGGATTCCTCTCCCGTCGATACCGGGGCCAAAAACCTTGTGTGGAGTCAGGGCCGGAACCGAGGATTCCTCTCAGGGGCTGACATGGATCTTTGGGTACTTCTGGAGTCTCCCCAGGGGGTCAGGCCCCGTCTCGAGTGGGGGCATGCACGTGCGCTTTCCTTCCAGGCTGTAGCAGCAATGTCACGCTTTCCGTCGCGTGGATCAAAGGATCTGTGGTTTTCCCTCAAGGCTTTGCCTCGAGGCTTTCCCACAGGGCTGTCCCACGTGCCACCGTGGTGTGAGTCGATCCTCGGCGTGAAAGATGAGCCAGTGCAGGGCAAAGAGGTTCCTCTGGAATGGACTGAGACATCTGGGGGACTCTTGGAATGGTGGTACGACCATGGAGTTCCTCTCGCCTTTCCTGTTGAGAGTGCCTCCTCTTGAGATGCGACGGGAATGCCGGGAATTCTTTCCCGTTGAAAGCAGGGAAAGGATCCCTCATCTCGAGCTACGAGGGGGAAACGGGGCTTCTCTGGATGTGGGCGGGACCATCGTGCTTCCTCTCGAGTGGAGACGGGTATGGCAGTGAACTTCTTGAGTTGCAGCAAGGGTGTGAAAGACCCTTTCGAAGTTCCAGAGGTTAGGTGTCATTAGTCTCCAGACGCCTCATCGGAAATAGGCCTCATCTCGCCTGGAAGGGAGAACTTCCTGGATTTTCTCGAGTTGCGGCAGGTGTTCTCGAGTTACGACGGGGACCTCAGGGACCCGCCCTGGTGGCCTCAGGAGAGGCCAGTCCCCATGCGAGTTGCTAGGGGGTCTCTCGGGATTCCTCTCCCGTCGATACCGGGGCCAAAAACCTTGTGTGGAGTCAGGGCCGGAACCGAGGATTCCTCTCAGGGGCTGACATGGATCTTTGGGTACTTCTGGAGTCTCCCCAGGGGAGTCAGGCCCCGTCTCGAGTGGGGGCATGCACGTGCGCTTTCCTTCCAGGCTGTAGCAGCAATGTCACGCTTCCCGTCGCGTGGATCAAAGGATCTGTGGTTTTCCCTCGAGGCTTTCCCTCGAGGCTTTCACACAGGGCTGTCCCACGTGCCACCGTGGTGTGAGTCGATCGTCGGCGTGAAAGATGAGCCAGTGCAGGGCAAAGAGGTTCCTCTGGAATGGACTGAGACATCTGGGGGACTCGTGGAATGGTGGTACGACCATGGAGTTCCTCTCGCCTTTCCTGTTGAGAGTGCCTCCTCTTGAGATGCGACGGGAATGCCGGGAATTCTTTCCCGTTGAAAGCAGGGAAAGGATCCCTCATCTCGAGCTACGAGGGGGAAACGGGGCTCCTCTGGATGTGGGCGGGACCATCGTGCTTCCTCTCGAGTGGACACGGGTATGGCGGTGAACTTCTTGAGTTGCAGCAAGGGTGTGAAAGACCCTTTCGAAGTTCCAGAGGTTAGGTGTCGTTAGTCTCCAGACGCCTCATCGGAAATAGGCCTCATCTCGCCTGGAAGGGAGAACTTCCTGGATTTTCTCGAGTTGTGGCAGGTGTTCTCGAGTTACGACGGGGACCTCAGGGACCCGCCCTGGTGGCCTCAGGAACGGCCAGTCCCCATGGGAGTTGCTAGGGGGCCGCTCGGGATTCCTCTCCCGTCGATACCGGGGCCAGAAACCTTGTGTGGAGTCAGGGCCGGAATCGAGGATTCCTCTCAGGGGCTGACATGGATCTTTGGGTACTTCTGGAGTCTCCCCAGGGCCGTCAGGCCTCGTCTCGAGTGGGGGCATGCACGTGCGCTTTCCTTCCAGGCTGTAGCAGCAATGTCATGCTTCCCGTGGCCTGGATCAAAGGATCTGTGGTTTTAGCTCGAGGCTTTCCCTCGAGGCTTTCACACAGAGCTGTCCCACGTGCCACCGTGGTGTGAGTCGATCGTCGGCGTGAAAGATGAGCCAGTGCAGGGCAAAGAGGTTCCTCTGGAATGGACTGAGACATCTGGGGGACTCGTGGAATGGTGGTACGACCATGGAGTTCCTCTCGCCTTTCCTGTTGAGAGTGCCTCCACTTGAGATGCGATGGGAACGCCGGGAATTCTTTCCCGTTAAACGCAGGGAAAGGATCCCTCATCTCGAGCTACGAGGGGGAAACGGGGCTCCTCTGGATGTGGGCGGGACCATCGTGCTTCCTCTCGAGTGGACACGGGTATGGCGGTGAACTTCTTGAGTTGCAGCAAGGGTGTGAAAGACCCTTTCGAAGTTCCAGAGGTTAGGTGTCGTTAGTCTCCAGACGCCTCATCGGAAATAGGCCTCATCTCGCCTGGAATGGAGAACTTCCTGGATTTTCTCGAGTTGTGGCAGGTGTTCTCGAGTTACGACGGGGACCTCAGGGACCCGCCCTGGTGGCCTCAGGAACGGCCAGTCCCCATGGGAGTTGCTAGGGGGCCGCTCGGGATTCCTCTCCCGTCGATACCGGGGCCAGAAACCTTGTGTGGAGTCAGGGCCGGAATCGAGGATTCCTCTCACGGGCTGACATGGATCTTTGGGTACTTCTGGAGTCTTCCCAGGGCCGTCAGGCCTCGTCTCGAGTGGGGGCATGCACGTGCGCTTTCCTTCCAGGCTGTAGCAGCAATGTCATGCTTCCCGTGGCCTGGATCAAAGGATCTGTGGTTTTCCCTCGAGGATTTCCCTCGAGGCTTTCACACAGGGCTGTCCCACGTGCCACCGTGGTGTGAGTCGATCGTCGGCGTGAAAGATGAGCCAGTGCAGGGCAAAGAGGTTCCTCTGGATTGGACTGAGACATCTGGGGGACTCGTGGAATGGTGGTACGACCATGGAGTTCCTCTCGCCTTTCCTGTTGAGAGTGCCTCCTCTTGAGATGCGATGGGAAAGCCGGGAATTCTTTCCCGTTAAACGCAGGGAAAGGATCCCTCATCTCGAGCTACGAGGGGGAAACGGGGCTCCTCTGGATGTGGGCGGGACCATCGTGCTTCCTCACGAGTGGAGACGGGTATGGCGGTGAACTTCTTGAGTCGCAGCAAGGTTGTGAAAGACCCTTTCGAAGTTCCAGAGTTTAGGTGTCATTAGTCTCCAAACGCCTCATCGGAAATAGGATTCTTCTCGCCTGGAATGGAGAACTTTCTGGATTTTCTCGAGTTGCGACAGGTGTTCTCGAGTTACGACGGAGACCTCAGGGACCCGCCCTGGTGGCCTCAGGAGAGGCCAGTCCCCATGCGAGTTGCTAGGGGGCCTCTCGGGATTCCTCTCCCGTCGATACCGGGGCCAAAAACCTTGTGTGGATTCAGGGCCGGAACCGAGGATTCCTCTCAGGGGCTGACATGGATCTTTGGGTACTTCTGGAGTCTCCCCAGGGGAGTCAGGCCCCGTCTCGAGTTGGGCATGCACGTGCGCTTTCCTTCCAGGCTGTAGCAGCAATGTCACGCTTTCCGTCGCGTGGATCAAAGGATCTGTGGTTTTCCCTCAAGGCTTTGCCTCGAGGCTTTCCCACAGGGCTGTCCCACGTGCCACCGTGGTGTGAGTCGATGTTCGGCGTGTAAGATGAGCCAGTGCAGGGCAAAGAGGTTCCTCTGGAATGGACTGAGACATCAGGGGGACTCTTGGAATGGTGGTACGACCATGGAGTTCCTCTCGCCTTTCCTGTTGAGAGTGCCTCTTCTTGAGATGCGACGGGAATGCCGGGAATTCTTTCCCGTTGAAAGCAGGGAAAGGATCCCTCATCTCGAGCTACGAGGGGGAAACGGGGCTCCTCTGGATGTGGGCGGGACCATCGTGCTTCCTCTCGAGTGGAGACGGGTATGGCAGTGAACTTCTTGAGTTGCAGCAAGGGTGTGAAAGACCCTTTCGAAGTTCCAGAGGTTAGGTGTCTTTAGTCTCCAGACGCCTCATCGGAAATAGGCCTCATCTCGCCTGGAAGGGAGAACTTCCTGGATTTTCTCGAGTTGCGGCAGGTGTTCTCGAGTTACGACGGGGACCTCAGGGACCCGCCCTGGTGGCCTCAGGAGAGGCCAGTCCCCATGCGAGTTGCTAGGGGGCCTCTCGGGATTCCTCTCCCGTCCATACCGGTGCCAAAAACCTTGTGTGGAGTCAGGGCCGGAACCGAGGATTCCTCTCAGGGGCTGACATGGATCTTTTGGTACTTCTGGAGTCTCCCCAGGGGAGTCAGGCCTCGTCTCGAGTGGGGGCATGCACGTGTGCTTTCCTTCCAGGCTGTAGCAGCAATGTCACTCTTCCCGTCGCGTGGATCAAAGGATCTGTGGTTTTCCCTCGAGGCTTTCCCTCGAGGCTTTCCCACAGGGCTGTCCCACGTGCCACCGTGGTGTGAGTCGATCCTCGGCGTGAAAGATGAGCCAGTGCAGTGCAAAGAGGTTCCTCTGGAATGGACTGAGACATCTGGGGGACTCTTGGAATGGTGGTACGACCATGGAGTTCCTCTCGCCTTTCCTGTTGAGTGTGCCTCCTCTTGAGATGCGACGGGAACGCCGGGAATTCTTTCCCGTTGAAAGCAGGGAAAGGATCCCTCATCTCGAGCTACGAGGGGGAAACGGGGCTCCTCGGGATGTGGGCGGGACCATCGTGCTTCCTCTCGAGTGGAGACGGGTATGGCGGTGAACTTCTTGAGTTGCAGCAAGGGTGTGAAAGACCCTTTCGAAGTTCCAGAGGTTACGTGTCAGTCTCCAGACGCCTCATCGGAAATAGACCTCATCTCGCCTGGAAGGGAGAACTTCCTGGATTTTCTCGAGTTGCGGCAGGTGTTCTCGAGTTACGACGGGGACCTCAGGGACCCGCCCTGGTGGCCTCAGGAGAGGCCAGTCCCCATGCGAGTTGCTAGGGGGCCTCTCGGGATTCCTCTCCCGTCGATACCGGGGCCAAAAACCTTGTGTGGAGTCAGGGCCGGAACCTAGGATTCCTCTCAGGGGCTGACATGGATCTTTGGGTACTTCTGGAGTCTCCCCAGGGGAGTCAGGCCTCGTCTCGAGTGGGGGCATGCACGTGTGCTTTCCTTCCAGGCTGTAGCAGCAATGTCACGCTTCCCGTCGCGTGGATCAAAGGATCTGTGGTTTTCCCTCGAGGCTTTCCCTCCAGGCTTTCCCACAGGGCTCTCCCACGTGCCACCGTGGTGTGAGTCGATCCATGGCGTGAAAGATGAGCCAGTGCAGGGCAAAGAGGTTCCTCTGGAATGGACTGAGACATCTGGGGGACTCTTGGAATGGTGGTACGACCATGGAGTTCCTCTCGCCTTTCCTGTTGAGAGTGCCTCCTCTTGAGATGCGACGGGAACGCCGGGAATTCTTTCCCGTTGAAAGCAGGGAACGGATCCCTCATCTCGAGCTACGAGGGGGAAACGGGGCTCCTCTGGATGTGGGCGGGACCATCGTGCTTCCTCTCGAGTGGACACGGGTATGTCGGTGAACTTCTTGAGTTGCAGCAAGGGTGTGAAAGACCCTTTCGAAGTTCCAGAGGTTGGGTGTCATTAGTCTCCAGACGCCTCATCGGAAATAGGCCTCATCTCGCCTGGAAGGGAGAACTTCCTGGATTTTCTCGAGTTGCGGCAGGTGTTCTCGAGTTACGACGGGGACCTCAGGGACCCGCCCTGGTGGCCTCGGGAGAGGCCAGTCCCCATGCGAGTTGCTAGGGGGCCTCTCGGGATTCCTCTCCCGTCGATACCGGGGCCAAAAACCTTGTGTGGAGTCAGGGCCGGAACCGAGGATTCCTCTCAGGGGCTGCCATGGATCTTTGGGTACTTCTGGAGGCTCCCCAGGGGAGTCAGGCCTCGTCTCGAGTGGGGGCATGCACGTGCGCTTTCCTTCCAGGCTGTAGCAGCAATGTCACGCTTCCCATCGCGAGGATTAAAGGATCTGTGGTTTTCGCTCGAGGCTTTCCCTCGAGGCTTTCCCACAGGGCTGTCCCACGGGCCACCGTGGTGTGAGTCGATCCTCGGCGTGAAAGATGAGCCAGTGCCGGGCAAAGAGGTTCCTCTGGAATGGACTGAGACATCTGGGGGACTCTTGGAATGGTGGTACGACCATGGAGTTCCTCTCGCCTTTCCTGTTAAGAGTGCCTCCTCTTGAGATCCGACGGGAACGCCGGGAATTCTTTCCCGTTGAAAGCAGGGAAAGGATCCCTCATCTCGAGCTACGAGGGGGAAACGGGGCTCCTCTGGATGTGGGCGGGACCATCGTGCTTCCTTTCGAGTGGAGACGGGTATGGCGGTGAACTTCTTGAGTTGCAGCAAGGGTGTGAAAGACCCTTTCGAAGTTCCAGAGGTTAGGTGTCATTAGTCTCCAGACGCCTCATAGGAAATAGGCCTCATCTCGCCTGGAAGGGAGAACTTCCTGGATTTTCTCGAGTTGCGGCAGGTGTTCTCGAGTTACGACGGGGACCTCAGGGACCCGCCCTGGTGGCCTCAGTAGAGGCCAGTCCCCATGCGAGTTGCTAGGGGGCCTCTCGGGATTCCTCTCCCGTCGATACCGGGGCCAAAAGCCTTGTGTGGAGTCAGGGCTGGAACCGAGCATTCCTCTCAGGGGTTACATGGATCATTGGGTACTTCTGGAGGCTCCCCAGGGGAGTCAGGCCTCGTCTCGAGTGGGGGCATGCACGTGCGCTTTCCTTCCAGGCTGTAGCAGCAACGTCAAGCTTCCCATCGCGAGGATTAAAGGATCTGTGGTTTTCCCTCGAGGCTTTCCCTCGAGGCTTTCCCACAGGGCTGTCCCACGGGCCACCGTGGTGTGAGTCGATCCTCGGCGTGAAAGATGAGCCAGTGCCGGGCAAAGAGGTTCCTCTGGAATGGACTGAGACATCTGGGGGACTCTTGGAATGGTGGTACGACCATGGAGTTCCTCTCGCCTTTCCTGTTGAGAGTGCCTCCTCTTGAGATGCGACGGGAATGCCGGGAATTCTTTCCCGTTGAAAGCAGGGAAAGGATCCCTCATCTCGAGCTCCGAGGGGGAAACGTGGCTCCTCTGTATGTGGGCGGGACCATCGTGCTTTCTCTCGAGTGGAGACGGGTATGGCGGTAAACTTCTTGAGTTGCAGAAAGGGTGTGAAAGACCCTTTGGAAGTTCCAGAGGTTAGGTGTCATTAGTCTCCAGACGCCTCATCGGAAATAGGCCTCATCTCGCCTGGAAGGGAGAACTTCCTGGATTTTCTCGAGTTGCGGCAGGTGTTCTCGAGTTACGACGGGGACCTCAGGGACCCGCCCTGGTGGCCTCAGGAGAGGCCAGTCCCCATGCGAGTTGCTAGGGGGCCTCTCGGGATTCCTCTCCCGTCGATACCGGGGCCAAAAACCTTGTGTGGAGTCAGGGTCGGAACCGAGGATTCCTCTCAGGGGCTGACATGGATCTTTGGGTACTTCTAGAGTCTCCCCAGGGGAGTCAGGCCTCGTCTCGAGTGGGGGCATGCACGTACGCTTTCCTTTCAGGCTGTAGCAGCAATGTCACGCTTCCCGTCGCGTGGATCAAATGATCTGTGGTTTTCCCTCGAGGCTTTCCCTCGAGGCTTTCCCACAGGGCTGTCCCACGTGCCACCGTGGTGTGAGTCGATCCTCGGCGTGAAAGATGAGCCAGTGCAGGGCAAAGGGGTTCCTCTGGAATGGACTGAGACATCTGGGGGACTCTTGGAATGGTGGTACGACCATGGAGTTCCTCTCGCCTTTCCTGTTGAGAGTTCCTCCTCTTGAGATGCGACGGGAACGCCGGGAATTCTTTCCCGTTGAAAGCAGGGAAAGGATCCCTCATCTCGAGCTCCGAGGGGGAAACGGGGCTCCTCTGGATGTGGGCGGGACCATCGTGCTTCCTCCCGAGTGGACACGGGTATGGCGGTGAACTTCTTGAATTGCAGCAAGGGTGTGAAAGACCCTTTCGAAGTTCAAGAGGTTAGGTGTCATTAGTCTCCAGACGCCTCATCGGAAATAGGCCTCATCTCGCCTGGAAGGGAGAACTTCCTGGATTTTCTCGAGGTGCGGCAGGTGTTCTCGAGTTACGACGGGTACCACTTGGACTCGCCCTGATGGCCTCAGGAACGGCCAGTCCCCATGCGAGTTGCTAGGGGGCCTCTCGGGATTCCTCTCCCGTCGATACCGGGGCCAAAAGCCTTGTGTGGAGTCAGGGCCGGAACCGAGCATTCCTCTCAGGGGTGACATGGATCTTTCGGTACTTCTGGAGTCTCCCCAGGGGAGTCAGGCCTCGTCTCGAGAGGGGGCATGCACGTGCGCTTTCCTTCCAGGCTGTAGCAGCAATGTCACGCTTCCCGTCGCGAGAATCAAAGGATCTGTGGTTTTCCCTCGAGGCTTTCCCTCGAGGCTTTCCCACAGGGCTGTCCCACGTGCCACCGTGGTGTGAGTCGATCCTCGGCGTGAAAGATGAGCCAGTGCAGGGCAAAGAGGTTCCTCTGGAATGGACTGAGACATCTGGGGGACTCTTGGAATGGTGGTACGACCATGGAGTTCCTCTCGCCTTTCCTGTTGAGAGTGCCTCCTCTTTGGATGCGACGGGAACGCCGGGAATTCTTTCCCGTTGAAAGCAGGGAAAGGATCCCTCATCTCTAGCTACGAGGGGGAAACGGGGCTCCTCTGGATGTGGGCGGGACCATCGTGCTTCCTCTCGAGTGGACACGGGTATGGCGGTGAACTTCTTGAGTTGCAGCAAGGGTGTGAAAGACCCTTTCGAAATTCCAGAGGTTAGGTGTCATTAGTCTCCAGACGCCTCATCGGAAATAGGCCTCATCTCGCCTGGAAGGGAGAACTTCCTGGATATTCTCGATATGCGGCAGGTGTTCTCGAGTTACGACGGGGACCTCAGGGACCCGCCCTGGTGGCCTCAGGAGAGGCCAGACCCCATGCGAGTTGCTAGGGGGCCTCTCGGGATTCCTCTCCCGTCGATACCGGGGCCAAAAACCTGTGTGGAGTCAGGGCCGGAACCGAGGATTCCTCTCAGGGATGACATGGATCTTTGGGTACTTCTGGAGTCTCCCCAGGGGAGTCAGGCCTCGTCTCGACTGGGGGCATGCACGTGCGCTTTCCTTCCAGGCTGTAGCAGCAATGTCATGCTTCCCGTCGCGTGCATCAAAGGATCTGTGGTTTTCCCTCGAGGCTTTCCCTCGAGGCTTTCCCACAGGGCTGTCCCACGTGCCACCGTGGTGTGAGTCGATCCTCGGCGTGAAAGATGAGCCAGTGCAGGGCAAAGAGGTTCCTCTGGAATGGACTGAGACATCTGGGGGACTCTTGGAAAGGTGATACGACCATGGAGTTCCTCTCGCCTTTCCTGTTGAGAGTGCCTCCTCTTGAGATGCGACGGGAAGGCCGGGAATTCTTTCCCGTTGAAAGCAGGGAAAGGATCCCTCATCTCGAGCTCCGAGGGGGAAACGGGGCTCCTCTGGATGTGGGCGGGACCATCGTGCTTCCTCTCGAGTGGAGACGGGTATGGCGGTGAACTTCTTGAGTTGCAGCAAGGGTGTGAAAGACCCTTTCGAAGTTCCAGAGGTTAGGTGTCATTAGTCTCCAGACGCCTCATCGGAAATAGGCCTCATCTCGCCTGGAAGGGAGAACTTCCTGGATTTTCTCGAGTTGGGGCAGGTGTTCTCGAGTTATGACGGGGACCTCAGGGACCCGCCCTGGTGGCCTCAGGAGAGGCCAGTCCCCATGCGAGTTGCTAGGGGGCCTCTCGGGATTCCTCTCCCGTCGATACCGGGGCCAAAAACCTTGTGTGGAGTCAGGGCCGGAACCGAGGATTCCTCTCAGGGGTGACATGGACCTTTGGGTACTTCTGGAGTCTCCCCAGGGGAGTCAGGCCTCGTCTCGAGTGGGGGCATGCACGTGCGCTTTCCTTCCAGGCTGTAGCAGCAATGTCACGCTTCCCGTCGCGTGCATCAAAGGATCTGTGGTTTTCCCTCGAGGCTTTCCCTCGAGGCTTTCCAGCAGGGCTGTCCCACGTGCCACCGTGGTGTGAGTCGATCCTCGGCGTGAAAGATGAGCCAGTGCAGGGCAAAGAGGTTCCTCTGGAATGGACTGAGACATCTGGGCGACTCTTGGAATGGTGGTACGACCATGGAGTTCCTCTCGCCTTTCCTGTTGAGAGTGCCTCCTCTTGAGATGCGACGGGAACGCCGGGAATTCTTTCCCCTTGAAAGCAGGGAAAGGATCCCTCATCTCGAGCTACGAGGGGGAAACGGGGCTCCTCTGGATGTGGGTGGGACCATCGTGCTTCCTCTCGAGTGGACACCGGTATGGCGCTGAACTTCTTGAGTTGCAGCAAGGGTGTGAAAGACCCTTTCGAAGTTCCAGAGGTTAGGTGTCATTAGTCTCCAGACGCCTCATCGGAAATAGGCCTCATCTCGCCTGGAAGGGAGAACTTCCTGGATTTTCTCGATTTGCGGCAGGTGTTCTCGACTTACGACGGGGACCTCAGGGACCCGCCCTGGTGGCCTCAGGAGAGGCCAGTCCCCATGCGAGTTGCTAGGGGGCCTCTCGGGATTCCTCTCCCGTCGATACCGGGGCCAAAAACCTTGTGTGGAGTCAAGGCCGGAACCGAGGATTTCTCTCAGGGGCTGACATGGATCTTTGGGTACTTCTGGAGTCTCCCCAGGGGAGTCAGGCCTCGTCTCCAGTGGGGGCATGCACGTGCGCTTTCCTTCCAGGCTGTAGCAGCAATGTCACACTTCCCGTCGCGTGGATCAAAGGATCTGTGGTTTTCCCTCGAGGCTTTCCCTCGAGGCTTTCCCACAGGGCTGTCCCACGTGCCACCGTGGTGTGAGTCGATCCTCGGCGTGAAAGATGAGCCAGTGCAGGGCAAAGAGGTTCCTCTGGAATGGACTGAGACATCTGGGGGACTCTTGGAATGGTGGTACGACCATGGAGTTCCTCTCGCCTTTCCTGTTGAGAGTGCCTCCTCTTGAGATGCGACGGGAACGCCGGGAATTCTTTCCCGTTGAAAGCAGGGAAAGGATCCCACATCTCGAGCTCCGAGGGGGAAACGGGGCTCCTCTGGATGTGGGCGGGACCATCGTGCTTCCTCTCGAGTGGAGACGGGTATGGCGGTGAACTTCTTGAGTTGCAGCAAGGGTGTGAAAGACCCTTTCGAAGTTCCAGAGGTTAGGTGTCATTAGTCTCCAGACGCCTCATCGGAAATACGCCTCATCTCGCCTGGAAGGGAGAACTTCCTGGATTTTCTCGAGTTGCGGCAGGTGTTCTCGAGTTATGACGGGGACCTCAGGGACCCGCCCTGGTGGCCTCAGGAGAGGCCAGTCCCCATGCGAGTTGCTAGGGGGCCTCTCGGGATTCCTCTCCCGTCGATACCGGGGCCAAAAACCTTGTGTGGAGTCAGGGCCGGAACCGAGGATTCCTTTCAGGGGTGATATGGATCTTTGGGTACTTCTGGAGTCTCCCCAGGGGAGTCAGGCCTCGTCTCGAGTGGGGGCATGCACGTGCGCTTTCCTTCCAGGCTGTAGCAGCAATGTCACGCTTCCCGTCGCGTGCATCAAAGGATCTGTGGTTTTCCCTCGAGGCTTTCCCTCGAGGCTTTCCCACAGGGCTGTCCCACGTTCCACCGTGGTGTGAGTCGATCCTCGGCGTGAAAGATGAGCCAGTGCAGGGCAAAGAGGTTCCTCTGGAATGGACTGAGACATCTGGGGGACTCTTGGAATGGTGGTACGACCATGGAGTTCCTCTCGCCTTTCCTGTTGAGAGTGCCTCCTCTTGAGATGCGACGGGAACGCCGGGAATTCTTTCCCGTTGAAAGCAGGGAAAGGATCCCTCATCTCGAGCTCCGAGGGGGAAACGGGGCTCCTCTGGATGTGGGCGGGACCATCGTGCTTCCTCTCGAGTGGACACGGGTATGGCGGTGAACTTCTTGAGTTGCAGCAAGGGTGTGAAAGACCCTTTCGAAGTTCCAGAGGTTAGGTGTCATTAGTCTCCAGACGCCTCATCGGAAATAGGCCTCATCTCGCCTGAAAGGGAGAACTTCCTGGATTTTCTCGAGTTGCGGCAGGTGTTCTCGAGTTACGACGGGGACCTCAGGGACCCGCCCTGGTGGCCTCAGGAGAGGCCAGTCCCCATGCGAGGTGCTAGGGGGCCTCTCGGGATTCCTCTCCCGTCGATACCGGGGCCAAAAACCTTGTGTGGAGTAAGGGCCGGAACCGAGGATTCCTCTCAGGGGCTGACATGGATCTTTGGGTACTTCTGGAGTCTCCCCAGGGGAGTTAGGCCTCTTCTCGAGTGGGGGCATGCACGTGCGCTTTCCTTCCCGGCTGTAGCAGCAATGTCACGCTTCCCGTCGCATGGATCAAAGGATCTGTGGTTTTCCCTCGAGGCTTTCCCTCGAGGCTTTCCCACAGGGCTGTCCCACGTGCCACCGTGGTGTGAGTCGATCCTCGGCGTGAAAGATGAGCCAGTGCAGGGCAAAGAGGTTCCTCTGGAATGGACTGAGACATCTGGGGACTCTTGGAATGGTGGTACGACCATGGAGTTCCTCTCGCCTTTCCTGTTGAGAGTGCCTCCTCTTGAGATGCGACGGGAACGCCGGGAATTCTTCCCCGTTGAAAGCAGGGTAGGATCCATCATCTCGAGCTCCGAGGGGGAAACGGGGCTCCTTTGGAAGTGGGCGGGACCATCATGCTTCCTCTCGAGTGGAGACGGGTATGGCGGTGAACTTCTTGAGTTGCAGCAAGGGTGTGAAAGACCCTTTCGAAGTTCCAGAGGTTAGGTGTCATTAGTCTCCAGATGCCTCATCGGAAATAGGCCTCATCTCGCCTGGAAGGGAGAACTTCCTGGATTTTCTCGAGATGCGGCAGGTGTTCTCGAGTTACGACGGGGACCTCAGGGACCCGCCCTGGTGGCCTCAGGAGAGGCCAGTCCCCATGCGAGTTGCTAGGGGGCCTCTCGGGATTCCTCTCCCGTCGATACCGGGGCCAAAAACTTTGTATGGAGTCAGGGTCGGAACCGAGGATTCCTCTCAGGGGCTTATATGGATCTTAGGGTACTTCTGGAGTCTCGCCAGGGGAGACAGGCCTCGTCTCGAGTGGGGGCATGCAGGTGCGCTTTCCTTCCAGGCTGTAGCAGCAATGTCACGCTTCCCGTCGCGTGCATCAAAGGATCTGTGGTTTTCCCTCGAGGCTTTCCCTCGAGGCTTTCCCACAGGGCTGTCCCACGTGCCTCCGTGGTGTGAGTCGATCCTCGGCGTGAAAGATGAGCCAGTGCAGGGCAAAGAGGTTCCTCTGGAATGGACTGAGACATCTGGGGGACTCTTTGTATGGTGGTACGACCATGGAGTTCCTCTCGCCTTTCCTGTTGAGAGTGCCTCCTCTTGAGATGCGACGGGAACGCCGGGAATTCCTTCACGTTGAAAGCAGGAAAGGATCCCTCATCTCGAGCTCCGAGAGGGAAACGGGGCTCCTCTGGATGTGGGCGGGACCATCGTGCTTCCTCTCGAGTGGAGACGGGTATGGCGGTGAACTTCTTGAGTTGCAGCAAGGGTGTGAAACACCCTTTCGAAATTCCAGAGGTTAGGTGTCATTAGTCTCCAGACGCCTCATCGGAAATAGGCCTCATCTCGCCTGGAAGGGAGAACTTCCTGGATTTTCTCGAGGTGCGGCAGGTGTTCTCGAGTTAAGACGGGGACCTCAGGGACCCGCCCTGGTGGCCTCAGGAGAGGCCAGTCCCCATGCGAGGTGCTAGGGGGCCTCTCGGGATTCCTCTCCCGTCGATACCGGGGCCAAAAAGCTTGTGTGGAGTCAGGGCGGGAACCGAGGATTCCTCTCAGGGGCTGACATGGATCTTTGGGTACTTCTGGAGTCTCCCCAGAGGAGTTAGGCCTCGAATCAAGTGGGGGCATGCACGTGCGCTTTCCTTCCAGGCTGTAGCAGCAATGTCACGCTTCCCGTGGCGTGTATCAAAGGATCTGTGGTTTTCCCTCGAGACTTTCCCACAGGGCTGTCCCACGTGCCACCGTGGTGTGAGTCGATCCTCGGCGTGAAAGATGAGCCAGTGCAGGGCAAAGAGGTTCCTCTGGAATGGACTGAGACATCTGGGGGACTCTTGGAATGGTGGTACGACCATGGAGTTCCTCTCGCCTTTCCTGTTGAGAGTGCCTCCTCTTGAAATGCGACAGGAACGCCGGGAATTCTTTCCCGTTGAAAGCAGGGAAAGGATCCCTCATCTCGAGCTACGAGGGGGAAACGGGGCTCCTCTGGATGTGGGCGGGACCATCGTGCTTCCTCTCGAGTGGACACGGGTATGGCGGTGAACTTCTTGAGTTGCAGCAAGGGTGTGAAAGACCCTTTCGAAGTCCCAGAGGTTAGGTGTCATTAGTCTCCAGACGCCTCATCGGAAATAGGCCTCATCTCGCCTGGAAGGGAGAACTTCCTGGATTTTCTCGAGTTGCGGCAGGTGTTCTCGAGTTACGATGGGGACCTCAGGGACCCGCCCTGGTGGCCTCAGGAGAGGCCAGTCCCCATGCGATGTGCTAGGGGGCCTCTCGGGATTCCTCTCCCGTCGATACCGGGGCCAAAAACCTTGTGTGGAGTCAGGGCCGGAACCGAGGATTCCTCTCAGGGGCTGACATGGATCTTTGGGTACTTCTGGAGTCTCCCCAGGGGAGTCAGGCCTCGTCTCGAGTGGGGGCATGCACGTGCGCTTTCCTTCCAGGCTGTAGCAGCAATGTCACGCTTCCTGTCGCGTGGATCAAAGGATCTGTGGTTTTCCCTCGAGGCTTTCCCTCGAGGCTTTCCCACAGGGCTGTCCCACGTGCCACCGTGGTGTGAGTCGATCCTCGGCGTGAAAGATGAGCCAGTGCAGGGCAAAGAGGTTCCTCTGGAATGGACTGAGACATCTGGGGGACTCGTGGAATGGTGGTACGACCATGGAGTTCCTCTCGCCTTTCCTGTTGAGAGTGCCACCTCTTGAGATGCGACGGGAACGCCGGGAATTCTTTCCCGTTGAAAGCAGGGAAAGGATCCCTCATTTCGAGCTACGAGGGGGAAACGGGGCTCCTCTGGATGTGGGCGGGACCATCGTGCTTCCTCTCGAGTCGAGACGGGTATGGCGGTGAACTTCTTGAGTTGCAGCAAGGGTGTGAAAGACCCTTTCGAAGTCCCAGAGGTTAGGTGTCATTAGTCTCCAGACGCCACATCGGAAATAGGCCTCATCTCGCCTGGAAGGGAGAACTTCCTGGATTTTCTCGAGTTGCGGCAGGTGTTCTCGAGTTACAACGGGGACCTCAGGGACCCGCCCTGGTGGCCTCAGGAGAGGCCAGTCCCCATGCGAGTTGCTAGGTGGCCTCTCGGGATTCCTCTCCCGTCGATACCTGGGTCAAAAACCTTGTGTGGCGTCAGGGCCGGAACCGAGGATTCCTCTCAGGGGCTGACATGGATCTTTGGGTACTTCTGGAGTCTCCCCAGGGGAGTCAGGCCTCGTCTCGAGTCGGGGCATGCACGTGCGCTTTCCTTCCAGGCTGTAGCAGCAATGTCACGCTTCCCGTCGCGTGGATCAAAGGATCTGTGGTTTTCCCTCGAGGCTTTCCCTCGAGGCTTTCCCACAGGGCTGTCCCACGTGCCTCCGTGGTGTGAGTCGTTCCTCGTCGTGAAAGATGAGCCAGTGCAGGGCAAAGAGGTTCCTCTGGAATGGACTGAGACATCTGGGGGACTCCTGGAATGGTGGTACGACCATGGAGTTCCTCTCGCCTTTCCTGTTGAGAGTGCCTCCTCTTGAGATGCGACGGGAACGCCGGGAATTCTTTCCCGTCTAAAGCAGGGAAAGGTTCCCTCATCTCGAGATACGAGGGGGAAACGGGGCTCCTCTGGATGTGGGCGGGACCATCGTGCTTCCTCTCGAGTGGAGACGGGTATGGCGGTGAACTTCTTGAGTTGCAGCAAGGGTGTGAAAGACCCTTTCGAATTTCCAGAGGTTAGGTGTCATTAGTCTCCAGACGCCTCATCGGAAATAGGCCTCATCTCGCCTGAAAGGGAGAACTTCCTGGATTTTCTCGAGTTGCGGCAGGTGTTCTCGAGTTACGACGGGGACCTCAGGGACCCGCCCTGGTGGCCTCAGGAGAGGCCAGTCCCCATGCGAGGTGCTAGGGGGCCTCTCGGGATTCCTCTCCCGTCGATACCGGGGCCAAAAACCTTGTGTGGAGTCAGGGCCGGAACCGAGGATTCCTCTCAGGGGCTGACATGGATCTTTGGGTACTTCTGGAGTCTCCCCAGGGGAGTCAGGCCTCGTCTCGAGTGGGGGCATGCACGTGCGCTTTCCTTCCCGGCTGTAGCAGCAATGTCACGCTTCCCGTCGCGTGGATCAAAGGATCTGTGGTTTTCCCTCGAGGCTTTCCCACAGGGCTGTCCCACGTGCCACCGTGGTGTGAGTCGATCCTCGGCGTGAAAGATGAGCCAGTGCAGGGCAAAGAGGTTCCTCTGGAATGGACTGAGACATCTGGGGACTCTTGGAATGGTGGTACGACCATGGAGTTCCTCTCGCCTTTCCTGTTGAGAGTGCCTCCTCTTGAGATGCGACGGGAACGCCGGGAATTCTTCCCCGTTGAAAGCAGGGTAGGATCCATCATCTCGAGCTCCGAGGGGGAAACGGGGCTCCTTTGGAAGTGGGCGGGACCATCATGCTTCCTCTCGAGTGGAGACGGGTATGGCGGTGAACTTCTTGAGTTGCAGCAAGGGTGTGAAAGACCCTTTCGAAGTTCCAGAGGTTAGGTGTCATTAGTCTCCAGATGCCTCATCGGAAATAGGCCTCATCTCGCCTGGAAGGGAGAACTTCCTGGACTTTCTCGAGATGCGGCAGGTGTTCTCGAGTTACGACGGGGACCTCAGGGACCCACCCTGGTGGCCTCAGGAGAGGCCAGTCCCCATGCGAGTTGCTAGGGGGCCTCTCGGGATTCCTCTCCCGTCGATACCGGGGCCAAAAACTTTGTATGGAGTCAGGGTCGGAACCGAGGATTCCTCTCAGGGGCTTATATGGATCTTAGGGTACTTCTGGAGTCTCGCCAGGGGAGACAGGCCTCGTCTCGAGTGGGGGCATGCAGGTGCGCTTTCCTTCCAGGCTGTAGCAGCAATGTCACGCTTCCCGTCGCGTGCATCAAAGGATCTGTGGTTTTCCCTCGAGGCTTTCCCTCGAGGCTTTCCCACAGGGCTGTCCCACGTGCCTCCGTGGTGTGAGTCGATCCTCGGCGTGAAAGATGAGCCAGTGCAGGGCAAAGAGGTTCCTCTGGAATGGACTGAGACATCTGGGGGACTCTTTGTATGGTGGTACGACCATGGAGTTCCTCTCGCCTTTCCTGTTGAGAGTGCCTCCTCTTGAGATGCGACGGGAACGCCGGGAATTCCTTCACGTTGAAAGCAGGAAAGGATCCCTCATCTCGAGCTCCGAGAGGGAAACGGGGCTCCTCTGGATGTGGGCGGGACCATCGTGCTTCCTCTCGAGTGGAGACGGGTATGGCGGTGAACTTCTTGAGTTGCAGCAAGGGTGTGAAACACCCTTTCGAAATTCCAGAGGTTAGGTGTCATTAGTCTCCAGACGCCTCATCGGAAATAGGCCTCATCTCGCCTGGAAGGGAGAACTTCCTGGATTTTCTCGAGGTGCGGCAGGTGTTCTCGAGTTAAGACGGGGACCTCAGGGACCCGCCCTGGTGGCCTCAGGAGAGGCCAGTCCCCATGCGAGGTGCTAGGGGGCCTCTCGGGATTCCTCTCCCGTCGATACCGGGGCCAAAAAGCTTGTGTGGAGTCAGGGCCGGAACCGAGGATTCCTCTCAGGGGCTGACATGGATCTTTGGGTACTTCTGGAGTCTCCCCAGAGGAGTTAGGCCTCGAATCAAGTGGGGGCATGCACGTGCGCTTTCCTTCCAGGCTGTAGCAGCAATGTCACGCTTCCCGTGGCGTGTATCAAAGGATCTGTGGTTTTCCCTCGAGACTTTCCCACAGGGCTGTCCCACGTGCCACCGTGGTGTGAGTCGATCCTCGGCGTGAAAGATGAGCCAGTGCAGGGCAAAGAGGTTCCTCTGGAATGGACTGAGACATCTGGGGGACTCTTGGAATGGTGGTACGACCATGGAGTTCCTCTCGCCTTTCCTGTTGAGAGTGCCTCCTCTTGAAATGCGACAGGAACGCCGGGAATTCTTTCCCGTTGAAAGCAGGGAAAGGTTCCCTCATCTCGAGCTACGAGGGGGAAACGGGGCTCCTCTGGATGTGGGCGGGACCATCGTGCTTCCTCTCGAGTGGACACGGGTATGGCGGTGAACTTCTTGAGTTGCAGCAAGGGTGTGAAAGACCCTTTCGAAGTCCCAGAGGTTAGGTGTCATTAGTCTCCAGACGCCTCATCGGAAATAGGCCTCATCTCGCCTGGAAGGGAGAACTTCCTGGATTTTCTCGAGTTGCGGCAGGTGTTCTCGAGTTACGATGGGGACCTCAGGGACCCGCCCTGGTGGCCTCAGGAGAGGCCAGTCCCCATGCGATGTGCTAGGGGGCCTCTCGGGATTCCTCTCCCGTCGATACCGGGGCCAAAAACCTTGTGTGGAGTCAGGGCCGGAACCGAGGATTCCTCTCAGGGGCTGACATGGATCTTTGGGTACTTCTGGAGTCTCCCCAGGGGAGTCAGGCCTCGTCTCGAGTGGGGGCATGCACGTGCGCTTTCCTTCCAGGCTGTAGCAGCAATGTCACGCTTCCTGTCGCGTGGATCAAAGGATCTGTGGTTTTCCCTCGAGGCTTTCCCTCGAGGCTTTCCCACAGGGCTGTCCCACGTGCCACCGTGGTGTGAGTCGATCCTCGGCGTGAAAGATGAGCCAGTGTAGGGCAAAGCGGTTCCTCTGGAATGGACTGAGACATCTGGGGGACTCCTGGAATGGTGGTACGACCATGGAGTTCCTCTCGCCTTTCCTGTTGAGAGTGCCTCCTCTTGAGATGCGACGGGAACGCCGGGAATTCTTTCCCGTCTAAAGCAGGGAAAGGTTCCCTCATCTCGAGCTACGAGGGGGAAACGGGGCTCCTCTGGATGTGGGCGGGACCATCGTGCTTCCTCTCGAGTGGAGACGGGTATGGCGGTGAACTTCTTGAGTTGCAGCAAGGGTGTGAAAGACCCTTTCGAAGTTCCAGAGGTTAGGTGTCATTAGTCTCCAGACGCCTCATCGGAAATAGGCCTCATCTCGCCTGAAAGGGAGAACTTCCTGGATTTTCTCGAGTTGCGGCAGGTGTTCTCGAGTTACGAAGGGGACCTCAGGGACCCGCCCTGGTGGCCTCAGGAGAGGCCAGTCCCCATGCAAGGTGCTAGGGGGCCTCTCGGGATTCCTCTCCCGTCGATACCGGGGCCAAAAACCTTGTGTGGAGTCAGGGCCGGAACCGAGGATTCCTCTCAGGGGCTGACATGGATCTTTGGGTACTTCTGGAGTCTCCCCAGGGGAGTTAGGCCTCTTCTCGAGTGGGGGCATGCACGTGCGCTTTCCTTCCCAGCTGTAGCAGCAATGTCACGCTTCCCGTCGCATGGATCAAAGGATCTGTGGTTTTCCCTCGAGGCTTTCCCTCGAGGCTTTCCCACAGGGCTGTCCCACGTGCCACCGTGGTGTGAGTCGATCCTCGGCGTGAAAGATGAGCCAGTGCAGGGCAAAGTGTTTCCTCTGGAATGGACTGAGACATCTGGGGGACTCGTGGAATGGTGGTACGACCATGGAGTTCCTCTCGCCTTTCCTGTTGAGAGTGCCACCTCTTGAGATGCGACGGGAACGCCGGGAATTCTTTCCCGTTGAAAGCAGGGAAAGGATCCCTCATTTCGAGCTACGAGGGGGAAACGGGGCTCCTCTGGATGTGGGCGGGACCATCGTGCTTCCTCTCGAGTGGAGACGGGTATGGCGGTGAACTTCTTGAGTTGCAGCAAGGGTGTGAAAGACCCTTTCGAAGTCCCAGAGGTTAGGTGTCATTAGTCTCCAGAAGCCTCATCGGAAATAGGCCTCATCTCGCCTGGAAGGGAGAACTTCCTGGATTTTCTCGAGTTGCGGCAGGTGTTCTCGAGTTACAACGGGGACCTCAGGGACCCGCCCTGGTGGCCTCAGGAGAGGCCAGTCCCCATGCGAGTTGCTAGGTGGCCTCTCGGGATTCCTCTCCCGTCGATACCGGGGTCAAAAACCTTGTGTGGCATCAGGGCCGGAACCGAGGATTCCTCTCAGGGGCTGACATGGATCTTTGGGTACTTCTGGAGTCTCCCCAGGGGAGTCAGGCCTCGTCTCGAGTCGGGGCATGCACGTGCGCTTTACTTCCAGGCTGTAGCAGCAATGTCACGTTTCCCGTCGCGTGGATCAAAGGATCTGTGGTTTTCCCTCGAGGCTTTCCCTCGAGGCTTTCCCACAGGGCCATCCCATGTCCCACCGTGGTGTGAGTCGATCTTCGGCGTGAAAGATGAGGCAGTGCACGGCAAAGAGGTTCCTCTGGAATGGACTGAGACATCTGGGGGACTCTTGGAATGGTGGTAAGACCATGGAGTTCCTCTCGCCTTTCCTGTTGAGAGTGCCTCCTCTTGAGATGCGACGGGAACGCCGGGAACTCTTTCCCTTTGAAACCAGGGAAAGGATCCCTCATCTCGAGCTACGAGGGGAAAACGGGGCTCCTCTGGATGTGGGCGGGACCATCGTGCTTCCTCTCGAGTGGAGACGGGTATGGCGGTGAACTTCTTGAGTTGCAGCAAGGGTGTGAAAGACCCTTTGGAAGTTCCAGAGGTTAGGTGTCATTAGTCTCCAGACGCCTCATCAGAAATAGGCCTCATCTCGCCTGGAAGGGAGAACTTCCTGGATTTTCTCGAGTTGCGGCAGGTGTTCTCCAGTTACGACGGGGACCTCAGGGACCCGCCCTGGGGGCCTCAGGAGAGGCCAGCCCCTATGCGAGTTGCTAGGGGGCCTCTCGGGATTCCTCTCCCGTCGATACCAGGGCCAACAACCTTGTGTGGAGTCAGGGCCGTAACCGAGGATTCCTCTCATGGGCTGACATGGATCTTTGGGTACGTCTGGAGACTCCCCAGTGGAGTCAGGCCTCGTCTCGAGTGGGGGCATGCACGTGCGCTTTCCTTCCAGGCTGTAGCAGCAATGTCACGCTTCCCGTCGCGTGGATCATAGGATCTGTGGTTTTCCCTCGAGGCTTTCCCTCGAGGCTTTCCCACAGGGCTGTCCCACGTGCCACCGTGGTGTGAGTCGATCCTCGGCGTGAAAGATGAGCCAGTGCAGGGCAAAGAGCTTCCTCTGGAATGGACTGAGACATCTGGGGGACTCTTGGAATGGTGGTACGACCATGGAGTTCCTCTCGCCTTTCCTGTTGAGAGTGCCTCCTCTTGAGATGCGACGGGAACTCCGGGAATTCTTTCCCGTTGAAAGCAGGCAAAGGATCCCTCATCTCGAGCTACGAGGGGGAAACGGGGCTCCTCTGGATGTGGGCGGGACCATCGTGCTTCCTCTCGAGTGGAGACGGGTATGGCGGTGAACTTCTTGAGTTGCAGAAAGGGTGTGAAAGACCCTTTCGAAGTTCCAGAGGTTAGGTGTCATTAGTCTCCAGACGCCTCATCGGAAATAGGCCTCATCTCGCCTGGAAGGGAGAACTTCCTGGATTTTCTCGAGTTGCGGCAGGTGTTCTCGAGTTACGACGGGGACCTCAGGGACCCGCCCTGGTGGCCTCAGGAGTGGCCAGTCACCATGCGAGTTGCTAGGGGGCCTCTCGGGATTCCTCTCCCGTCGATACCGGGGCCAAAAACCTTGTGTGGAGTCAGGGCCAGAACCGAGGATTCCTCTCAGGGGCTGATATGGATCTTTGGGTACTTCTGGAGTCTCGCCAGGGGAGACAGGCCTCGTCTCGTGAGGGGGCATGCACGTGCACTTTCCTTCCAGGCTGTAGCAGCAATGTCACGCTTCCCGTCGCGTGGATCAAAGGATCTGTGGTTTTCCCTCGAGGCTTTCCCTCGAGGCTTTCCCACAGGGCTGTCCCACGTGCCACCGTGGTGTGAGTCGATCCTCGGCGTGAAAGATGAGCCAGTGCAGGGTAAAGAGCTTCCTCTGGAATGGACTGAGACATCTGGGGGACTCTTGGAATGGTGGTACGACCATGGAGTTCCTCTCGCCTTTCCTGTTGAGAGTGCCTCCTCTTGAGATGCGACGGGAACGCCGGGAATTCTTTCCCGTTGAAAGCAGGCAAAGGATCCCTCATCTCGAGCTACGAGGGGGAAACGGGGCTCCTCTGGATGTGGGCGGGACCATCCTGCTTCTTCTTGAGTGGACACGGGTATGGCGGTGAACTTCTTGAGTTGCAGCAAGGGTGTGAAAGACCCTTTCGAAGTTCCAGAGGTTAGGTGTCATTAGTCTCCAGACGCCTCATCGGAAATAGGCCTCATCTCGCCTGGAAGGGAGAACTTCCTGGATTTTCTCGAGATGCGGCAGGTGTTCTCGAGTTACGACGGGGACCTCAGGGACCCGCCCTGGTGGCCTCAGGAGAGGCCAGTCCACATGCGAGTTGCTAGGGGGCCTCGCGGGATTCCTCTCCCGTCGATACCGGGGCCAAAAACCTTGTGTGGAGTCAGGGCCGGAAACGAGGATTCCTCTCAGGGGCTGACATGGATCTTTGGGTACTTCTGGAGTCTCCGCAGGGGAGTCAGGCCTCTTCTCGAGTGGGGGCATGCACGTGCGTTTTCTTTCCAGGCTGTAGCAACAATGTCACGCTTCCCGTCGCGTGGATCAAAGGATCTGTGGTTTTCCCTCGAGGCTTTCCCACAGGGCTGTCCCACGTTCCACCGTGGTGTGAGTCGATCCTCGGCGTGAAAGTTGAGCCAGTGCAGGGCAAAGAGGTTCCTCTGGAATGGACTGAGACATCTGGGGGACTCTTGGAATGGTGGTACGACCATGGAGTTCCTCTCGCCTTTCCTGTTGAGAGTGCCTCCTCTTGAGATGCGACGGGAACGCCGGGAATTCTTTCCCGTTGAAAGCAGGGAAAGGATCCCTCATCTCGAGCTACGAGGGGGAAACGGGGCTCCTCTGGATGTGGGCGGGACCATCGTGCTTCCTCTCTAGTGGAGACGGGTATTGCCGGGGTCCAGCCCCGGTGGATCCAGGGAATTCGAAGGGTGGACGGCGTTGGCGTGGAAAGACTTGTTTATTTATTAATATAAGATTAGATTAAGAAACTGTAGTGCAGTAGGAAGATTAAGTGGAGAAAGAGGGCTGAATAGCTTGGTTTACGCGGAAGACCAATAAAATTCCAGACAAGGAATTTGCACCATCTACGTTGGGCCACCGGTGCCCGCTTGAATATCTAAGGGTGCCTCGCCTTAAGCTCCCTTTCTCGCGGATCTTAATAACCAGGGCAAATAAGTAGACCTGGCGAGCCTCCGCGCCCCAGATGGAAATTCAGCCTGAAATTAAAGTAAAGAGCAGAGGGAAGAAAAGGGAGAGAAAAAGAGAGAGAGAGAGAGACACGGGGGGAGCCATAGTCCCAAGACACCAGGCCGAGACTAGTCCGAGAAACTGGTCTGAGAATCTGGTCCCGTCCTTTATTGTTCAGAAGGCCTTTTATACTTTTGATAAAACATGGAGATCAATGGGTAACAGAAAGTTATGCAGCGTTAGCAGTCCAGACTCTTATCAAAACCAGGCTTTTCTCTCTGCATACCTAATTGTATACACAAGTCTTAGGTAATTTACATCATCTTCCAACCAAAAGGGCCAATTAACATTTTACAGCCTTTTTTCTGATAAGGGTTTGTCAACCACAAGACTTATTTGTGTTGATCTTCCCAAGGTCTGGTGCCACTCTCGGAAAGCACTAAAGAAAGTTACATTCTTAGACAGCAAGGATACAGCAACTTATAACAAGTAGAGGGAGTGCAGTGATTTATAGCAAAAGAGAAGCAATTAACTCAAAAGTCTAGTGTTGCTAACATCAAAACTACTATGTATCTTTTTCTACATCCTGCTTACATTAACATCCTTCCAGGTGCCTAAAAGATAAAGAATAAGGAGGTCTGGCAGCAATCCTTGAGTCAACAGTGAAAACCCTCTACCAATATAATTTTTAACTCTTTAGAAAAGGCTCTGTATCTTTAAGATGCTTTTAAGCTTTGTGCCTCCCGCGGTTGGGGGGCTGTAAGCAATTCACAAGCTCTAAGCTTTGTGCCTCTCGCGGTTGGGGGGCTGTAAGCAATTCACAAGCTGTAAGAGGTCTGGGGAACCTGTTAGGCAGACTAGAGAGCTATCAGAGGGGTTTAACTGAAACATCCCTTTCAAATGCAGAAGACTAAAACCCTGAATTGACTTTTTTCCAGAGAATATCAGAAAAGTGGAAAAGCAGAGCACAAAAGCCGGCAGATGTTTGCTGGGGTACATGCTTAGGAATATCCAGAGGGGTCCCTGAAGTCTGAGCACGCCTTGCGTATGTCAGCTTCCTTCCTCATGACCTTGTCACGGGCGGGATTCCTCACACTGGCTTCCGGCAACTCCCCCTTCTTTATTAGTTTTTTAAAAAAATTAGGTGCAGTTCAGTCGCGAGATTCCGAATGCTCTGCCGAAGAGTCCTGACAACACAAGGAAGCACGATTACAAGGAGCAGGATTATGGCACCCACAGCAGCATAGCTAGAGACAGTAGTCAGAAGAGTTTTTCCAGAAATGAAGTCAGAGAAGGTGTGGAAAAAGTCATTGGCTTCTCCTGCGGCGGTAAAATCTAATCGGGAGTGTTCCAAGGTCTGAATCTGATTATGAAGTTTCCCTAAATCTAAACTAATATCTGAGCTGTTCCAGACACCTAAAATATGATTTTTGACCCTCTCCCATTTAAAATCTGTCTCATTTACTTTCAGGGATGTAACACATATCCACCGGTAATCGGCATGACATGAAAGAGCCAATTTCATTTTCAGACTCTGTAATTCATTCCCAATATGCATTACTGCTTCTTCTAAGGCATCAATCCTTATTTCTAGCTTCCTATCTATAATTTCCTGGGTTGCCAGCGTTAGAGAAACATTTTTGGATACGGTGTCAACATATTGGGCAGTATACACTTGTTGAGACAATGATAATGCCGCCACAGTAACAGAAGTAATTGCGGTTATCAAAGCTGATATTCCCAAAACAAGTAAGCCCACAAACCGTCGTGTTCGCATTAAATCTTGTAGCTGTTGCAGTACAGCTAGGCCATGGTTATCATACCAATACGTGGCTACAGTTACAGGTACCATGAGATAGGGCGGACGTTTTAAAACCATGAAAGAGCAAACTTTATATTGAGGAGTTAAACAGGATGAAAGCATACATTGTTCACAAGACACTACATGGGGTCCACCTGTATAATTCAATTGTATGTTAAGTCTTTCAGAATCATTAGTGAAAAGAAAAACATAAGGAGAGGGTAGACAAGCTAAAATAGAGTAAATAGAGGTATTTTTTGGTCGGATTAAAATAATAGGGGCGGTAGCCGCAAGGGCTCTCCAAATTTCTGGCTGCCAAAAGGTTTTACCTCTAGTTATATAAGACAGCATAGGGGGAACAAATTGGTTATGATGCCGTCTGGTGGCAACTAACGGCCAAGAAATTGAATATTCTTTCCAATTATCCAATCTATTGATAAAGTCATCGTCAGACTCAGGGTCTTGACCTGGATTTGGGTTGCTCCAGTCCTGAATCGCACAATTTCTTCCTCCCGGCATATTGTAATCTACTCTCGAATTATAAATACAAGATTTCCAAATCGGATATCCTGAATGATCATCTATAGTTTTCCAAATAACATCTGAGGGAGCAACATCATCACAATTTGGATATTCTGATGGAGTTTTGAGAGACAAAGACTTATAGGGGCCAAGGACCCCAGGCATACGGGCTCGTAATATCCAAGCAGACCGATCCCCTATAGATGCAAATTTAGAGGTTGGGGAATCTGTCATAACTGCTTTTGTGGAGGCTCCAACGCATCCTGTCTTGGTAAAGAAGTCTCCTGTAAGGCCAGGAGGAAAATTAAAGCAGACAGGAAAATCATCTGCTAGTCCTTTAAAGGTATAATTGAAATTAATAGGGTATTGGTCTTTTGTATAGGAAGTATAAGATCCTCCCAAAAGGCGAGGCTGGTCTGTACTAACTCGTATGGGGTCACTGTTCCAAGTAACAACTTGGAAAGTTGGAGGATCCGGGAGAAACGCCCAATATTTGGTTGGAATGGGAGCAGCGCTTACCTGGCAAGAGAGCAAGGCAAGCATGGCAATAAACACCTTTTCAGGAGAGACTGACGATCCCTGTAGGGTAGCTATCCCCTGTGCCTGGCGACAGAGAGCTTTAATCTGTCCCCAGGTGGGCAAGGAGGCTTGTTGGGTTGACTGAGCTGGGCGTCCTAATGGATTCCTGCGAGGCAAAAAATCAGGGGGTGCAATATCCTGTATCTGAAGTCGTGACATCTGTCCAGTGGGTGGCTCCGATCCGCGCCTATCCGGGATCTCCAATGTCAGCTGTCCTGGGGTCAGCGGCGTTTCCCGTGCTGGCGGAGGGAGCGGGGGAAGAGGGAGTTTCTTCCTTTTTAGAGATCGCGGTGGCGGGGGATTCTGGTATCCGGGGAGCTGAGACATGGCGAATTAGTCTGTCTGGAACCCAAATCGGAGCGTCCGCGTCCTGTGGAAAAACACAAGCATACCCTCGCCCATTGGTTAATAAGGGGTCAGGACCTTTCCATTGTCCGGAAAGAAGGTCCCTCCATTTTACTAATGGTTTTGCATTCAATTGCTCTGGGCACCAATGGCGAAGCATTGCAGTGTTTCCGGATGAATCAGCATTTAAGTTATTTATTACGAAAAGAGCATGTTGCAAAATCTGATGGGGGGAACTATATTTAAATTCCCCTTCTTTTAGTTTTTGAATATGGATTTTCAGTGTTTGATGTGCTCTTTCCACAATGGCTTGTCCTTGTGGGTTATAAGGGATGCCGGTGTTATGTTTAATTTGAAATCTTGTACAGAATTGCTGAAAAGATTTAGAAGTGTAAGCAGGAGCATTATCAGTTTTTAAAGCTTTTGGCAAGCCCAGATAGGAAAAGCATGTAAAAAGATGTTGTATTACATCTTTAACTGCTTCCCCTGTACGAGCAGTGGCAATAATAACATGAGAGAAGGTATCTACAGTTACATGAACAAAAGACAGTTTTCCAAATGAAGAGACATGGGTTACATCCATTTGCCAGAGTGCATTAGGTTTGAGACCGCGAGGGTTAACTCCCAGAGGCAAAGCATTCACGGTAGTAGGACAATGTGAACAAGAACGAACAATCTCTCGGGCAGATTCTCGAGGAATTTGAAACTGGTATCGTAAGGCAGTGGCATTTTGGTGATGAAGTGAGTGAGAAGCTCGAGCTTCTTCAAAAACAGAAGCCACTGAAATCCTGGTTAACGAATCTGCCAATTCATTGAGAGCATTTAAAGGGCCAGGCAGGCCGGAATGAGCCCGAATGTGGCCGATAAAGAACGCCCGATTTCTTTTCCATATTTGCTGCTGCAGTTTAGTTAACAAATGGAAGATAGCAGTTTTGTTTTCAGGCAAAACTGCAGTCTCAATGTGTGGAAACAGCCTGACCACATACTGAGAGTCAGAATAAAGGTCAAATTCTTTCTCCACAAACATAACAAAGGCCTCAATAACAGCTGTGATTTCAGCCCTTTGAGCTGAAGTTTCTTGTGTTTCCAAAAGTTTTTGATGATCTCTTGTGACTATAGAGGCTCTACCGTTAGCCGATCCATCAGTAAAGACTACCTGAGCATCTGAAATAGGGAACTGTTTACACCGGACAGGAAAAATAACTGGATGGTTAGACATAAAATTTAGTAAAACATGCGAGGGTAAATGATGCAAAATTTGACCACAGTAATTCCCTATGGCAATCTGCCAGTCTTCATCAAACATTAAAAGAGCATCAAGCTGCTCCTTATTATATGGAATTACAATCTCTGATGGCTCTTTACCAAACAATTCAATGCTCCGCTTCCTTCCTTTTAGCATTAATGTGGCAATTAAACCAGGATAAGAAGCCACGACTTTTTTAGCTTGGGTAGGAAGATGGATCCATTCTAAAGGGCCGCGTTGCCACAGAACTCCCGTAGGCGCCGTTGGAGTAGCTAGGCAAAGGAACTGCCACGTCATCGTCAAATCAATTCTTTTTACATAGCTATTTGATAAGGCTGCTTCTACTTTGCCTAGGGCTTCTTGAGCCTCAGCTGTTAATTGTCTTTTTGAGGTTGGATCAGGATCCCCGCGTAAAGTGTTAAAAAGAGGTTTTAATTCGGCAGTGGTTAATTTTAAATATGGTCTAATCCAATTAATATCACCTAAGAGTTTTTGATAATCATTTAAAGTAATAAGATGGTCTTTTCTCAATTGCAGCGGGGTATGAGTCACCGTTTCCGAATTTATGACTCTTCCTAAGTAAGTTATGGGCGGATTGATTTGAATTTTTTCTGGGGCAATTTTTAGGCCTCTGTCTGTCAATGCCTGGGTCAGGTCCTGGAGCACAGTCTGCAGGTGAACTCTATCAGGATGAGCTATTAAAATATCATCCATATAGTGAATCATATACACGTGTTCATATTTAGCCCTAGTATCTTCTAGAGCGGCATTAACAAATTTTTGGCATAAAGTAGGGCTATTTTTCATTCCCTGAGGCAGAACCTTCCACTGAAACCGTAAATAAGGCTGTTTAAGATTTTCTGATGGCAGACTAAAGGCAAATCGCTTTTTATCCTCAGGATTTAAGGGAATAGTGAAAAAACAATCTTGTAAATCAATAACAATTATATTATATCCCTCTGGAACGGCTACTGGGGAAGGGAGCCCAGGCTGTAAGGCCCCCATGTCCTCCATGGTGGCATTAATAGCTCTCAAATCCTGTAAAAGTCGCCATTTACCAGATTTTTTCTTAATGACAAAAATAGGAGTGTTCCAGGGGCTATTGGAGGGCTCAATATGTCCCAATTCTAATTGTTCAAAGATTAATGCTTTAGCTGCCAATAATTTTTCCTTATGCAGAGGCCACTGTTCTACCCACACCGGATCTTGAGATTTCCATGTGATGGGGTCGGCAGCAAAAACAATGGCCTCAATTATAAATTTGGATATCCCAATCCAGCACGTAGCTTGCGAGGAGTTGGGCAAATTGGCTCAATTATTCCTGTCTGTTGTTTACCCAATCCTTTTGATGGATCATAGCCCATCTGCAACATCTGAGAGGTCACTTTATCATCAGGGCTAAAAAGTAACACTCCCATTTGAGATAGCACGTCCCTCCCCCACAGGGTAAGGGGGAGCGAAGGAACGACATAAGGTTGGAAAGTTCCACGGGTATCCTCAAATTGCCAATCTAAAATTTTTGCACTTTTGGCTATTGTGGGGGCTCTTCCTATCCCCACCAAGTTATTTTCAGTAGTATGTGTGGGCCAGGAGCTGGGCCAGTCTTTTCCTGAAATGCAAGAAACATCTGCTCCTGTGTCTAATAACCCCACAATAGACTTGCCATTAATCAGGATAGTCTTCATAGGACGTTTCTGAGTAATTTCTGTTATCCAAAAAACCATATCACTAGACCCAAATCCTTTATCCTGCCTTTCATTTTGAGTAGCTGTGCGCCCAATTGCAGTGTGGTAAGGCAAAAGCAAAAGTTGGGCTATTCTTTGTCCCTGATGTATTTGGAAAGTTTTAGTTGGGGGTGAAATCATTATCTGGATTTCTCCTGTATAATCTGAGTCAATTACTCCAGGGATGATTGTGAGACCTTGCATAGCTAAGGAACTTCTGCCTAGTATAATTCCTACTAAACCTGTTGGTAATGGGCCTTTAACTCCTGTAGGTATTTTTACAGTGGGGCTATCTGGTGTTAATATTGCTGAGGTGGTGGAACTGAGGTCCAGTCCTGCGCTGCCTGGGGTTGCTCTGATGAGTTCTGCGATGGGACGAAGGGAATGAATGGGTTCAGTGAGGCTGCCCCAATTGTTGTCGGGGCCTGAGGCTGGCCCCTCAATCCGTTTCCCGACTGCTGGTCGGGGCCCAAAAAGGCTCCATTTCTATGGAATTGTGACCTACATTCTTTTGCCCAGTGATATCCTTTTTGACAACGAGGGCAGAGAGATCTAGGGAGATTAGTAGGCACAGCCGGGGAGGGAGAATTCGGCAGAGAAGAACCGGCTGCTTTTTGGGGACAAGCTCGCATAAGGTGCCCTTCCCGTCCGCAAGAGAAGCAGGCCTTGGATAAACCAATATTCTGGCCTGGACTACTGGAATGACTCTTTGACGGGTTATTTCTATTTGTAAAAAAGGACTGTACTGCCTGCTGGTAAGAATTTCCCTTTATGGCTGCAGCTATGGCAACGCCCTGCATCATCGCTGGTCCTACATCTGCACATTGCCTGATATAATCTATTATTTCCCCAGTTTTTTTAATAGGACGTAAAATGGCCTGGCAGGTAGAATTAGCATTTTCAAATGCCAGTTGTTTTATCAATATACTAGCTGCCTCAGTGTTGGAAATTACTCTGTTGACTGCCTCTGCAAGTCTTGATATAAAGTCTTCATATGGCTCTTCTGGTTTTTGTTTAACATTTGAGAAGGAAGAGGTAGATTCTTTCCCTTCAGGCAACAAACGCCAAGCCCCAAGGGCGCAGGCGGTTACTTGATCTAAAGTGGTTTTATCTAATCCCATTTGATCTCTAAGTGTTCCAAAATCATTAGTCCCTGCCAACATATTTTTTATAATATATCTTGGGCCATATTTTTGGTTAGCATCAGCCTGTTTTTGGGCTAGATCTTCATATTCAGTTCTCCAAAGTACATATTGACCTCCAGACAGACAAGCTTTAGCGACTGTCTTCCAGTCATGGGGTGTCATCCATCTGCCCGCTAAAGCTTCCACCAATGATACAGTGTACGGGGCTTTAGGCCCATACAAAGCACAAGCCTGTTTGAGTTCTTTAATCATTTTCATTGGAATGGGTTCCCAGTGGGGGGCTGTTCTCCCACCACTTCCACCAAATATTATGGGGAAACAAGCCTCAAGGTGGGGATCAAGTTCATCATCTGGGCTAGAGAAAACTCTTCTTCGGGGAGCTTCTAGTGGAGGCCCCTCACCCTTATAGGGAGGGGGGGGCAAGGGGTGTCCTATGTCACTTTCTTCGTACTTTGGGAATTTTTTATCCGTTCTGTGTTTAGGTCTTACGGATGTTTTATCTGGGGAATCTGGCCTTAAACTCTCAGGTGCATATAATCTGATGGGGGACATTTGTCTTGAGCCTCTGGAAGCAGAAGGCTTAATTAAGGAAATTTCTCTTGAATTTGTGGAAGCAGGTGGTCTGGTTGGGGAAGTTTTTATTAAGCTCTTTGGAGCAGATAATCTAATTGGAGAAGTTTCTCTTAAACTCCTTGGAGCATCTTTATTTAATAAAGACCAGTCCTCATCAGAATGATCTTGACTTACTTCCTCTTCCAAATCTTCCTCATCTGAAAGCTGCTCTTTTTTGTCATCTCTATCTATTACCTTTTCTTGGGCAGTCATTGCAGCTATCATTTGACTCAACTGCCGATAGTTAGGTGTAGCCTCCTTTTCATCACTCTCCTCTTCGATAGATACCTTTTTCTCTGCACTTTCCTCTTTAAGATGTACCTTTTCAGATTCAGGGGCAGGGTCTAGAGCGTCCCTAATTATATTCCATAAGGAAAAGGCGTCAGTAGGCACCTTTTGTGAGCCATGTTCAGCATGGTAAGTTTTTAGTTGTTTTCCTACTCTCTCCCAGGTGTCTAAGTTAACAGTGCCTTCTTCTGGAAACCAGGGACACTGTTCTTGTACAAAGGAAAAAAATGAATGAATATTGGATTTTTTAACTTTAATTCCTCGTTTAGTTAGTAACTGCAAGATTACTCCTGTAAAAAGCTGTCTTTCTTTTGATTCACTGTTACCCATGTCAGAAAATTAAGTCTTATAGAAAAGTCTACCTCAACAAAAAGGTTTTACCTTTGGCGAGGGGGGTTTTGTTTTCAACCCTAAGATAGCAGGTTTCTTTTCAACCTCTAGAGCACCAGGTTTCTCTTAAACCCTTGAACACTTCCCACTCCTCCTCACCCTGTCTATCCTACAGGGGGGTCCGCGGCACCCTGAGTGGGGTCCTAGCCGTCCCGAACACTCAACACTGGGGGAGTACCCGAAAGTACTCCGGGGGGAGTGATTAAGTCACTCCGGGGGGGAGCAACAGAGAGTGCTCCGGGGGGAGCAACAGAGAGTGCTCCGGGGGGAGCTACAGAGAGTGCTCCGGGGGGAGCTTTTGCTCCGAGGAACCTACCTTCGAATAGCCTGTTCCGGGCGCCACTTGCCGGGGTCCAGCCCCGGTGGATCCAGGGAATTCGAAGGGTGGACGGCGTTGGCGTGGAAAGACTTGTTTATTTATTAATATAAGATTAGATTAAGAAACTGTAGTGCAGTAGGAAGATTAAGTGGAGAAAGAGGGCTGAATAGCTTGGTTTACGCGGAAGACCAATAAAATTCCAGACAAGGAATTTGCACCATCTACGTTGGGCCACCGGTGCCCGCTTGAATATCTAAGGGTGCCTCGCCTTAAGCTCCCTTTCTCGCGGATCTTAATAACCAGGGCAAATAAGTAGACCTGGCGAGCCTCCGCGCCCCAGATGGAAATTCAGCCTGAAATTAAAGTAAAGAGCAGAGGGAAGAAAAGGGAGAGAAAAAGAGAGAGAGAGAGAGACAGGGGGGGAGCCAGATTCCCAAGAAACCAGGCCGAGACTAGTCCGAGAAACTGGTCTGAGAATCTGGTCCCGTCCTTTATTGTTCAGAAGGCCTTTTATACTTTTGATAAAACATGGAGATCAATGGGTAACACAAAGTTATGCAGCGTTAGCAGTCCAGACTCTTATCAAAACCAGGCTTTTCTCTCTGCATACCTAATTGTATACACAAGTCTTAGGTAATTTACATCATCTTCCAACCAAAAGGGCCAATTAACATTTTACAGCCTTTTTTCTGATAAGGGTTTGTCAACCACAAGACTTATTTGTGTTGATCTTCCCAAGGTCTGGTGCCACTCTCGGAAAGCACTAAAGAAAGTTACATTCTTAGACAGCAAGGATACAGCAACTTATAACAAGTAGAGGGAGTGCAGTGATTTATAGCAAAAGAGAAGCAATTAACTCAAAAGTCTAGTGTTGCTAACATCAAAACTACTATGTATCTTTTTCTACATCCTGCTTACATTAACATCCTTCCAGGTGCCTAAAAGATAAAGAATAAGGAGGTCTGGCAGCAATCCTTGAGTCAACAGTGAAAACCCTCTACCAATATAATTTTTAACTCTTTAGAAAAGGCTCTGTATCTTTAAGATGCTTTTAAGCTTTGTGCCTCCCGCGGTTGGGGGGCTGTAAGCAATTCACAAGCTGTAAGCTTTGTGCCTCTCGCGGTTGGGGGGCTGTAAGCAATTCACAAGCTGTAAGAGGTCTGGGGAACCTGTTAGGCAGACTAGAGAGCTATCAGAGGGGTTTAACTGAAACATCCCTTTCAAATGCAGAAGACTAAAACCCTGAATTGACTTTTTTCCAGAGAATATCAGAAAAGTGGAAAAGCAGAGCACAAAAGCCGGCAGATTTTTGCTGGGGTACATGCTTAGGAATATCCAGAGGGGTCCCTGAAATCTGAGCACGCCTTGCGTATGTCAGCTTCCTTCCTCATGACCTTGTCACGGGCGGGATTCCTCACACTGGCTTCCGGCAGGGTATGGTGGTGAACTTCTTGAGTTGCAGCAAGGCTGTGAAAGACCCTTTCGAAGTTCCAGAGGTAAGGTGTCATTAGTCTCCAGACGCCTCATCGGAAATAGGCCTCATCTCACCTGGAAGGGAGAACTTCCTGGATTTTCTCGAGTTGCGGCAGGTGTTCTCGAGTTACGACGGGGACCTCAGGGACCCGCCCTGGTGGCCTCAGGAGAGGCCAGTCCCTATGCGAGTTGCTAGGGGGCCTCTCGGGATTCCTCTCCCGTCGATACCGGGGCCAAAAACCTTGTGTGGAGTCAGGGCCGGAACCGAGGATTCCTCTCAGGGGCTGACATGGATCTTTGGGTACTTCTGGAGTCTCCCCAGGGGAGTCAGGCCTCGTCTCGAGTGGGGGCATGCACGTGCACTTTCCTTCCAGGCTGTAGCAGCAATGTCACGCTACCTGTCGCGTGGATCAAATGATCTGTGGTTTTCCCTCGAGGCTTTCCCACAGGGCTGTCCCACGTGCCACCGTGGTGTGAGTCGATCCTCGGCGTGAAAGATGAGCCAGTGCAGGGCAAAGAGGTTCCTCTGGAATGGACTGAGACATCTGGGGGAGTCTTGGAATGGTGGTACGACCATGGAGTTCCTCTCACCTTTCCTGTTGAGAGTGCCTCCTCTTGAGATGCGACGGGAACGCCGGGAATATTTTCCCGTTGAAAGCAGGGAAAGGATCCCTCATCTCGAGCTACGAGGGGGAAACGGGGCTCCTCTGGATGTGGGCGGGACCATCGTGCTTTCTCTCGAGTGGAGACGGGTATGGCGGTGAACTTCTTGAGTTGCAGCAAGGGTGTGAAAGACCCTTTCGAAGTTCCAGAGGTTAGGTGTCATTAGTCTCCAGACGCCTCATCGGAAATAGGCCTCATCTCGCCTGGAAGGGAGAACTTCCTGGATTTTCTCGAGTTGCGGCAGGTGTTCTCGAGTTACGACGGGGACCTCAGGGACCCGCCCTGGTGGCCTCAGGAGAGGCCAGTCCCCATGCGAGTTGCTAGGGGGCCTCTCGGGATTCCTCTCCCGTCGATACCGGGGCCAAAAAGCTTGTGTGGAGTCAAGGCCGGAACCGAGGATTCCTCTCAGGGGCTGACATGGATCTTTGGGTACTTCTGGAGTCTCCCCAGGGGAGTCAGGCCTCTTCTCGAGTGGGGGCATGCACGTGCGCTTTCCTTCCAGGCTGTAGCAGCAATGTCACGCTTCCCGTCGCGTGGATCAAAGGATCTGTGGTTTTCCCTCGAGGCTTTCCCTCGAGGCTTTCCCACAGGGCTGTCCCACGTGCCACCGTGGTGTGAGTCGATCCTCGGCGTGAAAGATGAGCCAGTGCAGGGCAAAGAGGTTCCTCTGGAATGGACTGAGACATCTGGGGGACTCTTGGAATGGTGGTACGACCATGGAGTTCCTCTCGCCTTTCCTGTTGAGAGTGCCTCCTCTTGAGATGCGACGGGAACGCCGGGAATTCTTTCCCGTTGAAACCAGGGAAAGGATCCCTCATCTCGAGCTACGAGGGGGAAACGGGGCTCCTCTGGATGTGGGCGGGACCATCGTGCTTCCTCTCGAGTGGAGACGGGTATGGCGGTGAACTTCTTGAGTTGCAGCAAGGGTGTGAAAGACCCTTTCGAAGTTCCAGAGGTTTGGTGTCATTAGTCTCCAGAGGCCTCATCGGAAATAGGCCTCATCTCGCCTGGAAGGGAGAACTTCCTGGATTTTCTCGAGTTGCGGCAGGTCTTCTCGAATTACGACGGGGACCTCAGGGACCCGCCCTGGTGGCCTCCGGAGAGGCCAGTCCCCATGCGAGTTGCTAGGGGGCCTCTCGGGATTCCTCTCCCGTCGATACCGGGGCCAAAAACCTTGTGTGGAGTCAGGGCCGGAACCGAGGATTCCTCTCAGGGGCTGACATGGATCTTTGGGTACTTCTGGAGTCTCCCCAGGGGAGTCAGGCCTCGTCTCGAGTGGGGGCATGCACGTGCGCTTTCCTTCCAGGCTGTAGCAGCAATGTCACGCTTCCCGTCGCGTGGATCAAAGGATCTGTGGTTTTTCCTCGAGGCTATCCCTCGAGGCTTTCCCACAGGGCTGTCCCACGTGCCACCGTGTTGTGAGTCGATCCTCGGCGTGAAAGATGAGCCAGTGCAGGGCAAAGAGGTTCCTCTGGAATGGACTGAGACATCTGGGGGACTCTTGGAATGGTGGTACGACCATGGAGTTCCTCCCGCCTTTCCTGTTTAGAGTGCCTCCTCTTGAGATGCGACGGGAACGCCGGGAATTCTTTCCCGTTGAAACCAGGGAAAGGATCCCTCATCTCGAGCTACGAGGGGGAAACGGGGCTCCTCTGGATGTGGGCGGGACCATCGTGCTTCCTCTCGAGTGGAGACGGGTATGGCGGTGAACTTCTTGAGTTGCAGCAAGGGTGTGAAAGACCCTTTCGAAGTTCCAGAGGTTTGGTGTCATTAGTCTCCAGAGGCCTCATCGGAAATAGGCCTCATCTCGCCTGGAAGGGAGAACTTCCTGGATTTTCTCGAGTTGCGGCAGGTGTTCTCGAGTTACGACGGGGACCTCAGGGACCCGCCCTGGTGGCCTCAGGAGAGGCCAGTCCCCATGCGAGTTGCTAGGGGGTCTCTCGGGATTCCTATCCCGTCGATACCGGGGCCAAAAAGCTTGTGTGGAGTCAGGGCCAGAACCGAGGATTCTTCTCAGGGGCTGAAATGGATCTTTGGGTACTTCTGGAGTCTCCCCAGGGGAGTCAGGCCTCGTCTCGAGTGGGGGCATGCATGTGCGCTTTCCTTCCAGGCTGTTCCAGCAATGTCATGCTTCCCGTCGCGTGGATCAAAGGATCTGTGGTTTTCCCTCGAGGCTTTCCCTCGAGGCTTTCCCACAGGGCTGTCCCACGTGCCACCGTGTTGTGAGTCCTTCCTCGGCGTGAAAGATGAGCCAGTGCAGGGCAAAGAGGTTCCTCTGAAATGGACTGAGACATCTGGGGGACTCTTGGAATGGTGGTACGACCATGGAGTTCCTCTCGCCTTTCCTGTTGAGAGTGCCTCCTCTTGAGATGCGACGGGAACGCTGGGAATTCTTTCCCGTTGAAAGCAGGGAAAGGATCCCTCATCTCGAGCTACGAGGGGGAAACGGGGCTCCTCTGGATGTGGGCGGGACCATCGTGCTTCCTCTCGAGTGGAGACGGGTATGGCGGTGAACTTCTTGAGTTGCACCAAGGGTGTGAAAGACCCTTTCGAAGTTCAAGAGGTTTGGTGTCATTAGTCTCCAGAGGCCTCATCGGAAATAGGCCTCATCTCGCCTGGAAGGGAGAACTTCCTGGATTTTCTCGAGTTGCGGCAGGTGTTCTCGAGTTACGACGGGGACCTCAGGGACCCGCCCTGGTGGCCTCCGGAGAGGCCAGTCCCCATGCGAGTTGCTAGGGGGCCTCTCGGGATTCCTCTCCCGTCGATACCGGGGCCAAAAACCTTGTGTGGAGTCAGGGCCGGAACCGAGGATTCCTCTCAGGGGCTGACATGGATCTTTGGGTACTTCTGGAGTCTCCCCAGTGGAGTCAGACCTCGTCTCGAGTGGGGGCATGCACGTGCGCTTTCCTTCCAGGCTGTAGCAGCAATGTCACGCTTCCCGTCGCGTGGATCAAAGGATCTGTGGTTTTCCCTCGAGGCTTTCCCTCGAGGCTTTCCCACAGGGCTGTCCCACGTGCCACCGTGGTGTGAGTCGATCCTCGGCGTGAAAGATGAGCCAGTGCAGGGCAAAGAGGTTCCTCTGGAATGGACTGAGACATCTGGGGGACTCTTGGAATGGTGGTACGACCATGGAGATCCTCTCGCCTTTCCTGTTGAGAGTGCCTCCTCTTGAGATGCGACGGGAACGCCGGGAATTCTTTCCCGTTGAAAGCAGGGAAAGGATCCCTCATTTCGAGCACCGAGGGGAAAACGGGGCTCCTCTGGATGTGGGCGGGACCATCGTGCTTCCTCTCGAGTGGAGACGGGTATGGCGGAGAACTTCTTGAGTTGCAGCAAGGGTGTGAAAGACCCTTTCAAAGTTCCAGAGGTTAGGTGTCATTAGTCTCCAGACGCCTCATCGGAAATAGGCCTCATCTCGCCTGGAAGGGAGAACTTCCTGGATTTTCTCGAGTTGCGGCAGGTGTTCTTAAGTTACGACGGGGATCTCAGGGACCCGCCCTGGTGGCCTCAGGAGAGGCCAGTCCCCATGCGAGTTGCTAGGGGGCCTCTCGGGATTCCTCTCCCGTCGATACCGGGGCCAAAAACCTTGAGAGGAGTCAGGGCCGGAACCGAGGATTCCTCTCAGGGGCTGACATGGATCTTTGGGTACTTCTGGAGTCTCCCCAATGGAGTCAGGCCTCGTCTCGAGTGGGGGCATGCACGTGCGCTTTCCTTCCAGGCTGTAGCAGCAATGTCACGCTTCCCGTCACGTGGATCAAAGGATCTGTGGTTTTCCCTCGAGGCTTTCCCTCGAGGCTTTCCCACAGGGCTGTCCCACGTGCCACCGTGGTGTGAGTCGATCCTCGGCGTCAAAGATGAGCCAGTGCAGGGCAAAGAGTTTCCTCTGGAATGGACTGAGACATCTGGGGGACTCTTGGAATGGTGGTACGACCATGGAGTTCCTCTCGCCTTTCCTGTTGAGAGTGCCTCCTCTTGAGATGCGACGGGAATGCCGGGAATTCTTTCCCGTTGAAAGCAGGGAAAGGATCCCTCATCTCGAGCTACGAGGGGGAAACGGGGCTCCTCTGGATGTGGGCGGGACCATCGTGCTTCCTCTCGAGTGGAGACGGGTATGGCGGTGAACTTCTTGAGTTGCAGCAAGGGTGTGAAAGACCCTTTCGAAGTTCCAGAGGTTAGGTGTCATTAGTCTCCAGACGCCTCATCGGAAATAGGCCTCATCTCGCCTGGAAGGGAGAACTTCCTGGATTTTCTCGAGTTGCGGCAGGTGTTCTCGAGTTACGACGGGGACCTCAGGGACCCGCCATGGTGGCCTCAGGAGAGGCCAGTCCCCATGCGAGTTGCTAGGGGGCCTCTCGGGATTCCTCTCCCGTCGATACCGGGGCCAAAAACCTTGTGTGGATTCAGGGCCGGAACCGAGGATTCCTCTCAGGGGCTGACATGGATCTTTGGGTACTTCTGGAGTCTCCCCAGGAGAGTCAGGCCTCGTCTCGAGTGGGGGCATGCACGTGCACTTTCCTTCCAGGCTGTAGCAGCAATGTCACGCTTCCCGTCGCGTGGATCAAAGGATCTGTGGTTTTCCCTCGAGGCTTTCCCACAGGGTTGTCCCACGTGCCACCGTGGTGTGAGTCGATCCTCGGCGTGAAAGATGAGCCAGTGCAGGGCAAAGAGGTTCCTCTGGAATGGACTGAGACATCTGGGGGACTCTTGGAATGGTGGTACGACCATGGAGTTCCTCTCGCCTTTCCTGTTGAGAGTGCCTCCTCTTGAGATGCGACGGGAACGCCGGGAATTCTTTCCCGTTGAAAGCAGGGAAAGGATCCCTCATCTCGAGCTACGAGGGGGAAACGGGGCTCCTCTGGATGTGGGCGGGACCATCGTGCTTCCTCTCTAGTGGAGACGGGTATGGCGGTGAACTTCTTGAGTTGCAGCAAGGGTGTGAAAGACCCTTTCGAAGTTCCAGAGGTTAGGTGTCATTAGTCTCCAGAGGCCTCATCGGAAATAGGCCTCATCTCGCCTGGAAGGGAGAACTTCCTGGATTTTCTCGAGTTGCGGCAGGTGTTCTCGAGTTACGACGGGGACCTCAGGGACCCGCCCTGGTGGCCTCAGGAGAGGCCAGTCCCCAGGCGAGTTGCTAGGGGGCTCTCGGGATTCCTCTCCCGTCGATACCGGGGCCAAAAACATTGTGTGGAGTCAGGGCCGGAACCGAGGATTCCTCTCAGGGGCTGACATGGATCTTTGGGTACTTCTGGAGTCTCCCCAGTGGAGTCAGGCCTCGTCTCGAGTGGGGGCATGCACGTGCGCTTTCCTTCCAGGCTGTAGCAGCAATGTCACGCTTCCCGTCGCGTGGATCAAAGGATCTGTGGTTTTCCCTCGAGGCTTTCCCTCGAGGCTTTCCCACAGGGCTGTCCCACGTGCCACCGTGGTGTGAGTCGATCCTCGGCGTGAAAGATGAGCCAGTGCAGGGCAAAGAGCTTCCTCTGGAATGGACTGAGACATCTGGGGGACTCTTGGAATGGTGGTACGACCATGGAGTTCCTCTCGCCTTTCCTGTTGAGAGTGCCTCCTCTTGAGATGCGACGGGAACGCCGGGAATTCTTTCCCGTTGAAAGCAGGAAAAGGATCCCTCATCTCGAGCTACGAGGGGGAAACGGGGCTCCTCTGGATGTGGGCGGGACCATCGTGCTTCCTCTCGAGTGGAGACGGGTATGGCGGTGAACTTCTTGAGTTGCAGCAAGGGTGTGAAAGACCCTTTCGAAGTTCCAGAGGTTAGGTGTCATTAGTCTCCAGACGACTCATCGGAAATAGGCCTCATCTCGCCTGGAAGGGAGAACTTCCTGGATTTTCTCGAGTTGCGGCAGGTGTTCTCGAGTTACGACGGGGACCTCAGGGACCCGCCCTGGTGGCCTCAGGAGAGGCCAGTCCCCATGCGAGTTGCTAGGGGGCCTCTCGGGATTCCTCTCCCGTCGATACCGGGGCCAAAAACCTTGTGTGGAGTCAAGGCCGGAACCGAGGATTCCTCTCAGGGGCTGACATGGATCTTTGGGTACTTCTGGAGTCTCCCCAGGGGAGTCAGGCCTCTTCTCGAGTGGGGGCATGCACGTGCGCTTTCCTTCCAGGCTGTAGCAGCAATGTCACGCTTCCCGTCGCGTGGATCAAAGGATCTGTGGTTTTCCCTCGAGGCTTTCCCTCGAGGCTTTCCCACAGGGCTGTCCCACGTGCCACCGTGGTGTGAGTCGATCCTCGGCGTGAAAGATGAGCCAGTGCAGGGCAAAGAGGTTCCTCTGGAATGGACTGAGACATCTGGGGGACTCTTGGAATGGTGGTACGACCATGGAGTTCCTCTCGCCTTTCCTGTTGAGAGTGCCTCCTCTTGAGATGCGACGGGAACGCCGGGAATTCTTTCCCGTTGAAACCAGGGAAAGGATCCCTCATCTCGAGCTACGAGGGGGAAACGGGGCTCCTCTGGATGTGGGCGGGACCATCGTGCTTCCTCTCGAGTGGAGACGGGTATGGCGGTGAACTTCTTGAGTTGCAGCAAGGGTGTGAAAGACCCTTTCGAAGTTCCAGAGGTTTGGTGTCATTAGTCTCCAGAGGCCTCATCGGAAATAGGCCTCATCTCGCCTGGAAGGGAGAACTTCCTGGATTTTCTCGAGTTGCGGCAGGTCTTCTCGAATTACGACGGGGACCTCAGGGACCCGCCCTGGTGGCCTCCGGAGAGGCCAGTCCCCATGCGAGTTGCTAGGGGGCCTCTCGGGATTCCTCTCCCGTCGATACCGGGGCCAAAAACCTTGTGTGGAGTCAGGGCCGGAACCGAGGATTCCTCTCAGGGGCTGACATGGATCTTTGGGTACTTCTGGAGTCTCCCCAGGGGAGTCAGGCCTCGTCTCGAGTGGGGGCATGCACGTGCGCTTTCCTTCCAGGCTGTAGCAGCAATGTCACGCTTCCCGTCGCGTGGATCAAAGGATCTGTGGTTTTTCCTCGAGGCTATCCCTCGAGGCTTTCCCACAGGGCTGTCCCACGTGCCACCGTGTTGTGAGTCGATCCTCGGCGTGAAAGATGAGCCAGTGCAGGGCAAAGAGGTTCCTCTGGAATGGACTGAGACATCTGGGGGACTCTTGGAATGGTGGTACGACCATGGAGTTCCTCCCGCCTTTCCTGTTTAGAGTGCCTCCTCTTGAGATGCGACGGGAACGCCGGGAATTCTTTCCCGTTGAAACCAGGGAAAGGATCCCTCATCTCGAGCTACGAGGGGGAAACGGGGCTCCTCTGGATGTGGGCGGGACCATCGTGCTTCCTCTCGAGTGGAGACGGGTATGGCGGTGAACTTCTTGAGTTGCAGCAAGGGTGTGAAAGACCCTTTCGAAGTTCCAGAGGTTTGGTGTCATTAGTCTCCAGAGGCCTCATCGGAAATAGGCCTCATCTCGCCTGGAAGGGAGAACTTCCTGGATTTTCTCGAGTTGCGGCAGGTGTTCTCGAGTTACGACGGGAACCTCAGGGACCCGCCCTGGTGGCCTCAGGAGAGGCCAGTCCCCATGCGAGTTGCTAGGGGGTCTCTCGGGATTCCTATCCCGTCGATACCGGGGCCAAAAAGCTTGTGTGGATTCAGGGCCAGAACCGAGGATTCTTCTCAGGGGCTGAAATGGATCTTTGGGTACTTCTGGAGTCTCCCCAGGGGAGTCAGGCCTCGTCTCGAGTGGGGGCATGCATGTGCGCTTTCCTTCCAGGCTGTTCCAGCAATGTCATGCTTCCCGTCGCGTGGATCAAAGGATCTGTGATTTTCCCTCGAGGCTTTCCCTCGAGGCTTTCCCACAGGGCTGTCCCACGTGCCACCGTGTTGTGAGTCCTTCCTCGGCGTGAAAGATGAGCCAGTGCAGGGCAAAGAGGTTCCTCTGAAATGGACTGAGACATCTGGGGGACTCTTGGAATGGTGGTACGACCATGGAGTTCCTCTCGCCTTTCCTGTTGAGAGTGCCTCCTCTTGAGATGCGACGGGAACGCTGGGAATTCTTTCCCGTTGAAAGCAGGGAAAGGATCCCTCATCTCGAGCTACGAGGGGGAAACGGGGCTCCTCTGGATGTGGGCGGGACCATCGTGCTTCCTCTCGAGTGGAGACGGGTATGGCGGTGAACTTCTTGAGTTGCACCAAGGGTGTGAAAGACCCTTTCGAAGTTCAAGAGGTTTGGTGTCATTAGTCTCCAGAGGCCTCATCGGAAATAGGCCTCATCTCGCCTGGAAGGGAGAACTTCCTGGATTTTCTCGAGTTGCGGCAGGTGTTCTCGAGTTACGACGGGGACCTCAGGGACCCGCCCTGGTGGCCTCCGGAGAGGCCAGTCCCCATGCGAGTTGCTAGGGGGCCTCTCGGGATTCCTCTCCCGTCGATACCGGGGCCAAAAACCTTGTGTGGAGTCAGGGCCGGAACCGAGGATTCCTCTCAGGGGCTGACATGGATCTTTGGGTACTTCTGGAGTCTCCCCAGTGGAGTCAGACCTCGTCTCGAGTGGGGGCATGCACGTGCGCTTTCCTTCCAGGCTGTAGCAGCAATGTCACGCTTCCCGTCGCGTGGATCAAAGGATCTGTGGTTTTCCCTCGAGGCTTTCCCTCGAGGCTTTCCCACAGGGCTGTCCCACGTGCCACCGTGGTGTGAGTCGATCCTCGGCGTGAAAGATGAGCCAGTGCAGGGCAAAGAGGTTCCTCTGGAATGGACTGAGACATCTGGGGGACTCTTGGAATGGTGGTACGACCATGGAGATCCTCTCGCCTTTCCTGTTGAGAGTGCCTCCTCTTGAGATGCGACGGGAACGCCGGGAATTCTTTCCCGTTGAAAGCAGGGAAAGGATCCCTCATTTCGAGCACCGAGGGGAAAACGGGGCTCCTCTGGATGTGGGCGGGACCATCGTGCTTCCTCTCGAGTGGAGACGGGTATGGCGGAGAACTTCTTGAGTTGCAGCAAGGGTGTGAAAGACCCTTTCAAAGTTCCAGAGGTTAGGTGTCATTAGTCTCCAGACGCCTCATCGGAAATAGGCCTCATCTCGCCTGGAAGGGAGAACTTCCTGGATTTTCTCGAGTTGCGGCAGGTGTTCTTAAGTTACGACGGGGATCTCAGGGACCCGCCCTGGTGGCCTCAGGAGAGGCCAGTCCCCATGCGAGTTGCTAGGGGGCCTCTCGGGATTCCTCTCCCGTCGATACCGGGGCCAAAAACCTTGAGAGGAGTCAGGGCCGGAACCGAGGATTCCTCTCAGGGGCTGACATGGATCTTTGGGTACTTCTGGAGTCTCCCCAATGGAGTCAGGCCTCGTCTCGAGTGGGGGCATGCACGTGCGCTTTCCTTCCAGGCTGTAGCAGCAATGTCACGCTTCCCGTCACGTGGATCAAAGGATCTGTGGTTTTCCCTCGAGGCTTTCCCTCGAGGCTTTCCCACAGGGCTGTCCCACGTGCCACCGTGGTGTGAGTCGATCCTCGGCGTCAAAGATGAGCCAGTGCAGGGCAAAGAGTTTCCTCTGGAATGGACTGAGACATCTGGGGGACTCTTGGAATGGTGGTACGACCATGGAGTTCCTCTCGCCTTTCCTGTTGAGAGTGCCTCCTCTTGAGATGCGACGGGAATGCCGGGAATTCTTTCCCGTTGAAAGCAGGGAAAGGATCCCTCATCTCGAGCTACGAGGGGGAAACGGGGCTCCTCTGGATGTGGGCGGGACCATCGTGCTTCCTCTCGAGTGGAGACGGGTATGGCGGTGAACTTCTTGAGTTGCAGCAAGGGTGTGAAAGACCCTTTCGAAGTTCCAGAGGTTAGGTGTCATTAGTCTCCAGACGCCTCATCGGAAATAGGCCTCATCTCGCCTGGAAGGGAGAACTTCCTGGATTTTCTCGAGTTGCGGCAGGTGTTCTCGAGTTACGACGGGGACCTCAGGGACCCGCCATGGTGGCCTCAGGAGAGGCCAGTCCCCATGCGAGTTGCTAGGGGGCCTCTCGGGATTCCTCTCCCGTCGATACCGGGGCCAAAAACCTTGTGTGGATTCAGGGCCGGAACCGAGGATTCCTCTCAGGGGCTGACATGGATCTTTGGGTACTTCTGGAGTCTCCCCAGGAGAGTCAGGCCTCGTCTCGAGTGGGGGCATGCACGTGCACTTTCCTTCCAGGCTGTAGCAGCAATGTCACGCTTCCCGTCGCGTGGATCAAAGGATCTGTGGTTTTCCCTCGAGGCTTTCCCACAGGGCTGTCCCACGTGCCACCGTGGTGTGAGTCGATCCTCGGCGTGAAAGATGAGCCAGTGCAGGGCAAAGAGGTTCCTCTGGAATGGACTGAGACATCTGGGGGACTCTTGGAATGGTGGTACGACCATGGAGTTCCTCTCGCCTTTCCTGTTGAGAGTGCCTCCTCTTGAGATGCGACGGGAACGCCGGGAATTCTTTCCCGTTGAAAGCAGGGAAAGGATCCCTCATCTCGAGCTACGAGGGGGAAACGGGGCTCCTCTGGATGTGGGCGGGACCATCGTGCTTCCTCTCTAGTGGAGACGGGTATGGCGGTGAACTTCTTGAGTTGCAGCAAGGGTGTGAAAGACCCTTTCGAAGTTCCAGAGGTTAGGTGTCATTAGTCTCCAGAGGCCTCATCGGAAATAGGCCTCATCTCGCCTGGAAGGGAGAACTTCCTGGATTTTCTCGAGTTGCGGCAGGTGTTCTCGAGTTACGACGGGGACCTCAGGGACCCGCCCTGGTGGCCTCAGGAGAGGCCAGTCCCTAGGCGAGTTGCTAGGGGGCCTCTCGGGATTCCTCTCCCGTCGATACCGGGGCCAAAAACATTGTGTGGAGTCAGGGCCGGAACCGAGGATTCCTCTCAGGGGCTGACATGGATCTTTGGGTACTTCTGGAGTCTCCCCAGTGGAGTCAGGCCTCGTCTCGAGTGGGGGCATGCACGTGCGCTTTCCTTCCAGGCTGTAGCAGCAATGTCACGCTTCCCGTCGCGTGGATCAAAGGATCTGTGGTTTTCCCTCGAGGCTTTCCCTCGAGGCTTTCCCACAGGGCTGTCCCACGTGCCACCGTGGTGTGAGTCGATCCTCGGCGTGAAAGATGAGCCAGTGCAGGGCAAAGAGCTTCCTCTGGAATGGACTGAGACATCTGGGGGACTCTTGGAATGGTGGTACGACCATGGAGTTCCTCTCGCCTTTCCTGTTGAGAGTGCCTCCTCTTGAGATGCGACGGGAACGCCGGGAATTCTTTCCCGTTGAAAGCAGGAAAAGGATCCCTCATCTCGAGCTACGAGGGGGAAACGGGGCTCCTCTGGATGTGGGCGGGACCATCGTGCTTCCTCTCGAGTGGAGACGGGTATGGCGGTGAACTTCTTGAGTTGCAGCAAGGGTGTGAAAGACCCTTTCGAAGTTCCAGAGGTTAGGTGTCATTAGTCTCCAGACGACTCATCGGAAATAGGCCTCATCTCGCCTGGAAGGGAGAACTTCCTGGATTTTCTCGAGTTGCGGCAGGTGTTCTCGAGTTACGACGGGGACCTCAGGGACCCGCCCTGGTGGCCTCAGGAGAGGCCAGTCCCCATGCGAGTTGCTAGGGGGTCTCTCGGGATTCCTCTCCCGTCGATACCGGGGCCAAAAACCTTGTGTGGAGTCAGGGCCGGAACCGAGGATTCCTCTCAGGGGCTGACATGGATCTTTGGGTACTTCTGGAGTCTCCCCAGGGGAGTCAGGCCTCGTCTCGAGTGGGGGCATGCACGTGCACTTTCCTTCCTGGCTGTAGCAGCAATGTCACGCTTCCCGTCGCGTGGATCAAAGGATCTGTGGTTTTCCCTCGAGGCTTTCCCACAGGGCTGTCCCACGTGCCACCGTGGTGTGAGTCGATCCTCGGCGTGAAAGATGAGCCAGTGCAGGGCAAAGAGGTTCCTCTGGAATGGACTGAGACATCTGGGGGACTCTTGGAATGGTGGTACGACCATGGAGTTCCTCTCGCCTTTCCTGTTGAGAGTGCCTCCTCTTGAGATGCGACGGGAACGCCGGGAATTCTTTCCCGTTGAAAGCAGGGAAAGGATCCCTCATCTCGAGCTACGAGGGGGAAACGGGGCTCCTCTGGATGTGGGCGGGACCATCGTGCTTCCTCTCGAGTGGAGACGGGTATGGCGGTGAACTTCTTGAGTTGCAGCAAGGGTGTGAAAGACCCTTTCGAAGTTCCAGAGGTTAGGTGTCAGTCTCCAGACGCCTCATCGGAAATAGGCCTCATCTCGCCTGGAAGGGAGAACTTCCTGGATTTTCTCGAGTTGCGGCAGGTGTTCTCGAGTTACGACGGGGACCTCAGGGACCCGCCCTGGTGGCCTCAGGAGAGGTCAGTCCCCATGCGAGTTGCTAGGGGGCCTCTCGGGATTCCTCTCCCGTCGATACCGGGGCCAAAAAGCTTGTGTGGAGTCAGGGCCGGAACCGAGGATTCCTCTCAGGGGCTGACATGGATCTTTGGGTACTTCTGGAGTCTCCCCAGGGGAGTCAGGCCTCGTCTCAAGTGGGGGCATGCACGTGCGCTTTCCTTCCAGGCTGTAGCAGCAATGTCACGCTTCCCGTCGCGTGGATCAAAGGATCTGTGGTTTTCCCTCGAGGCTTTCCCTCGAGGCTTTCCCACAGGGCTGTCCCACGTGCCACCGTGGTGTGAGTCGATCCTCGGCGTGAAAGATGAGCCAGTGCAGGGCAAAGAGGTTCCTCTGGAATGGACTGAGACATCTGGGGGACTCTTGGAATGGTGGTACGACCATGGAGTTCCTCTCGCCTTTCCTGTTGAGAGTGCCTCCTCTTGAGATGCGACGGGAACGCCGGGAATTCTTACCCGTTGAAAGCAGGGAAAGGATCCCTCATCTCGAGCTACGAGGGGGAAACGGGGCTCCTCTGGATTTGGGCGGGACCATCGTGCTTCCTCTCGAGTGGAGACGGGTATGGCGGTGAACTTCTTGAGTTGCAGCAAGGGTGTGAAAGACCCTTTCGAAGTTCCAGAGGTTAGGTGTCATTAGTCTCCAGAGGCCTCATCGGAAATAGGCCTCATCTCGCCTGGAAGGGAGAACTTCCTGGATTTTCTCGAGTTGCGGCAGGTGTTCTCGAGTTACGACGGGGACCTCAGGGACCCGCCCTGGTGGCCTCAGGAGAGGCCAGTCCCCATGCGAGTTGCTAGGGGGCCTCTCGGGATTCCTCTCCCGTCGATACCGGGGCCAAAAAGCTTGTGTGGAGTCAGGGCCGGAACCGAGGATTCCTCTCAGGGGCTGACATGGATCTTTGGGTACTTCTGGAGTCTCCCCAGGGGAGTCAGGCCTCGTCTCGAGTGGGGGCATGCACGTGCGCTTTCCTTCCAGGCTGTAGCAGCAATGTCACGCTTCCCGTCGCGTGGATCAAAGGATCTGTGGTTTTCCCTCGAGGCTTTCCCTCGAGCATTTCCCACAGGGCTGTCCCACGTGCCACCGTGGTGTGAGTCGATCCTCGGCGTGAAAGATGAGCCAGTGCAGGGCAAAGAGGTTCCTCTGGAATGGACTGAGACATCTGGGGGACTCTTGGAATGGTGGTACGACCATGGAGTTCCTCTCGCCTTTCCTGTTGAGAGTGCCTCCTCTTGAGATGCGACGGGAACACCGGGAATTCTTTCCCGTTGAAACCAGGGAAAGGATCCCGCATCTCGAGCTAAGAGGGGGAAACGAGGCTCCTCTGGATGTGGGCGGGACCATCGTGCTTCCTCTCGAGTGGAGACGGGTATGGCGGTGAACTTCTTGAGTTGCACCAAGGGTGTGAAAGACCCTTTCGAAGTTCAAGAGGTTTGGTGTCATTAGTCTCCAGAGGCCTCATCGGAAATAGGCCTCATCTCGCCTGGAAGGGAGAACTTCCTGGATTTTCTCGAGTTGCGGCAGGTGTTCTCGAGTTACGACGGGGACCTCAGGGACCCGACCTGGTGGCCTCCGGAGAGGCCAGTCCCCATGCGAGTTGCTAGGGGGCCTCTCGGGATTCCTCTCCCGTCGATACCGGGGCCAAAAACCTTGTGTGGAGTCAGGGCCGGAACCGAGGATTCCTCTCAGGGGCTGACATGGATCTTTGGGTACTTCTGGAGTCTCCCCAGTGGAGTCAGACCTCGTCTCGAGTGGGGGCATGCACGTGCGCTTTCCTTCCAGGCTGTAGCAGCAATGTCACGCTTCCCGTCGCGTGGATCAAAGGATCTGTGGTTTTCCCTCGAGGCTTTCCCTCGAGGCTTTCCCACAGGGCTGTCCCACATGCCACCGTGGTGTGAGTCGATCCTCGGCGTGAAAGATGAGCCAGTGCAGGGCAAAGAGGTTCCTCTGGAATGGACTGAGACATCTGGGGGACTCTTGGAATGGTGGTACGACCATGGAGATCCTCTCGCCTTTCCTGTTGAGAGTGCCTCCACTTGAGATGCGACGGGAACGCCGAGAATTCTTTCCCGTTGAAAGCAGGGAAAGGATCCCTCATCTCGAGCACCGAGGGGAAAACGGGGCTCCTCTGGATGTGGGCGGGACCATCGTGCTTCCTCTCGAGTGGAGACGGGTATGGCGGAGAACTTCTTAAGTTGCAGCAAGGGTGTGAAAGACCCTTTCAAAGTTCCAGAGGTTAGGTGTCATTAGTCTCCAGACGCCTCATCGGAAATAGGCCTCATCTCGCCTGGAAGGGAGAACTTCCTGGATTTTCTCGAGTTGCGGCAGGTGTTCTTAAGTTACGACGGGGAACTCAGGGACCCGCCCTGGTGGCCTCAGGAGAGGCCAGTCGCCATGCGAGTTGCTAGGGGGCCTCTCGGGATTCCTCTCCCGTAGATACCGGGGCCAAAAACTTTGAGTGGAGTCAGGGCCGGAACCGAGGATTCCTCTCAGGGGCTGACATGGATCTTTGGGTACTTCTGGAGTCTCCCCAGGGGAGTCAGGCCTCGTCTCGAGTGGGGGCATGCACGTGCGATTTCCTTCCAGGCTGTAGCAGCAATGTCACGCATCCCGTCACGTGGATCAAAGGATCTGTGATTTTCACTCGAGGCTTTCCCTCGAGGCTTTCCCACAGGGCTGTCCCACGTGCCACCGTGGTGTGAGTCGATCCTCGGCGTGAACGATGAGCCAGTGCAGGGCAAAGAGTTTCCTCTGGAATGGACTGAGACATCTGGGGGACTCTTGGAATGGTGGTACGACCATGGAGTTCCTCTCGCCTTTCCTGTTGAGAGTGCCTCCTCTTGAGATGCGACGGGAACGCCGGGAATTCTTTCCCGTTGAAAGCAGGGAAAGGATCCCTCATCTCGAGCTACGAGGGGGAAACGGGGCTCCTCTGGATGTGGGCGGGACCATCGTGCTTCCTCTCGAGTGGAGACGGGTATGGCGGTGAACTTCTTGAGTTGCAGCAAGGGTGTGAAAGACCCTTTCGAAGTTCCAGAGGTTAGGTGTCATTAGTCTCCAGACGCCTCATCGGAAATAGGCCTCATCTCGCCTGGAAGGGAGAACTTCCTGGATTATCTCGAGTTGCGGCAGGTGTTCTCGAGTTACGACGGGGACCTCAGGGACCCGCCCTGGTGGCCTCAGGAGAGGCCAGTCCCCATGCGAGTTGCTAGGGGGCCTCTCGGGATTCCTCTCCCGTCGATACCGGGGCCAAAAACCTTGTGTGGAGTCAGGGCCGGAACCGAGGATTCCTCTCAGGGGCTGACATGGATCTTTGGGTACTTCTGGAGTCTCCCCAGGGGAGTCAGGCCTCGTCTCGAGTGGGGGCATGCACGTGCACTTTCCTTCCAGGCTGTAGCAGCAATGTCACGCTTCCCGTCGCGTGGATCAAAGGATCTGTGGTTTTCCCTCGAGGCTTTCCCACAGGGCTGTCCCACGTGCCACCGTGGTGTGAGTCGATCCTCGGCGTGAAAGATGAGCCAGTGCAGGGCAAAGAGGTTCCTCTGGAATGGACTGAGACATCTGGGGGACTCTTGGAATGGTGGTACGACCATGGAGTTCCTCTCGCCTTTCCTGTTGAGAGTGCCTCCTCTTGAGATGCGACGGGAACGCCGGGAATTCTTTCCCGTTGAAAGCAGGGAAAGGATCCCTCATCTCGAGCTACGAGGGGGAAACGGGGCTCCTCTGGATGTGGGCGGGACCATCGTGCTTCCTCTCGAGTGGAGACGGGTATGGCGGTGAACTTCTTGAGTTGCAGCAAGGGTGTGAAAGACCCTTTCGAAGTTCCAGAGGTTTGGTGTCATTAGTCTCCAGAGGCCTCATCGGAAATAGGCCTCATCTCGCCTGGAAGGGAGAACTTCCTGGATTTTCTCGAGTTGCGGCAGGTATTTCTCGAGTTACGACGGGGACCTCAGGGACCCGCCCTGGTGGCCTCAGGAGAGGCCAGTCCCCATGCGAGTTGCTAGGGGGCCTCTCGGGATTCCTCTCCCGTCGATACCGGGGCCAAAAACCTTGTGTGGAGTCAGGGCCGGAACCGAGGATTCCTCTGAGGGGCTGACATGGATCTTTGGGTACTTCTGGAGTCTCCCCAGTGGAGTCAGACCTCGTCTCGAGTGGGGGCATGCACGTGCGCTTTCCTTCCAGGCTGTAGTAGCAATGTCACGCTTCCCGTCGCGTGGATGAAAGGATCTGTGGTTTTCCCTCGAGGCTTTCCCTCGAGGCTTTCCCACAGGGCTGTCCCACGTGCCACCGTGGTGTGAGTCGATCCTCGGCGTGAAAGATGAGCCAGTGCAGGGCAAAGAGGTTCCTCTGGAATTGACTGAGACATCTGGGGGACTCTTGGAATGGTGGTACGACCATGGAGATCCTCTCGCCTTTCCTGTTGAGAGTGCCTCCTCTTGAGATGCGACGGGAACGCCGGGAATTCTTTCCCGTTGAAAGCAGGGAAAGGTTCCCTCATCTCGAGCACCGAGGGGAAAACGGGGCTCCTCTGGATGTGGGCGGGACCATCGTGCTTCCTCTCGAGTGGAGACGGGTATGGCGGAGAACTTCTTGAGTTGCAGCAAGGGTGTGAAAGACCCTTTCAAAGTTCCAGAGGTTAGGTGTCATTAGTCTCCAGACGCCTCATCGGAAATAGGCCTCATCTCGCCTGGAAGGGAGAACTTCCTGGATTTTCTCGAGTTGCGGCAGGTGTTCTTAAGTTACGACGGGGAACTCAGGGACCCGCCCTGGTGGCCTCAGGAGAGGCCAGTCCCCATGCGAGTTGCTAGGGGGCCTCTCGGGATTCCTCTCCCGTCGATACCGGGGCCAAAAAGCTTGTGTGGAGTCAGGGCCGGAACCGAGGATTCCTTTCAGGGGCTGACATGGATCTTTGGGTACTTCTGGAGTCTCCCCAGGGGAGTCAGGCCTCGTCTCGAGTGGGGGCATGCGCGTGCGCTTTCCTTCCAGGCTTTAGCAGCAATGTCACCCTTCCCGTCGCTTGGATCAAAGGATCTGTGGTTTTCCCTCGAGGCTTTCCCTCGAGGCTTTCCCACAGGGCTGTCCCACGTGCCACCGTGGTGTGAGTCGATCCTCGGCGTGAAAGATGAGCCAGTGCAGGGCAAAGAGGTTCCTCTGGAATGGACTGAGACATCTCGGGGACTCTTGGAATGGTGGTACGACCATGGAGTTCCTCTCGCCTTTCCTGTTGAGAGTGCCTCCTCTTGAGATGCGACGGGAACGCCGGGAATTCTTTCCCGTTGAAAGCAGGGAAAGGATCCCTCATCTCGAGCTACGAGGGGGAAACGGGGCTCCTCTCGATGTGGGCGGGACCATCGTGCTTCCTCTCGAGTGGAGACGGGTATGGCGGTGAACTTCTTGAGTTGCACCAAGGGTGTGAAAGACCCTTTCGAAGTTCCAGAGGTTTGGTGTCATTAGTCTCCAGAGGCCTCATCGGAAATAGGCCTCATCTCGCCTGGAAGGGAGAACTTCCTGGATTTTCTCGAGTTGCGGCAGGTATTTCTCGAGTTACGACGGGGACCTCAGGGACCCGCCCTGGTGGCCTCAGGAGAGGCCAGTCCCCATGCGAGTTGCTAGGGGGCCTCTCGGGATTCCTCTCCCGTCGATACCGGGGCCAAAAACCTTGTGTGGAGTCAGGGCCGGAACCGAGGATTCCTCTCAGGGGCTGACATGGATCTTTGGGTACTTCTGGAGTCTCCCCAGTGGAGTCAGACCTCGTCTCGAGTGGGGGCATGCACGTGCGCTTTCCTTCCAGGCTGTAGTAGCAATGTCACGCTTCCCGTCGCGTGGATCAAAGGATCTGTGGTTTTCCCTCGAGGCTTTCCCTCGAGGCTTTCCCACAGGGCTGTCCCACGTGCCACCGTGGTGTGAGTCGATCCTCGGCGTGAAAGATGAGCCAGTGCAGGGCAAAGAGGTTCCTCTGGAATGGACTGAGACATCTGGGGGACTCTTGGAATGGTGGTACGACCATGGAGATCCTCTCGCCTTTCCTGTTGAGAGTGCCTCCTCTTGAGATGCGACGGGAACGCCGGGAATTCTTTCCCGTTGAAAGCAGGGAAAGGTTCCCTCATCTCGAGCACCGAGGGGAAAACGGGGCTCCTCTGGATGTGGGCGGGACCATCGTGCTTCCTCTCGAGTGGAGACGGGTATGGCGGAGAACTTCTTGAGTTGCAGCAAGGGTGTGAAAAACCCTTTCAAAGTTCCAGAGGTTAGGTGTCATTAGTCTCCAGACGCCTCATCGGAAATAGGCCTCATCTCGCCTGGAAGGGAGAACTTCCTGGATTTTCTCGAGTTGCGGCAGGTGTTCTTAAGTTACGACGGGGAACTCAGGGACCCGCCCTGGTGGCCTCAGGAGAGGCCAGTCCCCATGCGAGTTGCTAGGGGGCCTCTCGGGATTCCTCTCCCGTCGATACCGGGGCCAAAAAGCTTGTGTGGAGTCAGGGCCGGAACCGAGGATTCCTCTCAGGGGCTGACATGGATCTTTGGGTACTTCTGGAGTCTCCCCAGGGGAGTCAGGCCTCGTCTCGAGTGGGGGCATGCGCGTGCGCTTTCCTTCCAGGCTTTAGCAGCAATGTCACGCTTCCCGTCGCTTGGATCAAAGGATCTGTGGTTTTCCCTCGAGGCTTTCCCTCGAGGCTTTCCCACAGGGCTGTCCCACGTGCCACCGTGGTGTGAGTCGATCCTCGGCGTGAAAGATGAGCCAGTGCAGGGCAAAGAGGTTCCTCTGGAATGGACTGAGACATCTGGGGGACTCTTGGAATGGTGGTACGACCATGGAGTTCCTCTTGCCTTTCCTGTTGAGAGTGCCTCCTCTTGAGATGCGACGGGAACGCCGGGAATTCTTTCCCGTTGAAACCAGGGAAAGGATCCCTCATCTCGAGCTACGAGGGGGGAACGGGGCTCCTCTGGATGTGGGCGGGACCATCGTGCTTCCTCTCGAGTGGAGACGGGTATGGCGTTGAACTTCTTGAGTTGCAGCAAGGGTGTGAAAGACCCTTTCGAAGTTCCAGAGGTTTGGTGTCATTAGTCTCCAGACGCCTCATCGGAAATAGGCCTCATCTCGCCTGGAAGGGAGAACTTCCTGGATTTTCTCGAGTTGCGGCAGGTATTTCTCGAGTTACGACGGGGACCTCAGGGACCCGCCCTGGTGGCCTCAGGAGAGGCCAGTCCCCATGCGAGTTGCTAGGGGGCCTCTCGGGATTCCTCTCCCGTCGATACCGGGGCCAAAAACCTTGTGTGGAGTCAGGGCCGGAACCGAGGATTCCTCTCAGGGGCTGACATGGATCTTTGGGTACTTCTGGAGTCTCCCCAGTGGAGTCAGACCTCGTCTCGAGTGGGGGCATGCACGTGCGCTTTCCTTCCAGGCTGTAGTAGCAATGTCACGCTTCCTGTCGCGTGGATCAAAGGATCTGTGGTTTTCCCTCGAGGCTTTCCCTCGAGGCTTTCCCACAGGGCTGTCCCACTTGCCACCGTGGTGTGAGTCGTTCCTCGGCGTGAAAGATGAGCCAGTGCAGGGCAAAGAGGTTCCTCTGGAATGGACTGAGACATCTGGGGGACTCTTGGAATGGTGGTACGACCATGGAGATCCTCTCGCCTTTCCTGTTGAGAGTGCCTCCTCTTGAGATGCGACGGGAACGCCGGGAATTCTTTCCCGTTGAAAGCAGGGAAAGGTTCCCTCATCTCGAGCACCGAGGGGAAAACGGGGCTCCTCTGGATGTGGGCGGGACCATCGTGCTTCCTCTCGAGTGGAGACGGGTATGGCGGAGAACTTCTTGAGTTGCAGCAAGGGTGTGAAAGACCCTTTCAAAGTTCCAGAGGTTAGGTGTCATTAGTCTCCAGACGCCTCATCGGAAATAGGCCTCATCTCGCCTGGAAGGGAGAACTTCCTGGATTTTCTCGAGTTGCGGCAGGTGTTCTTAAGTTACGATGGGGAACTCAGGGACCCGCCCTGGTGGCCTCAGGAGAGGCCAGTCCCCATGCGAGTTGCTAGGGGGCCTCTCGGGATTCCTCTCCCGTCGATACCGGGGTCAAAAAGCTTGTGTGGAGTCAGGGCCGGAACCGAGGATTCCTCTCAGGGGCTGACATGGATCTTTGGGTACTTCTGGAGTCTCCCCAGGGGAGTCAGGCCTCGTCTCGAGTGGGGGCATGCGCGTGCGCTTTCCTTCCAGGCTTTAGCAGCAATGTCACGCTTCCCGTCGCTTGGATCAAAGGATCTGTGGTTTTCCCTCGAGGCTTTCCCTCGAGGCTTTCCCACAGGGCTGTCCCACGTGCCACCGTGGTGTGAGTCGATCCTCGGCGTGAAAGATGAGCCAGTGCAGGGCAAAGAGGTTCCTCTGGAATGGACTGAGACATCTGGGGGACTCTTGGAATGGTGGTACGACCATGGAGTTCCTCTCGCCTTTCCTGTTGAGAGTGCCTCCTCTTGAGATGCGACGGGAACGCCGGGAATTCTTTCCCGTTGAAACCAGGGAAAGGATCCCTCATCTCGAGCTACGAGGGGGAAACGGGGCTCCTCTGGATGTGGGCGGGACCATCGTGCTTCCTCTCGAGTGGAGACGGGTATGGCGTTGAACTTCTTGAGTTGCAGCAAGGGTGTGAAAGACCCTTTCGAAGTTCCAGAGGTTAGGTGTCATTAGTCTCCAGACGCCTCATCGGAAATAGGCCTCATCTCGCCTGGAAGGGAGAACTTCCTGGATTTTCTCGAGTTGCGGCAGGTGTTCTCGAGTTACGACGGGGACCTCAGGGACCCGCCCTGGTGGCCTCAGGAGAGGCCAGTCCCCATGCGAGTTGTTAGGGGGCCTCTCGGGATTCCTCTCCCGTCGATACTGGGGCCAAAAACCTTGTGTGGAGTCAGGGCCGGAACCGAGGATTCCTCTCAGGGGCTGACATGGATCTTTGGGTACTTCTGGAGTCTCCCCAGGGGAGTCAGGCCTCGTCTCGAGTGGGGGCATGCGCGTGCGCTTTCCTTCCAGGCTTTAGCAGCAATGTCACGCTTCCCGTCGCTTGGATCAAAGGATCTGTGGTTTTCCCTCGAGGCTTTCCCTCGAGGCTTTCCCACAGGGCTGTCCCACGTGCCACCGTGGTGTGAGTCGATCCTCGGCGTGAAAGATGAGCCAGTGCAGGGCAAAGAGGTTCCTCTGGAATGGACTGAGACATCTGGGGGACTCTTGGAATGGTGGTACGACCATGGAGTTCCTCTCGCCTTTCCTGTTGAGAGTGCCTCCTCTTGAGATGCGACGGGAACGCCGGGAATTCTTTCCCGTTGAAAGCAGGGAAAGGATCCCTCATCTCGAGCTACGAGGGTGAAACGGGGCTCCTCTGGATGTGGGCGGGACCATCGTGCTTCCTCTCGAGTGGAGACGGGTATGGCGGTGAACTTCTTGAGTTGCAGCAAGGGTGTGAAAGACCCTTTCGAAGTTCCAGAGGTTAGGTGTCATTAGTCTCCAGACGCCTCATCGGAAATAGGCCTCATCTCGCCTGGAAGGGAGAACTTCCTGGATTTTCTCGAGTTGCGGCAGGTGTTCTCGAGTTTCGACGGGGACCTCAGGGACCCGCCCTGGTAACCTCAGGAGAGGCCAGTCCCCATGCGAGTTGCTAGGGGGCCTCTCGGGATTCCTCTCCCGTCGATACTGGGGCCAAAAAGCTTGTGTGGAGTCAGGGCCGGAACCGAGGATTCCTCTCAGGGGCTGACATGGATCTTTGGGTACTTCTGGAGTCTCCCCAGGGGAGTCAGGCCTCGTCTCGAGTGGGGGCATGCACGTGCGCTTTCCTTCCAGGCTGTAGCAGCAATGTCACGCTTCCCGTCGCGTGGATCAAAGGATCTGTGGTTTTCCCTCGAGGCTTTCCCTCGAGGCTTTCCCACAGGGCTGTCCCACGTGCCACCGTGTTGTGAGTCGATCCTCGGCGTGAAAGATGAGCCAGTGCAGGGCAAAGAGGTTCCTCTGGAATGGACTGAGACATCTGGGGGACTCTTGGAATGGTGGTACGACCATGGAGTTCCTCTCGCCTTTCCTGTTGAGAGTGCCTCCTCTTGAGATGCGACGGGAACGCCGGGAATACTTTCCCGTTGAAAGCAGGGAAAGGATCACTCATCTCGAGCTACGAGGGGGAAACGGGGCTCCTCTGGATGTGGGCGGGACCATCGTGCTTCCTCTCGAGTGGAGACGGGTATGGCGGTGAACTTCTTGAGTTGCAGCAAGGGTGTGAAAGACCCTTTCGAAGTTCCAGAGGTTTGGTGTCATTAGTCTCCAGAGGCCTCATCGGAAATAGGCCTCATCTCGCCTGGAAGGGAGAACTTCCTTGATTTTCTCGAGTTGCGGCAGGTGTTCTCGAGTTACGACGGGGACCTCAGGGACCCGCCCTGGTGGCCTCAGGAGAGGCCAGTCCCCATGCGAGTTGCTAGGGGGCCTCTCGGGATTCCTCTCCCGTCGATACCGGGGCCAAAAAGCTTGTGTGGAGTCAGGGCCGGAACCGAGGATTCCTCTCAGGGGCTGACATGGATCTTTGGGTACTTCTGGGGTCTCCCCAGGGGAGTCAGGCCTTGTCTCGAGTGGGGGCATGCACGTGCGCTTTCCTTCCAGGCTGTAGCAGCAATGTCACGCTTCCCGTCGCGTGGATCAAAGGATCTGTGGTTTTCCCTCGAGGCTTTCCCAGGAGGCTTTCCCACAGGGCTGTCCCAAGTGCCACCGTGTTGTGAGTCGATCCTCGGCGTGAAAGATGAGCCAGTGCAGGGCAAAGAGGTTCCTCTGGAATGGACTGAGACATCTTGGGGACTCTTGGAATGGTGGTACGACCATGGAGTTCCTCTCGCCTTTCCTGTTGAGAGTGCCTCCTCTTGAGATGCGACGGGAACGCCGGGAATTCTTTCCCGTTGAAACCAGGGAAAGGATCCCTCATCTCGAGCTACGAGGGGGAAACGGGGCTCCTCTGGATGTGGGCGGGACCATCGTGCTTCCTCTCGAGTGGAGGCGGGTATGGCGGTGAACTTCTTGAGTTGCAGCAAGGCTGTGAAAGACCCTTTCGAAGTTCCAGAGGTAAGGTGTCATTAGTCTCCAGACGCCTCATCGGAAATAGGCCTCATCTCGCCTGGAAGGGAGAACTTCCTGGATTTTCTCGAGTTGCGGCAGGTGTTCTCGAGTTACGACGGGGACCTCAGGGACCCGCCCTGGTGGCCTCAGGAGAGGCCAGTCCCTATGCGAGTTGCTAGGGGGCCTCTCGGGATTCCTCTCCCGTCGATACCGGGGCCAAAAACCTTGTGTGGAGTCAGGGCCGGAACCGAGGATTCCTCTCAGGGGCTGACATGGATCTTTGGGTACTTCTGGAGTCTCCCCAGGGGAGTCAGGCCTCGTCTCGAGTGGGGGCATGGACGTGCACTTTCCTTCCAGGCTGTAGCAGCAATGTCACGCTTCCCGTCGCGTGGATCAAATGATGTGTGGTTTTCCCTAGAGGCTTTCCCACAGGGCTGTCCCACGTGCCACCGTGGTGTGAGTCGATCCTCGGCGTGAAAGATGAGCCAGTGCAGGGCAAAGAGGTTCCTCTGGAATGGACTGAGACATCTGGGGGACTCTTGGAATGGTGGTACGACCATGGAGTTCCTCTCGCCTTTCCTGTTGAGAGTGCCTCCTCTTGAGATGCGACGGGAACGCCGGGAATTTTTTCCCGTTGAAAGCAGGGAAAGGATCCCTCATCTCGAGCTACGAGGGGGAAACGGGGCTCCTCTGGATGTGGGCGGGACCATCGTGCTTTCTCTCGAGTGGAGACGGGTATGGCGGTGAACTTCTTGAGTTGCAACAAGGGTGGGAAAGACACTTTCGAAGTTCCAGAGGTTAGGTGTCATTAGTCTCCAGACGCCTCATCGAAAATAGGCCTCATCTCGCCTGGAAGGGAGAACTTCCTGGATTTTCTCGAGTTGCGGCAGGTGTTCTCGAATTACGACGGGGACCTCAGGGACCCGCCCTGGTGGCCTCCGGAGAGGCCAGTCCCCATGCGAGTTGCTAGGGGGCCTCTCGGGATTCCTCTCCCGTCGATACCGGGGCCAAAAACCTTGTGTGGAGTCAGGGCCGGAACCGAGGATTCCTCTCAGAGGCTGACATGGATCTTTGGGTACTTCTGGAGTCTCCCCAGTGGAGTCAGGCCTCGTCTCGAGTGGGGGCATGCACGTGCGCTTTCCTTTCAGGCTGTAGCAGCAATGTCACGCTTCCCGTCACGTGGATCAAAGGATCTGTGGTTTTCCCTCGAGGCTTTCCCTCGAGGCTTTCCCACAGGGCTGTCCCACGTTCCACCGTGGTGTGAGTCGATCATCGGCGTGAAAGATGAGCCAATGCAGGGCAAAGAGGTTCCTCTGGAATGGACTGAGACATCTGGGGGACTCTTGGAATGTTGGTAGGACCATGGAGTTCCTCTCGCCTTTCCTGTTGAGAGTGCCTCCTCTTGAGATGCGACGGGAACGCCGGGAATTCTTTCCCGTTGAAAGCAGGGAAAGGATCCCTCATCTCGAGCTACGAGGGGGAAACGGGGCTCCTCTGGATGTGGGCGGGACCATCGTGCTTCCTCTCTAGTGGAGACGGGTATGGCGGTGAACTTCTTGAGTTGCAGCAAGGGTGTGAAAGACCCTTTCGAAGTTCCAGAGGTTAGGTGTCATTAGTCTCCAGAGGCCTCATCGGAAATAGGCCTCATCTCGCCTGGAAGGGAGAACTTCCTGGATTTTCTCGAGTTGCGGCAGGTGCTCTCGAGTTACGACGGGGACCTCAGGGACCCGCCCTGGTGGCCTCAGGAGAGGCCAGTCCCCATGCGAGTTGCTAGGGGGCCTCTCGGGATTCCTCTCCCGTCGATACCGGGGCCAAAAAGCTTGTGTGGAGTCAGGGCCGGAACCGAGGATTCCTCTCAGGGGCTGACATGGATCTTTGGGTACTTCTGGGGTCTCCCCAGGGGAGTCAGGCCTCGTCTCGAGTGGGGGCATGCACGTGCGCTTTCCTTCCAGGCTGTAGCAGCAATGTCACGCTTCCCGTCGCGTGGATCAAAGGATCTGTGGTTTTCCCTCGAGGCTTTCCCTGGAGGCTTTCCCACAGGGCTGTCCCAAGTGCCACCGTGTTGTGAGTCGATCCTCGGCGTGAAAGATGAGCCAGTGCAGGGCAAAGAGGTTCCTCTGGAATGGACTGAGACATCTGGGGGACTCTTGGAATGGTGGTACGACCATGGAGTTCCTCTCGCCTTTCCTGTTGAGAGTGCCTCCTCTTGAGATGCGACGGGAACGCCGGGAATTCTTTCCCGTTGAAAGCAGGGAAAGGATCCCTCATCTCGAGCTACGAGGGGGAAACGGGGCTCCTCTGGATGTGGGCGGGACCATCGTGCTTCCTCTCGAGTGGAGGCGGGTATGGCGGTGAACTTCTTGAGTTGCAGCAAGGCTGTGAAAGACCCTTTCGAAGTTCCAGAGGTAAGGTGTCATTAGTCTCCAGACGCCTCATCGGAAATAGGCCTCATCTCGCCTGGAAGGGAGAACTTCCTGCATTTTCTCGAGTTGCGGCAGGTGTTCTCGAGTTACGACGGGGACCTCAGGGACCCGCCCTGGTGGCCTCAGGAGAGGCCAGTCCCTATGCGAGTTGCTAGGGGGCCTCTCGGGATTCCTCTCCCGTCGATACCGGGGCCAAAAACCTTGTGTGGAGTCAGGGCCGGAACCGAGGATTCCTCTCAGGGGCTGACATGGATCTTTGGGTACTTCTGGAGTCTCCCCAGGGGAGTCAGGCCTCGTCTCGAGTGGGGGCATGGACGTGCACTTTCCTTCCAGGCTGTAGCAGCAATGTCACGCTTCCCGTCGCGTGGATCAAAGGATCTGTGGTTTTCCCTCGAGGCTTTCCCACAGGGCTGTCCCACGTGCCACCGTGGTGTGAGTCGATCCTCGGCGTGAAAGATGAGCCAGTGCAGGGCAAAGAGGTTCCTCTGGAATGGACTGAGACATCTGGGGGACTCTTGGAATGGTGGTACGACCATGGAGTTCCTCTCGCCTTTCCTGTTGAGAGTGCCTCCTCTTGAGATGCGACGGGAACGCCGGGAATTCTTTCCCGTTGAAAGCAGGGAAAGGATCCCTCATCTCGAGCTACGAGGGGGAAACGGGGCTCCTCTGGATGTGGGCGGGACCATCGTGCTTCCTCTCTAGTGGAGACGGGTATGGTGGTGAACTTCTTGAGTTGCAGCAAGGCTGTGAAAGACCCTTTCGAAGTTCCAGAGGTAAGGTGTCATTAGTCTCCAGACGCCTCATCAGAAATAGGCCTCATCTCGCCTGGAAGGGAGAACTTCCTGGATTTTCTCGAGTTGCGGCAGGTGTTCTCGAGTTACGACGGGGACCTCAGGGACCCGCCCTGGTGGCCTCAGGAGAGGCCAGTCCCTATGCGAGTTGCTAGGGGGCCTCTCGGGATTCCTCTCCCGTCGATACCGGGGCCAAAAACCTTGTGTGGAGTCAGGGCCGGAACCGAGGATTCCTCTCAGGGGCTGACATGGATCTTTGGGTACTTCTGGAGTGTCCCCAGGGGAGTCAGGCCTCGTCTCGAGTGGGGGCATGCACGTGCACTTTCCTTCCAGGCTGTAGCAGCAATGTCACGCTTCCCGTCGCGTGGATCAAATGATGTGTGGTTTTCCCTAGAGGCTTTCCCACAGGGCTGTCCCACGTGCCACCGTGGTGTGAGTCGATCCTCGGCGTGAAAGATGAGCCAGTGCAGGGCAAAGAGGTTCCTCTGGAATGGACTGAGACATCTGGGGGACTCTTGGAATGGTGGTACGACCATGGAGTTCCTCTCGCCTTTCCTGTTGAGAGTGCCTCCTCTTGAGATGCGACGGGAACGCCGGGAATTTTTTCCCGTTGAAAGCAGGGAAAGGATCCCTCATCTCGAGCTACGAGGGGGAAACGGGGCTCCTCTGGATGTGGGCGGGACCATCGTGTTTTCTCTCGAGTGGAGACGGGTATGGCGGTGAACTTCTTGAGTTGCAACAAGGGTGTGAAAGACCCTTTCGAAGTTCCAGAGGTTAGGTGTCATTAGTCTCCAGACGCCTCATCGGAAATAGGCCTCATCTCGCCTGGAAGGGAGAACTTCCTTGATTTTCTCGAGTTGCAGCAGGTGTTCTCGAGTTACGACGGGGACGTCAGGGACCCGCCTTGTTGGCCTCAGGAGAGGCCAGTACCTATGCGTGTTGCTAGGGGGCCCCTCGGGATTCCTCTCCAGTCGATACCGGGGCCAAAAACCTTGTGTGGATTCAGGGCCGGAACCGAGGATTCCTCTCAGGGACTGATATGGATCTTTGGGTACTTCTGGAGTCTCGCCAGGGGAGACAGGCCTCGTCTCGTGTGGGGGCATGCACGTGCACTTTCCTTCCAGGCTGTAGCAGCAATGTCACGCTTCCCGTCGCGTGGATCAAAGGATCTGCGGTTTTCCCTCGAGGCTTTCCCTCGAGGCTTTCCCACAGGGCTGTCCCACGTGACACCGTGGTGTGAGTCGATTCTCGGCGTGAAAAATGAGCCAGTGCAGGGCAAAGAGATTCCTCTGGAATGGACTGAGACATCTGGGGGACTCTTGGAATGGTGGTACGACCATGGAGTTCCTCTCGCCTTTCCTGTTGAGAGTGCCTCCTCTTGAGATGCGACGGGAACGCCGGGAATTCTTTCCCGTTGAAAGCAGGGAAAGGATCCCTCATCTCGAGCTACGAGGGGGAAACGGGGCTCCTCTGGATGTGGGCGGGACCATCGTGCTTCCTCTCGAGTGGAGACGGGTATGGCGGTGAACTTCTTGAGTTGCAGCAAGGGTGTGAAAGACCCTTTCGAAGTTCCAGAGGTTAGGTGTCATTAGTCTCCAGACGCCTCATCGGAAATAGGCCTCATCTCGCCTGGAAGGGAGAACTTCCTGGATTTTCTCGAGTTGCGGCAGGTGTTGTCGAGTTACGACGGGGACCTCAGGGACCCGCCCTGGTTACCTCAGGAGAGGCCAGTCCCCATGCGAGTTGCTATAGGGCCTCTCAGGATTCCTCTCCCGTCGATACCGGGGCCAAAAACCTTGTGTGCAGTCAGGGCCGGAACCGAGGATTCCTCTCAGGGGCAGACATGGATCTTTGGGTACTTCTGGAGTCTCCCCAGGGGAGTCAGGCCTCGTCTCGAGTGGGGGCATGCACGTGCGCTTTCCTTCCAGGCTGTAGCAGCAATGTCACGCTTCCCGTGGCGTGGATCAAAGGATCTGTGGTTTTCCCTCGAGGCTTTCCCACAGGGCTGTCCCACGTGCCACCGTGGTGTGAGTCGATCCTCGGCGTGAAAGATGAGCCAGTGCAGGGCAAAGAGGTTCCTCTGGAATGGACTGAGACATCTGGGGGACTCTTGGAATGGTGGTACGACCATGGAGTTCCTCTCGCCTTTCCTGTTGAGAGTGCCTCCTCTTGAGATGCGACGGGAACGCCGGGAATTCTTTCCCGTTGAAACCAGGGAAAGGATCCCTCATCTCGAGCTACGAGGGGGAAACGGGGCTCCTCTGGATGTGGGCGGGACCATCGTGCTTCCTCTCGAGTGGAGACGGGTATGGCGGTGAACTGCTTGAGTTGCAGCAAGGGTGTGAAAGACCCGTTCGAAGTTCCAGAGGTTTGGTGTCATTAGTCTCCAGAGGCCTCATCGGAAATAGGCCTAATCTCGCCTGGAAGGGAGAACTTCCTGGATTTTCTCGAGTTGCGGCAGGTGTTCTCGAGTTACGACGGGGACCTCAGGGACCCGCCCTGGTGGCCTCCGGAGAGGCCAGTCCCCATTCGAGTTGCTAGGGGGCCTCTCGGGATTCCTCTCCCTTCGATACCGGGGCCAAAAACCTTGTGTGGAGTCAGGGCCGGAACCGAGGATTCCTCTCAGGGGCTGACATGGATCTTTGGGTACTTCTGGAGTCTCCCCAGTGGAGTCAGGCCTCGTCTCGAGTGGGGGCATGCACGTGCGCTTTCCTTCCAGGCTGTAGCAGCAATGTCACGCTTCCCGTCGCGTGGATCAAAGGATCTGTGGTTTTCCCTCGAGGCTTTCCCTCGAGGCTTTCCCACAGGGCTGTCCCACGTGCCACCGTGGTGTGAGTCGATCCTCGGCGTGAAAGATGAGCCAGTGCAGGGCAAAGAGGTTCCTCTGGAATGGACTGAGACATCTGGGGGACTCTTGGAATGGTGGTACGACCATGGAGTTCCTCTCGCCTTTCCTGTTGAGAGTGCCTCCTCTTGAGATGCGACGGGAACGCAGGGAATTCTTTCCCGTTGAAAGCATGGAAAGGATCCCTCATCTCGAGCTCCGAGGGGGAAACGTGGCTCCTTTGGATGTGGTCGGGACCATCGTGCTTCCTCTCGAGTGGAGACGGGTATGGTGGTAAACTTCTTGAGTTGCAGCAAGGGTGTGAAAGACCCTTTCGAAGTTCCAGAGGTTAGGTGTCATTAGTCTCCAGACGCCTCATCGGAAATAGGCCTCATCTCGCCTGGAAGGGAGAACTTCCTGGATTTTCTCGAGTTGCGGCAGGTGTTCTCGAGTTACGACGGGGACCTCAGGGACCGGCCCTGGTGGCCTCAGGAGAGGCCAGTCCCCATGCGAGTTGCTAGGGGGCCTCTCGGGATTCCTCTCCCGTCGATACCGGGGCCAAAAAGCTTGTGTGGAGTCAGGGCCGGAACCGAGGATTCCTCTCAGGGGCTGACATGGATCTTTGGGTACTTCTGGAGTCTCCCCAGGGGAGTCAGGCCTCGTCTCGAGTGGGGGCATGCACGTGCGCTTTCCTTCCAGGCTGTAGCAGCAATGTCACGCTTCCCGTCGCGTGCATCAAAGGATCTGTGGTTTTCCCTCGAGGCTTTCCCTCGAGGCTTTCCCACAGGGCTGTCCCACGTGCCACCGTGTTGTGAGTCGATCCTCGGCGTGAAAGATGAGCCAGTGCAGGGCAAAGAGGTTCCTCTGGAATGGACTGAGACATCTGGGGGACTCTTGGAATGGTGGTACGACCATGGAGTTCCTCTCGCCTTTCCTGTTGAGAGTGCCTCCTCTTGAGATGCGACGGGAACGCCGGGAATTCTTTCCCGTTGAAAGCAGGGAAAGGATCCCTCATCTCGAGCTCCGAGGGGGAAACGTGGCTCCTCTGGATGTGGGCGGGACCATCGTGCTTCCTCTCGAGTGGAGACGGGTATGGCGGTGAACTTCTTGAGTTGCAGCAAGGGTGTGAAAGACCCTTTCGAAGTTCCAGAGGTTAGGTGTCATTAGTCTCCAGACGCCTCATCGGAAATAGGCCTCATCTCGCCTGGAAGGGAGAACTTCCTGGATTTTCTCGAGTTGCGGCAGGTGTTGTCGAGTTACGACGGGGACCTCAGGGACCCGCCCTGGTTACCTCAGGAGAGGCCAGTCCCCATGCGAGTTGCTATAGGGCCTCTCAGGATTCCTCTCCCGTCGATACCGGGGCCAAAAACCTTGTGTGCAGTCAGGGCCGGAACCGAGGATTCCTCTCAGGGGCAGACATGGATCTTTGGGTACTTCTGGAGTCTCCCCAGGGGAGTCAGGCCTCGTCTCGAGTGGGGGCATGCACGTGCGCTTTCCTTCCAGGCTGTAGCAGCAATGTCACGCTTCCCGTGGCGTGGATCAAAGGATCTGTGGTTTTCCCTCGAGGCTTTCCCACAGGGCTGTCCCACGTGCCACCGTGGTGTGAGTCGATCCTCGGCGTGAAAGATGAGCCAGTGCAGGGCAAAGAGGTTCCTCTGGAATGGACTGAGACATCTGGGGGACTCTTGGAATGGTGGTACGACCATGGAGTTCCTCTCGCCTTTCCTGTTGAGAGTGCCTCCTCTTGAGATGCGACGGGAACGCCGGGAATTCTTTCCCGTTGAAACCAGGGAAAGGATCCCTCATCTCGAGCTACGAGGGGGAAACGGGGCTCCTCTGGATGTGGGCGGGACCATCGTGCTTCCTCTCGAGTGGAGACGGGTATGGCGGTGAACTGCTTGAGTTGCAGCAAGGGTGTGAAAGACCCGTTCGAAGTTCCAGAGGTTTGGTGTCATTAGTCTCCAGAGGCCTCATCGGAAATAGGCCTAATCTCGCCTGGAAGGGAGAACTTCCTGGATTTTCTCGAGTTGCGGCAGGTGTTCTCGAGTTACGACGGGGACCTCAGGGACCCGCCCTGGTGGCCTCCGGAGAGGCCAGTCCCCATTCGAGTTGCTAGGGGGCCTCTCGGGATTCCTCTCCCTTCGATACCGGGGCCAAAAACCTTGTGTGGACTCAGGGCCGGAACCGAGGATTCCTCTCAGGGGCTGACATGGATCTTTGGGTACTTCTGGAGTCTCCCCAGTGGAGTCAGGCCTCGTCTCGAGTGGGGGCATGCACGTGCGCTTTCCTTCCAGGCTGTAGCAGCAATGTCACGCTTCCCGTCGCGTGGATCAAAGGATCTGTGGTTTTCCCTCGAGGCTTTCCCTCGAGGCTTTCCCACAGGGCTGTCCCACGTGCCACCGTGGTGTGAGTCGATCCTCGGCGTGAAAGATGAGCCAGTGCAGGGCAAAGAGGTTCCTCTGGAATGGACTGAGACATCTGGGGGACTCTTGGAATGGTGGTACGACCATGGAGTTCCTCTCGCCTTTCCTGTTGAGAGTGCCTCCTCTTGAGATGCGACGGGAACGCAGGGAATTCTTTCCCGTTGAAAGCATGGAAAGGATCCCTCATCTCGAGCTCCGAGGGGGAAACGTGGCTCCTTTGGATGTGGTCGGGACCATCGTGCTTCCTCTCGAGTGGAGACGGGTATGGTGGTAAACTTCTTGAGTTGCAGCAAGGGTGTGAAAGACCCTTTCGAAGTTCCAGAGGTTAGGTGTCATTAGTCTCCAGACGCCTCATCGGAAATAGGCCTCATCTCGCCTGGAAGGGAGAACTTCCTGGATTTTCTCGAGTTGCGGCAGGTGTTCTCGAGTTACGACGGGGACCTCAGGGACCGGCCCTGGTGGCCTCAGGAGAGGCCAGTCCCCATGCGAGTTGCTAGGGGGCCTCTCGGGATTCCTCTCCCGTCGATACCGGGGCCAAAAAGCTTGTGTGGAGTCAGGGCCGGAACCGAGGATTCCTCTCAGGGGCTGACATGGATCTTTGGGTACTTCTGGAGTCTCCCCAGGGGAGTCAGGCCTCGTCTCGAGTGGGGGCATGCACGTGCGCTTTCCTTCCAGGCTGTAGCAGCAATGTCACGCTTCCCGTCGCGTGCATCAAAGGATCTGTGGTTTTCCCTCGAGGCTTTCCCTCGAGGCTTTCCCACAGGGCTGTCCCACGTGCCACCGTGTTGTGAGTCGATCCTCGGCGTGAAAGATGAGCCAGTGCAGGGCAAAGAGGTTCCTCTGGAATGGACTGAGACATCTGGGGGACTCTTGGAATGGTGGTACGACCATGGAGTTCCTCTCGCCTTTCCTGTTGAGAGTGCCTCCTCTTGAGATGCGACGGGAACGCCGGGAATACTTTCCCGTTGAAAGCAGGGAAAGGATCCCTCATCTCGAGCTCCGAGGGGGAAACGTGGCTCCTTTGGATGTGGTCGGGACCATCGTGCTTCCTCTCGAGTGGAGACGGGTATGGTGGTGAACTTCTTGAGTTGCAGCAAGGGTGTGAAAGACCCTTTCGAAATTCCAGAGGTTAGGTGTCATTAGTCTCCAGACGCCTCATCGGAAATAGGCCTCATCTCGCCTGGAAGGGAGAACTTCCTGGATTTTCTCGAGTTGCGGCAGGTGTTCTCGAGTTACGACGGGGACCTCAGGGACCGGCCCTCGTGGCCTCAGGAGAGGCCAGTCCCCATGCGAGTTGCTAGGGGGCCTCTCGGGATTCCTCTCCCGTCGATACCGGGGCCAAAAACCTTGTGTGGAGTCAGGGCCGGAACCGAGGATTCCTCTCAGGGGCTGATATGGATCTTTGGATACTTCTGGAGTCTCGCCAGGGGAGACAGGCCTCGTTTCGTGAGGGGGCATGCACGTGCACTTTCCTTCCAGGCTTTAGCAGCAATGTCACGCTTCCCGTGGCGTGGATCAAAGGATCTGTGGTTTTCCCTCGAGGCTTTACCTCGAGGCTTTCCCACAGGGCTGTCCCACGTGCCACCGTGGTGTGAGTCGATCCTAGGCGTGAAAGATGAGCCAGTGCAGGGCAAAGAGGTTCCTCTGGAATGGACTGAGACATCTGGGGGACTCTTGGAGTGGTGGTACGACCATGGAGTTCCTCTCGCCTTTCCTGTTGAGACTGCCTCCTCTTGAGATGCGCCGGGAACGCCGGGAATTCTTTCCCGTTTAAAGCAGGGAAAGGATCCCTCATCTCGAGCTACGAGGGGGAAACGGGGCTCCTCTGGATGTGGGCGGGACCATCGTGCTTCCTCTCGAGTGGAGACGGGTATGGCGGTGAACTTCTTGAGTCGCAGCAAGGGTGTGAAAGACCCTTTCGAAGTTCCAGAGGTTAGGTGTCATTAGTCTCCAGACGCCTCATCGGAAATAGGCCTCATCTCGCCTGGAAGGGAGAACTTCCTGGATTTTCTCGAGTTGTGGCAGGTGTTCTCGAGTTACGACAGGGACCTCAGGGACCCACCCTGGTGGCCTCAGGAGAGGCCAGTCCCCATGCGAGTTGCTAGGGGGCCTCTCGGGATTCCTCTCCCGTCGATACCGGGGCCAAAAACCTTGTGTGGAGTCAGGGCCGGAACCGAGGATGCCTCTCAGGGGCTGACATGGATCTTTGGGTACTTCTGGAGTCTCCCCAGGGGAGTCAGGCCTCGTCTCGAGTGCGGGCATGCACGTGCGCTTTCCTTCCAGGCTGTAGCAGCAATGTCACGCTTCCCGTCGCGTGGATCAAAGGATCTGTGGTTTTCCCTCGAGGCTTTCCCTCGAGGCTTTCCCACAGGGCTGTCCCACGTGGCACCGTGGTGTGAGTCGATCCTCGGCGTGAAAGATGAGCCAGTGCAGGGCAAAGAGGTTCCTCTGGAATGGACTGAGACATCTGGGGGACTCTTGGAATGGTGGTACGACCATGGAGTTCCTCTCGCCTTTCCTGTTGAGAGTGCCTCCTCTTGAGATGCGACGGGAACGCCGGGAATTCTTTCCCGTTGAAAGCAGGGAAAGGATCCCTCATCTCGAGCTCCGAGGGGGAAACGGGGCTCCTCTGGATGTGGGCGGGACCATCGTGCTTCCCTCGAGTGGAGACGGGTATGGCGGTTAACTTCTTGAGTTGCAGCAAGGGTGTGAAAGACCCTTTCGAAGTTCCAGAGGTTTGGTGTCATTAGTCTCCAGAGGCCTCATCGGAAATAGGCCTCATCTCGCCTGGAAGGGAGAACTTCCTGGATTTTCTCGAGTTGCGGCAGGTGTTCTCGAGTTACGACGGGGACCTCAGGGACCCGCCCTGGTGGCCTCAGGAGAGGCCAGTCCCCATGCGAGTTGCTAGGGGGTCTCTCGGGATTCCTCTCCCGTCGATACCGGGGCCAAAAAGCTTGTGTGGAGTCAGGGCCGGAACGGAGGATTCCTCTCAGGGGCTGACATGGATCTTTGGGTACTTCTGGAGTCTCCCCAGTGGATTCAGGCCTCGTCTCGAGTGGGGGCATGCTCGTGCGCTTTCCTTCCAGGCTGTAGCAGCAATGTCACGCTTCCCGTCGCGTGGATCAAAGGATCTGTGGTTTTCCCTCGAGGCTTTCCCTCGAGGCTTTCCCACAGGGCTGTCCCACGTGCCACCGTGTTGTGAGTCGATCCTCGGCGTGAAAGATGAGCCAGTGCAGGGCAAAGAGGTTCCTCTGGAATGGACTGAGACATCTGGGGGACTCTTGGAATGGTGGTACGACCATGGAGTTCCTCTCGCCTTTCCTGTTGAGAGTGCCTCCTCTTGAGATGCGACGGGAACGCCGGGAATTCTTTCCCGTTGAAAGCAGGGAAAGGATCCCTCATCTCGAGCTACGAGGGGGAAACGGGGCTCCTCTGGATGTGGGCGGGACCATCGTGCTTCCTCTCGAGTGCAGACGGGTATGGCGGTGAACTTCTTGAGTTGCAGCAAGGGTGTGAAAGACCCTTTCGAAGTTCCAGAGGTTTGGTGTCATTAGTCTCCAGAGGCCTCATCGGAAATAGGCCTCATCTCGCCTGGAAGGGAGAACTTCCTGGATTTTCTCGAGTTGCGGCAGGTGTTCTCGAGTTACGACGGGGACCTCAGGGACCCGCCCTGGTGGCCTCAGGAGAGGCCAGTCCCCATGCGAGTTGCTAAGGGGCCTCTCGGGATTCCTCTCCCGTCGATACCGGGGCCAAAAACCTTGTGTGGAGTCAGGGCCGGAACCGAGGATTCCTCTCAGGGGCTGACATGGATCTTTGGGTACTTGTGGAGTCTCCCCAGGGGAGTCAGGCCTCGTCTCGAGTGGGGGCATGCTCGTGCGCTTTCCTTCCAGGCTGTAGCAGCAATGTCACGCTTCCCGTCGCGTGGATCAAAGGATCTGTGGTTTTCCCTCGAGGCTTTCCCTCGAGGCTTTCCCACAGGGCTGTCCCACGTGCCACCGTGTTGTGAGTCGATCCTCGGCGTGAAAGATGAGCCAGTGCAGGGCAAAGAGGTTCCCCTGAATGGACTGAGACATCTGGGGGACTCTTGGAATGGTGGTACGACCATGGAGTTCCTCTCACCTTTCCTGTTGAGAGTGCCTCCTCTTGAGATGCGACGGGAACGCCGGGAATTCTTTCCCGTTGAAAGCAGGGAAAGGATCCCTCATCTCGAGCTACGAGGGGGAAACGGGGCTCTTCTGGATGTGGGCGGGACCATCGTGCTTCCTCTCGAGTGGAGACGGGTATGGCGGTGAACTTCTTGAGTCGCAGCAAGGGTGTGAAAGACCCTTTCGAAGTTCCAGAGGTTAGGTGTCATTAGTCTCCTGACGCCTCATCGGAACTAAGCCTCATCTCGCCTGGAAGGGAGAACTTCCTGGATTTTCTCGAGTTGCGGCAGGTGTTCTCGAGTTACGACGGGGACCTCAGGGACCCGCCCTGGTGGCCTCAGGAGAGGCCAGTCCCCATGCGAGTTGCTAGGGGGCCTCTCGGGATTCCTCTCCCGTCGATACCGGGGCCAAAAACCTTGTGTGGAGTCAGGGCCGGAACCGAGGATTCCTCTCAGGGGCTGACATGGATCTTTGGGTACTTCTGGAGTCTCCCCAGTGGAGTCAGGCCTCGTCTCGAGTGGGGGCATGCACGTGCGCTTTCCTTCCAGGATGTAGCAGCAATGTCACGCTTCCCGTCGCGTGGATCAAAGGATCTGTGGTTTTCCCTCGAGGCTTTCCCTCGAGGCTTTCCCACAGGGCTGTCCCACGTGCCACCGTGGTGTGAGTCGATCCTCGGCCTGAAAGATGAGCCAGTGCAGGGCAAAGAGGTTCCTCTGGAATGGACTGAGACATCTGGGGGACTCTTGGAATGGTGGTACGACCATGGAGTTCCTCTCGCCTTTCCTGTTGAGAGTGCCTCCTCTTGAGATGCGACGGGAACGCCGGGAATTCTTTCCCGTTGAAAGCAGGGAAAGGATCCCTCATCTCGAGCTACGAGGGGGAAACGGGGCTCCTCTGGATGTGGGCGGGACCATCGTGCTTCCTCTCGAGTGGAGACGGGTATGGCGGTGAACTTCTTGAGTTGCAGCAAGGGTGTGAAAGACCCTTTCGAAGTTCCAGGGGTTTGGTGTCATTAGTCTCCAGAGGCCTCATCGGAAATAGGCCTCATCTCGCCTGGAAGGGAGAACTTCCTGGATTTTCTCGAGTTGCGGCAGGTGTTCTCGAATTACGACGGGGACCTCAGGGACCCGCCCTGGTGGCCTCCGGAGAGGCCAGTCCCCATGCGAGTTGCTAGGGGGCCTCTCGGGATTCCTCTCCCGTCGATACCGGGGCCAAAAACCTTGTGTGGAGTCAGGGCCGGAACCGAGGATTCCTCTCAGGGGCTGACATGGATCTTTGGGTACTTCTGGAGTCTCCCCAGGGGAGTCAGGCCTCGTCTCGAGTGGGGGCATGCACGTGCGCTTTCCTTCCAGGCTGTAGCAGCAATGTCACGCTTCCCGTCGCGTGGATCAAAGGATCTGTGGTTTTCCCTCGAGGCTGTCCCTCGAGGCTTTCCCACAGGGCTGTCCCACGTGCCACCGTGGTGTGAGTCGATCCTCGGCGTGAAAGATGAGCCAGTGCAGGGCAAAGAGGTTCCTCTGGAATGGACTGAGACATCTGGGGGACTCTTGGAATGGTGGTACGACCATGGAGTTCCTCTCGCCTTTCCTGTTGAGAGTGCCTCCTCTTGAGATGCGACGGGAACGCAGGGAATTCTTTCCCGTTGAAAGCATGGAAAGGATCCCTCATCTCGAGCTACGAGGGGGAAACGGGGCTCCTTTGGATGTGGTCGGGACCATCGTGCTTCCTCTCGAGTGGAGACGGGTATGGTGGTGAACTTCTTGAGTTGCAGCAAGGGTGTGAAAGACCCTTTCGAAGTTCCAGAGGTTAGGTGTCATTAGTCTCCAGACGCCTCATCGGAAATAGGCCTCATCTCGCCTGGAAGGGAGAACTTCCTGGATTTTCTCGAGTTGCGGCAGGTGTTCTCGAGTTACGACGGGGAACTCAGGGACCGGCCCTGGTGGCCTCAGGAGAGGCCAGTCCCCATGCGAGTTGCTAGGGGGCCTCTCGGGATTCCTCTCCCGTCGATACCGGGGCCAAAAAGCTTGTGTGGAGTCAGGGCCGGAACCGAGGATTCCTCTCAGGGGCTGACATGGATCTTTGGGTACTTCTGGAGTCTCCCCAGGGGAGTCAGGCCTCGTCTCGAGTGGGGGCATGCACGTGCGCTTTCCTTCCAGGCTGTAGCAGCAATGTCACGCTTCCCGTCGCGTGCATCAAAGGATCTGTGGTTTTCCCTCGAGGCTTTCCCTCGAGGCTTTCCCACAGGGCTGTCCCACGTGCCACCGTGTTGTGAGTCGATCCTCGGCGTGAAAGATGAGCCAGTGCAGGGCAAAGAGGTTCCTCTGGAATGGACTGAGACATCTGGGCGACTCTTGGAATGGTGGTACGACCATGGAGTTCCTCTCGCCTTTCCTGTTGAGAGTGCCTCCTCTTGAGATGCGACGGGAACGCCGGGAATTCTTTCCCGTTGAAAGCAGGGAAAGGATCCCTCATCTCGAGCTCCGAGGGGGAAACGGGGCTCCTCTGGATGTGGGCGGGACCATCGTGCTTCCTCTCGAGTGGAGACGGGTATGGTGGTGAACTTCCTGAGTTGCAGCAAGGGTGTGAAAGACCCTTTCGAAATTCCAGAGGTTAGGTGTCATTAGTCTCCAGACGCCTCATCGGAAATAGGCCTCATCTCGCCTGGAAGGGAGAACTTCCTGGATTTTCTCGAGTTGCGGCAGGTGTTCTCGAGTTACGACGGGGACCTCAGGGACCGGCCATCGTGGCCTCAGGAGAGGCCAGTCCCCATGCGAGTTGCTAGGGGGCCTCTCGGGATTCCTCTCCCGTCGATACCGGGGCCAAAAACCTTGTGTGGAGTCAGGGCCGGAACCGAGGATTCCTCTCAGGGACTGATATGGATCTTTGGGTACTTCTGGAGTCTCGCCAGGGGAGACAGGCCTCGTCTCGTGTGGGGGCATGCACGTGCACTTTCCTTCCAGGCTGTAGCAGCAATGTCACGCTTCCCGTAGCGTGGATCAAAGGATCTGCGGTTTTCCCTCGAGGCTTTCCCTCGAGGCTTTCCCACAGGGCTGTCCCACGTGACACCGTGGTGTGAGTCGATTCTCGGCGTGAAAAATGAGCCAGTGCAGGGCAAAGAGGTTCCTCTTGAATGGACTGAGACATCTGGGGGACTCTTGGAATGGTGGTACGACCATGGAGTTCCTCTCGCCTTTCCTGTTGAGAGTGCCTCCTCTTGAGATGCGACGGGAACGCCGGGAATTCTTTCCCGTTGAAAGCAGGGAAATGATCCCTCATCTCGAGCTACGAGGGGGAAACGGGGCTCCTCTGGATGTGGGCGGACCATCGTGCTTCCTCTCGAGTGGAGACGGGTATGGCGGTGAACTTCTTGAGTTGCAGCAAGGGTGTGAAAGACCCTTTCGAAGTTCCAGAGGTTAGGTGTCATTAGTCTCCAGACGCCTCATCGGAAATAGGCCTCATCTCGCCTGGAAGGGAGAACTTCCTGGATTTTCTCGAGTTGCGGCAGGTGTTGTCGAGTTACGACGGGGACCTCAGGGACCCGCCCTGGTGGCCTCAGGAGAGGCCAGTCCCCATGCGAGTTGCTAGGGGGCCTCTCGGGATTCCTCTCCCGTCGATACCGGGGCCAAAAACCTTGTGTGCAGTCAGGGCCGGAACCGAGGATTCCTCTCAGGGGCAGACATGGATCTTTGGGTACTTCTGGAGTCTCTCCAGGGGAGTCAGGCCTCGTCTCGAGTGGGGGCATGCACGTGCGCTTTCCTTCCAGGCTGTAGCAGCAATGTCACGCTTCCCGTGGCGTGGATCAAAGGATCTGTGGTTTTCCCTCGAGGCTTTCCCACAGGGCTGTCCCACGTGCCACCGTGGTGTGAGTCGATCCTCGGCGTGAAAGATGAGCCAGTGCAGGGCAAAGAGGTTCCTCTGGAATGGACTGAGACATCTGGGGGACTCTTGGAATGGTGGTACGACCATGGAGTTCCTCTCGCCTTTCCTGTTGAGAGTGCCTCCTCTTGAGATGCGACGGGAACGCCGGGAATTCTTTCCCGTTGAAACCAGGGAAAGGATCCCTCATCTCGAGCTACGAGGGGGAAACGGGGCTCCTCTGGATGTGGGCGGGACCATCGTGCTTCCTCTCGAGTGGAGACGGGTATGGCGGTGAACTGCTTGAGTTGCAGCAAGGGTGTGAAAGACCCTTTCGAAGTTCCAGAGGTTTGGTGTCATTAGTCTCCAGAGGCCTCATCGGAAATAGGCCTCATCTCGCCTGGAAGGGAGAACTTCCTGGATTTTCTCGAGTTGCGGCAGGTGTTCTCGAGTTACGACGGGGACCTCAGGGACCCGCCCTGGTGGCCTCCGGAGAGGCCAGTCCCCATGCGAGTTGCTAGGGGGCCTCTCGGGATTCCTCTCCCGTCGATACCGGGGCCAAAAACCTTGTGTGGAGTCAGGGCCGGAACCGAGGATTCCTCTCAGGGGCTGACATGGAACTTTGGGTACTCCTGGAGTCTCCCCAGGGGAGTCAGGCCTCGTCTCGAGTAGGGGCATGCACGTGCGCTTTCCTTCCAGGCTGTAGCAGCAATGTCACGCTTCCCGTCGCGTGGATCAAAGGATCTGTGGTTTTCCCTCGAGGCTTTCCCTCGAGGCTTTCCCACAGGGCTGTCCCACGTGCCACCGTGGTGAGAGTCGATCCTCGGCGTGAAAGATGAGCCAGTGCAGGGCAAAGAGGTTCCTCTGGAATGGACTGAGACATCTGGGGGACTCTTGGAATGGTGGTACGACCATGGAGTTCCTCTCGCCTTTCCTGTTGAGAGTGCCTCCTCTTGAGATGCGACGGGAACGCAGGGAATTCTTTCCCGTTGAAAGCAGGGAAAGGATCCCTCATCTCGAGCTACGAGGGGGAAACGGGGCTCCTTTGGATGTTGTCGGGACCATCGTGCTTCCTCTCGAGTGGAGACGGGTATGGTGGTGAACTTCTTGAGTTGCAGCAAGGGTGTGAAAGACCCTTTCGAAGTTCCAGAGGTTAGGTGTCATTAGTCTCCAGACGCCTCATCGGAAATAGGCCTCATCTCGCCTGGAAGGGAGAACTTCCTGGATTTTCTCGAGTTGCGGCAGGTGTTCTCGAGTTACGACGGGGACCTCAGGGACCGGCCCTCGTGGCCTCAGGAGAGGCCAGTCCCCATGCGAGTTGCTAGGGGGCCTCTCGGGATTCCTCTCCCGTCGATACCGGGGCCAAAAACCTTGTGTGGAGTCAGGGCCGGAACCGAGGATTCCTCTCAGGGGCTGATATGGATCTTTGGATACTTCTGGAGTCTCGCCAGGGGAGACAGGCCTCGTTTCGTGAGGGGGCATGCACGTGCACTTTCCTTCCAGGCTGTAGCAGCAATGTCACGCTTCCCGTCGCGTGGATCAAAGGATCTGTGGTTTTCCCTCGAGGCTTTCCCTCGAGGCTTTCCCACAGGGCTGTCCCACGTGGCACCGTGGTGTGAGTCGATCCTCGGCGTGAAAGATGAGCCAGTGCAGGGCAAAGAGGTTCCTCTGGAATGGACTGAGACATCTGGGGGACTCTTGGAATGGTGGTACGACCATGGAGTTCCTCTCGCCTTTCCTGTTGAGAGTGCCTCCTCTTGAGATGCGACGGGAACGCCGGGAATTCTTTCCCGTTGAAAGCAGGGAAAGGATCCCTCATCTCGAGCTACGAGGGGGAAACGGGGCTCTTCTGGATGAGGGCGGGACCATCGTGCTTCCTCTCGAGTGGAGACGGGTATGGCGGTGAACTTCTTGAGTCGCAGCAAGGGTGTGAAAGACCCTTTCGAAGTTCCAGAGGTTAGGTGTCATTAGTCTCCTGACGCCTCATCGGAAATAAGCCTCATCTCGCCTGGAAGGGAGAACTTCCTGGATTTTCTCGAGTTGCGGCAGGTGTTCTCGAGTTACGACGGGGACCTCAGGGACCCGCCCTGGTGGCCTCAGGAGAGGCCAGTCCCCATGCGAGTTGCTAAGGGGCCTCTCGGGATTCCTCTCCCGTCGATACCGGGGCCAAAAACCTTGTGTGGAGTCAGGGCCGGAACCGAGGATTCCTCTCAGGGGCTGACATGGATCTTTGGGTACTTCTGGAGTCTCCCCAGGGGAGTCAGGCCTCGTCTCGAGTGGGGGCATGCACGTGCGCTTTCCTTCCAGGCTGTAGCAGCAATGTCACGCTTCCCGTCGCGTGGATCAAAGGATCTGTGGTTTTCCCTCGAGGCTTTCCCTCGAGGCTTTCCCACAGGGCTGTCCCACGTGCCACCGTGGTGTGAGTCGATCCTCGGCGTGAAAGATGAGCCAGTGCAGGGCAAAGAGTTTCCTCTGGAATGGACTGAGACATCTGGGGGACTCTGGGAATGGTGGTACAACCATGGAGTTCCTCTCGCCTTTCCTGTTGAGAGTGCCTCCTCTTGAGATGCGACGGGAACGCCGGGAATTCTTTCCCGTTGAAAGCAGGGAAAGGATCCCTCATCTCGAGCTACGAGGGGGAAACGGGGCTCCTCTGGATGTGGGCGGGACCATCGTGCTTCCTCTCTAGTGGAGACGGGTATGGTGGTGAACTTCTTGAGTTGCAGCAAGGCTGTGAAAGACCCTTTCGAAGTTCCAGACGTAAGGTGTCATTAGTCTCCAGACGCCTCATCGGAAATAGGCCTCATCTCGCCTGGAAGGGAGAACTTCCTTGATTTTCTCGAGTTGCAGCAGGTGTTCTCGAGTTACGACGGGGACCTCAGGGACCCGCCTTGTTGGCCTCAGGAGAGGCCAGTCCCTATGCGTGTTGCTAGGGGGCCCCTCGGGATTCCTCTCCCGTCGATACCGGGGCGAAAAACCTTGTGTGGAGTCAGGGCCGGAACCGAGGATTCCTCTCAGGGACTGATATGGATCTTTGGGTACTTCTGGAGTCTCGCCAGGGGAGACAGGCCTCGTATCGTGTGGGGGCATGCACGTGCACTTTCCTTCCAGGCTGTAGCAGCAATGTCACGCTTCCCGTAGCGTGGATCAAAGGATCTGTGGTTTTCCCTCGAGGCTTTCCCACAGGGCTGTCCCACGTGCCACCGTGGTGTGAGTCGATCCTCGGCGTAAAAGATGAGCCAGTGCAGGGCAAAGAGGTTCCTCTGGAATGGACTGAGACATCTGGGGGACTCTTGGAATGGTGGTACGACCATGGAGTTCCTCTCGCCTTTCCTGTTGAGAGTGCCTCCTCTTGAGATGCGACGGGAACGCCTGGAATTCTTTCCCGTTGAAACCAGGGAAAGGATCCCTCATCTCGAGCTACGAGGGGGAAACGGGGCTCCTCTGGATGTGGGCGGGACCATCGTGCTTCCTCTCGAGTGGAGACGGGTATGGCGGTGAACTGCTTGAGTTGCAGCAAGGGTGTGAAAGACCCTTTCGAAGTTCCAGAGGTTTGGTGTCATTAGTCTCCAGAGGCCTCATCGGAAATAGGCCTCATCTCGCCTGGAAGGGAGAACTTCCTGGATTTTCTCGAGTTGCGGCAGGTGTTCTCGAGTTACGACGGGGACCTCAGGGACCCGCCCTGGTGGCCTCCGGAGAGGCCAGTCCCCATGCGAGTTGCTAGGGGGCCTCTCGGGATTCCTCTCCCGTCGATACCGGGGCCAAAAACCTTGTGTGGAGTCAGGGCCGGAACCGAGGATTGCTCTCAGGGGCTGACATGGATCTTTGGGTACTTCTGGAGTCTCCCCAGTGGAGTCAGGCCTCGTCTCGTGTGGGGGCATTCACGTGCGCTTTCCTTCCAGGCTGTAGCAGCAATGTCACGCTTCCCGTGGCGTGGATCAAAGGATCTGTGGTTTTCCCTCGAGGCTTTCCCTCGAGGCTTTCCCACAGGGCTGTCCCACGTGCCACCGTGGTGTGAGTCGATCCTCGGCGTGAAAGATGAGCCAGTGCAGGGCAAAGAGGTTCCTCTGGAATGGACTGAGACATCTGGGGGACTCTTGGAATGGTGGTACGACCATGGAGTTCCTCTCGCCTTTCCTGTTGAGAGTGCCTCCTCTTGAGATGCGACGGGAACGCAGGGAATTCTTTCCCGTTGAAAGCATGGAAAGGATCCCTCATCTCGAGCTACGAGGGGGAAACGGGGCTCCTTTGGATGTGGTCGGGACCATCGTGCTTCCTCTCGAGTGGAGACGGGTATGCTGGTGAACTTCTTGAGTTGCAGCAAGGGTGTGAAAGACCCTTTCGAAGTTCCAGAGGTTAGGTGTCATTAGTCTCCAGACGCCTCATCGGAAATAGGCCTCATCTCGCCTGGAAGGGAGAACTTCCTGGATTTTCTCGAGTTGCGGCAGGTGTTCTCGAGTTACGACGGGGACCTCAGGGACCGGCCCTGGTGGCCTCAGGAGAGGCCAATCCCCATGCGAGTTGCTAGGGGGCCTCTCGGGATTCCTCTCCCGTCGATACCGGGGCCAAAAACCTTGTGTGGAGTCAGGGCCGGAACCGAGGATTCCTCTCAGGGGCTGACATGGATCTTTGGGTACTTCTGGAGTCTCCCCAGGGAATCAGGCCTCGTCTCGAGTGGGGGCATGCACGTGCGCTTTCCTTCCAGGCTGTAGCAGCAATGTCACGCTTCCCGTCGCGTGCATCAAAGGATCTGTGGATTTCCCTCGAGGCTTTCCCTCGAGGCTTTCCCACAGGGCTGTCCCACGTGCCACCGTGTTGTGAGTCGATCCTCGGCGTGAAAGATGAGCCAGTGCAGGGCAAAGAGGTTCCTCTGGAATGGACTGAGACATCTGGGGGACTCTTGGAATGGTGGTACGACCATGGAGTTCCTCTCGCCTTTCCTGTTGAGAGTGCCTCCTCTTGAGATGCGACGGGAACGCCGGGAATTCTTTCCCGTTGAAAGCAGGGAAAGGATCCCTCATCTCGAGCTCCGAGGGGGAAACGGGGCTCCTTTGCATGTGGTCGGGACCATCGTGCTTCCTCTCGAGTGGAGAGGGTATGGTGGTGAACTTCTTGAGTTGCAGCAAGGGTGTGAAAGACCCTTTCGAAGTTCCAGAGGTTAGGTGTCATTAGTCTCCAGACGCCTCATCGGAAATAGGCCTCATCTCGCCTGGAAGGGAGAACTTCCTGGATTTTCTCGAGTTGCGGCAGGTGTTCTCGAGTTACGACGGGGACCTCAGGGACCGGCCCTCGTGGCCTCAGGAGAGGCCAGTCCCCATGCGAGTTGCTAGGGGGCCTCTCGGGATTCCTCTCCCGTCGATACCGGGGCCAAAAACCTTCTGTGGAGTCAGGGCCGGAACCGAGCATTCCTCTCAGGGGCTGATATGGATCTTTGGATACTTCTGGAGTCTCGCCAGGGGAGACAGGCCTCGTTTCGTGAGGGGGCATGCACGTGCACTTTCCTTCCAGGCTTTAGCAGCAATGTCACGCTTCCCGTGGCGTGGATCAAAGGATCTGTGGTTTTCCCTCGAGGCTTTCCCTCGAGGCTTTCCCACAGGGCTGTCCCACGTGCCACCGTGGTGTGAGTCGATCCTCGGCGTGAAAGATGAGCCAGTGCAGGGCAAAGAGGTTCCTCTGGAATGGACTGAGACATCTGGGGGACTCTTGGAATGGTGGTACGACCATGGAGTTCCTCTCGCCTTTCCTGTTGAGAGTGCCTCCTCTTGAGATGCGACGGGAACGCCGGGAATTCTTTCCCGTTGAAAGCAGGGAAAGGATCCCTCATCTCGAGCTCCGAGGGGGAAACGGGGCTCCTCTGAATGTGGGCGGGACCATCGTGCTTCCTCTCGAGTGGAGACGGGTATGGCGGTGAACTTCTTGAGTTGCAGCAAGGGTGTGAAAGACCCTTTCGAAGTTCCAGAGGTTAGGTGTCATTAGTCTCCAGACGCCTCATCGGAAATAGGCCTCATCTCGCCTGGAAGGGAGAACTTCCTGGATTTTCTCGAGTTGCGGCAGGTGTTCTCGAGTTACGACAGGGACCTCAGGGACCCGCCCTGGTGGCCTCAGGAGAGGCCAGTCCCCATGCGAGTTGCTAGGGGGCCTCTCGGGATTCCTCTCCCGTCGATTCCGGGGCCAAAAACCTTGTGTGGAGTCAGGGCCGGAACCGAGGATGCCTCTCAGGGGCTGACATGGATCTTTGGGTACTTCTGGAGTCTCCCCAGGGGAGTCAGGCCTCGTCTCGAGTGGGGGCATGCACGTGCGCTTTCCTTCCAGGCTGTAGCAGCAATGTCACGCTTCCCGTCGCGTGGATCAAAGGATCTGTGGTTTTCCCTCGAGGCTTTCCCTCGAGGCTTTCTCACAGGGCTGTCCCACGTGGCACCGTGGTGTGAGTCGATCCTCGGCGTGAAAAATGAGCCAGTGCAGGGCAAAGAGGTTCCTCTGGAATGGACTGAGACATCTGGGGGACTCTGGGAATGGTGGTACGACCATGGAGTTCCTCTCGCCTTTCCTGTTGAGAGTGCCTCCTCTTGAGATGCGACGGGAACGCCGGGAATTCTTTCCCGTTGAAAGCAGGGAAAGGATCCCTCATCTCGAGCTCCGAGGGGGAAACGGGGCTCCTCTGGATGTGGGCGGGACCATCGTGCTTCCTCTCGAGTGGAGACGGGTATGGCGGTGAACTTCTTGAGTTGCAGCAAGGGTGTGAAAGACCCTTTCGAAGTTCCAGAGGTTTGGTGTCATTAGTCTCCAGAGGCCTCATCGGAAATAGGCCTCATCTCGCCTGGAAGGGAGAACTTCCTGGATTTTCTCGAGTTGCGGCAGGTGTTCTCGAGTTACGACCGGGACCTCAGGGACCCGCCCTGGTGGCCTCAGGAGAGGCCAGTCCCCATGCGAGTTGCTAGGGGGTCTCTCGGGATTCCTCTCCCGTCGATACCGGGGCCAAAAACCTTGTGTGGAGTCAGGGCCGGAACCGAGGATTCCTCTCAGGGGCTGACATGGATCTTTGGGTACTTCTGGAGTCTCCCCAGGGGAGTCAGGCCTCGTCTCGAGTGGGGGCATGCTCGTGCGCTTTCCTTCCAGGCTGTAGCAGCAATGTCACGCTTCCCGTCGCGTGGATCAAAGGATCTGTGGTTTTCCCTCGGGGCTTTCCCTCGAGGCTTTCCCACAGGGCTGTCCCACGTGCCACCGTGGTGTGAGTCGATCCTCGGCGTGAAAGATGAGCCAGTGCAGGGCAAAGAGGTTCCTCTGGAATGGACTGAGACATCTGGGGGACTCTTGGAATGGTGGTACGACCATGGAGTTCCTCTCGCCTTTCCTGTTGAGAGTGCCTCCTCTTGAGATGCGACGGGAACGCCGGGAATTCTTTCCCGTTGAAAGCAGGGAAAGGATCCCTCATCTCGAGCTACGAGGGGGAAACGGGGCTCCTCTGGATGTGGGCGTTACCATCGTGCTTCCTCTCGAGTGGAGACGGGTATGGTGGTGAACTTCTTGAGTTGCAGCAAGGTTGTGAAAGACCCTTTCGAAGTTCCAGAGGTTAGGTGTCATTAGTCTCCAGACGCCTCATCGGAAATAGGCCTCATCTCGCCTGGAAGGGAGAACTTCCTGGATTTTCTCGAGTTGCGGCAGGTGTTCTCGAGTTACGACGGGGAACTCAGGGACCGGCCCTGGTGGCCTCAGGAGAGGCCAGTCCCCATGCGAGTTGCTAGGGGGCCTCTCGGGATTCCTCTCCCGTCGATACCGGGGCCAAAAACCTTGTGTGGAGTCAGGGCCGGAACCGAGGATTCCTCTCAGGGGCTGACATGGATCTTTAGGTACTTCTGGAGTCTCCCCAGTGGAGTCAGGCCTCGTCTCGAGTGGGGGCATGCACGTGCGCTTTCCTTCCAGGCTGTAGCAGCAATGTCACGCTTCCCGTCGCGTGGATCAAAGGATCTGTGTTTTTCCCTCGAGGCTTTCCCTCGAGGCTTTCCCACAGGGCTGTCCCACGTGCCACCGTGGTGTGAGTCGATCCTCGGCGTGAAAGATGAGCCAGTGCAGGGCAAAGAGGTTCCTCTGGAATGGACTGAGACATCTGGGGGACTCTTGGAATGGTGGTACGACCATGGAGTTCCTCTCGCCTTTCCTGTTGACAGTGCCTCCTCTTGAGATGCGACGGGAACGCAGGGAATTCTTTCCCGTTGAAAGCAGGGAAAGGATCCCTCATCTCGAGTTACGAGGGGGAAACGGGGCTCCTTTGGATGTGGTCGGGACCATCGTGCTTCCTCTCGAGTGGAGACGGGTATGGTGGTGAACTTCTTGAGTTGCAGCAAGGGTGTGAAAGACCCTTTCGAAGTTCCAGAGGTTAGGTGTCATTAGTCTCCAGACGCCTCATCGGAAATAGGCCTCATCTCGCCTGGAAGGGAGAACTTCCTGGATTTTCTCGAGTTGCGGCAGGTGTTCTCGAGTTACGACGGGGACCTCAGGGACCGGCCCTGGTGGCCTCAGGAGAGGCCAGTCCCCATGCGAGTTGCTAGGGGGCCTCTCGGGATTCCTCTCCCGTCGATACCGGGGCCAAAAACCTTGTGTGGAGTCAGGGCCGGACCCGAGGATTCCTCTCAGGGGCTGATATGGATCTTTGGATACTTCTGAAGTCTCGCCAGGGGAGACAGGCCTCGTTTCGTGAGGGGGCATGCACGTGCACTTTCCTTCCAGGCTGTAGCAGCAATGTCACGCTTCCCGTCGCGTGGATCAAAGGATCTGTGGTTTTCCCTCGAGGCTTTCCCTCGAGGCTTTCCCACAGGGCTGTCCCACGTGCCACCGTGGTGTGAGTCGATCCTCGGCGTGAAAGATGAGCCAGTGCAGGGCAAAGAGGTTCCTCTGGAATGGACTGAGACATCTGGGGGACTCTTGGAATGGTGGTACGACCATGGAGTTCCTCTCGCCTTTCCTGTTGAGAGTGCCTCCTCTTGAGATGCGACGGGAACGCCGGGAATTCTTTCCCGTTGAAAGCAGGGAAAGGATCCCTCATCTCGAGCTCCGAGGGGGAAACGGGGCTCCTCTGGATGTGGGCGGGACCATCGTGCTTCCTCTCGAGTGGAGATGGGTATGGCGGTGAACTTCTTGAGTTGCAGCAAGGGTGTGAAAGACCCTTTCGAAGTTCCAGAGGTTTGGTGTCATTAGTCTCCAGAGGCCTCATCGGAAATAGCCCTCATCTCGCCTGGAAGGGAGAACTTCCTGGATTTTCTCGAGTTGCGGCAGGTGTTCTCGAGTTACGACGGGGTCCTCAGGGACCCGCCCTGGTGGCCTCAGGAGAGGCCAGTCCCTATGCGTGTTGCTAGGGGGCCCCTCGGGATTCCTCTCCCGTCGATATCGGGGCGAAAAACCTTGTGTGGAGTCAGGGCCGGAACCGAGGATTCTTCTCAGGGACTGATATGGATCTTTGGGTACTTCTGGAGTCTCGCCAGGGGAGACAGGCCTCGTCTCGTGTGGGGGCATGCACGTGCACTTTCCTTCCAGGCTGTAGCAGCAATGTCACGCTTCCCGTAGCGTGGATCAAAGGATCTGTGGTTTTCCCTCGAGGCTTTCCCACAGGGCTGTCCCACGTGCCACCGTGGTGTGAGTCGATCCTCGGCGTAAAAGATGAGCCAGTGCAGGGCAAAGAGGTTCCTCTGGAATGGACTGAGACATCTGGGGGACTCTTGGAATGGTGGTACGACCATGGAGTTCCTCTCGCCTTTCCTGTTGAGAGTGCCTCCTCTTGAGATGCGACGGGAACGCCTGGAATTCTTTCCCGTTGAAAGCAGGGAAAGGATCCCTCATCTCGAGCTACGAGGGGGAAACGGGGCTCCTCTGGATGTGGGCGGGACCATCGTGCTTCCTCTCGAGTGGAGACGGGTATGGCGGTGAACTGCTTGAGTTGCAGCAAGGGTGTGAAAGACCCTTTCGAAGTTCCAGAGGTTTGGTGTCATTAGTCTCCAGAGGCCTCATCGGAAATAGGCCTCATCTCGCCTGGAAGGGAGAACTTCCTGGATTTTCTCGAGTTGCGGCAGGTGTTCTCGAGTTACGACGGGGACCTCAGGGACCCGCCCTGGTGGCCTCCGGAGAGGCCAGTCCCCATGCGAGTTGCTAGGGGGCCTCTCGGGATTCCTCTCCCGTCGATACCGGGGCCAAAAACCTTGTGTGGAGTCAGGGCCGGAACCGAGGATTGCTCTCAGGGGCTGACATGGATCTTTGGGTACTTCTGGAGTCTCCCCAGTGGAGTCAGGCCTCGTCTCGTGTGGGGGCATTCACGTGCGCTTTCCTTCCAGGCTGTAGCAGCAATGTCACGCTTCCCGTGGCGTGGATCAAAGGATCTGTGGTTTTCCCTCGAGGCTTTCCCTCGAGGCTTTCCCACAGGGCTGTCCCACGTGCCACCGTGGTGTGAGTCGATCCTCGGCGTGAAAGATGAGCCAGTGCAGGGCAAAGAGGTTCCTCTGGAATGGACTGAGACATCTGGGGGACTCTTGGAATGGTGGTACGACCATGGAGTTCCTCTCGCCTTTCCTGTTGAGAGTGCCTCCTCTTGAGATGCGACGGGAACGCAGGGAATTCTTTCCCGTTGAAAGCATGGAAAGGATCCCTCATCTCGAGCTACGAGGGGGAAACGGGGCTCCTTTGGATGTGGTCGGGACCATCGTGCTTCCTCTCGAGTGGAGACGGGTATGCTGGTGAACTTCTTGAGTTGCAGCAAGGGTGTGAAAGACCCTTTCGAAGTTCCAGAGGTTAGGTGTCATTAGTCTCCAGACGCCTCATCGGAAATAGGCCTCATCTCGCCTGGAAGGGAGAACTTCCTGGATTTTCTCGAGTTGCGGCAGGTGTTCTCGAGTTACGACGGGGACCTCAGGGACCGGCCCTGGTGGCCTCAGGAGAGGCCAATCCCCATGCGAGTTGCTAGGGGGCCTCTCGGGATTCCTCTCCCGTCGATACCGGGGCCAAAAACCTTGTGTGGAGTCAGGGCCGGAACCGAGGATTCCTCTCAGGGGCTGACATGGATCTTTGGGTACTTCTGGAGTCTCCCCAGGGAATCAGGCCTCGTCTCGAGTGGGGGCATGCACGTGCGCTTTCCTTCCAGGCTGTAGCAGCAATGTCACGCTTCCCGTCGCGTGCATCAAAGGATCTGTGGATTTCCCTCGAGGCTTTCCCTCGAGGCTTTCCCACAGGGCTGTCCCACGTGCCACCGTGTTGTGAGTCGATCCTCGGCGTGAAAGATGAGCCAGTGCAGGGCAAAGAGGTTCCTCTGGAATGGACTGAGACATCTGGGGGACTCTTGGAATGGTGGTACGACCATGGAGTTCCTCTCGCCTTTCCTGTTGAGAGTGCCTCCTCTTGAGATGCGACGGGAACGCCGGGAATTCTTTCCCGTTGAAAGCAGGGAAAGGATCCCTCATCTCGAGCTCCGAGGGGGAAACGGGGCTCCTTTGCATGTGGTCGGGACCATCGTGCTTCCTCTCGAGTGGAGACGGGTATGGTGGTGAACTTCTTGAGTTGCAGCAAGGGTGTGAAAGACCCTTTCGAAGTTCCAGAGGTTAGGTGTCATTAGTCTCCAGACGCCTCATCGGAAATAGGCCTCATCTCGCCTGGAAGGGAGAACTTCCTGGATTTTCTCGAGTTGCGGCAGGTGTTCTCGAGTTACGACGGGGACCTCAGGGACCGGCCCTCGTGGCCTCAGGAGAGGCCAGTCCCCATGCGAGTTGCTAGGGGGCCTCTCGGGATTCCTCTCCCGTCGATACCGGGGCCAAAAACCTTCTGTGGAGTCAGGGCCGGAACCGAGCATTCCTCTCAGGGGCTGATATGGATCTTTGGATACTTCTGGAGTCTCGCCAGGGGAGACAGGCCTCGTTTCGTGAGGGGGCATGCACGTGCACTTTCCTTCCAGGCTTTAGCAGCAATGTCACGCTTCCCGTGGCGTGGATCAAAGGATCTGTGGTTTTCCCTCGAGGCTTTCCCTCGAGGCTTTCCCACAGGGCTGTCCCACGTGCCACCGTGGTGTGAGTCGATCCTCGGCGTGAAAGATGAGCCAGTGCAGGGCAAAGAGGTTCCTCTGGAATGGACTGAGACATCTGGGGGACTCTTGGAATGGTGGTACGACCATGGAGTTCCTCTCGCCTTTCCTGTTGAGAGTGCCTCCTCTTGAGATGCGACGGGAACGCCGGGAATTCTTTCCCGTTGAAAGCAGGGAAAGGATCCCTCATCTCGAGCTCCGAGGGGGAAACGGGGCTCCTCTGGATGTGGGCGGGACCATCGTGCTTCCTCTCGAGTGGAGACGGGTATGGCGGTGAACTTCTTGAGTTGCAGCAAGGGTGTGAAAGACCCTTTCGAAGTTCCAGAGGTTAGGTGTCATTAGTCTCCAGACGCCTCATCGGAAATAGGCCTCATCTCGCCTGGAAGGGAGAACTTCCTGGATTTTCTCGAGTTGCGGCAGGTGTTCTCGAGTTACGACAGGGACCTCAGGGACCCGCCCTGGTGGCCTCAGGAGAGGCCAGTCCCCATGCGAGTTGCTAGGGGGCCTCTCGGGATTCCTCTCCCGTCGATACCGGGGCCAAAAACCTTGTGTGGAGTCAGGGCCGGAACCGAGGATGCCTCTCAGGGGCTGACATGGATCTTTGGGTACTTCTGGAGTCTCCCCAGGGGAGTCAGGCCTCGTCTCGAGTGGGGGCATGCACGTGCGCTTTCCTTCCAGGCTGTAGCAGCAATGTCACGCTTCCCGTCGCGTGGATCAAAGGATCTGTGGTTTTCCCTCGAGGCTTTCCCTCGAGGCTTTCTCACAGGGCTGTCCCACGTGGCACCGTGGTGTGAGTCGATCCTCGGCGTGAAAAATGAGCCAGTGCAGGGCAAAGAGGTTCCTCTGGAATGGACTGAGACATCTGGGGGACTCTGGGAATGGTGGTACGACCATGGAGTTCCTCTCGCCTTTCCTGTTGAGAGTGCCTCCTCTTGAGATGCGACGGGAACGCCGGGAATTCTTTCCCGTTGAAAGCAGGAAAAGGATCCCTCATCTCGAGCTCCGAGGGGGAAACGGGGCTCCTCTGGATGTGGGCGGGACCATCGTGCTTCCTCTCGAGTGGAGACGGGTATGGCGGTGAACTTCTTGAGTTGCAGCAAGGGTGTGAAAGACCCTTTCGAAGTTCCAGAGGTTTGGTGTCATTAGTCTCCAGAGGCCTCATCGGAAATAGGCCTCATCTCGCCTGGAAGGGAGAACTTCCTGGATTTTCTCGAGTTGCGGCAGGTGTTCTCGAGTTACGACGGGGACCTCAGGGACCCGCCCTGGTGGCCTCAGGAGAGGCCAGTCCCCATGCGAGTTGCTAGGGGGTCTCTCGGGATTCCTCTCCCGTCGATACCGGGGCCAAAAAGCTTGTGTGGAGTCAGGGCCGGAACCGAGGATTCCTCTCAGGGGCTGACATGGATCTTTGGGTACTTCTGGAGTCTCCCCAGGGGAGTCAGGCCTCGTCTCGAGTGGGGGCATGCTCGTGCGCTTTCCTTCCAGGCTGTAGCAGCAATGTCACGCTTCCCGTCGCGTGGATCAAAGGATCTGTGGTTTTCCCTCGAGGCTTTCCCTCGAGGCTTTCCCACAGGGCTGTCCCACGTGCCATCGTGGTGTGAGTCGATCCTCGGCGTGAAAGATGAGCCAGTGCAGGGCAAAGAGGTTCCTCTGGAATGGACTGAGACATCTGGGGGACTCTTGGAATGGTGGTACGACCATGGAGTTCCTCTCGCCTTTCCTGTTGAGAGTGCCTCCTCTTGAGATGCGACGGGAACGCCGGGAATTCTTTCCCGTTGAAAGCAGGGAAAGGATCCCTCATCTCGAGCTACGAGGGGGAAACGGGGCTCCTCTGGATGTGGGCGGGACCATCGTGCTTCCTGTCGAGTGGAGACGGGTATGGTGGTGAACTTCTTGAGTTGCAGCAAGGTTGTGAAAGACCCTTTCGAAGTTCCAGAGGTTAGGTGTCATTAGTCTCCAGACGCCTCATCGGAAATAGGCCTCATCTCGCCTGGAAGGGAGAACTTCCTGGATTTTCTCGAGTTGCGGCAGGTGTTCTCGAGTTACGACGGGGAACTCAGGGACCGGCCCTGGTGGCCTCAGGAGAGGCCAGTCCCCATGCGAGTTGCTAGGGGGCCTCTCGGGATTCCTCTCCCGTCGATACCGGGGCCAAAAACCTTGTGTGGAGTCAGGGCCGGAACCGAGGATTCCTCTCAGGGGCTGACATGGATCTTTGGGTACTTCTGGAGTCTCCCCAGTGGAGTCAGGCCTCGTCTCGAGTGGGGGCATGCACGTGCGCTTTCCTTCCAGGCTGTAGCAGCAATGTCACGCTTCCCGTCGCGTGGATCAAAGGATCTGTGTTTTTCCCTCGAGGCTTTCCCTCGAGGCTTTCCCACAGGGCTGTCCCACGTGCCACCGTGGTGTGAGTCGATCCTCGGCGTGAAAGATGAGCCAGTGCAGGGCAAAGAGGTTCCTCTGGAATGGACTGAGACATCTGGGGGACTCTTGGAATGGTGGTACGACCATGGAGTTCCTCTCGCCTTTCCTGTTGACAGTGCCTCCTCTTGAGATGCGACGGGAACGCAGGGAATTCTTTCCCGTTGAAAGCAGGGAAAGGATCCCTCATCTCGAGTTACGAGGGTGAAACGGGGCTCCTTTGGATGTGGTCGGGACCATCGTGCTTCCTCTCGAGTGGAGACGGGTATGGTGGTGAACTTCTTGAGTTGCAGCAAGGGTGTGAAAGACCCTTTCGAAGTTCCAGAGGTTAGGTGTCATTAGTCTCCAGACGCCTCATCGGAAATAGGCCTCATCTCGCCTGGAAGGGAGAACTTCCTGGATTTTCTCGAGTTGCGGCAGGTGTTCTCGAGTTACGACGGGGACCTCAGGGACCGGCCCTGGTGGCCTCAGGAGAGGCCAGTCCCCATGCGAGTTGCTAGGGGGCCTCTCGGGATTCCTCTCCCGTCGATACCGGGGCCAAAAACCTTGTGTGGAGTCAGGGCCGGACCCGAGGATTCCTCTCAGGGGCTGATATGGATCTTTGGATACTTCTGAAGTCTCGCCAGGGGAGACAGGCCTCGTTTCGTGAGGGGGCATGCACGTGCACTTTCCTTCCAGGCTGTAGCAGCAATGTCACTCTTCCCGTCGCGTGGATCAAAGGATCTGTGGTTTTCCCTCGAGGCTTTCCCTCGAGGCTTTCCCACAGGGCTGTCCCACGTGCCACCGTGGTGTGAGTCGATCCTCGGCGTGAAAGATGAGCCAGTGCAGGGCAAAGAGGTTCCTCTGGAATGGACTGAGACATCTGGGGGACTCTTGGAATGGTGGTACGACCATGGAGTTCCTCTCGCCTTTCCTGTTGAGAGTGCCTCCTCTTGAGATGCGACGGGAACGCCGGGAATTCTTTCCCGTTGAAAGCAGGGAAAGGATCCCTCATCTCGAGCTACGAGGGGGAAACGGGGCTCCTCTGGATGTGGGCGGGACCATCGTGCTTCCTCTCGAGTGGAGACGGGTATGGCGGTGAACTTCTTGAGTTGCAGCAAGGGTGTGAAAGACCCTTTCGAAGTTCCAGAGGTTTGGTGTCATTAGTCTCCAGAGGCCTCATCGGAAATAGCCCTCATCTCGCCTGGAAGGGAGAACTTCCTGGATTTTCTCGAGTTGCGGCAGGTGTTCTCGAGTTACGACGGGGTCCTCAGGGACCCGCCCTGGTGGCCTCAGGAGAGGCCAGTCCCCATGCGAGTTGCTAGGGGGCCTCTCAGGATTCCTCTCCCGTCGATACCGGGGCCAAAAACCTTGTGTGGGGTCAGGGTTGGAACCGAGGATTCCTCTCAGGGGCTGACATGGATCTTTGGGTACTTCTGGAGTCTCCCCAGGGGAGTCAGGCCTCGTCTCGAGTTTGGGCATGCACGTGCGCTTTCCTTCCAGGCTGTAGCAGCAATGTCACGCTTCCCGTCGCGTGGATCAAAGGATCTGTGGTTTTCCCTCGAGGCTTTCCCTCGAGGCTTTCCCACAGGGCTGTCCCACGTGCCACCGTGGTGTGAGTCGATCCTCGGCGTGAAAGATGAGCCAGTGCAGGGCAAAGAGGTTCCTCTGGAATGGACTGAGACATCTGGGGGACTCTTGGAATGGTGGTACGACCATGGAGTTCCTCTCGCCTTTCCGGTTGAGAGTGCCTCCTCTTGAGATTCGACGGGAACGCCGGGAATTCTTTCCCGTTGAAAGCAGGGAAAGGTTCCCTCATCTCGAGCTACGAGGGGGAAACGGGGATCCTATGGATGTGGGCGGGACCATCGTGCTTCCTCTCGAGTGGAGACGGGTATGGCGGTGAACTTCTTGAGTCGCAGCAAGGGTGTGAAAGACCCTTTCGAAGTTCCAGAGGTTAGGTGTCATTAGTCTCCAGACGCCTCATCGGAAATAGGCCTCATCTCGCCTGGATGGGAGAACTTCCTGGATTTTCTCGAGTTCCGGCAGGTGCTCTCGAGTTACGACGAGGACCTCAGCGACCCGCCCTGGTGGCCTCAGGAGAGGCCAGTCCCCATGCGAGTTGCTAGGGGGCCTCTCGGGATTCTTCTCCCGTCGATACCGGGGCCAAAAACCTTGTGTGGAGTCAGGGCCGGAACCGAGGATTCCTCTCAGGGGCTGACATGGATCTTTGGGTACTTCTGGAGTCTCCCCAGGGGAGTCAGGCCTCGTCTCGAGTGGGGGCATGCACGTGCGCTTTCCTTCCAGGCTGTAGCAGCAATGTCACGCTTCCCGTCGCGTGGATCAAAGGATCTGTGGTTTTCCCTCGAGGCTTTCCCACAGGGCTGTCCCACGTGCCACCGTGGTGTGAGTCGATCCTCGGCGTGAAAGATGAGCCAGTGCAGGGCAAAGAGGTTCCTCTGGAATGGACTGAGACATCTGGCGGACTCTTGGAATGGTGGTACGACCATGGAGTTCCTCTCGCCTTTCCTGTTGAGAGTGCCTCCTCTTGAGATGCGACGGGAACGCCGGGAATTCTTTCCCGTTGAAAGCAGGGAAAGGATCCCTCATCTCGAGCTCCGAGGGGGAAACGGGGCTCCTCTGGATGTGGGCGGGACCATCGTGCTTCCTCTCGAGTGGAGACGGGTATGGCGGTGAACTTCTTGAGTTGCAGCAAGGGTGTGAAAGACTCTTTCGAAGGTCCAGAGGTTTGGTGTCATTAGTCTCCAGAGGCCTCATCGGAAATAGGCCTCATCTCGCCTGGAAGGGAGAACTTCCTGGATTTTCTCGAGTTGCGGCAGGTGTTCTCGAGTTACGACGGGGACCTCAGGGACCCGCCCTGGTGGCCTCAGGAGAGGCCAGTCCCCATGCGAGTTGCTAGGGGGTCTCTCGGGATTCCTCTCCCGTTGATACTGGGGCCAAAAAGCTTGTGTGGAGTCAGGGCCGGAACCGAGGATTCCTCTCAGGGGCTGACATGGATCTTTGGATACTTCTGGAGTCTCGCCAGGGGAGACAGGCCTCGTTTCGTGAGGGGGCATGCACGTGCACTTTCCTTCCAGGCTGTAGCAGCAATGTCACGCTTCCCGTGGCGTGGATCAAAGGATCTGTGGTTTTCCCTCGAGGCTTTCCCTCGAGGCTTTCCCACAGGGCTCTCCCACGTGCCACCGTGGTGTGAGTCGATCCTCGGCGTGAAAGATGAGCCAGTGCAGGGCAAAGAGGTTCCTCTGGAATGGACTGAGACATCTGGCGGACTCTTGGAATGGTGGTACGACCATGGAGTTCCTCTCGCCTTTCCTGTTGAGAGTGCCTCCTCTTGAGATGCGACGGGAACGCCGGGAATTCTTTCCCGTTGAAAGCAGGGAAAGGATCCCTCATCTCGAGCTCCGAGGGGGAAACGGGGCTCCTCTGGATGTGGGCGGGACCATCGTGCTTCCTCTCGAGTGGAGACGGGTATGGCGGTGAACTTCTTGAGTTGCAGCAAGGGTGTGAAAGACCCTTTCGAAGTTCCAGAGGTTTGGTGTCATTAGTCTCCAGAGGCCTCATCGGAAATAGGCCTCATCTCGCCTGGAAGGGAGAACTTCCTGGATTTTCTCGAGTTGCGGCAGGTGTTCTCGAGTTACGACGGGGACCTCAGGGACCGGCCCTGGTGGCCTCAGGAGAGGCCAGTCCCCATGCGAGTTGCTAGGGGGCCTCTCGGGATTCCTCTCCCGTCGATACCGGGGCCAAAAACCTTGTGTGGAGTCAGGGCCGGAAACGAGGATTCCTCTCAGGGGCTGATATGGATCTTTGGATACTTCTGGAGTCTCGCCAGGGGAGACAGGCCTCGTTTCGTGAGGGGGCATGCACGTGCACTTTCCTTCCAGGCTGTAGCAGCAATGTCACGCTTCCCGTCGCGTGGATCAAAGGATCTGTGGTTTTCCCTCGAGGCTTTCCCTCGAGGCTTTCCCACAGGGCTGTCCCACGTGCCACCGTGGTGTGAGTCGATCCTCGGCGTGAAAGATGAGCCAGTGCAGGGCAAAGAGGTTCCTCTGGAATGGACTGAGACATCTGGGGGACTCTTGGAATGGTAGTACGACCATGGAGTTCCTCTCGCCTTTCCTGTTGAGAGTGCCTCCTCTTGAGATGCGACGGGAACGCCGGGAATTCTTTCCCGTTTAAAGCAGGGAAAGGATCCCTCATCTCGAGCTACGAGGGGGAAACGGGGCTCTTCCGGATGTGGGCGGGACCATCGTGCTTCCTCTCGAGTGGAGACGGGTATGGCGGTGAACTTCTTGAGTCGCAGCAAGGGTGTGAAAGACCCTTTCGAAGTTCCAGAGGTTAGGTGTCATTAGTCTCCAGACGCCTCATCGGAAATAAGCCTCATCTCGCCTGGAAGGGAGAACTTCCTGGATTTTCTCGAGTTGCGGCAGGTGTTCTCGAGTTACGACGGGGACCTCAGGGACCGGCCCTGGTGGCCTCAGGAGAGGCCAGTCCCCATGCGAGTTGCTAGGGGGCCTCTCGGGATTCCTCTCCCGTCGATACCGGGGCCAAAAACCTTGTGTGGAGTCAGGGCCGGAACCGAGGATTCCTCTCAGGGGCTGACATGGATCTTTGGGTACTTCTGGTGTCTCCCCAGTGGAGTCAGGCCTCGTCTCGAGTGGGGGCATGCACGTGCGCTTTCCTACCAGGCTGTAGCAGCAATGTCACGCTTCCCGTCGCGTGGATCAAAGGATCTGTGGTTTTCCCTCGAGGCTTTCCCTCGAGGCTTTCCCACAGGGCTGTCCCACGTGCCACCGTGGTGTGAGTCGATCCTCGGCATGAAAGATGAGCCAGTGCAGGGCAAAGAGGTTCCTCTGGAATGGACTGAGACATCTGGGGAACTCTTGGAATGGTGGTACGACCATGGAGTTCCTCTCGCCTTTCCTGTTGAGAGTTCCTCCTCTTGAGATGCGACGGGAACGCAGGGAATTCTTTCCCGTTGAAAGCAGGGAAAGGATCCCTCATCTCGAGCTACGAGGGGGAAACGGGGCTCCTTTGGATGTGGTCGGGACCATCGTGCTTCCTCTCGAGTGGAGAAGGGTATGGTGGTGAACTTCTTGAGTTGCAGCAAGGGTGTGAAAGACCCTTTCGATGTTCCAGAGGTTAGGTGTCATTAGTCTCCAGAGGCCTCATCGGAAATAGGCCTCATCTCGCCTGGAAGGGAGAACTTCCTGGATTTTCTCGAGTTGCGGCAGGTGTTCTCGAGTTACGACGGGGACCTCAGGGACCGGCCCTGGTGGCCTCAGGAGAGGCCAGTCCCCATGCGAGTTGCTAGGGGGCCTCTCGGGATTCCTCTCCCGTCGATACCGGGGCCAAAAACCTTGTGTGGAGTCAGGGCCGGAACCGAGGATTCCTCTCAGGGGCTGATATGGATCTTTGGATACTTCTGGAGTCTCGCCAGGGGAGACAGGCCTCGTTTCGTGAGGGGGCATGCACGTGCACTTTCCTTCCAGGCTGTAGCAGCAATGTCACGCTTCCCGTCGCGTGGATCAAAGGATCTGTGTTTTTCCCTCGAGGCTTTCCCTCGAGGCTTTCCCACAGGGCTGTCCCACGTGCCACCGTGGTGTGAGTCGATCCTCTGCGTGAAAGATGAGCCAGTGCAGGGCAAAGAGGTTCCTCTGGAATGGACTGAGACATCTGGGGGACTCTTGGAATGGTGGTACGACCATGGAGTTCCTCTCGCCTTTCCTGTTGAGAGTGCCTCCTCTTGAGATGCGACGGGAACGCAGGGAATTCTTTCCCGTTGAAAGCAGGGAAAGGATCCCTCATCTCGAGCTACGAGGGGGAAACGGGGCTCCTTTGGATGTGGTCGGGATCATCGTGCTTCCTCTCGAGTGGAGACGGGTATGGTGGTGAACTTCTTGAGTTGCAGCAAGGGTGTGAAAGACCCTTTCGAAGTTCCAGAGGTTAGGTGTCATTAGTCTCCAGACGCCTCATCGGAAATAGGCCTCATCTCGCCTGGAAGGGAGAACTTCCTGGATTTTCTCGAGTTGCGGCAGGTGTTCTCGAGTTACGACGGGGAACTCAGAGACTGGCCCTGGTGGCCTCAGGAGAGGCCAGTCCCCATGCGAGTTGCTAGGGGGCCTCTCGGGATTCCTCTCCCGTCGATACCGGGGCCAAAAACCTTGAGTGGAGTCAGGGCCGGAACCGAGGATTCCTCTCAGGGGCTGACATGGATCTTTGGGTACTTCTGGAGTCTCCCCAGTGGAGTCAGGCCTCGTCTCGAGTGGGGGCATGCACGTGCGCTTTCCTTCCAGGCTGTAGCAGCAATGTCACGCTTCCCGTCGCGTGGATCAAAGGATCTGTGGTTTTCCCTCGAGGCTTTCCCTCGAGGCTTTCCCACAGGGCTGTCCCACGTGCCACCGTGTTGTGAGTCGATCCTCGGCGTGAAAGATGAGCCAGTGCAGGGCAAAGAGTTTCCTCTGGAATGGACTGAGACATCTGGGGGACTCTTGGAATGGTGGTACGACCATGGAGTTCCTCTCGCCTTTCCTGTTGAGAGTGCCTCCTCTTGAGATGCGACGGGAACGCCGGGAATTCTTTCCCGTTGAAAGCAGGGAAAGGATCCCTCATCTCGAGCTACGAGGGGGAAACGGGGCTCCTCTGGATGTGGGCGGGACCATCGTGCTTCCTCTCGAGTGGAGACGGGTATGGTGGTGAACTTCTTGAGTTGCAGCAAGGGTGTGAAAGACCCTTTCGAAGTTCCAGAGGTTAGGTGTCATTAGTCTCCAGACGCCTCATCGGAAATAGGCCTCATCTCGCCTGGAAGGGAGAACTTCCTGGATTTTCTCGAGTTGCGGCAGGTGTTCTCGAGTTACGACGGGGAACTCAGGGACCGGCCCTGGTGGCCTCAGGAGAGGCCAGTCCCCATGCGAGTTGCTAGGGGGCCTCTCGGGATTCCTCTCCCGTCGATACCGGGGCCAAAAACCTTGTGTGGAGTCAGGGCCGGAACCGAGGATTTCTCTCAGGGGCTGACATGGATCTTTGGGTACTTCTGGAGTCTCCCCATTGGAGTCAGGCCTCGTCTCGAGTGGGGGCATGCACGTGCGCTTTCCTTCCAGGCTGTAGCAGCAATGTCACGCTTCCCGTCGCGTGGATCAAAGGATCTGTGTTTTTCCCTCGAGGCTTTCCCTCGAGGCTTTCCCACAGGGCTGTCCCACGTGCCACCGTGGTGTGAGTCGATCCTCGGCGTGAAAGATGAGCCAGTGCAGGGCAAAGAGGTTCCTCTGGAATGGACTGAGACATCTGGGGGACTCTTGGAATGGTGGTACGACCATGGAGTTCCTCTCGCCTTTCCTGTTGAGAGTGCCTCCTCTTAAGATGCGACGGGAACGCAGGGAATTCTTTCCCGTTGAAAGCAGGGAAAGGATCCCTCATCTCGTGCTACGAGGGGGAAACGGGGCTCCTTTGGATGTGGTCGGGACCATCGTGCTTCCTCTCGAGTGGAGACGGGTATGGTGGTGAACTTCTTGAGTTGCAGCAAGGGTGTGAAAGACCCTTTCGAAGTTCCAGAGGTTAGGTGTCATTAGTCTCCAGACGCCTCATCGGAAATAGGCCTCATCTCGCCTGGAAGGGAGAACTTCCTGGATTTTCTCGAGTTGCGGCAGGTGTTCTCGAGTTACGACGGGGACCTCAGGGACCGGCCCTGGTGGCCTCAGGAGAGGCCAGTCCCCATGCGAGTTGCTAGGGGGCCTCTCGGGATTCCTCTCCCGTCGATACCGGGGCCAAAAACCTTGTGTGGAGTCAGGGCCGGAACCGAGGATTCCTCTCAGGGGCTGATATGGATCTTTGGATACTTCTGGAGTCTCGCCAGGGGAGACAGGCCTCGTTTCGTGAGGGGGCATGCACGTGCACTTTCCTTCCAGACTGTAGCAGCAATGTCACGCTTCCGGTCGCGTGGATCAAAGGATCTGTGGTTTTCCCTCGAGGCTTTCCCTCGAGGCTTTCCCACAGGGCTGTCCCACGTGCCACCGTGGTGTGAGTCGATCCTCGGCGTGAAAGATGAGCCAGTGCAGGGCAAAGAGGTTCCTCTGGAATGGACTGAGACATCTGGGGGACTCTTGGAATGGTGGTACGACCATGGAGTTCCTCTCGCCTTTCCTGTTGAGAGTGCCTCCTCTTGAGATGCGACGGGAACGCCGGGAATTCTTTCCCGTTGAAAGCAGGGAAAGGATCCCTCATCTCGAGCTACGAGGGGGAAACGGGGCTCCTCTGGATGTGGGCGGGACCATCGTGCTTCCTCTCGAGTGGAGACGGGTATGGCGGTGAACTTCTTGAGTTGCAGCAAGGGTGTGAAAGACCCTTTCGAAGTTCCAGAGGTTAGGTGTCATTAGTCTCCAGAGGCCTCATCGGAAATAGCCCTCATCTCGCCTGGAAGGGAGAACTTCCTGGATTTTCTCGAGTTGCGGCAGGTGTTCTCGCGTTACGACGGGGACCTCAGGGACCCGCCCTGGTGGCCTCAGGAGAGGCCAGTCCCCATGCGAGTTGCTAGGGGGCCTCTCGGGATTCCTCTCCCGTCGATACCGGGGCCAAAAACCTTGTGTGGAGTCAGGGTTGGAACCGAGGATTCCTCTCAGGGGCTGACATGGATCTTTGGGTACTTCTGGAGTCTCCCCAGGGGAGTCAGGCCTCGTCTCGAGTGGGGGCATGCACGTGCGCTTTCCTTCCAGGCTGTAGCAGCAATGTCACGCTTCCCGTCGCGTGGATCAAAGGATCTGTGGTTTTCCCTCGAGGCTTTCCCTCGAGGCTTTCCCTCGAGGCTTTCCCACAGGGCTGTCCCACGTGCCACCGTGGTGTGAGTCGATCCTCGGCGTGAAAGATGAGCCAGTGCAGGGCAAAGAGGTTCCTCTGGAATGGACTGAGACATCTGGGGGACTCTTGGAATGGTGGTACAACCATGGAGTTCCTCTCGCCTTTCCTGTTGAGAGTGCCTTCTCTTGAGATGCGACGGGAACGCGGGGAATTCTTTCCCGTTGAAAGCAGGGAAAGGATCCCTCATCTCGAGCAACGAGGGGGAAACGGGGCTCCTTTGGATGTGGTCGGGACCATCGTGCTTCCTCTCGAGTGGAGACGGGTATGGTGGTGAACTTCTTGAGTCGCAGCAAGGGTGTGAAAGACCCTTTCGAAGTTCCAGAGGTTAGGTGTCATTAGTCTCCAGACGCCTCATCGGAAATAGGCCTCATTTCGCCTGGAAGGGAGAACTTCCTGGATTTTCTCGAGGTGCGGCAGGTGTTCTCGAGTTACGACGGGGACCTCAGGGACCGGCCCTGGTGGCCTCAGGAGAGGCCAGTCCCCATGCGAGTTGCTAGGGGGCCTCTCGGGATTCCTCTCCCGTCGATACCGGGGCCAAAAACCTTGTGTGGAGTCAGGGCCGGAACCGAGGATTCCTCTCAGGGGCTGATATGGATCTTTGGATACTTCTGGAGTCTCGACAGGGGAGACAGGCCTCGTTTCGTGAGGGGGCATGCACGTGCACTTTCCTTCCAGGCGTTAGCAGCAATGTCACGCTTCCCGTGGCGTGGATCAAAGGATCTGTGGTTTTCCTCGAGCCTTGCCCTCGAGGCCTTCCCCCAGGGCTGTCCCACGTGCCACCGTGGTGTGAGTCGATCCTCGGCGTGAAAGATGAGCCACTGCAGGGCAAAGAGGTTCCTCTGTAATGGACTGAGACATCTGGGGGACTCTTGGAATGGTGGTACGACCATGGAGTTCCTCTCGCCTTTCCTGTTGAGAGTGCCACCGCTTGAGATGTGACGGGAACGCTGGGAATTCTTTCCCGTTGAAAGCAGGGAAAGGATCCCTCCTCTCGAGCTACGAGGTGGAAACGGAGCTCCTCTGGATGTGGGCGGGACCATAGTGCTTCCTCTCGAGTGGAGACGGGTATGGCGGTGAACTTCCTTAGTTGCAGCAAGGGTGTGAAAGACCCTTTCGAAGTTCCAGAGGTTAGGTGTCATTAGTCTCCAGAGGCCTCATCGGAAATAGGCCTCATCTCGCCTGGAAGGGAGAACTTCCTGGATTTTCTCGAGTTGCGGCAGGTGTTCTCGAGTTACGACGGGGACCTCAGGGACCCGCCCTGGTGGCTTCAGGAAAGGCTAGTCCCCTGGAGAGTTGCTAGGGGGCCTCTCCGGATTCCTCTCCCGTCGATACCGGGGCTAAAATCCTTCTGAGGAGTCAGGGCCGGAACCGAGGATTCCTCTCAGGTGTTGACATGGATCTCTGGGTCTGTCTGGAGTCTCCCCAGGGGAGTCAAGCCTCGTCTCGAGGGGGGGCATGCACGTGCGCTTTCCTTCCAGGCTGTAGCAGCAATGTCACGCTTCCCGTCGCGTGGATCAAAGGATCTGTGGTTTTCCCTCGAGGCTTTCCCTCGAGGCTTTCCCACAGGGCTGTCCCACATGCCACGGTGGTGGGAGTCGATCATCGGCGTGAAAGATGAGCCAGTGCAGGGCAAAGAGTTTCCTCTGGAATGGACTGAGGCTTCTGGGGGACTCTTGGAATGGTGGTACGACCATGGAGTTCCTCTCGCCTTTCCTGTTGAGAGTGCCTCCTCTTGAGATGCGACGGGAACACCGGGAATTCGTTCCCGTTGAAAGCAGGGCAAGGATCCCTCATCTCGAGCTACAAGGGGGAAACGGGGCTCCTCTGGATGTGGGCGGGACCATCGTGCTTCCTCTCGAGTGGAGACGGGTATGGCGGTGAACTTCTTGAGTTGCAGCAAGGGTGTGAAAGACCCTTTCGAAGTTCCAGAGGTTAGGTGTCATTAGTCGCCAGAGGCCTCATCGGAAATAGGCCTCATCTCGCCTGCAAGGGAGAACTTCCTGGATTTTCTCGAGTTGCGGCAGGTGTTCTCGAGTTACGACGGGTATCTCAGGGACCCGCCCTGGTGGCCTCAGGAGAGGCCAGTCCCCATGCGAGTTGCTAGGGGGCCTCTCTGGATTCCTCTCCCGTCGATACCGGGGCCAAAAACCTTGTGCGGAGTCAGGGCCAGAACCGAGGATTCCTCTCAGGGGCTGACATGGATCTTTGTGTACTTGTGGAGTCTCCCCAGGGGAGTCAGGCCTCGTCTCGAGTGGGGGCATGCATGTGCGCTTTCCTTCCAGGCTGTAGCAGCAATGTCACGCTTCCCGTCGCGTGGATCAAAGGATCTGTGGTTTTCCCTCGAGGCTTTCCCTCGAGGCTTTCCCACAGGGCTGTCCCTCGTGCCACCGTGTTGTGAGTCGATCCTCGGCGTGAAAGATGAGCCAGTGCAGGGCAAAGAGGTTCCTCTGGAATGGACTGAGATATCTGGGGGACTCTTGGAATGGTGGTACGACCATGGAGTCCCTCTCGCCTTTCCTGTTGAGAGTGCCTCCTCTTGAGATGCGACGTGAACGCCAGGAATTCTTTCCCGTTGAAAGCAGGGAAAGGATCCCTCATCTCGAGCTACGAGGGGGAAACGGTGCTCCTCTGGATGTGGGCGGGACCATCGTGCTTCCTCTCGAGTGGAGACGGGTATGGCGGTGAACTTCTTGAGTTGCAGCAAGGGTGTGAAAGACCCTTTCGAAGTTCCAGAGGTTAGGTGTCATTAGTCTCCAGAGGCCTCATCGGAAATAGGCCTCATCTCGCCTGGAAGGGAGAACTTCCTGGATTTTCTCGAGTTGCGGCAGGTGTTCTCGAGTTACGACGGGTACCTCAGGGACCCGCCCTGGTGGCCTCAGGAGAGGCCAGTCCCCATGCGAGTTGCTAGGGGGCCTCTCTGGATTCCTCTCCCGTCGATACCGGGGCCAAAAACCTTGTGTGGAATCAGGGCCGGAACCTAGGATTCCTCTCAAGGGCTAACATGGATCTTTGGGTACTTGTGGAGTCTCCCCAGGGGAGTCAGGCCTCGTCTCGAGTGGGGGCATGCATGTGCGCATTCCTTCCAGGCTGTAGCAGCAATGTCACGCTTCCCGTTGCGTGGATCAAAGGATCTGTGGTTTTCCCTCGAGGCTTTCCCTCGAGGCTTTCCCACAGGGCTGTCCCTCGTGCCACCGTGGTGTGAGTCGATCCTCGGCGTGACAGATGAGCCAGTGCAGGGCAAAGAGGTTCCTCTGGAATGGACTGAGACATCTGGGGGACTCTTGGAATGGTGGTACGACCATGGAGTTCCTCTCGCCTTTCCTGTTGAGAGTGCCTCCTCTTGAGATGCGACGGGAACGCCGGGAATTCTTTCCCGTTGAAAGCAGGGAAAGGATCCCTCATCTCGAGCTACGAGGGGGAAACGGGGCTACTCTGGATGTGGGCGGGACCATCGTGCTTCCTCTCGAGTGGAGACGGGTATGGCGGTGAACTTCTTGAGTTGCAGCAAGGGTGTGAAAGACCTTTTCGAAGTTCCAGAGGTTAGGTGTCATTAGTCTCCAGAGGCCTCATCGGAAATAGGCCTCATCTCGCCTGCAAGGGAGAACTTCCTGGATTTTCTCGAGTTGCGGCAGGTGTTCTCGAGTTACGACGGGTACCTCAGGGACCCGCCCTGGTGGCCTCAGGAGAGGCCAGTCCCCATGCGAGTTGCTAGGGGGCCTCTCTGGATTCCTCTCCCGTCGATACCGGGGCCAAAAACCTTGTGTGGAGTCAGGGCCGGATCCGAGGATTCCTCTCAGGGGCTGACATGGATCTTTGGGTACTTGTGGAGTCTCCCCAGGGGAGTCAGGCCTCGTCTCTAGTGGGGGCATGCACGTGCGCATTCCTTCCAGGCTGTAGCAGCAATGTCACGCTTCCCGTTGCGTGGATCAAAGGATCTGTGGTTTTCCCTCGAGGCTTTCCCTCGAGGCTTTCCCACAGGGCTGTTCCACGTGCCACCGTGATGTGAGTCGATCCTCGGCATGAAAGATGAGCCAGTGCAGGGCAAAGAGGTTCCTCTGGAACGGACTGAGACATCTGGGGGACTCTTGGAATGGTGGTACGACCATGGAGTTCCTCTCGCCTTTCCTGTTGAGAGTGCCTCCTCTTGAGATGCGGCGGGAACGCCGGGAATTCGTTCCCGTTGAAAGCAGGGAAAGGATCCCTCATCTCGAGCTACGAGGGGGAAACGGGGCTCCTCTGGATGTGGGCGGGACCATCGTGCTTCCTCTCGAGTGGAGACGGGTATGGCGGTGAACTTCTTGAGTTGCAGCAAGGGTGTGAAAGACCCTTTCGAAGTTCCAGAGGTTAGGTGTCATTAGTCTCCAGACGCCTCATCGGAAATAGGCCTCATCTCGCCTGGAAGGGAGAACTTCCTGGATTTTCTCGAGTTGCGGCAGGTGTTCTCGAGTTACGACGCGGACCTCAGGGACCCGCCCTGGAGGACTCAGGAGAGGCCAGTCCCCATGCGAGGTGCTAGGGGGCCTCACGGGATTCCTCTCCCGTCGATACCGGGGCCAAAAACCTTGTGCGGAGTTAGGGCCAGAACCGAGGATTCCTCTCAGGGGCTGACATGGATCTTTGTGTACTTGTGGAGTCTCCCCAGGGGAGTCAGGCCTCGTCTCGAGTGGGGGCATGCATGTGCGCTTTCCTTCCAGGCTGTAGCAGCAATGTCACGCTTCCCGTGGCGTGGATCAAAGGATCTGTCGTTTTCCCTCGAGGCTTTCCCTCGAGGCTTTCCCACAGGGCTGTCCCACGTGACACCGTGGTGTGAGTCGATCCTCGGCGTGAAAGATGAGCCAGTGCAGGGCAAAGAGGTTCCTCTGGAATGGACTGAGACATCTGGGGGACTCTTGGAATGGTGGTACGACCATGGAGTTCCTCTCGCCTTTCCTGTTGAGAGTGCCTCCTCTTGAGATGCGACGGGAACGTCGGGAATTCTTTCCCGTTGAAAGCAGGGAAAGGATCCCTCATCTCGAGCTATGAGGGGAAACGGGGCTCCTCTGGATGTGGGCGGGACCATCGTGCATGCTCTCGAGTATAGACGGGTATGGCGGTGAACTTCTTGAGTTGCAGCAAGGGTGTGAAAGACCCTTTCGAAGTTCCAGAGGTTAGGTGTCATTAGTCTCCAGACGCCTCATCGGAAATAGGCCTCATCTCGCCTGGAAGGGAGAACTTCCTGGATTTTCTCGAGTTGCGGCAGGTGTTCTCGAGTTACGACGGGGACCTCAGGGACCCGCCCTGGTGGCCTCAGGAGAGGCCAGTCCCCATGCGAGTTGCTAGGGGGCCTCTCGGGATTCCTCTCCCGTCGATTCCGGGGCCAAAAACCTTGTGTGGAGTCAGGGCCGGAACCGAGGATTCCTCTCAGGGGCTGACATGTATCTTTGGGTACTTCTGGAGTCTCCCCAGGGGAGTCAGGCCTCGTTTCGAGTGGGGGCATGCACGTGCGCTCTCCTTCCAGGCTGTAGCAGCAATGTCACGCTTCCCATGGCGTGGATCAAAGGATCTGTGGTTTTCCCTCGAGGCTTTCCCTCGAGGCTTTCCCACAGGGCTGTCCCACGTGCCACCGAGGTGTGAGTCGATTCTCGGCGTGAAAGACGAGCCAGTGTAGGGCAAAGAGGTTCCTCTGGAATGTACTGAGACATCTGGGGGACTCTTGGAATGGTGGTACGACCAAGAAGTTCCTCTCGCCTTTCCTGTTGAGAGTGCCTCCTCTTGAGATGCGACGGGAACGCCGGGAATTCTTTCCCGTTGAAAGCAGGGAAAGGATCCCTCATCTCGAGCTACGAGGGGGAAACGGGGCTCCTCTGGATGTGGGCGGGACCATCGTGCTTCCTCTCGAGTGGAGACGGGTATGGCAGTGAAATTCTTGAGTTGCAGCAAAGGTGTGAAAGACCCTTTCGAAGTTCCAGAGTTAGGTGTCATTAGTCTCCAGACGCCTCATCGGAAATAGGCCTCATCTCGCCTGGAAGGGAGAACTTCCTGGATTTTCTCGAGTTGCGGCAGGTGTTCTCGAGTTACGACGGGGACCTCAGGGACCCGCCCTGGTGGCCTCAGGAGAGGCCAGTCCCCATGCGAGTTGCTAGGGGGCCTCTCGGGATTCCTCTCCCGTCGATACCGGGGCCAAAAACCTTGTGTGGAGTCAGGGCCGGAACCGAGGATTCCTCTCAGGGGCTGACATGGATCTTTGGGTACTTGTGGAGTCTCCCCAGGGGAGTCAGGCCTCGTCTCGAGTGGGGGCATGCACGTGCGCTTTCCTTCCATGCTGTAGCAGCAATGTCACGCTTCCCGTCGCGTGGATCAAAGGATCTGTGGTTTTCCCTCGAGGCTTTCCCACAGGGCTGTCCCACGTGCCACCGTGGTGTGAGTCGATCCTCGGCGTGAAAGATGAGCCAGTGCAGGGCAAAGAGGTTCCTCTGGAATGGACTGAGACATCTGGGGGACTCTTGGAATGGTGGTACGACCATGGAGTTCCTCTCGCCTTTCCTGTTGAGAGTGCCTCCTCTTGAGATGCGACGGGAACGCCGGGAATTCTTTCCCGTTGATAGCAGGGAAAGGATCCCTCATCTCGAGCTACGAGTGGGAAACGGGGCTCCTCTGGATGTGGGCGGGACCATCGTGTTTCCTCTCGAGTGGAGACGGGTATGGCGGTGAACTTCTTGAGTTGCAGCAAGGGTGAGAAAGACCCTTTCAAAGTTCCAGAGGTTCGGTGTCATTAGTCTCCAGACGCCTCATCGGAAATAGGCCTCATCTCGCCTGGAAGGGAGAACTTCCTGGATTTTCTCGAGGTGCGGCAGGTGTTCTCGAGATACGACGGGGACCTCAGGGACCCGCCCTGGTGTCCTCAGGAAAGGCCAGTCCCCATGTGAGTTGCTCGGGGGCCTCTCGGGATTCCTCTCCCGTCGATACCGGGGCCAAAATCCTTCTGTGGAGTCAGGGCCGGAACCGAGGATTCCTCTCAGGGGCTGACATGGGTCTTTGGGTACTTCTGGAGTCTCCCCAGGGGGGTCAGGCCTCCTCTCGAGTGGGAGCATGCACGTGCGCCTTCCTTCCAGGCTGTAGCAGCAATGTCACGCTTCCCGTCGCATGGATCAAAGGATCTGTGGTTTTCCTTCGAGGCTTTCCCTCGAGGCTTTCCCACAGGGCTGTCCCACGTGCCACCGTGGTGTGAGTCGATCCTCGGCGTGAAAGATGAGCCAGTGCAGGGCAAAGAGGCTCCTCTGGAATGGACTGAGACATCTGGGGGACTCTTGGAATGGTGGTACGACCATGGAGTTCCTCTCGCCTTTCCTGTTGAGAGTGCCTCCTCTTGAGATGCGACGGGAACGCCGGGAATTCTTTCCCGTTGAAAGCAGGGAATGGATCCCTCATCTCGAGCTCCAAGGGGGAAACGGGGCTCCTCTGGATGTGGGCGGGACCATCGTGCTTCCTCTCGAGTGGAGACGGGTATGGCGGTGAACTTCTTGAGTTGCAGCAAGGGTGTGAAAGACCCTTTCGAAGTTCCAGAGTTTAGGTGTCATTAGTCTCCAGACGCCTCATCGGAAATAGGCCTCATCTCGCCTGGAAGGGAGAACTTCCTGGATTTTCTCGAGTTGCGGCAGGTGTTCTCGAGTTACGACGGGGACCTCAGGGACCCGCCCTGGTGGCCTCTGGAGAGGCCAGTCCCCATGCGAGTTGCTAGGGGGCCTCTCGGGATTCCTCTCCGGTCGATACCGGGGCAAAAAACCTTGTGTGGAGTCAGGGCCGGAACCGAGGATTCCTCTCAGGGGCTGACATGGAACTTTGGGTACTTGTGGAGTCTCCCCAGGGGAGTCAGGCCTCGTCTCGAGTGGGGGCATGCACGTGCGCTTTCCTTCCAGGCTGTAGCAGCAATGTCACGCTTCCCGTCGCGTGGATCAAAGGATCTGTGGTTTTCCCTCGAGGCTTTCCGTCGAGGCTTTCCCACAGGGCTGTCCCACGTGCCACCGTGGTGTGAGTCGATCCTCGGCGTGAAAGATGAGCCAGTGCAGGGCAAAGAGGCTCCTCTGGAATTGACTGAGACATCTGGGGGACTCTTGGAATGGTGGTACGACCATGGAGTTCCTCTCGCCTTTCCTGTTGAGAGTGCCTCCTCTTGAGATGCGACGGGAACGCCGGGAATTCTTTCCCGTTGAAAGCAGGGAAAGGATCCCTCATCTCGAGCTCCGAGGGGGAAACGGGGCTCCTTTGGATGTGGGCGGGACCATCGTGCTTCCTCTCGAGTGGAGACGGGTATGGAGGTGAACTTCATGAGTAGCATCAAGGGTGTGAAAGACCCTTTCGAAGTTCCAGAGGTTTGTTGTCATTTGTCTCCAGACGCCTCATCGGAAATAGGCCTCATCTCGCCTGGAAGGGAGAACTTCCTGGATTTTCTCGAGTTGCGGCAGGTGTTCTCGAGTTACGACGGGGATCTCAGGGACCCGCCCTGGTGGCCTCAGGAGAGGCCAGTCCCCATGCGAGTTACTAGGGGGTCTCTCGGGATTCCTCTCCGGTCGATACCGGGGCAAAAAACCTTGTGTGGAGTCAGGGCCGGAACCGAGGATTCCTCTCAGGGGCTGACATGGATCTTTGGGTACTTCTGGAGTCTCCCCAGGGGAGTCAGGCCTCGTCTCGAGTGGGCGCATGCACGTGCGCTTTCCTTCCAGGCTGTAGCAGCAATGTCACGCTTCCCGTCCCGTGGATCAAAGGATCTGTGGTTTTCCCTCGAGGCTTTCGCTCGAGGCTTTCCCACAGGGCTGTCCCACGTGCCACGGTGGTGTGAGTCGATCCTCGGCGTGAAAGATGAGCCAGTGCAGGGCAAAGAGGTTCCTCTGGAATGGACTGAGACATCTGGGGGACTCTTGGAATGATGGTACGACCATGGAGTTCCTCTCGCCTTTCCTGTTGAGAGTGCCTCCTCTTGAGATGCGACGGGAACGCCGGGAATTCTTTCCCGTTGAAAGCAGGGAAAGGATCCCTCATCTCGAGCTACGAGGGGGAAACTGGGCTCCTCTGGATGTGGGCGGGACCATGGTGCTTCCTCTCGAGTGGAGACGGGTATGGCGGTGAACTTCTTGAGTTGCAGCAAGGATGTGAAAGACCCTTTCGAAGTTCCAGAGGTTAGGTGTCATTAGTCTCCAGAGGCCTCATCGGAAATAGGCCTCATCTCGCCTGGAAGGGAGAACTTCCTGGATTTTCTCGAGTTGCGGCAGGTGTTCTCGAGTTACGACGGGGACCTCAGGGACCCGCCCTGGTGGCCTCAGGAGAGGCCAGTCCCCATGCGAGTTGCTAGGGGGCCTCTCGGGATTCCTCTCCCGTAGATACCGGGGCCAAAAACCTTGTGTGGAGTCAGGGCCGGAACCGAGGATTCCTCTCAGGGGCTGACATGGATCTTTGGGTACTTGTGGAATCTCCCCAGGGGAGTCAGGCCTCGTCTCGAGTGGGGGCATGCACGTGCGCTTTCCTTCCAGGCTGTAGCAGCAATGTCACGCTTCCCGTGGCGTGGATCAAAGGATCTGTGGTTTTCCCTCGAGGCTTTCCCTCGAGGCTTTCCCACAGGGCTGTCCCACGTGCCACCGTTGTGTGTGTCGATCCTCGGCGTGAAAGATGAGCCAGTGCAGGGCAAAGAGGTTCCTCTGGAATGGACTGAGACATCTGGGGGACTCTTGGAATGGTGGTACGACCATGGAGTTCCTCTCGCCTTTCCTGTTGAGAGTGCCTCCTCTTGAGATGCGACGGGAACGCCGGGAATACTTTCCCGTTGAAAGCAGGAAAAGGATCCCTCATCTCGAGCTCCGAGGGGGAAATGGGGCTCCTCTGGATGTGGGCGGGACCATCGTGCTTCCTCTCGAGTGGAGACGGTATGGCGGTGAACTTCTTGAGTTGCAGCAAGGGTGTGAAAGACCCTTGCGAAGTTCCAGAGGTTAGGTGTCATTAGTCTCCAGACGCCTCATCGGAAATAGGCCTCATCTCGCCTGGAAGGGAGAACTTCCTGGATTTTCTCGAGTTGCGGCAGGTGTTCTCGAGTTACGACGGGGACCTCAGGGACCCGCCCTGGTGGCCTCAGGAGAGGCCAGTCCCCATGCGAGTTGCTAGGGGGCCTCTCGGGATTCCTCTCCCGTAGATACCGGGGCCAAAAACCTTGTGTGGAGTCAGGGCCGGAACCGAGGATTCCTCTCAGGGGGTGACATGGATCTTTGGGTACTTGTGGAGTCTCCCCAGGGGTGTCAGGCCTCGTCTCGAGTGGGGGCATGCACGTGCGCTTTCCTTTCAGGCTGTAGCAGCAATGTCACTCTTCCCGTGGCGTGGATCAAAGGATCTGTGGTTTTCCCTCGAGGCTTTCCCTCGAGGCTTTCCCACAGGGCTGTCCCACGTGCCACCGTTGTGTGTGTCGATCCTCGGCGTGAAAGATGAGCCAGTGCAGGGCAAAGAGGTTCCTCTGGAATGGACTGAGACATCTGGGGGACTCTTGGAATGGTGGTACGACCATGGAGTTCCTCTCGCCTTTCCTGTTGAGAGTGCCTCCACTTGAGATGCGACTGGAACGCCGGGAATTCTTTCCCGTTGAAAGCAGGGAAAGGATCCCTCATCTCGAGCTCCGAGGGGGAAACGGGGCTCCTCTGGATGTGGGCGGGACCATCGTGCTTCCTCTCGAGTGGAGACGGTATGGCGGTGAACTTCTTGAGTTGCAGCAAGGGTGTGAAAGACCCTTTCGAAGTTCCAGAGGTTAGGTGTCATTAGTCTCCAGACGCCTCATCGGAAATAGGCCTCATCTCGCCTGGAAGGGAGAACTTCCTGGATTTTCTCGAGTTGCGGCAGGTGTTCTCGAGTTACGACGGGGACCTCAGGGACCCGCCCTGGTGGCCTCAGGAGAGGCCAGTCCCCATGCGAGTTGCTAGGGGGCCACTCGGGATTCCTCTCCCGTCGATACCGGGGCCAAAAACCTTGTGTGGAGTCAGGGCCGGAACCAAGGATTCCTCTCATGGGCTAAAATGGATCTTTGGGTACTTCTGGAGTCTCCCCAGGGGAGTCAGGCCTCGTCTCGAGTGGGGGCATGCACGTGCGCTTTCCTTCCAGGCTGTAGCACCAATGTCACGCTTCCCGTAGCGTGAATCAAAGGATCTGTGGTTTTCCCTCGAGGCTTTCCCTCGAGGCTTTCCCACAGGGCTGTCCCACGTGCCACCGTGGTGCGAGTCGATCCTCGGCGTGAAAGATCAGCCAGTGCAGGGCAAAGCGGTTCCTCTGGAATGGACTGAGACATCTGGGGGACTCTTGGAATGGTGGTACGACCATGGAGTTCCTCTCGCCTTTCCTGTTGAGAGTGCCTCCTCTTGAGATGCGACGGGAACGCCGGGAATTCTTTCCCGTTGAAAGCAGGGAAAGGATCCCCCATCTCGAGCTACGAGGGGGAAACTGGGCTACTCTGGATGTGGGCGGGACGATCGTGCTTCCTCTCGAGTGGACACGGGTATGGCGCTGAACTTCTTGAGTTGCAGCAAGGATGTGAAAGACCCTTTCAAAGTTCCAGAGGTTAGGTGTCATTCGTCTCCAGACGCCTCATCGGAAATAGGCCTCATCTCGCCTGGAAGGTAGAACTTCCTGGATTTTCTCGAGTTGCGGCAGGTGTTGTCGAGTTACGACGGGGACATCAGGGACCCGCACTGGTGGCCTCAGGAGAGGCCAGTCCCCATGCGAGTTGCTAGGGGGCTCTCGGGATTCCTCTCCCGTCGATACCGGGGCCAAAAACCTTGTGTGGAGTCAGGGCCGGAACCGAGGATTCCTCTCAGGGGCTGACATGGATCTTTGGGTACGTGTGGAGACTCCCCAGCGGAGTCAGGCCTCGTCTCGTGTGGGGGCATGCACGTGCGCTTTCCTTCCAGGCTGTAGCAGCAATGTCACGCTTCCCGTCGCGTGGATCAAAGGATCTGTGGTTTTTCCTCGAGGCTTTCCCACAGGGCTGTCCCACGTGCCACTGTGGTGTGAGTCGATCCTCGGCGTGAAAGATGAGCCAGTGCAGGGCAAAGAGCTTCCTCTGGAAAGGACTGAGACATCTGGGGGACTCTTGGAATGGTGGTACGACCATGGAGTTCCTCTCGCCTTTCCTGTTGAGAGTGCCTCCTCTTGAGATGCGACGGGAACGCCGGGAATTCTTTCCCGTTGAAAGCAGGGAAAGGATCCCTCATCTCGAGCTACAAGGGGGAAACGGGGCTCCTCTGGATGTGGGCGGGACCATCATGCTTCCTCTCGAGTGGACACGGGTATGGCGGTGAACTTCTTGAGTTGCAGCAAGGGTGTGAAAGACCCTTTCGAAGTTCCAGAGGTAAGGTGTCATTAGACTCCCGACGCCTCATCGGAAATAGGCCTCATCTCGCCTGGAAGGGAGAACTTCCTGGATTTTCTCGAGTTGCGGCAGGTGTTCTCGAGTTACGACGGGGACCTCAGGGACCCGCCCTGGTGGCCTCATGAGAGGCCAGTCCCCATGCGAGTTGCTAGGGGGCCTCTCGGGATTCCTCTTCCATCGATACGGGGGCCAAAAACCTTGTGTGGAGTCAGGGCCGGAACCGAGGATTCCTCTCAGGGGCTGACATGGATCTTTGGGTACTTCTGGAGTCTCCCCAGGGGAGTCAGGCCTCGTCTCGAGTGGGGGCATGCACGTGCGCTTTCCTTCCAGGCTGTAGCAGCAATGTCACGCTTCCCGTCGCGTGGATCAAAGGATCTGTGGTTTTCCCTCGAGGCTTTCCCTCGAGGCTTTCCCACAGGGCTGTCCCACGTGCCACGGTGGTGTGAGTCGATCCTCGGCGTGAAAGATGAGCCAGTGCAGGGCAAAGAGGTTCCTCTGGAATGGACTGAGACATCTGGGGGACTCTTGGAATGGTGGTACGACCATGGAGTTCCTCTCGTCTTTCCTGTTGAGAGTGCCTCCTCTTGAGATGCGACGGGAAGGCCGAAAATACTTTCCCGTTGATAGCAGGGAAAGGATCCCTCATCTCGAGCTACGAGGGGCAAACGGGGCTCCTCTGGATGTGGGCGGGACTATCATGTTTCCTCTCGAGTGGAGACGGATATGGCGGTGAACTTCTTGAGTTGCAGCCAGGGTGTGAAAGACCCTTTCGAAGTTCCAGAGGTTCCGTGTCATTAGTCTCCAGACGCCTTATCGGAAATAAGCCTCATCTCGCCTGGAAGGGAGAACTTCCTGGATTTTCTCGAGTTGCGGCAGGTGTTCTCGAGTTACGACGGGGACCTCAGGAACCCGCCCTGGTGGCCTCAGGAAAGGTCAGTCCCCTTGCGAGTTCCTAGGGGGCCTCTCGGGATTCCTCTCCCGTCGATACCGGGGCCAAAATACTTGTGTGGAGTCAGGGCCGGAACCGAGGATTCCTCTCAGTTGCTGACATGGATCTTTGGGTACTTCTGGAGTCTCCCCAGGGGAGTCAGGCCTCGTCTCGAGTGGGGGCATGCACGTGCGCTTTCCTTACAGGCTGTAGCAGCAATGTCACGGTTCCCGTCGCGTGGATCAAAGGATCTGTGGTTTTCCCTCGAGGCTTTCCCACAGGGCTGTCCCACGTGCCACCGTGGTGTGAGTCGATCCTCGGCGTGAAAGATGAGCCAGTGCAGGGCAAAGAGGTTCCTCTGGAATGGACTGAGACATCTGGGGGACTCTTGGAATGGTGGTACGACCATGGAGTTCCTCTCGCCTTTCCTGTTGAGAGTTCCTCCTCTTGAGATGCGACGGGAACGCCGGGAATTCTTTCCTGTTGAAAGCAGGGAAAGGATCCCTCATCTCGAGCTACGAGGGGGAAACGGGGCTCCTCTGAATGTGGGCGGGACCATCGTGCTTCCTCTCGAGTGGAGACGGGTATGGCGGTGAACTTCTTGAGTTGCAGCAAGGGTGTGAAAGACCCTTTTGAAGTCCCAGAGATTAGCTGTCATGAGACTCCAGACGCCTCATCGGAAATAGGCCTCATCTCGCCTGGAACGGAGAACTTCCTGGATTTTCTCGAGTTGCGGCAGGTGTTCTCGAGTTACGACGGAGACGTGAGGGACAAGCCCTGGTGGCCTCAGGAAACTCCAGTCCCCATACGAGTTGCTAGGGTGCCTCTCGGGATTCCTCTCCAGTCGATACCGGGGCCTAAAACCTTGTGTGGAGTCAGGGCCGGAACGGAGGATTCCTCTAAGGGGCTGACATGGATCTTTGGGTCTTTCTGGAGTCTCCCCAGGGGAGTCAGGCCTCGTCTCGAGTGGGGGCATGCACGTGCGCTTTCCTTCCAGGCTGTAGCAGCAATGTCACGCTTCCCGTCGCGTGGATCAAAGGATCTGTGGTTTTCCCTCTAGGCTTTCCCTCGAGGCTATCCCACAGGGCTGTCCCACGTGCCACCGTGGTGTGAGTCGATCTTCGGCATGAAAGATGAGTCAGTGCAGGGCAAAGAGGTTCCTCTGGAATAGACTGAAACATCTGGGGGACTCTTGGAATGGTGGTACGACCATGGAGTTCCTCTCGTCTTTCCAGTTGAGAGTGCCTCCTCTTGAGATGCGACGGGAACGCCGAAAATACTTTCCCGTTGATAGCAGGGAAAGGATCCCTCATCTCGAGCTACGAGGGGCAAACGGGGCTCCTCTGGATGTGGGCGGGACCATCATGTTTCCTCTCAAGTGGAGACGGATATGGCGGTGAACTTCTTGAGTTGCAGCAAGGGTGTGAAAGACCCTTTCGAAGTTCCAGAGGTTCCGTGTCATTAGTCTCCAGACGCCTCATCGGAAATAGGCCTCATCTCGCCTGGAAGGGAGAACTTCCTGAAGTTTCTCGAGTTGCGGCAGGTGTTCTCGAGTTACGACGGGGACCTCAGGGACCCGCCCTGGTGGCCTCAGGAAAGGCCAATCCCCATGCGAGTTGCTCGGGGGCCTCTCAGGATTCCTCTCCTGTCGATACCGGGGCCAAAAAACTTGTGTGGAGTCAGGGCCGGAACCGAGGATTCCTCTCAGGGGCTGACATGGATCTTTGGGTACTTCTGGAGTCTCCCCAGGGGAGTCAGGCCTTGTCTCGAGTGGGGGCATGCACGTGCGCTTTCCTTCCAGGCTGTAGCAGCAATGTCTCGGTTCCCGTCGCGTGGATCAAAGGATCTGTGGTTTTCCCTCGAGGCTTTCCCACAGGGCTGTCCCACGTGCACCGTGGTGTGAGTCGATTCTCGGCGTGAAAGATGAGACAGTGCAGGGCAAAGAGGTTCCTCTGGATTGGACTGAGACATCTGGGGGACTCTTGGAATGGTGGTAGGACTATGGAGTTCCTCTCGCCTTTCCTGTTGAGAGTGCCTCCTCTTGAGATGCGACGGGAACGCCGGGAATTCTTTCCCGTTGAAAGCAGGGAAAGGATCCCTCATCTCGAGCTACGAGGGGGAAACGGGGCTCCTCTGGATGTGGGCGGGACCATCGTGCTTCCTCTCGAGTGGAGACGGGTATGGCGGTGAACTTCTTGAGTTGCAGCAAGGGTGTGAAAGACCCTTTCGAAGTTCCAGAGTTTCGGTGTCATTAGTCTCCAGACGCCTCATCGGAAATAGGCCTCATTTCGCCTGGAAAGGAGAACTTCCTGGATTTTCTCGAGTTGCGGCAGGTGTTCTCGATTTACGACGGGGACCTCAGAGACCCGCCCTGGTGGCCTCAGGAACGGCCAGTCCCCATGCTAGTTGCTAGGGTGCCTCTCGGGATTCCTCTCCCGTCGATACCGGGGCCAAAAACCTTGTGTGGAGTCAGGGCCGGAACCGAGGATTCCTCTCAGGGGCTGACATGGATCTTTGGGTACTTCTGGAGTCTCCCCAGGGGAGTCAGGACTCGTCTCGAGTGGGGGCATGCACGTGCGCTTTCCTTCCAGGCTGTAGCAGCAATGTCACGCTTCCCGTCGCGTGGATCAAAGGATCTGTGGTTTACCCTCGAGGCTTTCCCACAGGGCTGTGCCACGTGCCACCGTGGTGTGAGTCGATCCTTGGCGTGAAAGATGAGCCAGTGCAGGGCAAAGAGGTTCCTCTGGAATGGACTGAGAAATCTCGGGGACTCTTGGAATGGTGGTACGACCATGGAGTTCCTCTCGCCTTTCGTGTTGAGAGTTCCTCCTCTTGAGATGCGACGGGAACGCCGGGAATTCTTTCCTGTTGAAAGCAGGGAAAGGATCCCTCATCTCGAGCTACGAGGGGGAAACGGGGCTCCTCTGAATGTGGGCGGGACCATCGTGCTTCCTCTCGAGTGGAGACGGGTATGGCGGTGAACTTCTTGAGTTGCAGCAAGGGTGTGAAAGACCCTTTTGAAGTCCCAGAGATTAGCTGTCATTAGACTCCAGACGCCTCATCGGAAATAGGCCACATCTCGCCTGGAACGGAGAACTTCCTGGATTTTCTCGAGTTGCGGCAGGTGTTCTCGAGTTACGACGGGGACGTGAGGGACAAGCCCTGGTGGCCTCAGGAAACTCCAGTCCCCATACGAGTTGCTAGGGTGCCTCTCGGGATTCCTCTCCAGTCGATACCGGGGCCTAAAACCTTGTGTGGAGTCAGGGCCGGAACGGAGGATTCCTCTAAGGGGCTGACATGGATCTTTGGGTCTTTCTGGAGTCTCCCCAGGGGAGTCAGGCCTGGTCTCGAGTGGGGGCATGCACGTGCGCCTTCATTCCAGGCTGTAGCAGCAACGTCACGCTTCCCGTCGCGTGGATCAAAGGATCTGTGGTTTTCCCACGAGGCTTTCCCTCGAGGCTTTCCCACAGGGCTGTCTCACGTGCCATCGTGGTGTGAGTCGATCCTCGGCGTGAAAGATGAGCCAGTGCAGGGCAAACAGGTTCCTCTGGAATGGACTGAGACATCTGGGGGACTCTTGGAATGGTGGTACGACCATGGAGTTACTCTCGCCTTTCCTGTTGAGAGTGCCTCCTCTTGAGATGCGACGGGAACGCCGGGAATTCTTTCCCGTTGAAAGCAGGGAAAGGATCCCTCATCTCGAGCTACGAGGGGGAAACGGGGCTCCTCTGGATGTGGGCGGGACCATCGTGCTTCCTCTCGAGTGGAGACGGGTACGGCGGTGAACTTCTTGAGTTGCAGCAAGGGTGTGAAAGACCCTTTCGAAGTTCCAGAGGTTAGGTGTCATTTGTCTCCAGAGGCCTCATCGGAAATAGGCCTCATCTCGCCTGGAAGGGAGAACTTCCTGGATTTTCTCGAGTTGCGGCAGGTGTTCTCGAGTTACGACGGGGACCTCAGGGACCCGCCGTGGTGGCCTCAGGAGAGGCCAGTCTCCATGCGAGTTGCTAGGGGTCCTCTCGTGATTCCTCTCCCGTCGATACCGGGGCCAAAAACCTTGTGTGGAGTCAGGGCCGGAACCGAGGATTCCTCTCAGGGGCTGACATGGATCTTTGGGTACTTGTGGAGTCTCCCCAGGGGAGTCAGGCCTCGTCTCGAGTGGGGGCATGCACGTGCGCTTTCCTTCCAGGCTGTAGCAGCAATGTCACGCTTCCCGTCGCTTGCATCAAAGGATCTGTGGTTTTCCCTCGAGGCTTTCCCTCGAGGCTTTCCCACAGGGCTGTCCCACGTGCCACCGTGGTGTGAGTCGATCCTCGGCGTGAAAGATGAGCCAGTGCAGGGCAAAGAGGCTCCTCTGGAATGGACTGAGACATCTGGGGGACTCTTGGAATGGTGGTACGACCATGGAGTTCCTCTCGCCTTTCCTGTTGAGAGTGCCTCCTCTTGAGATGCGACGGGAACGCCGGGAATTCTTTCCCGTTGAAAGCAGGGAAAGGATCCCTCATCTCGAGCTACGAGGGGGAAACGGTGCTCCTCTGGATGTGGGCGGGACCATCGTGCTTCCTCTCGAGTAGAGACGGGTACGGCGGTGAACTTCTTGAGTTGCAGCAAGGGTGTGAAAGACCCTTTCGAAGTTCCAGAGGTTAGGTGTCATTAGTCTCCAGACGCCTCATCGGAAATAGGCCTCATCTCGCCTGGAAGGGAGAACTTCCTGGATTTTCTCGAGTTGCGGCAGGTGTTCTCGAGTTACGACGGGGACCTCAGGGACCCGCCCTGGTGGCCTCAGAAGAGGCCAGTCCCCATGCGAGTTGCTAGGGGGCCTCTCGGGATTCCTCTCCCGTCGATACCGGGGCCAAAAACCTTGTGTGGAGTCAGGGCCGGAACCGAGGATTCCTCTCAGGGGCTGCCATGGATCTTTGGGTACTTCTGGAGTCTCCCCAGGGGAGTCAGGCCTCGTCTCGAGTGGGGGCATGCACGTGCGCTTTCCTTCCAGGCTGTAGCAGCAATGTCACGCTTCCCGTCGCGTGGATCAAAGGATCTGCGGTTTTCCCTCGAGGCTTTCCCTCGAGGCTTTCCCACAGGGCTGTCCCACGTGCCACCGTGGTGTGTGTGGATCCTCGGCGTGAAAGATGAGCCAGTGCAGGGCAAAGAGGTTCCTCTGGAATGGACTGAGACATCTGGGGGACTCTTGGAATGGTGGTACGACCATGGAGTTCCTCTCGCCTTTCCTGTTGAGAGTGCCTGCTCTTGAGATGCGACGGGAACGCCGGGAATTCTTTCCCGTTGAAAGCAGGGAAAGGATCCCTCATCTCGAGCACCGAGGGGGAAACGGGGCTCCTCTGGATGTGGGCGGGACCATCGTGCTTCCTCTCGAGTGGAGACGGGTATGGCGGTGAACTTCTTGAGTTGCAGCAAGGGTGTGAAAGACCCTTTCGAAGTTCCAGAATTTAGGTGTCATTAGTCTCCAGACGCCTCATTGGAAATAGGCCTCATCTCGCCTGGAAGGGAGAACTTCCTGGATTTTCTCGAGTTGCGGCAGGTGTTCTCGAGTTACGACGGGGACCTCAGGGACCCGCCCTGGTGGCCTCAGGAGAGGCCAGTCCCCATGCGAGTTGCTATGGGGCCTCTCAGGATTCCTCTCCCGTCGATACCGGGGCCAAAAACCTTGTGTGGAGTCAGGGCCGGAACCAAGGATTCCTCTCAGGGGCTGACATGGATCTTTGGGTACTTCTGGAGTCTCCCCAGGGGAGTCAGGCCTCGTCTCGAGTGGGGGCATGCACGTGGGCTTTCCTTCCAGGCTGTAGCACCAATGTCACGCTTCCCGTCGCGTGGATCAAAGGATCTGTGGTTTTCCCTCGAGGCTTTCCCACAGAGCTCTCCCACGTGCCACCGTGGTGTGAGTCGATCCTCAGCGTGAAAGATGAGCCAGTGCAGGGCAAAGAGGTCCCTCTGGAAAGGACTGAGACATCTGGGGGACTCTTGGAATGGTGGTACGACCATGGAGTTCCTCTCGCCTTTCCTGTTGAGAGTGCCTCCTCTTGAGATGCGACGGGAACGCCGGGAATTCTTTCCCGTTGAAAGCAGGGAAAGGATCCCTCATCTCGAGCTACGAGGGGGAAACGGGGCTCCTCTGGATGTGGGCCGGACCATCATGCTTCCTCTCGAGTGGACACGGGTATGGCGGTGAACTTCTTGAGTTGCAGCAAGGGTGTGAAAGACCCTTTCGAAGTTCCAGAGGTTAGGTGTCATTAGTCTCCCGACGCCTCATCGGAAATAGGCCTCATCTCGCCTGGAAGGAAGAACTTCCTGGATTTTCTCGAGTTGCGGCAGGTGTTCTCGAGTTACGACGGGACCTCAAGGACCCGCCCTGGTGGCCTCAGGAGAGGCCAGTCCCCATGCGAGTTGCTAGGGGGCCTCTCGGGATTCCTCTCCCGTCGATACCGGGGCCAAAAACCTTTGGTGGAGTCAGGGCCGGAACCGAGGATTCCTCTCAGGGGCTGACATGGATCTTTGGGTACTTCTGGAGTCTCCCCAGGGGAGTCAGGCCTCGTCTCGAGTGGGGGCATGCACGTGCGCTTTCCTTCCAGGCTGTAGCAGCAATCTCACGCTTCCCGTCGCGTGGATCAAAGGATCTGTGGTTTTCCCTCGAGGCTTTCCCTCGAGGCTTTCCCACAGTGCTGTCCCACGTGCCACCGCGGTGTGAGTGGATCCTCGGCGTGAAACATGAGCCAGTGCAGGGCAAAGAGCTTCCTCTGGAATGGACTGAGACATCTGGGGGACTATTGGAATGGTGGTACGACCATGGAGTTCCTCTCGCCATTCCTGTTGAGAGTGCCTCCTCTTGAGATGCGTCGGGAACGCCGGGAATTCTTTCCCGTTGAAAGCAGGGAAAGGATCCCTCATCTCGAGCTCCGAGGGGGAAACAGGTCTCCTCTGGATGTGGGCGGGACCATCGTGCTTCCTCTCGAGTGGAGACGGGTATGGCGGTGAACTTCTTGAGTTGCAGCAAGGGTGTGAAAGAACCTTTCGAAGTTCCAGACGTTAGGTGTCATTAGTCTGCAGACGCCTCATCGGAAATAGGCCTCATCTCGCCTGGAATGGAGAACTTCCTGGATTTTCTCGAGTTGCGGCAGGTGTTCTCGAGTAACGACGGGGACCTCAGGGACCCGCCCTGGTGGCCTCAGGAGAGGCCAGTCCCCATGCGAGTTGCTAGGGGTTCTCTCGGGATTCCTCTCCCGTCGATACCGGGGCCAAAACCCTTTGGTGGAGTCAGGACCGGAACCGAGGATTCCTCTCAGGGGCTGACATGGATCTTTGGGTACTTCTGGAGTCTCCCCAGGGGAGTCAGGCCTCGTATCGAGTGGGGGCATGCACGTGCGCTTTCCTTCCAGGCTGTAGCAGCAATCTCACGCTTCCCGTGGCGTGGATCAAAGGATCTGTGGTTTTCCCTCGAGGCTTTCCCTCGAGGATTTCCCACAGGGCTGTCCCATGTGCCACCATGGTGTGAGTGGATCCTCGGCGTGAAAGATGAGCCAGTGCAGGGCAAAGAGGTTCCTCTGGAATGGACTGAGACATCTGGGGGACTCTTGGAATGGTGGTACGACCATGGAGTTCCTCTCGCCTTTCCTGTTGAGAGTGCCTCCTCTTGAGATGCGACGGGAACGCCGGGAATTCTTTCCCGTTGAAAGCAGGGAAAGGATCCCTCATCTCGAGCTACGAGGGGGAAATGGTGCTCCTCTGGATGTGGGCGGGACCATCGTGCTTCCTCTTGAGTGGACACGGGTATGGCGGTGAACTTCTTGAGTGGCAGCAAGGGTGTGAAAGACCCTTTCGAAGTTCCAGAGGTTAGGTGTCATTAGTCTCCAGACGCCTCATCGGAAATAGGCCTCATCTCGCCTGGAAGGGAGAACTTCCTGGATTTTCTCGAGTTGCGGCAGGTGTCCTCGAGTTACGACGGGGACCTCAGGGACCCGCCCTGGTGGCCTCAGGAGAGGCCAGTCCCCATGCGAGTTGCTAGGGGGCCTCTCGGAATTCCTCTCCCGTCGATACCGGGGCCAAAAACCTTTGGTGGAGTCAGCGACGGAACCGAGGATTCCTCTCAGGGGCTGACATGGATCTTTGGGTACTTCTGGAGTCTCCCCAGGGGAGTCAGGCCTCGTCTCGAGTGGGGGCATGCACGTGCGCTTTCCTTCCAGGCTGTAGCAGCAATGTCACGCTTCCCGTCGCGTGGATCAAAGGATCTGTGGTTTTCCCTCGAGGCTTTCCCTCGAGGCTTTCCCACAGGGCTGTCCCACGTGCCACCGTGGTGTGAGTCGATCCTCGGCGTGAAACATGAGCCAGTGCAGGGCAAAGAGCTTCCTCTGGAATGGACTGAGACATCTGGGGGACTATTGGAATGGTGGTACGACCATGGAGTTCCTCTCGCCTTTCCTGTTGAGAGTGCCTCCTCTTGAGATGCGTCGGGAACGCCGGGAATTCTTTCCCGTTGAAAGCAGGGAAAGGATCCCTCATCTCGAGCTTCGAGGGGGAAACGGGGCTCCTATGGATGTGGGCGGGACCATCGTGCTTCCTCTCGAGTGGAGACGGTATGGCGGTGAACTTCTTGAGTTGCAGCAAGGGTGTGAAAGACCCTTTCGAAGTTCCAGACGTTAGGTGTCATTAGGGTGCAGACGCCTCATCGGAAATAGGCCTCATCTCGCCTGGAATGGAGAACTTCCTGGATTTTCTCGAGTTGCGGCAGGTGTTCTCGAGTTACGACGGGGACCTCAGGGACCCGCCCTGGGGGCCTCAGGAGAGGCCAGTCCCCATGCGAGTTGCTAGGGGGCCTCTCGGGATTCCTCTCCCGTCGATACCGGGGCCAAAACCCTTTGGTGGAGTCAGGGCCGGAACCGAGGATTCCTCTCAGGGGCTGACATGGATCTTTGGGTACTTCTGGAGTCTCCCCAGGGGAGTCAGGCCTCGTCTCGAGTGGGGGCATGCACGTGCGCTTTCCTTCCAGGCTGTAGCAGCAATCTCACACTTCCCGTGGCGTGGATCAAAGGATCTGTGGTTTTCCCTCGAGGCTTTCCCTCGAGGCTTTCCCACAGGGCTGTCCCACGTGCCACCGTGGTGTGAGTGGATCCTCGGCGTGAAACATGAGCCAGTGCAGGGCAAAGAGCTTCCTCTGGAATGGACTGAGACATCTGGGCGACTCTTGGAATGGTGGTACGACCTTGGAGTTCCTCTCGCCTATCCTGTTGAGAGGGCCTCCTCTTGAGATGCGTCGGGAACGCCGGGAATTCTTTCCCGTTGAAAGCAGGGAAAGGATCCCTCATCTCGAGCTCCGAGGGGGAAACGGGGCTCCTCTGGATGTGGGCGGGACCATCGTGCTTCCTCTCGAGTGGACACGGGTATGGCGGTGAACTTCTTGAGTTGCAGCAAGGGTGTGAAAGACCCTTTCGAAGTTCCAGAGGTTAGGTGTCATTAGTCTCCAGACGCCTCATCGGAAATAGGCCTCATCTCGCCTGGAAGGGAGAACTTCCTGGATTTTCTCGAGTTGCGGCAGGTGTTCTCGAGTTACGACGGGGACCTCAGGGACCCGCCCTGGTGGCCTCAGGAGAGGCCAGTCCCCATGCGAGTTGCTAGGGGGCCTCTCGGGATTCCTCTCCCGTCGATACCGGGGCCAAAAACCTTTGGTGGAGTCAGGGCCGGAACCGAGGATTCCTCTCAGGGGCTGACATGGATCTTTGGGTACTTCTGGAGTCTCCCCAGGGGAGTCAGGCCTCGTCTCGAGTGGGGGCATGCACGTGCGCTTTCCTTCCAGGCTGTAGCAGCAATCTCACGCTTCCCGTCGCGTGGATCAAAGGATCTGTGGTTTTCCCTCGAGGCTTTCCCTCGAGGCTTTCCCACAGTGCTGTCCCACGTGCCACCGCGGTGTGAGTGGATCCTCGGCGTGAAACATGAGCCAGTGCAGGGCAAAGAGCTTCCTCTGGAATGGACTGAGACATCTGGGGGACTATTGGAATGGTGGTACGACCATGGAGTTCCTCTCGCCATTCCTGTTGAGAGTGCCTCCTCTTGAGATGCGACGGGAACGCCGGGAATTCTTTCCCGTTGAAAGCAGGGAAAGGATCCCTCATCTCGAGCTACGAGGGGGAAACGGGGCTCCTCTGGATGTGGGCGGGACCATCGTGCTTCCTCTCGAGTGGAGACGGGTATGGCGGTGAACTTCGTGAGTTGCAGCAAGGGTGTGAAAGTCCCTTTCGAAGTTCCAGAGGTTAGGTGTCATTAGTCTCCAGACGCCTCATCGGAAATAGGCCTCATCTCGCCTGGAAGGGAGAACTTCCTGGATTTTCTCGAGTTGCGGCAGTTGTTCTCGAGTTACGACGGGGACCTCAGGGACCCGCCCTGGTGGCCTCAGGAGACGCCATTCCCCAAGCGAGTTGCTAGGGGGCCTCTCGGGATTCCTCTCCCGTCGATACCGGGGCCAAAAACCTTGTGTGGAGTCAGGGCCGGAACCGAGGATTCCTCTCAGGGGCTGATATGGATCTTTGGGTACATCTGGAGTCTCGCCAGGGGAGACAGGCCTCGTCTCGAGTCGGGGCATGCACGTGCACTTTCCTTCCAGGCTGTAGCAGCAATGTCACGCTTCCCGTCGCATGGATCAAAGGATCTGTGGTTTTCCCTCGAGGCTTTCCCTCGAGGCTTTCCCACAGGGCTATCCCACGTGCCACCGTGGTGTGAGTGGATCCTCGGCGTGAAAGATGAGCCAGTGCAGGGCAAAGAGGTTCCTCTGGAATGGACTGAGACATCTGGGGGACTCTTGGAATGGTGGTACGACCATGGAGTTCCTCTCGCCTTTCCTGTTGAGAGTGCCTCCTCTTGAGATGCGACGGGAACGCCGGGAATTCTTTCCCGTTGAAAGCAGGGAAAGGATCCCTCATCTCGAGCTACGAGGGGGAAACGGGGCTCCTCTGGATGTGGGCGGGACCATCGTGCTTCCTCTCGAGTGGACACGGGTATGGCGGTGAACTTCTTGAGTTGCAGCAACGGTGTGAAAGACCCTTTCGAAGTTCCGGAGGTTAGGTGTCTTTAGTCTCCAGACGCCTCATCGGAAATAGGCCTCATCTCGCCTGGAAGGGAGAACTTCCTGGATTTTCTCGAGTTGCGGCAGGTGTTCTCGAGTTACGACGGGGACCTCAGGGACCCGCCCTGGTGGCCTCAGGAGACGCCAGTCCCCATGCGAGTTGCTAGGGGGCCTCTCGGGATTCCTCTCCCGTCGATACCGGGGCCAAAAACCTTGTGTGGAGTCAGGGCCGGAACCGGTGATTCCTCTCAGGGGCTGATATGGATCTTTGGGTACATCTGGAGTCTCGCCAGGGGAGACAGGCCTCGTCTCGAGTCGGGGCATGCACGTGCACTTTCCTTCCAGGCTGTAGCAGCAATGTCACGCTTCCCGTCGCGTGGATCAAAGGATCTGTGGTTTTCCCTCGAGGCTTTCCCTTGAGGCTTTCCCACAGGGCTCTCCCACGTGCCACCGTGGTGTGAGTCGATCCTCGGCGTGAAAGATGAGCCAGTGCAGGGCAAAGAGGTTCCTCTGGAATGGACTGAGACATCTGGGGGACTCTTGGAATAGTGGTACGACCATGGAGTTCCTCTCGCCTTTCCTGTTGAGAGTGCCTCCTCTTGAGATGCGACGGGAACGCCGGGAATTCTTTCCCGTTGAAAGCAGGGAAAGGATCCCTCATCTCGAGCTACGAGGGGGAAACGGGGCTCCTCTGGATGTGGGCGGGACCATCGTGCTTCCTCTCGAGTGGAGACGGGTATGGCGGTGAACTTCTTGAGTCGCAGCAAGGGTGTGAAAGACCCTTTCGAAGTTCCAGAGGTTAGGTGTCATTAGTCTCCAGACGCCTCATCGGAAATAGGCCTCATCTCGCCTGGAAGGGAGAACTTCCTGGATTTTCTCGAGTTGCGGCAGGTGTTCTCGAGTTACGACGGGGACCTCAGGGACCCGCCCTGGTGGCCTCAGGAGAGGCCAGTCCCCATGCGAGTTGCTAGAGGGCCTCTCGGGATTCCTCTCCCGTCGATACCGGGGCCAAAAACATTTGGTGGAGTCAGGGCCGGAACCGAGGATTCCTCTCAGGGGCTGACATGGATCTTTGGGTACTTCTGGAGTCTCCCCAGGGGAGTCAGGCCTCGTCTCGAGTGGGGGCATGCACGTGCGCTTTCCTTCCAGGCTGTAGCAGCAATGTCACGCTTCCCGTGGCGTGGATCAAAGGATCTGTGGTTTTCCCTCGAGGCTTTCCCTCGAGGCTTTCCCACAGGGCTGTCCCACGTGCCACCGTTGTGTGTGTCGATCCTCGGCGTGAAAGATGAGCCAGTGCAGGGCAAAGAGGTTCCTCTGGAATGGACTGAGACATCTGGGGGACTCTTGGAATGGTGGTACGACCATGGAGTTCCTCTCGCCTTTCCTGTTGAGAGTGCCTCCTCTTGAGATGCGACGGGAACGCCGGGAATTCTTTCCCGTTGAAAGCAGGGAAAGGATCCCTCATCTCGAGCTCCGAGGGGGAAACGGGGCTCCTCTGGATGTGGGCGGGACCATCGTGCTTCCTCTCGAGTGGAGACGGTATGGCGGTGAACTTCTTGAGTTGCAGCAAGGGTGTGAAAGACCCTTTCGAAGTTCCAGAGGTTAGGTGTCATTAGTCTCCAGACGCCTCATCGGAAATAGGCCTCATCTCGCCTGGAAGGGAGAACTTCCTGGATTTTCTCGAGTTGCGGCAGGTGTTCTCGAGTTACGACGGGGACCTCAGGGACCCGCCCTGGTGGCCTCAGGAGAGGCCAGTCCCCATGCGAGTTGCTAGGGGGCCACTCGGGATTCCTCTCCCGTCGATACTGGGGCCAAAAACCTTGTGTGGAGTCAGGGCCGGAACCAAGGATTCCTCTCATGGGCTAAAATGGATCTTTGGGTACTTCTGGAGTCTCCCCAGGGGAGTCAGGCCTCGTCTCGAGTGGGGGCATGCACGTGTGCTTTCCTTCCAGGCTGTAGCACCAATGTCACGCTTCCCGTAGCGTGAATCAAAGGATCTGTGGTTTTCCCTCGAGGCTTTCCCTCGAGGCTTTCCCACAGGGCTGTCCCACGTGCCACCGTGGTGTGAGTCGATCTTCGGCGTGAAAGATCAGCCAGTGCAGGGCAAAGAGGTTCCTCTGGAATGGACTGAGACATCTGGGGGACTCTTGGAATGGTGGTACGACCATGGAGTTCCTCTCGCCTTTCCTGTTGAGAGTGCCTCCTCTTGAGATGCGACGGGAACGCCGGGAATTCTTTCCCGTTGAAAGCAGGGAAAGGATCCCCCATCTCGAGCTACGAGGGGGAAACTGGGCTACTCTGGATGTGGGCGGGACGATCGTGCTTCCTCTCGAGTGGACACGGGTATGGCGCTGAACTTCTTGAGTTGCAGCAAGGATGTGAAAGACCCTTTCAAAGTTCCACAGGTTAGGTGTCATTCGTCTCCAGACGCCTCATCGGAAATAGGCCTCATCTCGCCTGGAAGGTAGAACTTCCTGGATTTTCTCGAGTTGCGGCAGGTGTTGTCGAGTTACGACGGGGACCTCAGGGACCCGCACTGGTGGCCTCAGGAGAGGCCAGTCCCCATGCGAGTTGCTAGGGGGCTCTCGGGATTCCTCTCCCGTCGATACCGGGGCCAAAAACCTTGTGTGGAGTCAGGGCCGGAACCGAGGATTCCTCTCAGGGGCTGACATGGATCTTTGGGTACTTGTGGAGACTCCCCAGCGGAGTCAGGCCTCGTCTCGTGTGGGGGCATGCACGTGCGCTTTCCTTCCAGGCTGTAGCAGCAATGTCACGCTTCCCGTCGCGTGGATCAAAGGATCTGTGGTTTTTCCTCGAGGCTTTCCCACAGGGCTGTCCCACGTGCCACCGTGGTGTGAGTCGATCCTCGGCGTGAAAGATGAGCCAGTGCAGGGCAAAGAGGTTCCTCTGGAATGGACTGAGACATCTGGGGGACTCTTGGAATGGTGGTACGACCATGGAGTTCCTCTCGCCTTTCCTGTTGAGAGTGCCTCCTCTTGAGATGCGACGGGAACGCCGGGAATTCTTTCCCGTTGAAAGCAGGGAAAGGATCCCTCATCTCGAGCTACGAGGGGGAAACGGGGCTCCTCTGGATGTGGGCGGGACCATCGTGCTTCCTCTCGAGTGGAGACGGGTATGGCGGTGAACTTCGTGAGTTGCAGCAAGGGTGTGAAAGTCCCTTTCGAAGTTCCAGAGGTTAGGTGTCATTAGTCTCCAGACGCCTCATCGGAAATAGGCCTCATCTCGCCTGGAAGGGAGAACTTCCTGGATTTTCTCGAGTTGCGGCAGTTGTTCTCGAGTTACGACGGGGACCTCAGGGACCCGCCCTGGTGGCCTCAGGAGACGCCATTCCCCAAGCGAGTTGCTAGGGGGCCTCTCGGGATTCCTCTCCCGTCGATACCGGGGCCAAAAACCTTGTGTGGAGTCAGGGCCGGAACCGAGGATTCCTCTCAGGGGCTGATATGGATCTTTGGGTACATCTGGAGTCTCGCCAGGGGAGACAGGCCTCGTCTCGAGTCGGGGCATGCACGTGCACTTTCCTTCCAGGCTGTAGCAGCAATGTCACGCTTCCCGTCGCATGGATCAAAGGATCTGTGGTTTTCCCTCGAGGCTTTCCCTCGAGGCTTTCCCACAGGGCTATCCCACGTGCCACCGTGGTGTGAGTGGATCCTCGGCGTGAAAGATGAGCCAGTGCAGGGCAAAGAGGTTCCTCTGGAATGGACTGAGACATCTGGGGGACTCTTGGAATGGTGGTACGACCATGGAGTTCCTCTCGCCTTTCCTGTTGAGAGTGCCTCCTCTTGAGATGCGACGGGAACGCCGGGAATTCTTTCCCGTTGAAAGCAGGGAAAGGATCCCTCATCTCGAGCTACGAGGGGGAAACGGGGCTCCTCTGGATGTGGGCGGGACCATCGTGCTTCCTCTCGAGTGGACACGGGTATGGCGGTGAACTTCTTGAGTTGCAGCAACGGTGTGAAAGACCCTTTCGAAGTTCCGGAGGTTAGGTGTCTTTAGTCTCCAGACGCCTCATCGGAAATAGGCCTCATCTCGCCTGGAAGGGAGAACTTCCTGGATTTTCTCGAGTTGCGGCAGGTGTTCTCGAGTTACGACGGGGACCTCAGGGACCCGCCCTGGTGGCCTCAGGAGACGCCAGTCCCCATGCGAGTTGCTAGGGGGCCTCTCGGGATTCCTCTCCCGTCGATACCGGGGCCAAAAACCTTGTGTGGAGTCAGGGCCGGAACCGGTGATTCCTCTCAGGGGCTGATATGGATCTTTGGGTACATCTGGAGTCTCGCCAGGGGAGACAGGCCTCGTCTCGAGTCGGGGCATGCACGTGCACTTTCCTTCCAGGCTGTAGCAGCAATGTCACGCTTCCCGTCGCGTGGATCAAAGGATCTGTGGTTTTCCCTCGAGGCTTTCCCTTGAGGCTTTCCCACAGGGCTCTCCCACGTGCCACCGTGGTGTGAGTCGATCCTCGGCGTGAAAGATGAGCCAGTGCAGGGCAAAGAGGTTCCTCTGGAATGGACTGAGACATCTGGGGGACTCTTGGAATAGTGGTACGACCATGGAGTTCCTCTCGCCTTTCCTGTTGAGAGTGCCTCCTCTTGAGATGCGACGGGAACGCCGGGAATTCTTTCCCGTTGAAAGCAGGGAAAGGATCCCTCATCTCGAGCTACGAGGGGGAAACGGGGCTCCTCTGGATGTGGGCGGGACCATCGTGCTTCCTCTCGAGTGGAGACGGGTATGGCGGTGAACTTCTTGAGTCGCAGCAAGGGTGTGAAAGACCCTTTCGAAGTTCCAGAGGTTAGGTGTCATTAGTCTCCAGACGCCTCATCGGAAATAGGCCTCATCTCGCCTGGAAGGGAGAACTTCCTGGATTTTCTCGAGTTGCGGCAGGTGTTCTCGAGTTACGACGGGGACCTCAGGGACCCGCCCTGGTGGCCTCAGGAGAGGCCAGTCCCCATGCGAGTTGCTAGAGGGCCTCTCGGGATTCCTCTCCCGTCGATACCGGGGCCAAAAACATTTGGTGGAGTCAGGGCCGGAACCGAGGATTCCTCTCAGGGGCTGACATGGATCTTTGGGTACTTCTGGAGTCTCCCCAGGGGAGTCAGGCCTCGTCTCGAGTGGGGGCATGCACGTGCGCTTTCCTTCCAGGCTGTAGCAGCAATGTCACGCTTCCCGTGGCGTGGATCAAAGGATCTGTGGTTTTCCCTCGAGGCTTTCCCTCGAGGCTTTCCCACAGGGCTGTCCCACGTGCCACCGTGGTGTGATTCGATCCTCGGCGTGAAAGATGTGCCAGTACAGGGCAAAGAGGTTCCTTTGGAATGGACTGAGACATCTGGGGGACTCTTGGAATGGTGGTACGACCATGGAGTTCCTCTCGCCTTTCCTGTTGAGAGTGCCTGCTCTTGAGATGCGACGGGAACGCCGGGAATTCTTTCCCGTTGAAAGCAGGGAAAGGATCCCTCATCTCGAGCTACGAGGGGGAAACGGTGCTCCTCTGGATGTGGGCGGGACCATCGTGCTTCCTCTTGAGTGGACACGGGTATGGCGGTGAACTTCTTGAGTTGCAGCAAGGGTGTGAAAGACTCTTTCGAAGTTCCAGAGGTTAGGTGTCATTAGTCTCCAGACGCCTCATCGGAAATAGGCCTCATCTCGCCTGGAAGGGAGAACTTCCTGGATTTTCTCGAGTTGCGGCAGGTGTTCTCGAGTTACGACGGGGACCTCAGGGACCCGCCCTGGTGGCCTCAGGAGAGGCCAGTCCCCATGCGAGTTGCTAGGGGGCCTCTCGGGATTCCTCTCCCGTAGATACCGGGGCCAAAAACCTTGTGTGGAGTCAGGGCCGGAACCGAGGATTCCTCTCAGGGGGTGACATGGATCTTTGGGTACTTGTGGAGTCTCCCCAGGGGTGTCAGGCCTCCTCTCGAGTGGGGGCATGCACGTGCGCTTTCCTTTCAGGCTGTAGCAGCAATGTCACGCTTCCCGTGGCGTGGATCAAAGGATCTGTGGTTTTCCCTCGAGGCTTTCCCACAGGGCTGTCGCACGTGCCACCGTGGTGTGAGTCGATCCTCGGCGTGAAAGATGAGCCAGTGCAGGGCAAAGAGGTTCCTCTGGAATGGACTGAGACATCTGGGGGACTCTTGGAATGGTGGTACGACCATGGAGTTCCTCTCGCCTTTCCTGTTGAGAGTGCCTCCTCTTGAGATGCGACGGGAACGCCGGGAATTCTTTCCCGTTGAAAGCAGGGAAAGGATCCCTCATCTCGAGCTACAAGGGGGAAACGGTGCTCCTCTGGATGTGGGCGGGACCATCGTGTTTCCTCTCCAGTGGACACGGGTATGGCGGTGAACTTCTTGAGTCGCAGCAAGGGTGTGAAAGACCCTTTCGAAGTTCCAGAGGTTAGGTGTCATTAGTCTCCAGACGCCTCATCGGAAATAGGCCTCATCTCGCCTGGAAGGGAGAACTTCCTGGATTTTCTCGAGTTGCGGCAGGTGTTCTCGAGTTACGACGGGGACCTCAGGGACCCGCCCTGGTGGCCTCAGGAGAGGCCAGTCCCCATGCGAGTTGCTAGGGGGCCTCTCGGGATTCCTCTCCCGTCGATACCGGGGCCAAAAACCTTTGGTGGAGTCAGGGCCGGAACCGAGGATTCCTCTCATGGGCTGACATGGATCTTTGAGTACTTCTGGAGTCTCCCCAGGGAAGTCAGGCCTCGTCTCGACTGGGGGCATGCACGTGCGCTTTCCTTCCAGGCTGTAGCAGCAATGTCACGCTTCCCTTGGCGTGGATCAAAGGATCTGTGGATTTCCCTCGAGGCTTTCCATCGAGGCTTTCCCACAGGGCTGTCCCACGTGCCACCATGGTGTGAGTCGATCCTCGGCGTGAAAGATGAGCCAGTGCAGGGCAAAGAGGTTCCTCTGGAATGGACTGAGACATCTGGGGGACTCTTGGAATGGTGGTACGACCATTGAGTTCCTCTCGCCTTTCCTGCTGAGAGTGCCTCCTCTTGAGATGCGATGGGAACGCCGGGAATTCTTTCCCGTTGAAAGCAGGGAAAGGATCCCTCATCTCGAGCTACGAGGGGGAAACTGTGCTCCTCTGGATGTGGGCGGGACCATCGTGCTTCCTCTTGAGTGGACACGGGTATGGCGGTGAACTTCTTGAGTTGCAGCAAGGGTGTGAAAGACCCTTTCGAAGTTCCAGAATTTAGGTGACATTAGTCTCCAGACGCCTCATCGGAAATAGGCCTCATCTCGCCTGGAAGGGAGAACTTCCTGGATTTCTCGAGTTGCAGCAGGTGTTCTCCAGTTACGACGGGGACCACAGGGACCCGCCCTGGTGGCCTCAGAAGAGGCCAGTCCCCATGCGAGTTGCTAGGGGGCTTCTCGGGATTACTCTTCCGTCGATACCGGGGCCAAAACCCTTTGGTGGAGTCAGGGCCGTAACCGAGGATTCCTCTCAGGGGCTGACATGGATCTTTGGGTACTTCTGGAGTCTCCCCAGGGGAGTCAGGCCTCGTCTCGAGTGGGGGCATGCACGTGCGCTTTCCTTCCAGGCTGTAACAGCAATGTCACGCTTCCCGTCGCGTGGATCAAAGGATCTGTGGTTTTCCCTCGAGGCTTTCCCTCGAGGCTTTCCCACAGGGCTGTCCCACGTGCCACCGTGGTGTGAGTCGATCCTCGGCGTGAAAGATGAGCCAGTGCAGGGCAGAGAGGTTCCTCTGGAATGCACTGAGACATCTGGGGGACTCTTGGAATGGTGGTACGACCATGGAGTTCCTCTCGCCTTTCCTGTTGAGAGTGCCTCCTCTTGAGATGCGACGGGAACGCCGGGAATTCTTTCCCGTTGAAAGCAGGGAAAGGATCCCTCATCTCGAGCTACGAGGGGGAAACGGTGCTCCTCTGGATGTGGGCGGGACCATCGTGCTTCCTCTTGAGTGGACACGGGTATGGCGGTGAACTTCTTGAGTTGCAGCAAGGGTGTGAAAGACCCTTTCGAAGTCCCAGAGGTTAGGTGTCATTAGTCTCCAGACGCCTCATTGGAAATAGGCCTCATCTCGCCTGGAAGGGAGAACTTCCTGGATTTTCTCGAGTTGCGGCAGGTGTTCTCGAGTTACGACGGGGACCTCAGGGACCCGCCCTGGTGGCCTCAGGAGAGGCCAGTCCCCATGCGAGTTGCGAGAGGGCCTATCGGGATTCCTCTCCCGTCGATACCGGGGCCAAAAACCTTGTGTGGCGTCAGGGCCGGAACCGAGGATTCCTCTCAGGGGCTGACATGGATCTTTGGGTACTTCTGGAGTCTCCCCAGGGGAGTCAGGCCTCGTCTCGAGTGGGGGCATGCACGTGCGCTTTCCTTCCAGGCTGTAGCAGCAATGTCATTCTTCCCGTCGCGTGGATCAAAGGGTCTGTGGTTTTCCCTCGAAGCTTTCCCTAGAGGCTTTCCCTCAGGGCTGTCCCACGTGCCACCGTGGTGTGAGTCGATCCTCGGCGTGAAAGATGAGCCAGTGCAGGGCAAAGAGTTTCCTTTGGAATGGACTGAGACATCTGGGGGACTCTTGGAATGGTGGTACGACCATGGAGTTCCTCTCGCCTTTCCTGTTGAGAGTGCCTCCTCTTGAGATGCGACGGGAACGCCGGGAATTCTTTCCCGTTGAAAGCAGGGAAAGGATCCCTCATCTCGAGCTCCGAGGGGGAAACGGGGCTCCTCTGGATGTGGGCGGGACCATCGTGCTTCCTCTCGAGTGGAGACGGGTATGGCGGTAAACTTCTTGAGTTGCAGCAAGGGTGTGAAAGACCCTTTCGAAGTTCCAGAGGTTAGGTGTCATTAGTCTCCAGACGCCTCATCGGAAATAGGCCTAATCTCGCCTGGAAGGGAGAACTTCCTGGATTTTCTCGAGTTGCGGCAGGTGTTCTCGAGTTACGACGGGGACCTCAGGGACCCGCCCTGGTGGCCTCAGGAGAGGCCAGTCCCCATGCGAGTTGCTAGGGGGCCTCTCGGGATTCCTCTCCCGTCGATACCGGGGCCAAAAACCTTGTGTGGCGTCAGGGCCGGAACCGAGGATTCCTCTCAGGGGCTGACATGGATCTTTGGGTACTTCTGGAGTCTCCCCAGGGGAGTCAGGCCTCGTCTCGAGTGGGGGCATGCACGTGCGCTTTCCTTCCAGGCTGTAGTAGCAATGTCACGCTTCCCGTCGCGTGGATCAAAGGATCTGTGGTTTTCCCTCGAAGCTTTCCCTAGAGGCTTTCCCACAGGGCTGTCCCACGTGCCACCGTGGTGTGAGTCGATCCTCGGCGTGAAAGATGAGCCAGTGCAGGGCAAAGAGGTTCCTCTGGAATGGACTGAGACATCTGGGGGACTCTTGGAATGGTGGTACGACCATGGAGTTCCTCTCGCCTTTCCTGTTGAGAGTGCCTCCTCTTGAGATGCGACGGGAACGCCGGGAATTCTTTCCCGTTGAAAGCAGGGAAAGGATCCCTCATCTCGAGCTACGAGGGGGAAACGGGGCTCCTCTGGATGTGGGCGGGACCATCGTGCTTCCTCCCGAGTGGAGACGGGTATGGCGGTGAACTTCTTGAGTTGCAGCAAGGGTGTGAAAGACCCTTTCGAAGTTCTAGAAGTTAGGTGTCATTTATCTCCAGACGCCTCATCGGAAATAGGCCTCATCTTGCCTGGAAGGGAGAACTTCCTGGATTTTCTCGAGTTGCGGCAGGTGTTCTCGAGTTACGACGGGGACCTCAGGGACCCGCCCTGGTGGCCTCAGGAGAGGCCAGTCCCCATGCGAGGTGCTAGGGGGCCTCTCTGGATTCCTCTCCCGTCGATACCGGGGCCAAAAACCTTTGGTGGAGTCAGGGCCGGAACCGAGGATTCCTCTCATGTCCTGACATGGATCTTTGAGTACTTCTGGAGTCTCCCCAGGGGAGTCAGGCCTCGTCTCGACTGGGGGCATGCACGTGCGCTTTCCTTCCAGGCTGTAGCAGCAATGTCACGCTTCCCTTGGCGTGGATCAAAGGATCTGTGGTTTTCCCTCGAGGCTTTCCATCGAGGCTTTCCCACAGGGCTGTCCCACGTGCCACCATGGTGTGAGTCGATCCTCGGCGTGAAAGATGAGCCAGTGCAGGGCAAAGAGGTTCCTCTGGAATGGACTGAGACATCTGGGGGACTCTTGGAATGGTGGTACGACCATGGAGTTCCTCTCGCCTTTCCTGCTGAGAGTGCCTCCTCTTGAGATGCGATGGGAACGCCGGGAATTCTTTCCCGTTGAAAGCAGGGAAAGGATCCCTCATCTCGAGCTACGAGGGGGAAACGGTGCTCCTCTGGATGTGGGCGGGACCATCGTGCTTCCTCTTGAGTGGACACGGGTATGGCGGTGAACTTCTTGAGTTGCAGCAAGGGTGTGAAAGACCCTTTCGAAGTTCCAGAATTTAGGTGTCATTAGTCTCCAGACGCCTCATCGGAAATAGGCCTCATCTCGCCTGGAAGGGAGAACTTCCTGGATTTCTCGAGTTGCGGCAGGTGTTCTCCAGTTACGACGGGGACCACAGGGACCCGCCCTGGTGGCCTCAGAAGAGGCCAGTCCCCATGCGAGTTGCTAGGGGGCTTCTCGGGATTACTCTTCCGTCGATACCGGGGCCAAAACCCTTTGGTGTAGTCAGGGCCGGAACAGAGGATTCCTCTCAGGGGCTGACATGGATCTTTGGGTACTTCTGGAGTCTCCCCAGGGGAGTCAGGCCTCGTCTCGAGTGGGGGCATGCACGTGCGCTTTCCTTCCAGGCTGTAGCAGCAATGTCACGCTTCCCGTCGCGTGGATCAAAGGATCTGTGGTTTTCCCTCGAGGCTTTCCCTCGAGGCTTTCCCACAGGGCTGTCCCACGTGCCACCGTGGTGTGAGTCGATCCTCGGCGTGAAAGATGAGCCAGTGCAGGGCAAAGAGGTTCCTCTGGAATGCACTGAGACATCTGGGGGACTCTTGGAATGGTGGTACGACCATGGAGTTCCTCTCGCCTTTCCTGTTGAGAGTGCCTCCTCTTGAGATGCGACGGGAACGCCGGGAATTCTTTCCCGTTGAAAGCAGGGAAAGGATCCCTCATCTCGAGCTACGAGGGGGAAACGGTGCTCCTCTGGATGTGGGCGGGACCATCGTGCTTCCTCTTGAGTGGACACGGGTATGGCGGTGAACTTCTTGAGTGGCAGCAAGGGTGTGAAAGACCCTTTCGAAGTCCCAGAGGTTAGGTGTCATTAGTCTCCAGACGCCTCATTGGAAATAGGCCTCATCTCGCCTGGAAGGGAGAACTTCCTGGATTTTCTCGAGTTGCGGCAGGTGTTCTCGAGTTACGACGGGGACCTCAGGGACCCGCCCTGGTGGCCTCAGGAGAGGCCAGTCCCCATGCGAGTTGCGAGAGGGCCTATCGGGATTCCTCTCCCGTCGATACCGGGGCCAAAAACCTTGTGTGGCGTCAGGGCCGGAACCGAGGATTCCTCTCAGGGGCTGACATGGATCTTTGGGTACTTCTGGAGTCTCCCCAGGGGAGTCAGGCCTCGTCTCGAGTGGGGGCATGCACGTGCGCTTTCCTTCCAGGCTGTAGCAGCAATGTCATTCTTCCCGTCGCGTGGATCAAAGGGTCTGTGGTTTTCCCTCGAAGCTTTCCCTAGAGGCTTTCCCACAGGGCTGTCCCACGTGCCACCGTGGTGTGAGTCGATCCTCGGCGTGAAAGATGAGCCAGTGCAGGGCAAAGAGTTTCCTTTGGAATGGACTGAGACATCTGGGGGACTCTTGGAATGGTGGTACGACCATGGAGTTCCTCTCGCCTTTCCTGTTGAGAGTGCCTCTTCTTGAGAAGCGCGGGAACGCCGGGAATTCTTTCCCGTTGAAAGCAGGGAAAGGATCCCTCATCTCGAGCTCCGAGGGGGAAACGGGGCTCCTCTGGATGTGGGCGGGACCATCGTGCTTCCTCTCGAGTGGAGACGGGTATGGCGGTAAACTTCTTGAGTTGCAGCAAGGGTGTGAAAGACCCTTTCGAAGTTCCAGAGGTTAGGTGTCATTAGTCTCCAGACGCCTCATCGGAAATAGGCCTCATCTCGCCTGGAAGGGAGAACTTCCTGGATTTTCTCGAGTCGCGGCAGGTGTTCTCGAGTTACGACGGGGACCTCAGGGACCCGCCCTGGTGGCCTCAGGAGAGGCCAGTCCCCATGCGAGTTGCTAGGGGGCCTCTCGGGATTCCTCTCCCGTCGATACCGGGGCCAAAAACCTTGTGTGGCGTCAGGGCCGGAACCGAGGATTCCTCTCAGGGGCTGACATGGATCTTTGGGTACTTCTGGAGTCTCCCCAGGGGAGTCAGGCCTCGTCTCGAGTGGGGGCATGCACGTGCGCTTTCCTTCCAGGCTGTAGCAGCAATGTTACGCTTCCCGTCGCGTGGATCAAAGGATCTGTGGTTTTCCCTCGAAGCTTTCCCTCGAGGCTTTCCCACAGGGCTGTCCCACGTGCCACCGTGGTGTGAGTCGATCCTCGGCGTGAAAGATGAGCCAGTGCAGGGCAAAGAGGTTCCTCTGGAATGGACTGAGACATCTGGGGGACTCTTGGAATGGTGGTACGACCATGGAGTTCCTCTCGCCTTTCCTGTTGAGAGTGCCTCCTCTTGAGATGCGACGGGAACGCCGGGAATTCTTTCCCGTTGAAAGCAGGGAAAGGATCCCTCATCTCGAGCTACGAGGGTTAAACGGGGCTCCTCTGGATGTGGGCGGGACCATCGTGCTTCCTCCCGAGTGGAGACGGGTATGGCGGTGAACTTCTTGAGTTGCAGCAAGGGTGTGAAAGACCCTTTCGAAGTTCCAGAAGTTAGGTGTCATTTATCTCCAGACGCCTCATCGGAAATAGGCCTCATCTCGCCTGGAAGGGAGAACTTCCTGGATTTTCTCGAGTTGCGGCAGGTGTTCTCGAGTTACGACGGGGACCTCAGGGACCCGCCCTGGTGGCCTCAGGAGAGGCCAGTCCCCATGCGAGGTGCTAGGGGGCCTCTCGGGATTCCTCTCCCGTCGATACCGGAGCCAAAAACCTTGTGTGAACGCAGGGCCGGAACCGAGGATTCCTCTCAGGGGCTGACATGGATCTTTGGGTACTTCTGGAGTCTCCCCAGGGGAGTCAGGCCTCGTCTCGAGTGGGGGCATGCACGTGCGCTTTCCTTCCAGGCTGTAGCAGCAATGTCACGCTTCCCGTCACGTGGATCAAAGGATCTGTGGTTTTCCCTCGAGGCTTTCCCTCGAGGCTTTCCCACAGGGCTGTCCCACGTGCCACCGTGGTGTGAGTCGATCCTCGGCGTGAAAGATGAGCCAGTGCAGGGCAAAGAGGTTCCTCTGGAATGGACTGAGACATCTGGGGGACTCTTGGAATGGTGGTACGACCATGGAGTTCCTCTCGCCTTTCCTGTTGAGAGTGCCTCCTCTTGAGATGCGACGGGAACGCCGGGAATTCTTTCCCGTTGAAAGCAGGGAAAGGATCCCTCATCTCGAGCTCCGAGGGGGAAACGAGGCTCCTCTGGATGTGGGCGGGACCATCGTGATTCCTCTCGAGTGGAGACGGTTATGGCGGTGAACTTCTTGAGTTGCAGCAAGGATGTGAAAGACCCTTTCGAAGTTCCAGAGGTTAGGTGTCATTAGTCTCCAGACGCTTCATCGGAAATAGGCCTCATCTCGCGTGGAAGGGAGAACTTCCTGGATTTTCTCGAGTTGCGGCAGGTGTTCTCGAGTTACGACGGGGACCTCAGTGACCCGCCCTGGTGGCCTCAGGAGAGGCCAGTCCCCATGCGAGTTGCTAGGGGGCCTATCGGGATTCCTCTCCCGTCGATACTGGGGCCAAAAACCTTGTGTGGCGTCAGGGCCGGAACCGAGGATTCCTCTCAGGGGCTGACATGGATCTTTGGGTACTTCTGGAGTCTCCCCAGGGGAGTCAGGCCTCGTTTTGAGTGGGGGCATGCACGTGAGCTTTCCTTCCAGGCTGTAGCAGCAATGTCAATCTTCCCGTCGCGTGGATCAAAGGATCTGTGGTTTTCCCTCGAAGCTTTCCCTAGAGGCTTTCCCACAGGGCTGTCCCACGTGCCACCGTGGTGTGAGTCGATCTTCGGCGTGAAAGATGAGCCAGTGCAGGGCAAAGAGGTTCCTCTGGAATGGACTGAGACATCTGGGGGACTCTTGGAATGGTGGTACGACCATGGAGTTCCTCTCGCCTTTCCTGTTGAGAGTGCCTCCTCTTGAGATGCGACGGAAACGCCGGGAATTCTTTCCCGTTGAAAGCAGGGAAAGGATCCCTCATCTCGAGCTACGAGGGGGAAACGGGGCTCCTCTGGATGTGGGCGGGACCATCGTGCTTCCTCTCGAGTGGAGACGGGTATGGCGGTAAACTTCTTGAGTTGCAGCAAGGGTGTGAAAGACCCTTTCGAAGTTCCAGAGGTTAGGTGTCATTAGTCTCCAGACGCCTCATCGGAAATAGGCCTCATCTCGCCTGGAAGGGAGAACTTCCTGGATTTTCTCGAGTTGCGGCAGGTGTTCTCGAGTTACGACGGGGACCTCAGGGACCCGCCCTTGTGGCCTCAGGAGAGGATAGTCCCCATGCGAGTTGCTAGGGGGCCTCTCGGGATTCCTCTCCCGTCGATACCGGGTCCAAAAACCTTGTGTGGAGTCAGGGCCGGAACCGAGGATTCCTCTCAGGTGCTGACATGGATCTTTGGGTATTTCTGGAGTCTCCCCAGGGGAGTCAGGCCTCGTCTCGTGTGGGGGCATGCACTTGCGCTTTCCTTCCAGGCTGTAGCAGCAATGTCACGCTTCCCGTGGCGTGGATCAAAGGATCTGTGGTTTTCCCTTGAGTCTTTCCCTCGAGGCTTTCCCACAGGGCTGTCCCACGTGCCACCGTGGTGTGAGTCGATCCTCGGCGTGAAAGATGAGCCAGTGCAGGGCAAAGAGGTTCCTCTGGAATGGACTGAGACATCTGGGGGACTCTTGGAATGGTGGTACGAACATGGAGTTCCTCTCGCCTTTCCTGTTGAGAGTGCCTCCTCTTGAGATGCGACGGGAACGCCGGGAATTCTTTCCCGTTGAAAGCAGGGAAAGGATCCCTCATCTCGAGCTACGAGGGGGAAACGGGACTCCTCTGGATGTGGGCGGGACCATCGTGCTTCCTCCCGAGTTGAGATGGGTATGGCGGTGAACTTCTTGAGTTGCAGCAAGGGTGTGAAAGACCCTTTCGAAGTTCCAGAAGTTAGGTGTCATTTATCTCCAGACGCCTCATCGGAAATAGGCCTCATCTCGCCTGGAAGGGAGAACTTCCTGGATTTTCTCGAGTTGCGGCAGGTGTTCTCGAGTTACGACGGGGACCTCAGGGACCCGCCCTGGTGGCCTCAGGAGAGGCCAGTCCCCATGCGAGTTGCTAGGGGGCCTCTCGGGATTCCTCTCCCGTCGATACCGGGCCCAAAAACATTTTTTGGAGTCAGGGCCGGAACCGAGGATTCCTCTCAGGGGCTGACATGGACCTTTGGGTACTTCTGGAGTGTCCCCAAGGGAGTCAGGCCTCGTCTCGAGTCGGGGCATGCACGTGCGCTTTCCTTCCAGGCTGTAGCAGCAATGTCACGCTTCCCGTCGCGTGGATCAAAGGATCTGTGGTTTTCCCTCGAGGCTTTCCCTCGAGGCTTTCCCACAGGGCTGTCCCACGGGCCACCGTGGTGTGAGTCGATCCTCGGCGTGAAAGATGAGCCAGTGCAGGGCAAAGAGGTTCCTCTGGAATGGACTGAGACATCTGGGGGACTCTTGGAATGGTGGTACGACCATGGAGTTCCTCTCGCCTTTCCTGTTGAGAGTGCCTCCTCTTGAGATGCGACGGGAACGCCGGGAATTCTTTCCCGTTGAAAGCAGGGAAAGGATCCCTCATCTCGAGCTACGAGGGGGAAACGGGGCTCCTCTGGATGTGGGCGGGACCATCGTGCTTCCTCTCGAGTGGAGACGGGTATGGCGGTGAACTTCTTGAGTTGCAGCAAGGGTGTGAAAGACCCTTTCGAAGTTCCAGAGGTTAGGTGTCATTAGTCTCCAGACGCCTCATCGGAAATAGGCCTCATCTCGCCTGGAAGGGAGAACTTCCTGGATTTTCTCGAGTTGCGGCAGGTGTTCTCGAGTTACGACGGGGACCTCAGGGACCCGCCCTGGTGGCCTCAGGAGAGGCCAGTCCCCATGCGAGTTGCTAGGGGGCCTCTCGGGATTCCTCTCCCGTCGATACCGGGGCCAAAAACCTTGTGTGGAGTCAGGGCCGGAATCGAGGATTCCTCTCAGGGGCTGACATGGATCTTTGGGTACTTGTGGAGTCTCCCCAGGGGAGTCAGGCCTCGTCTCGAGTGGGGGCATGCACGTGCGCTTTCCTTCCAGGCTGTAGCAGCAATGTCACGCTTCCCGTCGCGTGGATCAAAGGATCTGTGGTTTTCCCTCGAGGCTTTCCCTCGAGGCTTTCCCACAGGGCTGTCCCATGTGCCACCGTGGTGTGAGTCGATCCTCGGCGTGAAAGATGAGCCAGTGCAGGGCAAAGAGGTTCCTCTGGAATGGACTGAGACATCTGGGGGACTCTTGGAATGGTGGTACGACCATGGAGTTCCTCTCGCCTTTCCTGTTGAGAGTGCCTCCTCTTGAGATGCGACGGGAACGCCGGGAATTCTTTCCCGTTGAAAGCAGGGAAAGGATCCCTCATCTCGAGCTACGAGGGGGAAACGGGGCTCCTCTGGATGTGGGCGGGACCATCGTGCTTCCTCTCGAGTGGAGACGGGTATGGCAGAGAACTTCTTGAGTTGCAGCTAGGGAGTGAAAGACCCTTTCGAAGTTCCAGAGGTTAGGTGTCATTAGTCTCCAGACGCCTCATCGGAAATAGGCCTCATCTCGCCTGGAAGGCAGAACTTCCTGGATTTTCTCGAGTTGCGACAGGTGTTCTCGAGTTATGACGGGGACCTCATGGACCAGCCCTGGTGGCCTCAGGAGAGGCCAATCCCCATGCGAGTTGCTAGGGGGACTCTGGGATTCCTCTCCCGTCGATACCGGGTCCAAAAACCTTGTGTGGAGTCAGGGCCGGAACCGAGGATTCCTCTCAGGGGCTGACATGGATCTTTGGGTACTTCTGGAGTCTCCCCAGGGGAGTCAGGCCTCGTCTCGAGTGGGGACAGGTACGTGCGCTTTCCTTCCAGGCTGTAGCAGCAATGTCACGCTTCCCGTGGCGTGGATCAAAGGATCTGTGGTTTTCCCACGAGGCTTTCCCTCGAGGCTTTCCCACAGGGCTGTCCCACGTGCCACCGTGGTGTGAGTCGATCCTCGGCGTGAAAGATGAGCCAGTGCTGGGCAAAGAGGTTGCTCTGGAATGGACTGAGACATCTGGGGGACTCTTGGAATGGTGGTACGACCATGGAGTTCCTCTCGCCTTTCCTGTTGAGAGTGCCTCCTTTTGACATGCGACGGGAACGCCGGGAATTCTTTCCCGTTGAAAGCAGGGAAAGGATCCCTCATCTCGAGCTACGAGGGGGAAACGGGGCTCCTCTGGATGTGGGCGGGACCATCGTGCTTCCTCTCGAGTGGAGACGGGTATGGCGGTGAACTTCTTGAGTTGCAGCAAGGGTGTGAAAGACCCTTTCGAAGTTCCAGAGGTTAGGTGTCATTAGTCTCCAGACGCCTCATCGGAAATAGGCCTCATCTTGCCTGGAAGGGAGAACTTCCTGGATTTTCTCGAGATGCGGCAGGTGTTCTCGAGTTACGACGGGGACCTCAGGGACCCGCCCTGGTGGCCTCAGGAGAGGCCAGTCCCCATGCGAGTTGCTAGGGGGCCTCTCGGGATTCCTCTCCCGTCGATACCGGGGCCAAAAACCTTGTGTGGAGTCAGGGCCGGAACCGAGGATTCCTCTCAGGGGCTGACATTGACCTTTGGGTACTTCTGGAGTCTCCCCAGGGGAGTCGGGCCTCGTCTCGAGTGGGGGCATGCACGTGCGCTTTCATTCCAGGCTGTAGCAGCAATGTCACGCTTCCCGTCGCGTGGATCAAAGGATCTGTGGTTTTCCCTCGAGGCTTTCCCTCGAGGCTGTCCCACAGGGCTGTCCCACGTGCCATCGTGGTGTGAGTCGATCCTTGGCGTGAAAGATGAGCCAATGCAGGGCAAAGAGGTTCCTCTGGAATGGACTGAGACATCTGGGGGACTCTTGGAATGGTGGTACGACCAGGGAGTTCCTCTCGCCTTTCCTGTTGAGAGTGCCTCCTCGAGATGCGACGGGAACGCCGGGAATTCTTTCCCGTTGAAAGCAGGGAAAGGATATCTCATCTCGAGCTCCGAGGGGGAAACGGGGCTCCTCTGGATGTGGGCGGGACCATCGTGCTTCATCTCGAGTTGAGACGGGTATGGCGGTGAACTTCTTGAGTTGCAGCAAGGGAGTGAAAGACCCTTTCGAAGTTCCAGAGGTTAGGTGTCATTAGTCTCCAGACGCCTCATCGGAAATAGGCCTCATCTCGCCTGCAAGGGAGAACTTCCTGTATTTTCTCAAGTTGCGGCAGGTGTTCTCGAGTTACGATGGGGACCTCAGGGACCCGACCTGGTGGCCTCAGGCGAGGCTAGTCCCCATGCAGGTTGCTAGGGGGCCTCTCGGGATTCCCCTCCCGTCTATACCGGGGCCAAAAACCTTGTGTGGAGTCAGGGCCGGATCCGAGGATTCCTCTAGGGGCTGACATGGATCTTTGGGTACTTCTGGAGTCTCCCCAGGGGAGTCAGGCCTCGTCTCGAGTGGGGGCATGCACGTGCGCTTTCCTTCCAGGCTGTAGCAGCAATGTCACGCTTCCCGTGGCCTGGATCAAAGGATCTGTGGTTTTCCCTCGAGGCTTTCCCTCGAGGCTTTCCCACAGGGCTGTCCCACGTGCCACCGTGGTGTGAGTCGATCCTCGGCGTGAAAGATGAGCCAGTGCTGGGCAAAGAGGTTGCTCTGGAATGGACTGAGACATCTGGGGGACTCTTGGAATGGTGGTACGACCATGGAGTTCCTCTCGCCTTTCCTGTTGAGAGTGCCTCCTTTTGACATGCGACGGGAACGCCAGGAATTCTTTCCCGTTGAAAGCAGGGAAAGGATCCCTCATCTCGAGCTACGAGGGGGAAACGGGGCTCCTCTGGATGTGGGCGGGACCATCGTGCTTCCTCTCGAGTGGAGACGGGTATGGCGGTGAACTTCTTGAGTTGCAGCAAGGGTGTGAAAGACCCTTTCGAAGTTCCAGAGGTTAGGTGTCATTAGTCTCCAGACGCCTCATCGGAAATAGGCCTCATCTCGCCTGGAAGGGAGAACTTCCTGGATTTTCTCGAGTTGCGGCAGGTGTTCTCGAGTTACGACGGGGACCTCAGGGACCCGCCCTGGTGGCCTCAGGAGAGGCCAGTCCCCATGCGAGTTGCTAGGGGGCCTCTCGGGATTCCTCTCCCGTCGATACCGGGGCCAAAAACCTTGTGTGGAGTCAGGGCCGGAACCGAGGATTCCTCTCAGGGGCTGATATGGATCTTTGGGTACTTCTGGAGTCTCCCCAGGGGAGTCAGGCCTCGTCTCGAGTGGGGGCATGCACGTGCGCTTTCCTTCCAGGCTGTAGCAGCAATGTCACGCTTCCCGTCGCGTGGATCAAAGGATCTGTGGTTTTCCCTCAAGGCTTTCCCTCGAGGCTTTCCCACAGTGCTGTCCCACGTGCCACCGTGGTGTGAGTCGATCCTCGGCGTGAAAGATGAGCCAGTGCAGGGCAAAGAGGTTCCTCTGGAATGGACTGAGACATCTGGGGGACTCTTGGAATGGTGGTACGACCATGGAGTTCCTCTCGCCTTTCCTGTTGAGAGTGCCTCCTCTTGAGATGCGACGGGAACGCCGGGAATTCTTTCCCGTTGAAAGCAGGGAAAGGATCCCTCATCTCGAGCTACGAGGGGGAAACGGGGCTCCTCTGGATGTGGGCGGGACCATCGTGCTTCCTCTCGAGTGGAGACGGGTATGGCAGAGAACTTCTTGAGTTGCAGCAAGGGAGTGAAAGACCCTTTCGAAGTTCCAGAGGTTAGGTGTCATTAGTCTCCAAACGCCTCATCGGAAATAGGATTCTTCTCGCCTGGAATGGAGAACTTCCTGGATTTTCTCGAGTTGGGACAGGTGTTCTCGAGTTACGACGGGGACCTCAGGGACCCGCCCTGGTGGCCTCAGGAGAGGCCAGTCCCCATGCGAATTTCTAGGGGGCCTCTCGGGATTCCTCTCCCGTCGATACCGGGGCCAAAAACCTTGTGTGGAGTCAGGGCCGGAACCGAGGATTCCTCTCAGGGGCTGACATGGATCTTTGGGTACTTCTGGAGTCTCCCCAGGGTAGTCAGGCCTCATCTCGAGTGGGGGCATGCACGTGCGCTTTCCTTTCAGGCTATAGCAGCAATGTCATGCTTCCCGTCGCCTGGATCAAAGGATCTGTGGTTTTCCCTCGAGGCTTTCCCTTGAGGCTTTCCCACAGGGCTGTCCCACGTGCCACCGTGGTGTGAGTCGATCCTCGGCGTGAAAGATGAGCCAGTGCAGGGCAAAGAGGTTGCTCTGGAATGGACTGAGACATCTGGGGGACTCTTGGAATGGTGGTACGACCATGGAGTTCCTCTCGCCTTTCCTGTTGAGAGTGCCTCCTCTTGAGATGCGACGGGAACGCCGGGAATTCTTTCCCGTTGAAAGCAGGGAAAGGATCCCTCATCTCGAGCTACGAGGGTGAAACGGGTCTCCTCTGGATGTGGGCGGGACCATCGTGCTTCCTCTCGAGTGGAGACGGGTATGGCGGTGAACTTCTTGAGTTGCAGCAAGGGTGTGAAAGACCCTTTCGAAGTTCCAGAGGTTAGGTGTCATTAGTCTCCAGACGCCTCATCGGAAATAGGCCTCATCTCGCCTGGAAGGGAGAACTTCCTGGATTTTCTCGAGTTGCGGCAGGTGTTCTCGAGTTACGACGGGGACCTCAGGGACCCGCCCTGGTGGCCTCAGGAGAGGCCAGTCCCCATGCGAGTTGCTAGGGGGCCTCTCGGGATTCCTCTCCCGTCGATACCGGGGCCAAAAACCTTGTGTGGAGTCAGGGCCGGAATCGAGGATTCCTCTCAGGGGCTGACATGGATCTTTGGGTACTTGTGGAGTCTCCCCAGGGGAGTCAGGCCTCGTCTCGAGTGGGGGCATGCACGTGCGCTTTCCTTCCAGGCTGTAGCAGCAATGTCACGCTTCCCGTCGCGTGGATCAAAGGATCTGTGGTTTTCCCTCGAGGCTTTCCCTCGAGGCTTTCCCACAGGGCTGTCCCATGTGCCACCGTGGTGTGAGTCGATCCTCGGCGTGAAAGATGAGCCAGTGCAGGGCAAAGAGGTTCCTCTGGAATGGACTGAGACATCTGGGGGACTCTTGGAATGGTGGTACGACCATGGAGTTCCTCTCGCCTTTCCTGTTGAGAGTGCCTCCTCTTGAGATGCGACGGGAACGCCGGGAATTCTTTCCCGTTGAAAGCAGGGAAAGGATCCCTCATCTCGAGCTACGAGGGGGAAACGGGGCTCCTCTGGATGTGGGCGGGACCATCGTGCTTCCTCTCGAGTGGAGACGGGTATGGCAGAGAACTTCTTGAGTTGCAGCAAGGGAGTGAAAGACCCTTTCGAAGTTCCAGAGGTTAGGTGTCATTAGTCTCCAGACGCCTCATCGGAAATAGGCCTCATCTCGCCTGGAAGGGAGAACTTCCTGGATTTTCTCGAGTTGCGACAGGTGTTCTCGAGTTATGACGGGGACCTCATGGACCAGCCCTGGTGGCCTCAGGAGAGGCCAATCCCCATGCGAGTTGCTAGGGGGACTCTGGGATTCCTCTCCCGTCGATACCGGGTCCAAAAACCTTGTGTGGAGTCAGGGCCGGAACCGAGGATTCCTCTCAGGGGCTGACATGGATCTTTGGGTACTTCTGGAGTCTCCCCAGGGGAGTCAGGCCTCGTCTCGAGTGGGGACAGGTACGTGCGCTTTCCTTCCAGGCTGTAGCAGCAATGTCACGCTTCCCGTGGCGTGGATCAAAGGATCTGTGGTTTTCCCACGAGGCTTTCCCTCGAGGCTTTCCCACAGGTCTGTCCCACGTGCCACCGTGGTGTGAGTTGATACTCGGCGTGAAAGATGAGCCAGTGCAAGGCAAAGAGGTTCCTCTGGAATGGACTGAGACATCTGGGGGACTCTTGGAATGGTGGTACCACCATGGAGTTCCTCTCGCCTTTCCTGTTGAGAGTGCCTCCTCTTGATATGCGACGGGAACGCCGGGAATTCTTTCCCGTTGAAAGCAGGGAAAGGATCCCTCATCTCGAGCTACGAGGGGGAAACGGGGCTCCTCTGGATGTGGGCGGGACCATCGTGCTTCCTCTCGAGTGGAGACGGGTATGGCGGTGAACTTCTTGAGTTGCAGCAAGGGTGTGAAAGACCCTTTCGAAGTTCCAGAGGTTAGGTGTCATTAGTCTCCAAACGCCTCATCGGAAATAGGATTCTTCTCGCCTGGAATGGAGAACTTCCTGGATTTTCTCGAGTTGGGACAGGTGTTCTCGAGTTACGACGGGGACCTCAGGGACCCGCCCTGGTGGCCTCAGGAGAGGCCAGTCCCCATGCGAATTTCTAGGGGGCCTCTCGGGATTCCTCTCCCGTCGATACCGGGGCCAAAAACCTTGTGTGGAGTCAGGGCCGGAACCGAGGATTCCTCTCAGGGGCTGACATGGATCTTTGGGTACTTCTGGAGTCTCCCCAGGGTAGTCAGGCCTCATCTCGAGTGGGGGCATGCACGTGCGCTTTCCTTTCAGGCTATAGCAGCAATGTCATGCTTCCCGTCGCCTGGATCAAAGGATCTGTGGTTTTCCCTCGAGGCTTTCCCTTGAGGCTTTCCCACAGGGCTGTCCCACGTGCCACCGTGGTGTGAGTCGATCCTCGGCGTGAAAGATGAGCCAGTGCAGGGCAAAGAGGTTGCTCTGGAATGGACTGAGACATCTGGGGGACTCTTGGAATGGTGGTACGACCATGGAGTTCCTCTCGCCTTTCCTGTTGAGAGTGCCTCCTCTTGAGATGCGACGGGAACGCCGGGAATTCTTTCCCGTTGAAAGCAGGGAAAGGATCCCTCATCTCAAGCTACGAGGGTGAAACGGGGCTCCTCTGGATGTGGGCGGGACCATCGTGCTTCCTCTCGAGTGGAGACGGGTATGGCGGTGAACTTCTTGAGTTGCAGCAAGGGTGTGAAAGACCCTTTCGAAGTTCCAGAGGTTAGGTGTCATTAGTCTCCAGACGCCTCATCGGAAATAGGCCTCATCTCGCCTGGAAGGGAGAACTTCCTGGATTTTCTCGAGTTGCGGCAGGTGTTCTCGAGTTACGACGGGGACCTCAGGGACCCGCCCTGGTGGCCTCAGGAGAGGCCAGTCCCCATGCGAGTTGCTAGGGGGCCTCTCGGGATTCCTCTCCCGTCGATACCGGGGCCAAAAACCTTGTGTGGAGTCAGGGCCGGAATCGAGGATTCCTCTCAGGGGCTGACATGGATCTTTGGGTACTTGTGGAGTCTCCCCAGGGGAGTCAGGCCTCGTCTCGAGTGGGGGCATGCACGTGCGCTTTCCTTCCAGGCTGTAGCAGGAATGTCACGCTTCCCGTCGCGTGGATCAAAGGATCTGTGGTTTTCCCTCGAGGCTTTCCCTCGAGGCTTTCCCACAGGGCTGTCCCATGTGCCACCGTGGTGTGAGTCGATCCTCGGCGTGAAAGATGAGCCAGTGCAGGGCAAAGAGGTTCCTCTGGAATGGACTGAGACATCTGGGGGACTCTTGGAATGGTGGTACGACCATGGAGTTCCTCTCGCCTTTCCTGTTGAGAGTGCCTCCTCTTGAGATGCGACGGGAACGCCGGGAATTCTTTCCCGTTGAAAGCAGGGAAAGGATCCCTCATCTCGAGCTCCGAGGGGGAAACGGGGCTCCTCTGGATGTGGGCGGGACCATCGTGCTTCCTCTCGAGTGGAGACGGGTATGGCAGAGAACTTCTTGAGTTGCAGCAAGGGAGTGAAAGACCCTTTCGAAGTTCCAGAGGTTAGGTGTCATTAGTCTCCAGACGCCTCATCGGAAATAGGCCTCATCTCGCCTGGAAGGGAGAACTTCCTGGATTTTCTCGAGTTGCGACAGGTGTTCTCGAGTTATGACGGGGACCTCATGGACCAGCCCTGGTGGCCTCAGGAGAGGCCAATCCCCATGCGAGTTGCTAGGGGGACTCTGGGATTCCTCTCCCGTTGATACCGGGTCCAAAAACCTTGTGTGGAGTCAGGGCCGGAACCGAGGATTCCTCTCAGGGGCTGACATGGATCTTTGGGTACTTCTGGAGTCTCCCCAGGGGAGTCAGGCCTCGTCTCGAGTGGGGACAGGTACGTGCGCTTTCCTTCCAGGCTGTAGCAGCAATGTCACGCTTCCCGTGTCGTGGATCAAAGGATCTGTGGTTTTCCCACGAGGCTTTCCCTCGAGGCTTTCCCACAGGTCTGTCCCACGTGCCACCGAGGTGTGAGTTGATACTCGGCGTGAAAGATGAGCCAGTGCAGGGCAAAGAGGTTCCTCTGGAATGGACTGAGACATCTGGGGGACTCTTGGAATGGTGGTACCACCATGGAGTTCCTCTCGCCTTTCCTGTTGAGAGTGCCTCCTCTTTAGATGCGACGGGAACGCCGGGAATTCTTTCCCGTTGAAAGCAGGGAAAGGATCCCTCATCTCGAGCTACGAGGGGGAAACGGGGCTCCTCTGGATGTGGGCGGGACCATCGTGCTTCCTCTCGAGTGGAGACGGGTATGGCGGTGAACTTCTTGAGTTGCAGCAAGGGTGTGAAAGACCCTTTCGAAGTTCCAGAGGTTAGGTGTCATTAGTCTCCAAACGCCTCATCGGAAATAGGATTCTTCTCGCCTGGAATGGAGAACTTCCTGGATTTTCTCGAGTTGGGACAGGTGTTCTCGAGTTACGACGGGGACCTCAGGGACCCGCCCTGGTGGCCTCAGGAGAGGCCAGTCCCCATGCGAATTTCTAGGGGGCCTCTCGGGATTCCTCTCCCGTCGATACCGGGTCCAAAAACCTTGTGTGGAGTCAGGGCCGGAACCGAGGATTCCTCTCAGGGGCTGACATGGATCTTTGGGTACTTCTGGAGTCTCCCCAGGGTAGTCAGGCCTCATCTCGAGTGGGGGCATGCACGTGCGCTTTCCTTTCACGCTATAGCACCAATGTCATGCTTCCCGTCGCCTGGATCAAAGGATCTGTGGTTTTCCCTCGAGGCTTTCCATTGAGGCTTTCCCACAGGGCTGTCCCACGTGCCACCGTGGTGTGAGTCGATCCTCGGCGTGAAAGATGAGCCAGTGCAGGTCAAAGAGGTTGCTCTGGAATGGACTGAGACATCTGGGGGACTCTTGGAATGGTGGTACGACCATGGAGTTCCTCTCGCCTTTCCTGTTGAGAGTGCCTCCTCTTGAGATGCGACGGGAACGCCGGGAATTCTTTCCCGTTGAAAGCAGGGAAAGGATCCCTCATCTCGAGCTACGAGGGTGAAACGGGGCTCCTCTGGATGTGGGCGGGACCATCGTGCTTCCTCTCGAGTGGAGACGGGTATGGCGGTGAACTTCTTGAGTTGCAGCAAGGGTGTGAAAGACCCTTTCGAAGTTCCAGAGGTTAGGTGTCATTAGTCTCCAGACGCCTCATCGGAAATAGGCCTCATCTCGCCTGGAAGGGAGAACTTCCTGGATTTTCTCGAGTTGCGGCAGGTGTTCTCGAGTTACGACGGGGACCTCAGGGACCCGCCCTGGTGGCCTCAGGAGAGGCCAGTCCCCATGCGAGTTGCTAGGGGGCCTCTCGGGATTCCTCTCCCGTCGATACCGGGGCCAAAAACCTTGTGTGGAGTCAGGGCCGGAATCGAGGATTCCTCTCAGGGGCTGACATGGATCTTTGGGTACTTGTGGAGTCTCCCCAGGGGAGTCAGGCCTCGTCTCGAGTGGGGGCATGCACGTGCGCTTTCCTTCCAGGCTGTAGCAGGAATGTCACGCTTCCCGTCGCGTGGATCAAAGGATCTGTGGTTTTCCCTCGAGGCTTTCCCTCGAGGCTTTCCCACAGGGCTGCCCATGTGCCACCGTGGTGTGAGTCGATCCTCGGCGTGAAAGATGAGCCAGTGCAGGGCAAAGAGGTTCCTCTGGAATGGACTGAGACATCTGGGGGACTCTTGGAATGGTGGTACGACCATGGAGTTCCTCTCGCCTTTCCTGTTGAGAGTGCCTCCTCTTGAGATGCGACGGGAACGCCGGGAATTCTTTCCCGTTGAAAGCAGGGAAAGGATCCCTCATCTCGAGCTACGAGGGGGAAACGGGGCTCCTCTGGATGTGGGCGGGACCATCGTGCTTCCTCTCGAGTGGAGACGGGTATGGCAGAGAACTTCTTGAGTTGCAGCAAGGGAGTGAAAGACCCTTTCGAAGTTCCAGAGGTTAGGTGTCATTAGTCTCCAGACGCCTCATCGGAAATAGGCCTCATCTCGCCTGGAAGGGAGAACTTCCTGGATTTTCTCGAGTTGCGACAGGTGTTCTCGAGTTACGATGGAGACCTCAGGGACCCGCCCTGGTGGCCTCAGGAGAGGCCAATCCCCATGCGAGTTGCTAGGGGGACTCTGGGATTCCTCTCCCGTCGATACCGGGTCCAAAAACCTTGTGTGGAGTCAGGGCCGGAACCGAGGATTCCTCTCAGGGGCTGACATGGATCTTTGGGTACTTCTGGAGTCTCCCCAGGGGAGTCAGGCCTCGTCTCGAGTGGGGACAGGTACGTGCGCTTTCCTTCCAGGCTGTAGCAGCAATGTCACGCTTCCCGTGGCGTGGATCAAAGGATCTGTGGTTTTCCCACGAGGCTTTCCCTCGAGGCTTTCCCACAGGTCTGTCCCACGTGCCACCGTGGTGTGAGTTGATACTCGGCGTGAAAGATGAGCCAGTGCAGGGCAAAGAGGTTCCTCTGGAATGGACTGAGACATCTGGGGGACTCTTGGAATGGTGGTACGACCATGGAGTTCCTCTCGCCTTTCCTGTTGAGAGTGCCTCCTCTTTAGATGCGACGGGAACGCCGGGAATTCTTTCCCGTTGAAAGCAGGGAAAGGATCCCTCATCTCGAGCTACGAGGGTGAAACGGGGCTCCTCTGGATGTGGGCGGGACCATCGTGCTTCCTCTCGAGTGGAGACGGGTATGGCGGTGAACTTCTTGAGTTGCAGCAAGGGTGTGAAAGACCCTTTCGAAGTTCCAGAGGTTAGGTGTCATTAGTCTCCTGACGCCTCATCGGAAATAGGCCTCATCTCGCCTGGAAGGGAGAACTTCCTGGATTTTCTCGAGTTGCGGCAGGTGTTCTCGAGTTACGACGGGGACCTCAGGGACCCGCCCTGGTGGCCTCAGGAGAGGCCAGTCCCCATGCGAGTTGCTAGGGGGCCTCTCGGGATTCCTCTCCCGTCGATACCGGGGCCAAAAACCTTGTGTGGAGTCAGGGCCGGAATCGAGGATTCCTCTCAGGGGCTGACATGGATCTTTGGGTACTTGTGGAGTCTCCCCAGGGGAGTCAGGCCTCGTCTCGAGTGGGGGCATGCACGTGCGCTTTCCTTCCAGGCTGTAGCAGGAATGTCACGCTTCCCGTCGCGTGGATCAAAGGATTTGTGGTTTTCCCTCGAGGCTTTCCCTCGAGGCTTTCCCACAGGGCTGCCCATGTGCCACCGTGGTGTGAGTCGATCCTCGGCGTGAAAGATGAGCCAGTGCAGGGCAAAGAGGTTCCTCTGGAATGGACTGAGACATCTGGGGGACTCTTGGAATGGTGGTACGACCATGGAGTTCCTCTCGCCTTTCCTGTTGAGAGTGCCTCCTCTTGAGATGCGACGGGAACGCCGGGAATTCTTTCCCGTTGAAAGCAGGGAAAGGATCCCTCATCTCGAGCTACGAGGGGGAAACGGGGCTCCTCTGGATGTGGGCGGGACCATCGTGCTTCCTCTCGAGTGGAGACGGGTATGGCAGAGAACTTCTTGAGTTGCAGCAAGGGAGTGAAAGACCCTTTCGAAGTTCCAGAGGTTAGGTGTCATTAGTCTCCAGACGCCTCATCGGAAATAGGCCTCATCTCGCCTGGAAGGGAGAACTTCCTGGATTTTCTCGAGTTGCGACAGGTGTTCTCGAGTTACGATGGAGACCTCAGGGACCCGCCCTGGTGGCCTCAGGAGAGGCCAATCCCCATGCGAGTTGCTAGGGGGACTCTGGGATTCCTCTCCCGTCGATACCGGGTCCAAAAACCTTGTGTGGAGTCAGGGCCGGAACCGAGGATTCCTCTCAGGGGCTGACATGGATCTTTGGGTACTTCTGGAGTCTCCCCAGGGGAGTCAGGCCTCGTCTCGAGTGGGGACAGGTACGTGCGCTTTCCTTCCAGGCTGTAGCAGCAATGTCACGCTTCCCGTGGCGTGGATCAAAGGATCTGTGGTTTTCCCACGAGGCTTTCCCTCGAGGCTTTCCCACAGGTCTGTCCCACGTGCCACCGTGGTGTGAGTTGATACTCGGCGTGAAAGATGAGCCAGTGCAGGGCAAAGAGGTTCCTCTGGAATGGACTGAGACATCTGGGGGACTCTTGGAATGGTGGTACCACCATGGAGTTCCTCTCGCCTTTCCTGTTGAGAGTGCCTCCTCTTTAAATGCGACGGGAACGCCGGGAATTCTTTCCCGTTGAAAGCAGGGAAAGGATCCCTCATCTCGAGCTACGAGGGGGAAACGGGGCTCCTCTGGATGTGGGCGGGACCATCGTGCTTCCTCTCGAGTGGAGACGGGTATGGCGGTGAACTTCTTGAGTTGCAGCAAGGGTGTGAAAGACCCTTTCGAAGTTCCAGAGGTTAGGTGTCATTAGTCTCCAAACGCCTCATCGGAAATAGGATTCTTCTCGCCTGGAATGGAGAACTTCCTGGATTTTCTCGAGTTGGGACAGGTGTTCTCGAGTTACGACGGGGACCTCAGGGACCCGCCCTGGTGGCCTCAGGAGAGGCCAGTCCCCATGCGAATTTCTAGGGGGCCTCTCGGGATTCCTCTCCCGTCGATACCGGGGCCAAAAACCTTGTGTGGAGTCAGGGCCGGAACCGAGGATTCCTCTCAGGGGCTGACATGAATCTTTGGGTACTTCTGGAGTCTCCCCAGGGTAGTCAGGCCTCATCTCGAGTGGGGGAATGCACTTGCGCTTTCCTTCCAGGCTGTAGCAGGAATGTCACGCTACCCGTCGCGTGGATCAAAGGATCTGTGGTTTTCCCTCGAGGCTTTCCCTCGAGGCTTTCCCACAGGGCTGTCCCACGTGCCACCGTGGTGTGAGTCGATCCTCGGCGTGAAAGATGAGCCAGTGCAGGGCAAAGAGGTTCCTCTGGAATGGACTGAGACATCTGGGGGACTCTTGGAATGGTGGTACGACCATGGAGTTCCTCTCGCCTTTCCTGTTGAGAGTGCCTCCTCTTGAGATGCGACGGGAACGCCGGGAATTCTTTCCCGTTGAAAGCAGGGAAAGGATCCCTCATCTCGAGCTACGAGGGGGAAAAGGGGCTCCTCTGGATGTGGGCGGGACCATCGTGCTTCCTCTCGAGTGGAGACGGGTATGGCAGAGAACTTCTTGAGTTGCAGCAAGGGAGTGAAAGACCCTTTCGAAGTTCCAGAGGTTAGGTGTCATTAGTCTCCAGACGCCTCATCGGAAATAGGCCTCATCTCGCCTGGAAGGGAGAACTTCCTGAATTTTCTCGAGTTGCGACAGGTGTTCTCGAGTTATGACGGGGACCTCAAGGACCAGCCCTGGTGGCCTCAGGAGAGGCCAATCCCCATGCGAGTTGCTAGGGGGACTCTGGGATTCCTTTCCCGTCGATACCGGGTCCAAAAACCTTGTGTGGAGTCAGGGCCGGAACCGAGGATTCCTCTCAGGGGCTGACATGGATCTTTGGGTACTTCTGGAGTCTCCCCAGGGGAGTCAGGCCTCGTCTCGAGTGGGGACAGGTACGTGCGCTTTCCTTCCAGGCTGTAGCAGCAATGTCACGCTTCCCGTGGCGTGGATCAAAGGATCTGTGGTTTTCCCACGAGGCTTTCCCTGGAGGCTTTCCCACAGGTCTGTCCCACGTGCCACCGTGGTGTGAGTTGATACTCGGCGTGAAAGATGAGCCAGTGCAGGGCAAAGAGGTTCCTCTGGAATGGACTGAGACATCTGGGGGACTCTTGGAATGGTGGTACCACCATGGAGTTCCTCTCGCCTTTCCTGTTGAGAGTGCCTCCTCTTGAGATGCGACGGGAACGCCGGGAATTCTTTCCCGTTGAAAGCAGGGAAAGGATCCCTCATCTCGAGCTACGAGGGGGAAACGGGGCTCCTCTGGATGTGGGCGGGACCATCGTGCTTCCTCGCGAGTGGAGATGGGTATGGCGGTGAACTTCTTGAGTTGCAGCAAGGGTGTGAAAGACCCTTTCGAAGTTCCAGAGGTTAGGTGTCATTAGTCTCCAGACGCCTCATCGGAAATAGGCCTCATCTCGCCTGGAAGGGAGAACTTCCTGGATTTTCTCGAGTTGTGGCAGGTGTTCTCGAGTTACGACGGGGACATCAGGGACCCGCCCTGGTGGCCTCAGGAACGGCCAGTCCCCATGGGAGTTGCTAGGGGGCCTCTCGGGATTCCTCTCCTGTCGATACCGGGGCCAGAAACCTTGTGTGGAGTCAGGGCCGGAATCGAGGATTCCTCTCAGGGGCTGACATGGATCTTTGGGTACTTCTGGAGTCTCCCCAGGGCCGTCAGGCCTCGTCTCGAGTTGGGGCATGCACGTGCGCTTTCCTTCCAGGCTGTAGCAGCAATGTCACGCTTCCCGTGGCCTGGATCAAAGGATCTGTGGTTTTCCCTCGAGGCTTTCCCTCGAGGCTTTCACACAGGGCTGTCCCACGTGCCACCGTGGTGTGAGTCGATCGTCGGCGTGAAAGATGAGCCAGTGCAGGGCAAAGAGGTTCCTCTGAAATGGACTGAGACATCTGGGGGACTCGTGGAATGGTGGTACGACCATGGAGTTCCTCTCGCCTTTCCTGTTGAGAGTGCCTCCTCTTGAGATGCGACGGGAATGCCGGGAATTCTTTCCCGTTGAACGCAGGGAAAGGATCCCTCATCTCGAGCTACGAGGGGGAAACGGGGCTCCTCTGGATGTGGGCGGGACCATCGTGCTTCCTCGCGAGTGGAGACGGGTATGGCGATGAACTTCTTGAGTCGCAGCAAGGGTGTGAAAGACCCTTTCGAAGTTCCAGAGTTTAGGTGTCATTAGTCTCCAAACGCCTCATCGGAAATAGGATTCTTCTCGCCTGGAAGGGAGAACTTCCTGGATTTTCTCGAGTTGCGACAGGTGTTCTCGAGTTACGACGGAGACCTCAGGGACCCGCCCTGGTGGCCTCAGGAGAGGCCAGTCCCCATGCAAGTTGCTAGGGGGCCTCTCGGGATTCCTCTCCCGTCGATACCGGGGCCAAAAACCTTGTGTGGAGTCAGGGCCGGAACCGAGGATTCCTCTCAGGGGCTGACATGGATCTTTGGGTACTTCTGGAGTCTCCCCAGGGGAATCAGGCCCCGTCTCGAGTGGGGGCATGCACGTGCGCTTTCCTTCCAGGCTGTAGCAGCAATGTCACGCTTTCCGTCGGGTGGATCAAAGGATCTGTGGTTTTCCCTCAAGGCTTTGCCTCGAGGATTTCCCACAGGGCTGTCCCACGTGCCACCGTGGTGTGAGTCGATCCTCGGCGTGAAAGATGAGCCAGTGCAGGGCAAAGAGGTTCCTCTGGAATGGACTGAGACATCTGGGGGACTCTTGGAATGGTGGTACCACCATGGAGTTCCTCTCGCCTTTCCTGTTGAGAGTGCCTCCTCTTGAGATGCGACGGGAATGCCGGGAATTCTTTCCCGTTGAAAGCAGGGAAAGGTTCCCTCATCTCGAGCTACGAGGGGGAAACGGGGCTCCTCTGGATGTGGGCGGGACCATCGTGCTTCCTCTCGAGTGGAGACGGGTATGGCAGTGAACTTCTTGAGTTGCAGCAAGGGTGTGAAAGACCCTTTCGAAGTTCCAGAGGTTAGGTGTCATTAGTCTCCAGACGCCTCATCGGAAATAGGCCTCATCTCGCCTGGAAGGGAGAACTTCCTGGATTTTCTCGAGTTGCGGCAGGTGTTCTCGAGTTACGACGGGGACCTCAGGGACCCGCCCTGGTGGCCTCAGGAGAGGCCAGTCCCCATGCGAGTTGCTAGGGGGCCTCTCGGGATTCCTCTCCCGTCGATACCGGGGCCAAAAACCTTGTGTGGAGTCAGGGCCGGAACCGAGGATTCCTCTCAGGGGCTGACATGGATCTTTGGGTACTTCTGGAGTCTCTCCAGGGGAGTCAGGCCTCGTCTCGAGTGGGGACATGCACGTGTGCTTTCCTTCCAGGCTGTAGCAGCAATGTCACGCTTCCCGTCGCGTTGATCAAAGGATCTGTGGTTTTCCCTCGAGGCTTTCCCTCGAGGCTTTCCCACAGGGCTGTCCCACGTGCCACCGTGGTGTGAGTCGATCCTCGGCGTGAAAGATGAGCCAGTGCAGTGCAAAGAGGTTCCTCTGGAATGGACTGAGACATCTGGGGGACTCTTGGAATGGTGGTACGACCATGGAGTTCCTCTCGCCTTTCCTGTTGAGAGTGCCTCCTCTTGAGATGCGACGGGAATGCCGGGAATTTTTTCCCGTTGAAAGCAGGGAAAGGATCCCTCATCTCGAGCTACGAGGGGGAAACGGGGCTCCTCTGGATGTGGGTGGGACCATCGTGCTTTCTCTCGTGTGGAGACGGGTATGGCGGTAAACTTCTTGAGTTGCAGCAAAGGTGTGAAAGACCCTTTCGAAGTTCCAGAGTTTGGGTGTCATTAGTCTCCAGACGCCTCATCGGAAATAGGCCTCATCTCGCCTGGAAGGGAGAACTTCCTGGATTTTCTCGAGTTTTGGCAGGTGTTCTCGAGTTACGACGGGGACCTCAGGGACCCGCCCTGGTGGCCTCAGGAGAGGCCAGTCCCCATGCGAGTTGCTAGGGGGCCTCTCGGGATTCCTCTCCCGTCGATACCTGGGCCAAAAACCTTGTGTGGAGTCAGGGCCAGAACCGAGGATTCCTCTCAGGGGCTGACATGGATCTTTGGGTACTTCTGGAGTCTCCCCAGGGGAGTCAGGCCTCGACTCGAGTGGGGGCATGCACGTGCGCTTTCCTTCCAGGCTGTAGCAGCAATGTCACGCTTCCCGTCGCGTGGATCAAAGGATCTGTGGTTTTCCCTCGAGGCTTTCCCTCGAGGCTTTCCCACAGGGCTGTCCCACGTGCCACCGTGGTGTGAGTCGATCCTCGGCGCGAAAGATGAGCCAGTGCAGGGCAAAGAGGTTCCTCTGGAATGGACTGAGACATGTGGGGGACTCTTGGAATGGTGGTACGACCATGGAGTTCCTCTCGACTTTCCTGTTAAGAGTGCCTCCTCTTGAGATCCGACGGGAACGCCGGGAATTCTTTCCCGTTGAAAGCAGGGAAATGATCCCTCATCTCGAGCTACGAGGGGGAAACGGGGCTCCTCTTGATGTGGGCGGGACCATCGTGCTTCCTTTCGAGTGGAGACGGGTATGGCGGTGAACTTCTTGAGTTGCAGCAAGGGTGTGAAAGACCCTTTCGAAGTTCCAGAGGTTAGGTGTCATTAGTCTCCAGATGCCTCATCGGAAATAGGCCTCATCTAGCCTGGAAGGGAGAACTTCCTGGATTTTCTCGAGGTGCGGCAGGTGTTCTCGAGTTACGACGGGTACCACTTGGACCCGCCCTGATGGCCTCAGGATCGGCCAGTCCCCATGCGAGTTGCTAGGGGGCCTCTCGGGATTCCTCTCCCGTCGATACCGGGGCCAAAAACCTTGTGTGGAGTCAGGGCCGGAACCGAGGATTCCTCTCAGGGGCTGACATGGATCTTTGGGTACTTCTAGAGTCTCCCCAGGAGAGTCAGGCCTCGTCTCGAGTGGGGGCATGCACGTGCGCTTTCCTTTCAGGCTGTAGCAGCAATGTCACGCTTCCCGTCGCGTGGATCAAATGATCTGTGGTTTTCCCTCGAGGCTTTCCCTCGAGGCTTTCCCACAGGGCTGTCCCACGTGCCACCGTGGTGTGAGTCGATCCTCGGCGTGAAAGATGAGCCAGTGCAGGGCAAAGGGGTTCCTCTGGAATGGACTGAGACATCTGGGGGACTCTTGGAATGGTGGTACGACCATGGAGTTCCTCTCGCCTTTCCTGTTGAGAGTGCCTCCTCTTGAGATGCGACGGGAACGCCGGGAATTCTTTCCCGTTGAAAGCAGGGAAAGGTTCCCTCATCTCGAGCTACGAGGGGGAAACGGGGCTCCTCTGGATGTGGGCGGGACCATCGTGCTTCCTCCCGAGTGGACACGGGTATGGCGGTGAACTTCTTGAGTTGCAGCAAGGGTGTGAAAGACCCTTTCGAAGTTCCAGAGGTTAGGTGTCATTAGTCTCCAGACGCCTCATCGGAAATAGGCCTCATCTCGCCTGGAAGGGAGAACTTCCTGGATTTTCTCGAGTTGCGGCAGGTGTTCTCGAGTTACGACGGGGACCTCAGGGACCCGCCCTGGTGGCCTCAGTAGAGGCCAGTCCCCATGCGAGTTGCTAGGGGGCCTCTCGGGATTCCTCTCCCGTCGATACCGGGGCCAAAAGCCTTGTGTGGAGTCAGGGCTGGAACCGAGCATTCCTCTCAGGGGTTACATGGATCTTTGGGTACTTCTGGAGGCTCCCCAGGGGAGTCAGGCCTCGTCTCGAGTGGGGGCATGCACGTGCGCTTTCCTTCCAGGCTGTAGCAGCAATGTCACGCTTCCCATCGCGAGGATTAAAGGATCTGTGGTTTTCCCTCGAGGCTTTCCCTCGAGGCTTTCCCACAGGGCTGTCCCACGGGCCACCGTGGTGTGAGTCGATCCTCGGCGTGAAAGATGAGCCAGTGCAGGGCAAAGAGGTTCCTCTGGAATGGACTGAGACTTCTGGGGGACTCTTGGAATGGTGGTACGACCATGGAGTTCCTCTCGCCTTTCCTGTTGAGAGTGCCTCCTCTTGAGATGCGACGGGAATGCCGGGAATTCTTTCCCGTTGAAAGCAGGGAAAGGATCCCTCATCTCGAGCTCCGAGGGGGAAACGTGGCTCCTCTGTATGTGGGCGGGACCATCGTGCTTTCTCTCGTGTGGAGACGGGTATGGCGGTAAACTTCTTGAGTTGCAGCAAGGGTGTGAAAGACCCTTTCGAAGTTCCAGAGTTTGGGTGTCATTAGTCTCCAGACGCCTCATCGGAAATAGGCCTCATCTCGCCTGGAAGGGAGAACTTCCTGGATTTTCTCGAGTTGCGGCAGGTGTTCTCGAGTTACGACGGGGACCTCAGGGACCCGCCCTGGTGGCCTCAGGAGAGGCCAGTCACCATGCGAGTTGCTAGGGGGCCTCGCGGGATTCCTCTCCCGTCGATACCGGGGCCAAAAACCTTGTGTGGAGTCAGGGCCGGAAACGAGGATTCCTCTCAGGGGCTGACATGGATCTTTGGGTACTTCTGGAGTCTCCGCAGGGGAGTCAGGCCTCGTCTCGAGTGGGGGCATGCACGTGCGTTTTCTTTCCAGGCTGTAGCAGCAATCACACGCTTCCCGTCGCGTGGATCAAAGGATCTGTGGTTTTCCCTCGAGGCTTTCCCACAGGGCTGTCCCACGTTCCACCGTGGTGTGAGTCGATCCTCGGCGTGAAAGTTGAGCCAGTGCAGGGCAAAGAGGTTCCTCTGGAATGGACTGAGACATCTGGGGGACTCTTGGAATGGTGGTACGACCATGGAGTTCCTCTCGCCTTTCCTGTTGAGAGTGCCTCCTCTTGAGATGCGACGGGAACGCCGGGAATTCGTTCCCGTTGAAAGCAGGGAAAGGATCCCTCATCTCGAGCTACTAGGGGGAAACGGGGCTCCTCTGGATGTGGGCGGGACCATCGTGCTTCCTCTCTAGTGGAGACGGGTATTGCCGGGGTCCAGCCCCGGTGGATCCAGGGAATTCGAAGGGTGGACGGCGTTGGCGTGGAAAGACTTGTTTATTTATTAATATAAGATTAGATTAAGAAACTGTAGTGCAGTAGGAAGATTAAGTGGAGAAAGAGGGCTGAATAGCTTGGTTTACGCGGAAGACCAATAAAATTCCAGACAAGGAATTTGCACCATCTACGTTGGGCCACCGGTGCCCGCTTGAATATCTAAGGGTGCCTCGCCTTAAGCTCCCTTTCTCGCGGATCTTAATAACCAGGGCAAATAAGTAGACCTGGCGAGCCTCCGCGCCCCAGATGGAAATTCAGCCTGAAATTAAAGTAAAGAGCAGAGGGAAGAAAAGGGAGAGAAAAAGAGAGAGAGAGAGAGACACGGGGGGAGCCATATTCCCAAGACACCAGGCCGAGACTAGTCCGAGAAACTGGTCTGAGAATCTTGTCCCGTCCTTTATTGTTCAGAAGGCCTTTTATACTTTTGATAAAACATGGAGATCAATGGGTACCACAAAGTTATGCAGCGTTAGCAGTCCAGACTCTTATCAAAACCAGGCTTTTCTCTCTGCATACCTAATTGTATACACAAGTCTTAGGTAATTTACATCATCTTCCAACCAAAAGGGCCAATTAACATTTTACAGCCTTTTTTCTGATAAGGGTTTGTCAACCACAAGACTTATTTGTGTTGATCTTCCCAAGGTCTGGTGCCACTCTCGGAAAGCACTAAAGAAAGTTACATTCTTAGACAGCAAGGATACAGCAACTTATAACAAGTAGAGGGAGTGCAGTGATTTATAGCAAAAGAGAAGCAATTAACTCAAAAGTCTAGTGTTGCTAACATCAAAACTACTATGTATCTTTTTCTACATCCTGCTTACATTAACATCCTTCCAGGTGCCTAAAAGATAAAGAATAAGGAGGTCTGGCAGCAATCCTTGAGTCAACAGTGAAAACCCTCTACCAATATAATTTTTAACTCTTTAGAAAAGGCTCTGTATCTTTAAGATGCTTTTAAGCTTTGTGCCTCCCGCGGTTGGGGGGCTGTAAGCAATTCACAAGCTGTAAGCTTTGTGCCTCTCGCGGTTGGGGGGCTGTAAGCAATTCACAAGCTGTAAGAGGTCTGGGGAACCTGTTAGGCAGACTAGAGAGCTATCAGAGGGGTTTAACTGAAACATCCCTTTCAAATGCAGAAGACTAAAACCCTGAATTGACTTTTTTCCAGAGAATATCAGAAAAGTGGAAAAGCAGAGCACAAAAGCCGGCAGATGTTTGCTGGGGTACATGCTTAGGAATATCCAGAGGGGTCCCTGAAGTCTGAGCACGCCTTGCGTATGTCAGCTTCCTTCCTCATGACCTTGTCACGGGCGGGATTCCTCACACTGGCTTCCGGCAACTCCCCCTTCTTTATTAGTTTTTTAAAAAAATTAGGTGCAGTTCAGTCGCGAGATTCCGAATGCTCTGCCGAAGAGTCCTGACAACACAAGGAAGCACGATTACAAGGAGCAGGATTATGGCACCCACAGCAGCATAGCTAGAGACAGTAGTCAGAAGAGTTTTTCCAGAAATGAAGTCAGAGAAGGTGTGGAAAAAGTCATTGGCTTCTCCTGCGGCGGTAAAATCTAATCGGGAGTGTTCCAAGGTCTGAATCTGATTATGAAGTTTCCCTAAATCTAAACTAATATCTGAGCTGTTCCAGACACCTAAAATATGATTTTTGACCCTCTCCCATTTAAAATCTGTCTCATTTACTTTCAGGGATGTAACACATATCCACCGGTAATCGGCATGACATGAAAGAGCCAATTTCATTTTCAGACTCTGTAATTCATTCCCAATATGCATTACTGCTTCTTCTAAGGCATCAATCCTTATTTCTAGCTTCCTATCTATAATTTCCTGGGTTGCCAGCGTTAGAGAAACATTTTTGGATACGGTGTCAACATATTGGGCAGTATACACTTGTTGAGACAATGATAATGCCGCCACAGTAACAGAAGTAATTGCGGTTATCAAAGCTGATATTCCCAAAACAAGTAAGCCCACAAACCGTCGTGTTCGCATTAAATCTTGTAGCTGTTGCAGTACAGCTAGGCCATGGTTATCATACCAATACGTGGCTACAGTTACAGGTACCATGAGATAGGGCGGACGTTTTAAAACCATGAAAGAGCAAACTTTATATTGAGGAGTTAAACAGGATGAAAGCATACATTGTTCACAAGACACTACATGGGGTCCACCTGTATAATTCAATTGTATGTTAAGTCTTTCAGAATCATTAGTGAAAAGAAAAACATAAGGAGAGGGTAGACAAGCTAAAATAGAGTAAATAGAGGTATTTTTTGGTCGGATTAAAATAATAGGGGCGGTAGCCGCAAGGGCTCTCCAAATTTCTGGCTGCCAAAAGGTTTTACCTCTAGTTATATAAGACAGCATAGGGGGAACAAATTGGTTATGATGCCGTCTGGTGGCAACTAACGGCCAAGAAATTGAATATTCTTTCCAATTATCCAATCTATTGATAAAGTCATCGTCAGACTCAGGGTCTTGACCTGGATTTGGGTTGCTCCAGTCCTGAATCGCACAATTTCTTCCTCCCGGCATATTGTAATCTACTCTCGAATTATAAATACAAGATTTCCAAATCGGATATCCTGAATGATCATCTATAGTTTTCCAAATAACATCTGAGGGAGCAACATCATCACAATTTGGATATTCTGATGGAGTTTTGAGAGACAAAGACTTATAGGGGCCAAGGACCCCAGGCATACGGGCTCGTAATATCCAAGCAGACCGATCCCCTATAGATGCAAATTTAGAGGTTGGGGAATCTGTCATAACTGCTTTTGTGGAGGCTCCAACGCATCCTGTCTTGGTAAAGAAGTCTCCTGTAAGGCCAGGAGGAAAATTAAAGCAGACAGGAAAATCATCTGCTAGTCCTTTAAAGGTATAATTGAAATTAATAGGGTATTGGTCTTTTGTATAGGAAGTATAAGATCCTCCCAAAAGGCGAGGCTGGTCTGTACTAACTCGTATGGGGTCACTGTTCCAAGTAACAACTTGGAAAGTTGGAGGATCCGGGAGAAACGCCCAATATTTGGTTGGAATGGGAGCAGCGCTTACCTGGCAAGAGAGCAAGGCAAGCATGGCAATAAACACCTTTTCAGGAGAGACTGACGATCCCTGTAGGGTAGCTATCCCCTGTGCCTGGCGACAGAGAGCTTTAATCTGTCCCCAGGTGGGCAAGGAGGCTTGTTGGGTTGACTGAGCTGGGCGTCCTAATGGATTCCTGCGAGGCAAAAAATCAGGGGGTGCAATATCCTGTATCTGAAGTCGTGACATCTGTCCAGTGGGTGGCTCCGATCCGCGCCTATCCGGGATCTCCAATGTCAGCTGTCCTGGGGTCAGCGGCGTTTCCCGTGCTGGCGGAGGGAGCGGGGGAAGAGGGAGTTTCTTCCTTTTTAGAGATCGCGGTGGCGGGGGATTCTGGTATCCGGGGAGCTGAGACATGGCGAATTAGTCTGTCTGGAACCCAAATCGGAGCGTCCGCGTCCTGTGGAAAAACACAAGCATACCCTCGCCCATTGGTTAATAAGGGGTCAGGACCTTTCCATTGTCCGGAAAGAAGGTCCCTCCATTTTACTAATGGTTTTGCATTCAATTGCTCTGGGCACCAATGGCGAAGCATTGCAGTGTTTCCGGATGAATCAGCATTTAAGTTATTTATTACGAAAAGAGCATGTTGCAAAATCTGATGGGGGGAACTATATTTAAATTCCCCTTCTTTTAGTTTTTGAATATGGATTTTCAGTGTTTGATGTGCTCTTTCCACAATGGCTTGTCCTTGTGGGTTATAAGGGATGCCGGTGTTATGTTTAATTTGAAATCTTGTACAGAATTGCTGAAAAGATTTAGAAGTGTAAGCAGGAGCATTATCAGTTTTTAAAGCTTTTGGCAAGCCCAGATAGGAAAAGCATGTAAAAAGATGTTGTATTACATCTTTAACTGCTTCCCCTGTACGAGCAGTGGCAATAATAACATGAGAGAAGGTATCTACAGTTACATGAACAAAAGACAGTTTTCCAAATGAAGAGACATGGGTTACATCCATTTGCCAGAGTGCATTAGGTTTGAGACCGCGAGGGTTAACTCCCAGAGGCAAAGCATTCACGGTAGTAGGACAATGTGAACAAGAACGAACAATCTCTCGGGCAGATTCTCGAGGAATTTGAAACTGGTATCGTAAGGCAGTGGCATTTTGGTGATGAAGTGAGTGAGAAGCTCGAGCTTCTTCAAAAACAGAAGCCACTGAAATCCTGGTTAACGAATCTGCCAATTCATTGAGAGCATTTAAAGGGCCAGGCAGGCCGGAATGAGCCCGAATGTGGCCGATAAAGAACGCCCGATTTCTTTTCCATATTTGCTGCTGCAGTTTAGTTAACAAATGGAAGATAGCAGTTTTGTTTTCAGGCAAAACTGCAGTCTCAATGTGTGGAAACAGCCTGACCACATACTGAGAGTCAGAATAAAGGTTAAATTCTTTCTCCGCAAACATAACAAAGGCCTCAATAACAGCTGTGATTTCAGCCCTTTGAGCTGAAGTTTCTTGTGTTTCCAAAAGTTTTTGATGATCTCTTGTGACTATAGAGGCTCTACCGTTAGCCGATCCATCAGTAAAGACTACCTGAGCATCTGAAATAGGGAACTGTTTACACCGGACAGGAAAAATAACTGGATGGTTAGACATAAAATTTAGTAAAACATGCGAGGGTAAATGATGCAAAATTTGACCACAGTAATTCCCTATGGCAATCTGCCAGTCTTCATCAAACATTAAAAGAGCATCAAGCTGCTCCTTATTATATGGAATTACAATCTCTGATGGCTCTTTACCAAACAATTCAATGCTCCGCTTCCTTCCTTTTAGCATTAATGTGGCAATTAAACCAGGATAAGAAGCCACGACTTTTTTAGCTTGGGTAGGAAGATGGATCCATTCTAAAGGGCCGCGTTGCCACAGAACTCCCGTAGGCGCCGTTGGAGTAGCTAGGCAAAGGAACTGCCACGTCATCGTCAAATCAATTCTTTTTACATAGCTATTTGATAAGGCTGCTTCTACTTTGCCTAGGGCTTCTTGAGCCTCAGCTGTTAATTGTCTTTTTGAGGTTGGATCAGGATCCCCGCGTAAAGTGTTAAAAAGAGGTTTTAATTCGGCAGTGGTTAATTTTAAATATGGTCTAATCCAATTAATATCACCTAAGAGTTTTTGATAATCATTTAAAGTAATAAGATGGTCTTTTCTCAATTGCAGCGGGGTATGAGTCACCGTTTCCGAATTTATGACTCTTCCTAAGTAAGTTATGGGCGGATTGATTTGAATTTTTTCTGGGGCAATTTTTAGGCCTCTGTCTGTCAATGCCTGGGTCAGGTCCTGGAGCACAGTCTGCAGGTGAACTCTATCAGGATGAGCTATTAAAATATCATCCATATAGTGAATCATATACACGTGTTCATATTTAGCCCTAGTATCTTCTAGAGCGGCATTAACAAATTTTTGGCATAAAGTAGGGCTATTTTTCATTCCCTGAGGCAGAACCTTCCACTGAAACCGTAAATAAGGCTGTTTAAGATTTTCTGATGGCAGACTAAAGGCAAATCGCTTTTTATCCTCAGGATTTAAGGGAATAGTGAAAAAACAATCTTGTAAATCAATAACAATTATATTATATCCCTCTGGAACGGCTACTGGGGAAGGGAGCCCAGGCTGTAAGGCCCCCATGTCCTCCATGGTGGCATTAATAGCTCTCAAATCCTGTAAAAGTCGCCATTTACCAGATTTTTTCTTAATGACAAAAATAGGAGTGTTCCAGGGGCTATTGGAGGGCTCAATATGTCCCAATTCTAATTGTTCAAAGATTAATGCTTTAGCTGCCAATAATTTTTCCTTATGCAGAGGCCACTGTTCTACCCACACCGGATCTTGAGATTTCCATGTGATGGGGTCGGCAGCAAAAACAATGGCCTCAATTATAAATTTGGATATCCCAATCCAGCACGTAGCTTGCGAGGAGTTGGGCAAATTGGCTCAATTATTCCTGTCTGTTGTTTACCCAATCCTTTTGATGGATCATAGCCCATCTGCAACATCTGAGAGGTCACTTTATCATCAGGGCTAAAAAGTAACACTCCCATTTGAGATAGCACGTCCCTCCCCCACAGGGTAAGGGGGAGCGAAGGAACGACATAAGGTTGGAAAGTTCCACGGGTATCCTCAAATTGCCAATCTAAAATTTTTGCACTTTTGGCTATTGTGGGGGCTCTTCCTATCCCCACCAAGTTATTTTCAGTAGTATGTGTGGGCCAGGAGCTGGGCCAGTCTTTTCCTGAAATGCAAGAAACATCTGCTCCTGTGTCTAATAACCCCACAATAGACTTGCCATTAATCAGGATAGTCTTCATAGGACGTTTCTGAGTAATTTCTGTTATCCAAAAAACCATATCACTAGACCCAAATCCTTTATCCTGCCTTTCATTTTGAGTAGCTGTGCGCCCAATTGCAGTGTGGTAAGGCAAAAGCAAAAGTTGGGCTATTCTTTGTCCCTGATGTATTTGGAAAGTTTTAGTTGGGGGTGAAATCATTATCTGGATTTCTCCTGTATAATCTGAGTCAATTACTCCAGGGATGATTGTGAGACCTTGCATAGCTAAGGAACTTCTGCCTAGTATAATTCCTACTAAACCTGTTGGTAATGGGCCTTTAACTCCTGTAGGTATTTTTACAGTGGGGCTATCTGGTGTTAATATTGCTGAGGTGGTGGAACTGAGGTCCAGTCCTGCGCTGCCTGGGGTTGCTCTGATGAGTTCTGCGATGGGACGAAGGGAATGAATGGGTTCAGTGAGGCTGCCCCAATTGTTGTCGGGGCCTGAGGCTGGCCCCTCAATCCGTTTCCCGACTGCTGGTCGGGGCCCAAAAAGGCTCCATTTCTATGGAATTGTGACCTACATTCTTTTGCCCAGTGATATCCTTTTTGACAACGAGGGCAGAGAGATCTAGGGAGATTAGTAGGCACAGCCGGGGAGGGAGAATTCGGCAGAGAAGAACCGGCTGCTTTTTGGGGACAAGCTCGCATAAGGTGCCCTTCCCGTCCGCAAGAGAAGCAGGCCTTGGATAAACCAATATTCTGGCCTGGACTACTGGAATGACTCTTTGACGGGTTATTTCTATTTGTAAAAAAGGACTGTACTGCCTGCTGGTAAGAATTTCCCTTTATGGCTGCAGCTATGGCAACGCCCTGCATCATCGCTGGTCCTACATCTGCACATTGCCTGATATAATCTATTATTTCCCCAGTTTTTTTAATAGGACGTAAAATGGCCTGGCAGGTAGAATTAGCATTTTCAAATGCCAGTTGTTTTATCAATATACTAGCTGCCTCAGTGTTGGAAATTACTCTGTTGACTGCCTCTGCAAGTCTTGATATAAAGTCTTCATATGGCTCTTCTGGTTTTTGTTTAACATTTGAGAAGGAAGAGGTAGATTCTTTCCCTTCAGGCAACAAACGCCAAGCCCCAAGGGCGCAGGCGGTTACTTGATCTAAAGTGGTTTTATCTAATCCCATTTGATCTCTAAGTGTTCCAAAATCATTAGTCCCTGCCAACATATTTTTTATAATATATCTTGGGCCATATTTTTGGTTAGCATCAGCCTGTTTTTGGGCTAGATCTTCATATTCAGTTCTCCAAAGTACATATTGACCTCCAGACAGACAAGCTTTAGCGACTGTCTTCCAGTCATGGGGTGTCATCCATCTGCCCGCTAAAGCTTCCACCAATGATACAGTGTACGGGGCTTTAGGCCCATACAAAGCACAAGCCTGTTTGAGTTCTTTAATCATTTTCATTGGAATGGGTTCCCAGTGGGGGGCTGTTCTCCCACCACTTCCACCAAATATTATGGGGAAACAAGCCTCAAGGTGGGGATCAAGTTCATCATCTGGGCTAGAGAAAACTCTTCTTCGGGGAGCTTCTAGTGGAGGCCCCTCACCCTTATAGGGAGGGGGGGGCAAGGGGTGTCCTATGTCACTTTCTTCGTACTTTGGGAATTTTTTATCCGTTCTGTGTTTAGGTCTTACGGATGTTTTATCTGGGGAATCTGGCCTTAAACTCTCAGGTGCATATAATCTGATGGGGGACATTTGTCTTGAGCCTCTGGAAGCAGAAGGCTTAATTAAGGAAATTTCTCTTGAATTTGTGGAAGCAGGTGGTCTGGTTGGGGAAGTTTTTATTAAGCTCTTTGGAGCAGATAATCTAATTGGAGAAGTTTCTCTTAAACTCCTTGGAGCATCTTTATTTAATAAAGACCAGTCCTCATCAGAATGATCTTGACTTACTTCCTCTTCCAAATCTTCCTCATCTGAAAGCTGCTCTTTTTTGTCATCTCTATCTATTACCTTTTCTTGGGCAGTCATTGCAGCTATCATTTGACTCAACTGCCGATAGTTAGGTGTAGCCTCCTTTTCATCACTCTCCTCTTCGATAGATACCTTTTTCTCTGCACTTTCCTCTTTAAGATGTACCTTTTCAGATTCAGGGGCAGGGTCTAGAGCGTCCCTAATTATATTCCATAAGGAAAAGGCGTCAGTAGGCACCTTTTGTGAGCCATGTTCAGCATGGTAAGTTTTTAGTTGTTTTCCTACTCTCTCCCAGGTGTCTAAGTTAACAGTGCCTTCTTCTGGAAACCAGGGACACTGTTCTTGTACAAAGGAAAAAAATGAATGAATATTGGATTTTTTAACTTTAATTCCTCGTTTAGTTAGTAACTGCAAGATTACTCCTGTAAAAAGCTGTCTTTCTTTTGATTCACTGTTACCCATGTCAGAAAATTAAGTCTTATAGAAAAGTCTACCTCAACAAAAAGGTTTTACCTTTGGCGAGGGGGGTTTTGTTTTCAACCCTAAGATAGCAGGTTTCTTTTCAACCTCTAGAGCACCAGGTTTCTCTTAAACCCTTGAACACTTCCCACTCCTCCTCACCCTGTCTATCCTACAGGGGGGTCCGCGGCACCCTGAGTGGGGTCCTAGCCGTCCCGAACACTCAACACTGGGGGAGTACCCGAAAGTACTCCGGGGGGAGTGATTAAGTCACTCCGGGGGGGAGCAACAGAGAGTGCTCCGGGGGGAGCAACAGAGAGTGCTCCGGGGGGAGCTACAGAGAGTGCTCCGGGGGGAGCTTTTGCTCCGAGGAACCTACCTTCGAATAGCCTGTTCCGGGCGCCACTTGCCGGGGTCCAGCCCCGGTGGATCCAGGGAATTCGAAGGGTGGACGGTGTTGGCGTGGAAAGACTTGTTTATTTATTAATATAAGATTAGATTAAGAAACTGTAGTGCAGTAGGAAGATTAAGTGGAGAAAGAGGGCTGAATAGCTTGGTTTACGCGGAAGACCAATAAAATTCCAGACAAGGAATTTGCACCATCTACGTTGGGCCACCGGTGCCCGCTTGAATATCTAAGGGTGCCTCGCCTTAAGCTCCCTTTCTCGCGGATCTTAATAACCAGGGCAAATAAGTAGACCTGGCGAGCCTCCGCGCCCCAGATGGAAATTCAGCCTGAAATTAAAGTAAAGAGCAGAGGGAAGAAAAGGGAGAGAAAAAGAGAGAGAGAGAGAGACAGGGGGGGAGCCAGATTCCCAAGAAACCAGGCCGAGACTAGTCCGAGAAACTGGTCTGAGAATCTGGTCCCGTCCTTTATTGTTCAGAAGGCCTTTTATACTTTTGATAAAACATGGAGATCAATGGGTAACACAAAGTTATGCAGCGTTAGCAGTCCAGACTCTTATCAAAACCAGGCTTTTCTCTCTGCATACCTAATTGTATACACAAGTCTTAGGTAATTTACATCATCTTCCAACCAAAAGGGCCAATTAACATTTTACAGCCTTTTTTCTGATAAGGGTTTGTCAACCACAAGACTTATTTGTGTTGATCTTCCCAAGGTCTGGTGCCACTCTCGGAAAGCACTAAAGAAAGTTACATTCTTAGACAGCAAGGATACAGCAACTTATAACAAGTAGAGGGAGTGCAGTGATTTATAGCAAAAGAGAAGCAATTAACTCAAAAGTCTAGTGTTGCTAACATCAAAACTACTATGTATCTTTTTCTACATCCTGCTTACATTAACATCCTTCCAGGTGCCTAAAAGATAAAGAATAAGGAGGTCTGGCAGCAATCCTTGAGTCAACAGTGAAAACCCTCTACCAATATAATTTTTAACTCTTTAGAAAAGGCTCTGTATCTTTAAGATGCTTTTAAGCTTTGTGCCTCCCGCGGTTGGGGGGCTGTAAGCAATTCACAAGCTGTAAGCTTTGTGCCTCTCGCGGTTGGGGGGCTGTAAGCAATTCACAAGCTGTAAGAGGTCTGGGGAACCTGTTAGGCAGACTAGAGAGCTATCAGAGGGGTTTAACTGAAACATCCCTTTCAAATGCAGAAGACTAAAACCCTGAATTGACTTTTTTCCAGAGAATATCAGAAAAGTGGAAAAGCAGAGCACAAAAGCCAGCAGATTTTTGCTGGGGTACATGCTTAGGAATATCCAGAGGGGTCCCTGAAGTCTGAGCACGCCTTGCGTATGTCAGCTTCCTTCCTCATGACCTTGTCACGGGCGGGATTCCTCACACTGGCTTCCGGCAGGGTATGGTGGTGAACTTCTTGAGTTGCAGCAAGGCTGTGAAAGACCCTTTCGAAGTTCCAGAGGTAAGGTGTCATTAGTCTCCAGACGCCTCATCGGAAATAGGCCTCATCTCGCCTGGAAGGGAGAACTTCCTGGATTTTCTCGAGTTGCGGCAGGTGTTCTCGAGTTACGACGGGGACCTCAGGGACCCGCCCTGGTGGCCTCAGGAGAGGCCAGTCCCTATGCGAGTTGCTAGGGGGCCTCTCGGGATTCCTCTCCCGTCGATACCGGGGCCAAAAACCTTGTGTGGAGTCAGGGCCGGAACCGAGGATTCCTCTCAGGGGCTGACATGGATCTTTGGGTACTTCTGGAGTCTCCCCAGGGGAGTCAGGCCTCGTCTCGAGTGGGGGCATGCACGTGCACTTTCCTTCCAGGCTGTAGCAGCAATGTCACGCTACCTGTCACGTGGATCAAATGATCTGTGGTTTTCCCTCGAGGCTTTCCCACAGGGCTGTCCCACGTGCCACCGTGGTGTGAGTCGATCCTCGGCGTGAAAGATGAGCCAGTGCAGGGCAAAGAGGTTCCTCTGGAATGGACTGAGACATCTGGGGGACTCTTGGAATGGTGGTACGACCATGGAGTTCCTCTCGCCTTTCCTGTTGAGAGTGCCTCCTCTTGAGATGCGACGGGAACGCCGGGAATATTTTCCCGTTGAAAGCAGGGAAAGGATCCCTCATCTCGAGCTACGAGGGGGAAACGGGGCTCCTCTGGATGTGGGCGGGACCATCGTGCTTCCTCTCGAGTGGAGACGGGTATGGCGGTGAACTTCTTGAGTTGCAGCAAGGGTGTGAAAGACCCTTTCGAAGTTCCAGAGGTTAGGTGTCATTAGTCTCCAGACGCCTCATTGGAAATAGGCCTCATCTCGCCTGGAAGGGAGAACTTCCTTGATTTTCTCGAGTTGCGGCAGGTGTTCTCGAGTTACGACGGGGACCTCAGGGACCCGCCCTGTTGGCCTCAGGAGAGGCCAGTCCCTATGCGTGTTGCTAGGGGGCCCCTCGGGATTCCTCTCCCGTCGATACCGGGGCCAAAAACCTTGTGTGGAGACAGGGCTGGAACCGAGGATTCCTCTCAGGGACTGATATGGATCTTTGGGTACTTCTGGAGTCTCGCCAGGGGAGACAGGCCTCGTCTCGTGTGGGGGCAGGCACGTGCACTTTCCTTCCAGGCTGTAGCAGCAATGTCACGCTTCACGTCGCGTGGATCAAAGGATCTGTGGTTTTCCCTCGAGGCTTTCCCTCGAGGCTTTCCCACAGGGCTGTACCACGTGACACCGTGGTGTGAGTCGATTCTCGGCGTGAAAAATGAGCCAGTGCAGGGCAAAGAGGTTCCTCTGGAATGGACTGAGACATCTGGGGGACTCTTGGAATGGTGGTACGACCATGGAGTTCCTCTCGCCTTTCCTGTTGAGAGTGCCTCCTCTTGAGATGCGACGGGAACGCCGGGAATTCTTTCCCGTTGAAAGGAGGGAAAGGATCCCTCATCTCGAGCTACGAGGGGGAAACGGGGCTCCTCTGGATTTGGGAGGGACCATCGTGCTTTCTCTCGAGTGGAGATGGGTATGGCGGTGAACTTCTTGAGTTGCAGCAAGGGTGTGAAAGACCCTTTCGAAGTTCCAGAGGTTAGGTGTCATTAGTCTCCAGACGCCTCATCGGAAATAGGCCTCATCTCGCCTGGAAGGGAGAACTTCCTGGATTTTCTCGAGTTCCGGCAGGTGTTCTCGAGTTACGACGGGGACCTCAGGGACCCGCCCTGGTGGCCTCAGGAGAGGCCAGTCCCCATGCGAGTTGCTAGGGGGCCTCTCGGGATTCCTCTCCCGTCGATACCGGGGCCAAAAAGCTTGTGTGGAGTCAGGGCCGGAACCGAGGATTCCTCTCAGGGGCTGACATGGATCTTTGGGTACTTCTGGAGTCTCCCCAGGGGAGTCAGGCCTCGTCTCGAGTGGGGGCATGCACGTGCGCTTTCCTTCCAGGCTGTAGCAGCAATGTCACGCTTCCCGTCGCGTGGATCAAAGGATCTGTGGTTTTCCCTCGAGGCTTTCCCTCGAGGCTTTCCCACAGGGCTGTCCCACGTGCCACCGTGTTGTGAGTCGATCCTCGGCTTGAACGATGAGCCAGTGCAGGGCAAAGAGGTTCCTCTGGAATGGACTGAGACATCTGGGGGACTCTTGGAATGGTGGTACGACCATGGAGTTCCTCTCGCCTTTCCTGTTGAGAGTGCCTCCTCTTGAGATCCGACGGGAACGCCGGGAATACTTTCCCGTTGAAAGCAGGGAAAGGATCCCTCATCTCGAGCTACGAGGGGGAAACGGGGCTCCTCTGGATGTGGGCGGGACCATCGTGCTTCCTCTCGAGTGGAGACGGGTATGGCGGTGAACTTCTTGAGTTGCAGCAAGGGTGTGAAAGACCCTTTCGAAGTTCCAGAGGTTAGGTGTCATTAGTCTCCAGAGGCCTCATCGGAAATAGGCCTCATCTCGCCTGGAAGGGAGAACTTCCTGGATTTTCTCGAGTTGCGGCAGGTGTTCTCGAGTTACGACGGGGACCTCAGGGACCCGCCCAGGTGGCCTCAGGAGAGGCCAGTCCCCATGCGAGTTGCTAGGGGGCCTCTCGGGATTCCTCTCCCGTCGAAACCGGGGCCAAAAAATCTTGTGTGGAGTCAGGGCCGGAATCGAGGATTCCTCTCAGGGGCTGACATGGATCTTTGGGTACTTCTGGAGTCTCCCCAGGGGAATCAGGCCTCGTCTCGAGTGGGGGCATGCACGTGCGCTTTCCTTCCAGCCTGTAGCAGCAATGTCACGCTTCCCTTCGCGTGGATCAAAGGATCTGTGGTTTCCCTCGAGGCTTTCCCTCGAGGCTTTCCCATAGGGCTGTCCCACGTGCCACCGTGGTGTGAGTCGATCCTGGCGTGAAAGATGAGCCAGTGCAGGGTACAGAGGTTCCGCTGGAATGGACTGAGACATCTGGGGGACTCTTGGAATGGTGGTACGACCATGGAGTTCCTCTCGCCTTTCCTGTTGAGAGTGCCTCCTTTTGAGATGCGACGGGAACGCCGGGAATTCTTTCCCGTTGAAAGCAGGGAAAGGATCCCTCATCTCGAGCTACGAGGGGGAAACGGGGCTCCTCTGGATGTGGGCGGGACCATCGTGCTTCTTCTCGAGTGGAGACGGGTATGGCGGTGAACTTCTTGAGTTGCAGGAAGGGTGTGAAAGACCCTTTCGAAGTTCCAGAGGTTAGGTGTCATTAGTCTCCAGACGCCTCATCGGAAATAGGCCTCATCTCGCCTGGAAGGGAGAACTTCCTGGATTTTCTCGAGTTGCGGCAGGTGCTCTCGAGTTACGACGGGGACCTCAGGGACCCGCCCTGGTGGCCTCAGGAGAGGCCAGTCCCCATGCGAGATGCTAGGGGGCCTCTCGGGATTCCTCTCCCGTCGATACCGGGGCCAAAAACTTTGTGTGGAGTCAGGTCCGGAAACGAGGATTCCTCTCAGGGGCTTACATGGATCTTTGGGTACTTCTGGAGTCTCCACAGGGGAGTCAGGCCTCGTTTCGAGTCGGGGCATGCACGTGCGCTTTCCTTCCAGGCTGTAGCACCAATGTCACGCTTCCCGTCGCGTGGATCAAAGGATCTGTGGTTTTCCCTCGAGGCTTTCCCACAGGGCTGTCGCACGTGCCACCGTGGTGTGAATCGATCCTCGGCGTGAAAGATGAGCCAGTGCAGGGCAAAGAGGTTCCTCTGGAATGGACTGAGACATCTGGGGGACTCTTGGAATGGTGGTACGACCATGGAGTTCCTCTCGCCTTTCCTGTTGAGAGTGCCTCCTCTTGAGATGCGACGGGAACGCCGGGAATTCTTTCCCGTTGAAAGCAGGGAAAGGATCCCACATCTCGAGCTACGATGGGGAAACGGGGCTCCTCTGGATGTGGGCGGGACCATCGTGTTTCCTCTCGAGAGGAGACGGGTATGGCGGTGAACTTCTTGAGTTGCAGCAAGGGTGTGAAAGACCCTTCCGAAGTTCCAGAGGTTTGGTGTCATTAGTCTCCAGATGCCTCATCGGAAATAGGCCTCATCTCGCCTGGAATGGTGAACTTCCTGGATTTTCTCGAGTTGCGGCAGGTGTTCTCGAGTTACGACGGGGACCTCAGGGACCCGCCCTGGTGGCCTCAGGAGAGGCCAGTCCCCATGCGAGTTGCTAGGGGGCCTCTCGGGATTCCTCTCCCGGCGATACCGGGGCCAAAAACCTTGTGTGGAGTCAGGGCCGGAACCGAGGATTCCTCTCAGAGGCTGACATGGATCTTTGGGTACTTCTGGAGTCTCCCCAGGGGAGTCAGGCCTCGTCTCGAGTGGGGGCATGCACGTGTGATTTCCTTCCAGGCTGTAGCAGCAATGTCACGCTTCCCGTCGCGAGGATCAAAGGATCTGTTTTTTTCCCTCGAGGCTTTCCCACAGGGCTGTCCCACGTGCCACCGTGGTGTGAGTCGATCCTCGGCGTGAAAGATGAGCCAGTGCAGGGCAAAGAGGTTCCTCTGGAATGGACTGAGACATCTGGGGGACTCTTGGAATGGTGGTACGACCATGGAGTTCCTCTCGCCTTTCCTGTTGAGAGTGCCTCCTCTTGAGATGCGACGGGAACGCCGGGAATTCTTTCCCGTTGAAAGCAGGGAAAGGATCCCTCATCTCGAGCTACGAGGGGGAAACGGGGCTCCTCTGGATGTGGGCGGGACCATCGTGCTTCCTCTCGAGTCGAGACGGGTATGGCGGTGAACTTCTTGAGTTGCAGCAAGGGTGTGAAAGACCCTTTCGAAGTTCCAGAGGTTAGGTGTCATTAGTCTCCAGACGCCTCATCGGAAATAGGCCTAATCTCGCCTGGAAGGGAGAACTTCCTGGATTTTCTCGAGTTGCGGCAGCTGTTCTGGAGTTACGACGGGGACCTCAGGGACCTGCACTGGTGGCCTCAGGAGAGGCCAGTCCCCATGCGAGTTGCTAGGGGGCCTCTCGGGATTCCTCTCCCGTCGATACCGGGGCCAAAAACCTTGTGTGGAGTCAGGGCCGGAACCGAGGATTCTTCTCAGGGGCTGACATGGATCTTTGGGTACTTCTGGAGTCTCCACAGGGGAGTCAGGCCTCGTCTCGAGTGGGGGCATACACGTGCGCCTTCCTTCCAGGCTGTAGCAGCAATGTCACGCTTCCCTTCGCGTGGATCAAAGGATCTGTGGTTTTCCCTCGAGGCTTTCCATCGAGGCTTTCCCACAGGGCTGTCCCACGTGCCACCGTGGTGTGAGTCGATCCTGGCGTGAAAGATGAGCCAGTGCAGGGTACAGAGGTTCCGCTGGATTGGACTGAGACATCTGGGGGACTCTTGGAATGGTGGTACGACCATGGAGTTCCTCTCGCCTTTCCTGTTGAGAGTGCCTCCTTTTGAGATGCGACGGGAACGCCGGGAATTCTTTCCCGTTGAAAGCAGGGAAAGGATCGCTCATCTCGAGCTACGAGGGGGAAACGGGGCTCCTCTGGATGTGGGCGGGACCATCGTGCTTCCTCTCGAGTGGAGACGGGTATGGCGGTGAACTTCTTGAGTTGCAGCAAGGGTGTGAAAGACCCTTTCGAAGTTCCAGAGGTTAGGTGTCATTAGTCTCCAGACGCCTCATCGGAAATAGGCCTCATCTCGCCTGGAAGGGAGAACTTCCTGGATTTTCTTGAGTTGCGGCAGGTGCTCTCGAGTTACGACGGGGACCTCAGGGACCCGCCCTGGTGGCCTCAGGAGAGGCCAGTCCCCATGCGAGATGCTAGGGGGCCTCTCGGGATTCCTCTCCCGTCGATACCGGGGCCAAAGACTTTGTGTGGAGTCAGGTCCGGAAACGAGGATTCCTCTCAGGGGCTTACATGGATCTTTGGGTATTTCTGGAGTCTCCCCAGGGGAGTCAGGCCTCGTCTCGAGTCGGGGCATGCACGTGCGCTTTCCTTCCAGGCTGTAGCAGCAATGTCACGCTTCCCGTCGCGTGGATCAAAGGATCTGTGGTTTTCCCTCGAGGCTTTCCCACAGGGCTGTCCCACGTGCCACCGTGTTGTGAGTCGATCCTCGGCGTGAAAGATGAGCCAGTGCAGGGCAAAGAGGTTCCTCTGGAATGGACTGAGACATCTGGGGGACTCTTGGAATGGTGGTACGACCATGGAGTTCCTCTCGCCTTTCCTGTTGAGAGTGCCTCCTCTTGAGATGCGACGGGAACGCAGGAATTCTTTCCCGTTGAAAGCAGGGAAAGGATCCCTCATCTCGAGCTACGATGGGGAAACGGGGCTCCTCTGGATGTGGGCGGGACCATCGTGTTTCCTCTCGAGTGGAGACGGGTATGGCGGTGAACTTCTTGAGTTGCAGCAAGGGTGTGAAAGATCCTTCCGAAGTTCCAGAGGTTTGGTGTCATTAGTCTCCAGACGCCTCATCGGAAATAGGCCTCATCTCGCCTGGAATGGTGAACTTCCTGGATTTTCTCGAGTTGCGGCAGGTGTTCTCGAGTTACGACGGGGACCTCAGGGACCCGCCCTGGTGGCCTCAGGAGAGGCCAGTCCCCATGCGAGTTGCTAGGGGGCCTCTCGGGATTCCTCTCCCGTCGATACCGGGGCCAAAAACCTTGTGTGGAGTCAGGGCCGGAACCGAGGATTCCTCTCAGAGGCTGACATGGATCTTTGGGTACTTCTGGAGTCTCCCCAGGGGAGTCAGGCCTCGTCTCGAGTGGGGGCATGCACGTGCGCTTTCCTTACAGGCTGTAGCAGCAATGTTACGCTTCCCTTCGCGTGGATCAAAGGATCTGTGGTTTTCCCTCGAGGCTTTCCCTCGAGGCTCTCCCACAGGGCTGTCCCACGTGCCACCGTGGTGTGAGTCGATCCTGGCGTGAAAGATGAGCCAGTGCAGGGCAAAGAGGTTCCTCTGGAATGGACTGAGACATCTGCGGGACTCTTGGAATGGTGGTACGACCATGGAGTTCCTCTCGCCTTTCCTGTTGAGAGTGCCTCCTCTTGAGATGCGACGGGAACGCCGGGAATTCTTTCCCGTTGAAAGCAGGGAAAGGATCCCTCATCTCGAGCTACGAGGGGGAAACGGGGCTCCTCTGGATTTGGGAGGGACCATCGTGCTTCCTCGCGAGTGGAGACGGGTATGGCGGTGAACTTCTTGAGTTGCAGCAAGGGTGTGAAAGACCCTTTCAAAGTTCCAGAGGTTAAGTGTCATTAGTCTCCAGACGCCTCATCGGAAATAGGCCTCATCTAGCCTGGAAGGGAGAATTTCCTGGATTTTCTCGAGTTGCAGCCGGTGTTCTCGAGTTACGATGGTGACCTCAGGGACCCGCCCTGGTGGCCTCAGGAGAGGCCAGTCCCCAGGCGAGTTGCTAGGGGGCCTCTCGGGATTCCTCTCCCTTCGATACCGGGGCCAAAAACCTTGTGTGGAGTCAGGGCCGGAACCGAGGATTCATCTCAGGGGCTGACATTGATCTTTGGGTACTTGTGGAGTCTCCACAGGGGAGTCAGGCCTCGTCTCGAGTGGGGGCATGCACGTGTGCTTTCCTTCCAGGCTGTAGCAGTAATGTCACGTTTCCCGTGGCCTGGATCAAAGGATCTGTGGTTTAACCTCGAGGCTTTCCCTCGAGGCTTTCCCACAGGGCTGTCCCACGTGCCACCGTGGTGTGAGTCGATCCTCGGCGTGAAAGATGAGCCAGTGCAGGGCAAAGAGGTTCCTCTGGAATGGACTGAGACTTCTGGGGGACTCTTAGAATGGTGGTACGACCATGGAGTTCCTCTCGCCTTTCCTGTTGAGAGTGCCTCCTCTTGAGATGCGACGGGAACGCCGGGAATTCTTTCCCGTTGAAAGCAGGGAAAGGATCCCTCATCTCGAGCTACGAGGGGGAAAAGGGGATCCTCTGGATGTGGGCGGGACCATCGTGCTTCCTCTCGAGTGGAGACGGGTATGGCGGTGAACTTCTTGAGTTGCAGCAAGGGTGTGAAAGACCCTTTCGAAGTTCCAGAGGTTAGGTGTCATTAGTCTCCAGACGCCTCATCGGAAATAGGCCTCATCTCGCCTGGAAGGGAGAACTTCCTGGATTTTCTCGAGTTGCAGCCGGTGTTCTCGAATTACGATGGGGACCTCAGGGACCCGCCCTGGTGGCCTCAGGAGAGGCCAGTCCCCATGCGAGTTGCTAGGGGGCCTCTCGGGATTCCTCTCCCGTCGATACCGGGGCCAAAAACCTTGTGTGGAGTCAGGGCCGGAACCGAGGATTCCTCTCAGGGGCTGACATGGATCTTTGGGTACTTCTGGAGTCTCCCCAGGGGAGTCAGGCCTCGTCTCGAGTGGGGGCATGCACGTGCGCTTTCCTTCCAGGCTGTAGCAGCAATGTCACGCTTCCCGTCGCGTGGATCAAAGGATCTGTGGTTTTCCCTCGAGGCTTTCCCACAGGGCTGTCCCACGTGCCACCGTGGTGTGAGTCGATCCTCGGCGTGAAAGATGAGCCAGTGCAGGGCAAATAGGTTCCTCTGGAATGGACTGAGACATCTGGGGGACTCTTGGAATGGTGGTACGACCATGGAGTTCCTCTCGCCTTTCCTGTTGACAGTGCCTCCTCTTGAGATGCGACGGGAACGCCGGCAATTCTTTCCCGTGGAAAGCAGGGAAAGGATCCCTCATCTCGAGCTACGAGGGGGACACGGGGCTCCTCTGGATCTGGGCGGGACCATCGTGCTTCCCTTCGAGTGGAGACGGGTATGGCGGTGAACTTCTTGAGTTGCAGCAAGGGTGTGAAAGACCCTTTCGAAGTTCCAGAGGTTAGGTGTCATTAGTCTCCAGACGCCTCATCGGAAATAGGCCTAATCTCGCCTGGAAGGGAGAACTTCCTGGATTTTCTCGAGTTGCGGCAGATGTTCTCGAGTTACGACGGGGACCTCAGGGACCCGCCCTGGTGGCCTCAGGAGAGGCCAGTCCCCATGCGAGTTGCTAGGGGGCCTCTTGGGGTTCCTCTCCCTTCAATTCCGGGGCCATAAACCTTGTGTGTAGTCAGGGCCGAAACCGAGGATTCCTCTCAGGGGCTGACATGGATCTTTGGGTACTTCTGGAGTCTCCCCAGGGGAGTCAGGCCTCGTCTCGAGTGGGGGCATGCACGTGCGCTTTCCTTCGAGGCTGTAGCAGCAATGTCACGCTTCTTGTGGCATGGATCAAAGGATCTGTGGTTTTCCCTCGAGGCTTTCCCTCGAAGATTTCCCACAGGGCTGTCCCACGTGCCACCGTGGTGTGAATCGATCCTCGGGGTGAAAGATGAGCCAGTGCAGGGCAAAGAAGTTCCTCTGGAATGGACTGAGACATCTGGGGGACTCTTGGAATGGTGGTACGACCATGGAGTTCCTCTCGCCTTTCCTGTTGAGAGTGCCTCCTCTTGAGATGCGATGGGAACGCCGGGAATTCTTTCCCGTTGAAAGCAGGGAAAGGATCCGTCATCTCGAGCTCCGAGGAGGAAACGGGGCTCCTATAGATGTGGGCGGGACCATCGTGCTTCCTCTCGAGTGGAGACGGGTATGGCGGTGAACTTCTTGAGTTGCAGCAAGGGTGTGAAAGACCCTTTCGAAGTTCCAAACGTTAGGGGTCATTAGTCTCCAGACGCCTCATCGGAAATAGGCCTCATCTCGCCTGGAAGGGAGAACTTTCTGGATATTCTCGTATTGCGGCAGGTGTTCTCGAGTTACGACGGGGACTTCAGGGACCCGCCCCGGTGGCCTCAGGAGAGGCCAGTCCCCATGCGAGTTGCTAGGGGGCCTCTCGGTATTCCTCTCCCGCCGATACCGGAGCCAAAAACCTTGTGTGGATTCAGGGCCGGAAACGAGGATTCCTCTCACGGGTGACATGGATCTTGGGTACTTCTGGAGTCTCCCCAGGCGAGTCAGGCCTCGTCTCGAGTGGGGGCATGCACGTGCGCTTTCCTTCCAGGCTGTAGCAGCAATGGCACGCTTCCCGTCGCGTGGATCAAAGGATCTGTGGTTTTCCCTCGAGGCTTTCCCTCGAGGCTTTCCCACAGGGCTGTCCCACGTGCCACCGTGGTGTGAGTCGATCCTAGGCGTGAAAGATGAGCCAGTGCAGGGCAAAGAGGTTCCTCTGGAATGGACTGAGACATCTGGGGGACTCTTGGAATGGTGGTACGACCATGGAGTTCCTCTCGCCTTTCCTGTTGAGAGTGCCTCCTCTTGAGATGCGACGGGAACGCCGGGAATTCTTTCCCGTCGAATGCAGGGAAAGGATCCCTCATCTCGAGCTACGAGGGGGAAACGGGGCTCCTCTGGATGTGGGCGGGACCGTCGTGCTTCCTCTCGAGTGGAGACGGGTATGGTGGTGAACTTCTTGAGTTGCAGCAAGGGTGTGAAAGACCCTTTCGAAGTTCCAGAGGTTAGGTGTCATTAGTCTCCAGACGCCTCATCGGAAATAGGCCTCATCTCGCCTGGAAGGGAGAACTTCCTGGATTTTCTCGAGTTGCGGCAGGTGTTCTCGAGTTACGACGGGGACCTCAGGGACCCGCCCTGGTGGCCTCAGGAGAGGCCAGTCCCCATGCGAGTTGCTAGGGGGCCTCTCGGGATTGCTCTCCCGTCGATACCGGGGCCAAAAACCTTGTGTGGAGTCAGGGCCGGAACCGAGGATTCCTCTCAGGGGCTGACATGGATCTTTGGGTACTTCTGGAGTCTCCCCAGTGGAGTCAGACCTCGTCTCGAGTGGGGGCATGCACGTGCGCTTTCCTTCCATGCTGTAGCAGCAATGTCACGCTTCCCGTCGCGTGGATCAAAGGATCTGTGGTTTTCCCTCGAGGCTTTCCCTCGAGGCTTTCCCACAGGGCTGTCCCACGTGCCACCGTGGTGTGAGTCGATCCTCGGCGTGAAAGATGAGCCAGTGCAGGGCAAAGAGCTTCCTCTGGAATGGACTGAGACATCTGGGGGACTCTTGGAATGGTGGTACGACCATGGAGATCCTCTCGCCTTTCCTGTTGAGAGTGCCTCCGCTTTAGATGCGACGGGAACGCCGGGAATTCTTTCCCGTTGAAAGCAGGGAAAGGATCCCTCATCTCGAGCACCGAGGGGAAAACGGGACTCCTCTGGATGTGGGCGGGACCATCGTGCTTCCTCTCGAGTGGAGACGGGTATGGCGGAGAACTTCTTGAGTTGCAGCAAGGGTGTGAAAGACCCTTTCAAAGTTCCAGAGGTTAGGTGTGATTAGTCTCCAGACGCCTAATCGGAAATAGGCCTCATGTCGCCTGGAAGGGAGAACTTCCTGGATTTTCTCGAGTTGCGGCAGGTGTTCTTAAGTTACGACGGGGAACTCAGGGACCCGCCCTGGTGGCCTCAGGAGAGGCCAGTCCCCATGCGAGTTGCTAGGGGGCCTCTCGGGATTCCTCTCCTGTCGATACCGGGGCCAAAAACCTTGAGTGGAGTCAGGGCCGGAACCGAGGATTCCTCTCAGGGGCTGACATGGATCTTTGGGTACTTCTGGAGTCTCCCCAGGGGAGTCAGGCCTCGTCTCGAGTGGGGGCATGCACGTGCGCTTTCCTTCCAGGCTGTAGCAGCAATGTCACGCTTCCCGTCACGTGGATCAAAGGATCTGTGGTTTTCCCTCGAGGCTTTCCCTCGAGGCTTTCCCACAGGGCTGTCCCACGTGCCACCGTGGTGTGAGTCGATCCACGGCGTGAAAGATGAGCCAGTGCAGGGCAAAGAGTTTCCTCTGGAATGGACTGAGACATCTGGGGGACTCTTGGAATGGTGGTACGACCATGGAGTTCCTCTCGCCTTTCCTGTTGAGAGTGCCTCCTCTTGATATGCGACGGGAACGCCGGGAATTCTTTCCCGTTGAAAGGAGGGAAAGGATCCCTCATCTCGAGCTACGAGGGGGAAACGGGGCTCCTCTGGATGTGGGCGGGACCATCGTGCTTCCTCTCGAGTGGAGACGGGTATGGCGGTGAACTTCTTGAGTTGCAGCAAGGGTGTGAAAGACCCTTTCGAAGTTCCAGAGGTTAGGTGTCATTAGTCTCCAGACGCCTCATCGGAAATAGGCCTCATCTCGCCTGGAAGGGAGAACTTCCTGGATTTTCTCGAGTTGCGGCAGGTGTTCTCGAGTTACGACGGGGACCTCAGGGACCCGCCCTGGTGGCCTCAGGAGAGGCCAGTCCCCATGCGAGTTGCTAGGGGGCCTCTCGGGATTCCTCTCCCGTCGATACCGGGGCCAAAAACCTTGTGTGGAGTCAGGGCCGGAACCGAGGATTCCTCTCAGGGGCTGACATGGATCTTTGGGTACTTCTGGAGTCTCCCCAGGGGAGTCAGGCCTCGTCTCCAGTGGGGGCATGCACGTGCACTTTCCTTCCAGGCTGTAGCAGCAATGTCACGCTTCCCGTCGCGTGGATCAAAGGATCTGTGGTTTTCCCTCGAGGCTTTCCCACAGGGCTGTCCCACGTGCCACCGTGGTGTGAGTCGATCCTCGGCGTGAAAGATGAGCCAGTGCAGGGCAAAGAGGTTCCTCTGGAATGGACTGAGACATCTGGGGGACTCTTGGAATGGTGGTACGACCATGGAGTTCCTCTCGCCTTTCCTGTTGAGAGTGCCTCCTCTTGAGATGCGACGGGAACGCCGGGAATTCTTTCCCGTTGAAAGCAGGGAAAGGATCCCTCATCTCGAGCTACGAGGGGGAAACGGGGCTCCTCTGGATGTGGGCGGGACCATCGTGCTTCCTCTCTAGTGGAGACGGGTATGGCGGTGAACTTCTTGAGTTGCAGCAAGGGTGTGAAAGACCCTTTCGAAGTTCCAGAGGTTAGGTGTCATTAGTCTCCAGAGGCCTCATCGGAAATAGGCCTCATCTCGCCTGGAAGGGAGAACTTCCTGGATTTTCTCGAGTTGCGGCAGGTGTTCTCGAGTTACGACGGGGACCTCAGGGACCCGCCCTGGTGGCCTCAGGAGAGGCCAGTCCCTAGGCGAGTTGCTAGGGGGCCTCTCGGATTCCTCTCCCGTCGATACCGGGGCCAAAAACCTTGTGTGGAGTCAGGGCCGGAACCGAGGATTCCTCTCAGGGGCTGACATGGATCTTTGGGTACTTCTGGAGTCTCCCCAGGGGAGTCAGGCCTCGTCTCGAGTGGGGGCATGCACGTGCGCTTTACTTCCAGGCTGTAGCAGCAATGTCACGCTTCCCGTCGCGTGGATCAAAGGATCTGTGGTTTTCCCTCGAGGCTTTCCCTCGAGGCTTTCCCACAGGGCTGTCCCACGTGCCACCGTGGTGTGAGTCAATCCTGGGCGTGAAAGATGAGCCAGTGCAGGGCAAAGAGGTTCCTCTGGAATGGACTGAGACATCTGGGGGACTCTTGGAATGGTGGTACGACCATGGAGTTCCTCTCGCCTTTCCTGTTGAGAGTGCCTCCTCTTGAGATGCGACGGGAACGCCGTGAATTCTTTCCCGTTTAAAGCAGGGAAAGGATCCCTCATCTCGAGCTACGAGGGGGAAACGGGGCTCCTCTGGATGTGGGCGGGACCATCGTGCTTCCTCTCTAGTGGAGACGGGTATGGTGGTGAACTTCTTGAGTTGCAGCAAGGCTGTGAAAGACCCTTTCGAAGTTCCAGAGGTAAGGTGTCATTAGTCTCCAGACGCCTCATCGGAAATAGGCCTCATTTCGCCTGGAAGGGAGAACTTCCTGGATTTTCTCGAGTTGCGGCAGGTGTTCTCGAGTTACGACGGGGACCTCAGGGACCCGCCCTCGTGGCCTCAGGAGAGGCCAGTCCCTATGCGAGTTGCTAGGGGGCCTCTCGGGATTCCTCTCCCGTCGATACCGGGGCCAAAACCCTTGTGTGGAGTCAGGGCCGGAACCGAGGATTCCTCTCAGGGGCTGACATGGATCTTTGGGTACTTCTGGAGTCTCCCCAGGGGAGTCAGGCCTCGTCTCGAGTGGGGGCATGCACGTGCACTTTCCTTCCAGGCTGTAGCAGCAATGTCACGCTTCCCGTCGCGTGGATCAAATGATGTGTGGTTTTCCCTCGAGGCTTTCCCACAGGGCTGTCCCACGTGCCACCGTGGTGTGAGTCGATCCTCGGCGTGAAAGATGAGCCAGTGCAGGGCAAAGAGGTTCCTCTGGAATGGACTGAGACATCTGGGGGACTCTTGGAATGGTGATACGACCATGGAGTTCCTCTCGCCTTTCCTGTTGAGAGTGCCTCCTCTTGAGATGCGACGGGAACGCCGGGAATTTTTTGCCATTGAAAGCAGGGAAAGGATCCCTCATCTCGAGCTACGAGGGGGAAATGGGGCTCCTCTGGATGTGGGCGGGACCATCGTGCTTTCTCTCGAGTGGAGACGGGTATGGCGGTGAACTTCTTGAGTTGCAGCAAGGGTGTGAAAGACCCTTTCGAAGTTCCAGAGGTAGGTGTCATTAGTCTCCAGACGCCTCATCGGAAATAGGCCTCATCTCGCCTGGAAGGGAGAACTTCCTTGATTTTCTCGAGTTGCGGCAGGTGTTCTCGAGTTACGACGGGGACCTCAGGGACCCGCCCTGTTGGCCTCAGGAGAGGCCAGTCCCTATGCGTGTTGCTAGGGGGCCCCTCGGGATTCCTCTCCCGTCGATACCGGGGCCAAAAACCTTGTGTGGAGTCAGGGCCGGAACCGAGGATTCCTCTCAGGGACTGATATGGATCTTTGGGTACTTCTGGAGACTCGCCAGGGGAGACAGGCCTCGTCTCTTGTTGGGGCATGCACGTGCACTTTCCTTCCAGGCTGTAGCAGCAATGTCACGCTTCCCGTCGCGTGGATCAAAGGATCTGTGGTTTTCCCTCGAGGCTTTCCCTCGAGACTTTACCACAGGGCTGTCCCACGTGCCACCGTGGTGTGAGTCAATCCTGGGCGTGAAAGATGAGCCAGTGCAGGGCAAAGAGGTTCCTCTGGAATGGACTGAGACATCTGGGGGACTCTTGGAATGGTGGTACGACCATGGAGTTCCTCTCGCCTTTCCTGTTGAGAGTGCCTCCTCTTGAGATGCGACGGGAACGCCGTGAATTCTTTCCCGTTTAAAGCAGGGAAAGGATCCCTCATCTCGAGCTACGAGGGGGAAACGGGGCTCCTCTGGATGTGGGCGGGACCATCGTGCTTCCTCTCTAGTGGAGACGGGTATGGTGGTGAACTTCTTGAGTTGCAGCAAGGCTGTGAAAGACCCTTTCGAAGTTCCAGAGGTAAGGTGTCATTAGTCTCCAGACGCCTCATCGGAAATAGGCCTCATTTCGCCTGGAAGGGAGAACTTCCTGGATTTTCTCGAGTTGCGGCAGGTGTTCTCGAGTTACGACGGGGACCTCAGGGACCCGCCCTCGTGGCCTCAGGAGAGGCCAGTCCCTATGCGAGTTGCTAGGGGGCTTCTCGGGATTCCTCTCCCGTCGATACCGGGGCCAAAACCCTTGTGTGGAGTCAGGGCCGGAACCGAGGATTCCTCTCAGGGGCTGACATGGATCTTTGGGTACTTCTGGAGTCTCCCCAGGGGAGTCAGGCCTCGTCTCGAGTGGGGGCATGCACGTGCACTTTCCTTCCAGGCTGTAGCAGCAATGTCACGCTTCCCGTCGCGTGGATCAAATGATGTGTGGTTTTCCCTCGAGGCTTTCCCACAGGGCTGTCCCACGTGCCACCGTGGTGTGAGTCGATCCTCGGCGTGAAAGATGAGCCAGTGCAGGGCAAAGAGGTTCCTCTGGAATGGACTGAGACATCTGGGGGACTCTTGGAATGGTGGTACGACCATGGAGTTCCTCTCGCCTTTCCTGTTGAGAGTGCCTCCTCTTGAGATGCGACGGGAACGCCGGGAATTTTTTGCCATTGAAAGCAGGGAAAGGATCCCTCATCTCGAGCTACGAGGGGGAAATGGGGCTCCTCTGGATGTGGGCGGGACCATCGTGCTTTCTCTCGAGTGGAGACGGGTATGGCGGTGAACTTCCTGAGTTGCAGCAAGGGTGTGAAAGACCCTTTCGAAGTTCCAGAGGTAGGTGTCATTAGTCTCCAGACGCCTCATCGGAAATAGGCCTCATCTCGCCTGGAAGGGAGAACTTCCTTGATTTTCTCGAGTTGCGGCAGGTGTTCTCGAGTTACGACGGGGACCTCAGGGACCCGCCCTGTTGGCCTCAGGAGAGGCCAGGCCCTATGCGTGTTGCTAGGGGGCCCCTCGGGATTCCTCTCCCGTCGATACCGGGGCCAAAAACCTTGTGTGGAGTCAGGGCCGGAACCGAGGATTCCTCTCAGGGACTGATATGAATCTTTGGGTACTTCTGGAGACTCGCCAGGGGAGACAGGCCTCGTCTCTTGTTGGGGCATGCACGTGCACTTTCCTTCCAGGCTGTAGCAGCAATGTCACGCTTCCCGTCGCGTGGATCAAAGGATCTGCGGTTTTTGCTCGAGGCTTTCCCTCGAGGCTTTCCCACAGGGCTGTCCCACGTGACACCGTGGTGTGAGTCGATCCTCGGCGTGAAAGATGAGCCAGTGCAGGGCAAAGAGGTTCCTCTGGAATGGACTGAGACATCTGGGGGACTCTTGGAATGGTGGTACGACCATGGAGTTCCTCTCGCCTTTCCTGTTGAGAGTGCCTCCTCTTGAGATGCGACGGGAACGCCGGGAATTCTTTCCCGTTGAAACCAGGGAAAGGATCCCTCATCTCGAGCTACGAGGGGGAAACGGGGCTCCTCTGGATGTGGGCGGGACCATCGTGCTTCCTCTCGAGTGGAGACGGGTATGGCGGTGAACTTCTTGAGTTGCAGCAAGGGTGTGAAAGACCCTTTCGAAGTTCCAGAGGTTTGGTGTCAATAGTCTCCAGAGGCCTCATCGGAAATAGGCCTCATCTCGCCTGGAAGGGAGAACTACCTGGATATTCTCGAGTTGCGGCAGGTGTTCCCGAGTTACGACGGGGACCTCAGGGACCCGCCCTGGTGGCCTCAGGAGAGGCCAGTTCCCATGCGAGTTGCTAGGGGGTCTCTCGGGATTCCTCTCCCGTCGATACCGGGGCCAAAAAGCTTGTGTGGAGTCAGGGCCGGAACCGAGGATTCTTCTCAGGGGCTGACATGGATCTTTGGGTACTTCTGGAGTCTCCCCAGGGGAGTCAGGCCTCGTCTCGAGTGGGGGCATGCATGTGCGCTTTCCTTCCAAGCTGTAGCAGCAATGTCACGCTTCCCGTCGCGTGGATCAAAGGATCTGTGGTTTTCCCTCGAGGCTTTCCCTCGAGGCTTTCCCACAGGGCTGTCCCACGTGCCACCGTGTTGTGAGTCGATCCTCGGCGTGAAAGATGAGCCAGTGCAGGGCAAAGAGGTTCCTCTGAAATGGACTGAGACATCTGGGGGACTCTTGGAATGGTGGTACGACCATGGAGTTCCTCTCGCCTTTCCTGTTGAGAGTGCCTCCTCTTGAGATGCGACGGGAACGCCGGGAATTCTTTCCCGTTGAAAGCAGGGAAAGGATCCCTCATCTCGAGCTACGAGGGGGAAACGGGGCTCCTCTGGATGTGGGCGGGACCATCGTGCTTCCTCTCGAGTGGAGACGGGTATGGCGGTGAACTTCTTGAGTTGCACCAAGGGTGTGAAAGACCCTTTCGAAGTTCCAGAGGTTTGGTGTCTTTAGTCTCCAGAGGCCTCATCGGAAATAGGCCTCATCTCGCCTGGAAGGGAGAACTTCCTGGATTTTCTCGAGTTGCGGCAGGTGTTCTCGAGTTACGACGGGGACCTCAGGGACACGCCCTGGTGGCCTCAGGAGAGGCCAGTCCCCATGCGAGTTGCTAGGGGGCCTCTCGGGATTCCTCTCCCGTCGATACCGGGGCCAAAAACCTTGTGTGGAGTCAGGGCCGGAACCGAGGATTCCTCTCAGGGGCTGACATGGATCTTTGGGTACTTCTGGAGTCTCCCCAGTGGAGTCAGACCTCGTCTCGAGTGGGGGCATGCACGTGCGCTTTCCTTCCAGGCTGTAGTAGCAATGTCACGCTTCCCGTCGCGTGGATCAAAGGATCTGTGGTTTTCCCTCGAGGCTTTCCCTCGAGGCTTTCCCACAGGGCTGTCCCACGTGCCACCGTGGTGTGAGTCGATCCTCGGCGTGAAAGATGAGCCAGTGCAGGGCAAAGAGGTTCCTCTGGAATGGACTGAGACATCTGGGGGACTCTTGGAATGGTGGTGCGACCATGGAGATCCTCTCGCCTTTCCTGTTGAGAGTGCCTCCTCTTGAGATGCGACGGGAACGCCGGGAATTCTTTCCCGTTGAAAGCAGGGAAAGGATCCCTCATCTCGAGCACCGAGGGGAAAACGGGGCTCCTCTGGATGTGGGCGGGACCATCGTGCTTCCTCTCGAGTGGAGACGGGTATGGCGGAGAACTTCTTGAGTTGCAGCAAGGGTGTGAAAGACCCTTTCAAAGTTCCAGAGGTTAGGTGTCATTAGTCTCCAGACGCCTCATCGGAACTAGGCCTCATCTCGCCTGGAAGGGAGAACTTCCTGGATTTTCTCGAGTTGCGGCAGGTGTTCTTAAGTTACGACGGGGAACTCAGGGACCCGCCCCGGTGGCCTCAGGAGAGGCCAGTCCCCATGCGAGTTGCTAGGGGGCCTCTCGGGATTCCTCTCCCGTCGATACCGGGGCCAAAAACCTTGAGTGGAGTCAGGGCCGGAACCGAGGATTCCTCTCAGGGGCTGACATGGATCTTTGGGTACTTCTGGAGTCTCCCCAGGGGAGTCAGGCCTCGTCTCGAGTGGGGGCATGCACGTGCGCTTTCCTTCCAGGCTGTAGCAGCAATGTCACGCTTCCCGTCACGTGGATCAAAGGATCTGTGGTTTTCCCTCGAGGCTTTCCCTCGAGGCTTTCCCACAGGGCTGTCCCACGTGCCACCGTGGCGTGAGTCGATCCTCGGCGTGAAAGATGAGCCAGTGCAGGGCAAAGAGTTTCCTCTGGAATGGACTGAGACATCTGGGGGACTCTTGGAATGGTGGTACGACCATGGAGTTCCTCTCGCCTTTCCTGTTGAGAGTGCCTCCTCTTGATATGCGACGGGAACGCCGGGAATTCTTTCCCGTTGAAAGCAGGGAAAGGATCCCTCATCTCGAGCTACGAGGGGGAAACGGGGCTCCTCTGGATGTGGTCGGGACCATCGTGCTTCCTCACGAGTGGAGACGGGTATGGCGGTGAACTTCTTGAGTTGCAGCAAGGGTGTGAAAGACCCTTTCGAAGTTCCAGAGGTTAGGTGTCATTAGTCTCCAGACGCCTCATCGGAAATAGGCCTCATCTCGCCTGGAAGGGAGAACTTCCTGGATTTTCTCGAGTTGCGGCAGGTGTTCTCGAGTTACGACGGGGACCTCAGGGACCCGCCCTGGTGGCCTCAGGAGAGGCCAGTCCCCATGCGAGTTGCTAGGGGGCCTCTCGGGATTCCTCTCCCGTCGATACCGGGGCCAAAAACCTTGTGTGGAGTCAGTGCCGGAACCGAGAATTCCTCTCAGGGGCTGACATGGATCTTTGGGTACTTCTGGAGTCTCCCCAGGGGAGTCAGGCCTCGTCTCGAGTGGGGGCATGCACGTGCACTTTCCTTCCAGGCTGTAGCAGCAATGTCACGCTTCCCGTCTCGTGGATCAAAGGATCTGTGGTTTTCCCTCGAGGCTTTCCCACAGGGCTGTCCCACGTGCCACCGTGGTGTGAGTCGATCCTCGGCGTGAAAGATGAGCCAGTGCAGGGCAAAGAGGTTCCTCTGGAATGGACTGAGACATCTGGGGGACTCTTGGAATGGTGGTACGACCATGGAGTTCCTCTCGCCTTTCCTGTTGAGAGTGCCTCCTCTTGAGATGCGACGGGAACGCCGGGAATTCTTTCCCGTTGAAAGCAGGGAAAGGATCCCTCATCTCGAGCTACGAGGGGGAAACGGGGCTCCTCTGGATGTGGGCGGGACCATCGTGCTTCCTCTCGAGTGGAGACGGGTATGGCGGTGAACTTCTTGAGTTGCAGCAAGGGTGTGAAAGACCCTTTCGAAGTTCCAGAGGTTAGGTGTCATTAGTCTCCAGAGGCCTCATCGGAAATAGGCCTCATCTCGCTTGGAAGGGAGAACTTCCTGGATTTTCTCGAGTTGCGGCAGGTGTTCTCGAGTTACGACGGGGACCTCAGGGACCCGCCCTGTTGGCCTCAGGAGAGGCCAGTCCCTATGCATTTTGCTAGGGGGCCCCTCGGGATTCCTCTCCCGTCGATACCGGGGCCAAAAACCTTGTGTGGTGTCAGGGCCGGAACCGAGGATTCCTCTCAGGGACTGATATGGATCTTTGGGTACTTCTGGAGTCTCGCCAGGGGAGACAGGTCTCGTCTCGTGTGGGGGCATGCACGTGCACTTTCCTTCCAGGCTGTAGCAGCAATGTCACGCTTCCCGTCGCGTGGATCAAAGGATCTGCGGTTTTCCCTCGAGGCTTTCCCTCGAGGCTTTCCCACAGGGCTGTCCCACGTGACACCGTGGTGTGAGTCGATTCTCGGCGTGAAAAATGAGCCAGTGCAGGGCAAAGAGGTTCCTCTGGAATGGACTGAGACATCTGGGGGACTCTTGGAATGGTGGTACGACCATGGAGTTCCTCTCGCCTTTCCTGTTGAGAGTGCCTCCTCTTGAGATGCGACGGGAACGCCGGGAATTCTTTCCCGTTGAAAGCAGGGAAAGGATCCCTCATCTCGAGCTACGAGGGGGAAACGGGGCTCCTCTGGATGTGGGCGGGACCATCGTACTTCCTCTCTAGTGGAGACGGGTATGGTGATGAACTTCTTGAGTTGCAGCAAGGCTGTGAAAGACCCTTTCGAAGTTCCAGAGGTAAGGTGTCATTAGTCTCCAGACGCCTCATCGGAAATAGGCCTCATTTCGCCTGGAAGGGAGAACTTCCTGGATTTTCTCGAGTTGCGGCAGGTGTTCTCGAGTTACGACGGGGACCTCAGGGACCCGCCCTGGTGGCCTCAAGGAGAGGCCAGTCCCATTGCGAGTTGCTAGGGGGCCTCTCGGGATTCCTCTCCCGTCGATACCGGGGCCAAAAACCTTGTGTGGAGTCAGGGCCGGAACCGAGGATTCCTCTCAGGGGCTGACATGGATCTTTGGGTACTTCTGGAGTATCCCCAGGGGAGTCAGGCCTCGTCTCGAGTGGGGGCATGCACGTGCACTTTCCTTCCAGGCTGTAGCAGCAATGTCACGCTTCCCGTCGCGTGGATCAAATGATGTGTGGTTTTCCCTCGAGGCTTTCCCACAGGGCTGTCCCACGTGCCACCGTGGTGTGAGTCGATCCTCGGCGTGAAAGATGAGCCAGTGCAGGGCAAAGAGGTTCCTCTGGAATGGACTGAGACATCTGGGGGACTCTTGGAATGGTGGTACGACCATGGAGTTCCTCTCGCCTTTCCTGTTGAGAGTGCCTCCTCTTGAGATGCGACGGGAACGCCGGGAATTTTTTGCCGTTGAAAGCAGGGAAAGGATCCCTCATCTCGAGCTACGAGGGGGAAACGGGGCTCCTCTGGATGTGGGCGGGACCATCGTGCTTTCTCTCGAGTGGAGACGGGTATGGCGGTGAACTTCTTGAGTTGCAGCAAGGGTGTGAAAGACCCTTTCGAAGTTCCAGAGGTTAGGTGTCATTAGTCTCCAGACGCCTCATCGGAAATAGGCCTCATCTCGCCTGGAAGGGAGAACTTCCTTGATTTTCTCGAGTTGCGGCAGGTGTTCTCGAGTTACGACGGGGACCTCAGGGACCCGCCCTGTTGGCCTCAGGAGAGGCCAGTCCCTATGCGTGTTGCTAGGGGGCCCCTCGGGATTCCTCTCCCGTCGATACCGGGGCCAAAAACCTTGTGTGGAGTCAGGGCCGGAACCGAGGATTCCTCTCAGGGACTGATATGTATCTTTGGGTACCTCTGGAGACTCGCCAGGGGAGACAGGCCTCGTCTCGTGTGGGGGCATGCACGTGCACTTTCCTTCCAGGCTGTAGCAGCAATGTCACGCTTCCCGTCGCGTGGATCAAAGGATCTGCGGTTTTCCCTCGAGGCTTTCCCTCGAGGCTTTCCCACAGGGCTGTCCCACGTGACACCGTGGTGTGAGTCGATTCTCGGCATGAAAAATGAGCCAGTGCAGGGCAAAGAGGTTCCTCTGGAATGGACTGAGACATCTGGGGGACTCTTGGAATGGTGGTACGACCATGGAGTTCCTCTCGCCTTTCCTGTTGAGAGTGCCTCCTCTTGAGATGCGACGGGAACGCCGGGAATTCTTTCCCGTTGAAAGCAGGGAAAGGATCCCTCATCTCGAGCTACGAGGGGGAAACGGGGCTCCTCTGGATGTGGGCGGGACCATCGTGCTTCCTCTTGAGTGGACACGGGTATGGCGGTGAACTTCTTGAGTTGCAGCAAGGGTGTGAAAGACCCTTTCGAAGTTCCAGAGGTTAGGTGTCATTAGTCTCCAGACGCCTCATCGGAAATAGGCCTCATCTCGCCTGGAAGGGAGAACTTCCTGGATTTTCTCGATTTGGGGCAGGTGTTCTCGAGTTACGACGGGGACCTCAGGGACCCGCCCTGGTGGCCTCAGGAGAGGCCAGTCCCCATGCGAGTTCTTAGGGGGCCTCTCGGGATTCCTCTCCCGTCGATACGGGGGCCAAAAAGCTTGTGTGGAGTCAGGGCCGGAACCGAGGATTCCTCTCAGGGGCTGACATGGATCTTTGGGTACTTCTGGAGTCTCCCCAGGGGAGTCAGGCCTCGTCTCGAGTGGGGGCATGCGCGTGCGCTTTCCTTCCAGGCTTTAGCAGCAATGTCACGCTTCCCGTCGCTTGGATCAAAGGATCTGTGGTTTTCCCTCGAGGCTTTCCCTCGAGGCTTTCCCACAGGGCTGTCCCACGTGCCACCGTGGTGTGAGTCGATCCTCGGCGTGAAAGATGAGCCAGTGCAGGGCGAAGAGGTTCCTCTGGAATGGACTGAGACATCTGGGGGACTCTTGGAATGGTGGTACGACCATGGAGTTCCTCTCGCCTTTCCTGTTGAGAGTGCCTCCTCTTGAGATGCGACGGGAACGCCGGGAATTCTTTCCCGTTGAAAGCAGGGAAAGGATCCCTCATCTCGAGCTACGAGGGGGAAACGGGGCTCCTCTGGATGTGGGCGGGACCATCGTGCTTCCTCTTGAGTGGACACGGGTATGGCGGTGAACTTCTTGAGTTGCAGCAAGGCTGTGAAAGACCCTTTCGAAGTTCCAGAGGTTAGGTGTCATTAGTCTCCAGACGCCTCATCGGAAATAGGCCTCATCTCGCCTGGAAGGGAGAACTTCCTGGATTTTCTCGAGTTGCGGCAGGTGTTCTCGAGTTACGACGGGGACCTCAGGGACCCGCCCTGGTGGCCTCAGGAGAAGCCAGTCCCTATGCGAGTTGCTAGGGGGCCTCTCGGGATTCCTCTCCCGTCGATACCGGGGCCAAAAACCTTGTGTGGAGTCAGGGCCGGAACCGAGGATTCCTCTCAGGGGCTGACATGGATCTTTGGGTACTTCTGGAGTCTCCCCAGGGGAGTCAGGCCTCGTCTCGAGTGGGGGCATGCACGTGCACTTTCCTTCCAGGCTGTAGCAGCAATGTCACGCTTCCCGTCGCGTGGATCAAATGATGTGTGGTTTTCCCTCGAGGCTTTCCCACAGGGCTGTCCCACGTGCCACCGTGGTGTGAGTCGATCCTCGGCGTGAAAGATGAGCCAGTGCAGGGCAAAGAGGTTCCTCTGGAATGGACTGAGACATCTGGGGGACTCTTGGAATGGTGGTACGACCATGGAGTTCCTCTCGCCTTTCCTGTTGAGAGTGCCTCCTCTTGAGATGCGACGGGAACGCAGGGAATTCTTTCCCGTTGAAAGCAGGGAAAGGATCCCTCATCTCGAGCTACGAGGGGGAAACGGGGCTCCTCTGGATGTGGGCGGGACCATCGTGCTTCCTCTCGAGTGGAGACGGGTATGGCGGTGAACTTCTTGAGTTGCAGCAAGGGTGTGAAAGACCCTTTCGAAATTCCAGAGGTTTGGTGTCAATAGTTTCCAGAGGCCTCATCGGAAATAGGCCTCATCTCGCCTGGAAGGGAGAACTTCCTGGATTTTCTCGATTTGCGGCAGGTGTTCTCGAGTTACGACGGGGACCTCAGGGACCCGCCCTGGTGGCCTCAGGAGAGGCCAGTCCCCATGCGAGTTACTAGGGGGTCTCTCGGGATTCCTCTCCCGTCGATACCGGGGCCAAAAAGCTTGTGTGGAGTCAGGGCCGGAACCGAGGATTCTTCTCAGGGGCTGACATGGATCTTTGGGTACTTCTGGAGTCTCCCCAGGGGAGTCAGGCCTCGTCTCGAGTGGGGAATGCATGTGCGCTTTCCTTCCAGGCTGTAGCAGCAATGTCACGCTTCCCGTCGCGTGGATCAAAGGATCTGTGGTTTTCCCTCGAGGCTTTCCCTCGAGGCTTTCCCACAGGGCTGTCCCACGTGCCACCGTGTTGTGAGTCGATCCTCGGAGTGAAAGATGAGCCAGTGCAGGGCAAAGAGGTTCCTCTGAAATGGACTGAGACATCTGGGGGACTCTTGGAATGGTGGTACGACCATGGAGTTCCTCTCGCCTTTCCTGTTGAGAGTGCCTCCTCTTGAGATGCGACGGGAACGCCGGGAATTCTTTCCCGTTGAAACCAGGGAAAGGATCCCTCATCTCGAGCTACGAGGGGGAAACGGGGCTCCTCTCGATGTGGGCGGGACCATCGTGCTTCCTCTCGAGTGGAGACGGGTATGGCGGTGAACTTCTTGAGTTGCACCAAGGGTGTGAAAGACCCTTTCGAAGTTCCAGAGGTTTGGTGTCATTAGTCTCCAGAGGCCTCATCGGAAATAGGCCTCATCTCGCCTGGAAGGGAGAACTTCCTGGATTTTCTCGAGTTGCGGCAGGTATTTCTCGAGTTACGACGGGGACCTCAGGGACCCGCCCTGGTGGCCTCAGGAGAGGCCAGTCCCCATGCGAGTTGCTAGGGGGCCTCTCGGGATTCCTCTCCCGTCGATACCGGGGCCAAAAAGCTTGTGTGGAGTCAGGGCCGGAACCGAGGATTCCTCTGAGGGGCTGACATGGATCTTTGGGTACTTCTGGAGTCTCCCCAGTGGAGTCAGACCTCGTCTCGAGTGGGGGCATGCACGTGCGCTTTCCTTCCAGGCTGTAGTAGCAATGTCACTCTTCCCGTCGCGTGGATCAAAGGATCTGTGGTTTTCCCTCGAGGCTTTCCCTCGAGGCTTTCCCACAGGGCTGTCCCACGTGCCACCGTGGTGTGAGTCGATCCTCGGCGTGAAAGATGAGCCAGTGCAGGGCAAAGAGGTTCCTCTGGAATGGACTGAGACATCTGGGGGACTCTTGGAATGGTGGTACGACCATGGAGATCCTCTCGCCTTTCCTGTTGAGAGTGCCTCCTCTTGAGATGCGACGGGAACGCCGGGAATTCTTTCCCGTTGAAAGCAGGGAAAGGTTCCCTCATCTCGAGCACCGAGGGGAAAACGGGGCTCCTCTGGATGTGGGCGGGACCATCGTGCTTCCTCTCGAGTGGAGACGGGTATGGTGGTGAACTTCTTGAGTTGCAGCAAGGCTGTGAAAGACCCTTTCGAAGTTCCAGAGGTTAGGTGTCATTAGTCTCCAGACGCCTCATCGGAAATAGGCCTCATCTCGCCTGGAAGGGAGAACTTCCTGGATTTTCTCGAGTTGCGGCAGGTGTTCTCGAGTTACGACGGGGACCTCAGGGACCCGCCCTGGTGGCCTCAGGAGAAGCCAGTCCCTATGCGAGTTCCTAGGGGGCCTCTCGGGATTGCTCTCCCGTCGATACCGGGGCCAAAAACCTTGTGTGGAGTCAGGGCCGGAACCGAGGATTCCTCTCAGGGGCTGACATGGATCTTTGGGTACTTCTGGAGTCTCCCCAGGGGAGTCAGGCCTCGTCTCGAGTGGGGGCATGCACGTGCACTTTCCTTCCAGGCTGTAGCAGCAATGTCACGCTTCCCGTCGCGTGGATCAAATGATGTGTGGTTTTCCCTCGAGGCTTTCCCACAGGGCTGTCCCACGTGCCACCGTGGTGTGAGTCGATCCTCGGCGTGAAAGATGAGCCAGTGCAGGGCAAAGAGCTTCCTCTGGAATGGACTGAGACATCTGGGGGACTCTTGGAATGGTGGTACGACCATGGAGTTCCTCTCGCCTTTCCTGTTGAGAGTGCCTCCTCTTGAGATGCGACGGGAACGCAGGGAATTCTTTCCCGTTGAAAGCAGGGAAAGGATCCCTCATCTCGAGCTACGAGGGGGAAACGGGGCTCCTCTGGATGTGGTCGGGACCATCGTGCTTCCTCTCGAGTGGAGACGGGTATGGTGGTGAACTTCTTGAGTTGCAGCAAGGGTGTGAAAGACCCTTTCGAAATTCCAGAGGTTAGGTGTCATTAGTCTCCAGACGCCTCATCGGAAATAAGCCTCATCTCGCCTGGAAGGGAGAACTTCCTGGATTTTCTCGAGTTGTGGCAGGTGTTCTCGAGTAACGACGGGGACCTCAGGGACCGGCCCTGGTGGCCTCAGGAGAGGCCAGTCCCCATGCGAGTTGCTAGGGGGCCTCTCGGGATTCCTCTCCCGTCGATACCGGGGCCAAAAAGCTTGTGTGGAGTCAGGGCCGGAACCGAGGATTCCTCTCAGGGGCTGACATGGATCTTTGGGTACTTCTGGAGTCTCCCCAGGGGAGTCAGGCCTCGTCTCGAGTGGGGGCATGCACGTGCGCTTTCCTTCCAGGCTGTAGCAGCAATGTCACGCTTCCCGTCGCGTGGATCAAAGGATCTGTGGTTTTCCCTCGAGGCTTTCCCTCGAGGCTTTCCCACAGGGCTGTCCCACGTGCCACCGTGGTGTGAGTCGATCCTCGGCGTGAAAGATGAGCCAGTGCAGGGCAAAGAGGTTCCTCTGGAATGGACTGAGACATCTGGGGGACTCTTGGAATGGTGGTACTACCATGGAGTTCCTCTCGCCTTTCCTGTTGAGAGTGCCTCCTCTTGAGATGCGACGGGAACGCCGGGAATTCTTTCCCGTTGAAACCAGGGAAAGGATCCCTCATCTCGAGCTACGAGGGGGAAACGGGGCTCCTCTGGATGTGGGCGGGACCATCGTGCTTCCTCTCTAGTGGAGACGGGTATGGTGATGAACTTCTTGAGTTGCAGCAAGGCTGTGAAAGACCCTTTCGAAGTTCCAGAGGTAAGGTGTCATTAGTCTCCAGACGCCTCATCGGAAATAGGCCTCATTTCGCCTGGAAGGGAGAACTTCCTGGATTTTCTCGAGTTGCGGCAGGTGTTCTCGAGTTACGACGGGGACCTCAGGGACCCGCCCTGGTGGCCTCAGGAGAGGCCAGTCCCTATGCGAGTTGCTAGGGGGCCTCTCGGGATTCCTCTCCCGTCGATACCGGGGCCAAAAACCTTGTGTGGAGTCAGGGCCGGAACCGAGGATTCCTCTCAGGGGCTGACATGGATCTTTGGGTACTTCTGGAGTCTCCCCAGGGGAGTCAGGCCTCGTCTCGAGTGGGGGCATGCGCGTGCGCTTTCCTTCCAGGCTTTAGCAGCAATGTCACGCTTCCCGTCGCTTGGATCAAAGGATCTGTGGTTTTCCCTCGAGGCTTTCCCTCGAGGCTTTCCCACAGGGCTGTCCCACGTGCCACCGTGGTGTGAGTCGATCCTCGGCGTGAAAGATGAGCCAGTGCAGGGCAAAGAGGTTCCTCTGGAATGGACTGAGACATCTGGGGGACTCTTGGAATGGTGGTACGACCATGGAGTTCCTCTCGCCTTTCCTGTTGAGAGTGCCTCCTCTTGAGATGCGACGGGAACGCCGGGAATTCTTTCCCGTTGAAAGCAGGGAAAGGATCCCTCATCTCGAGCTACGAGGGGGAAACGGGGCTCCTCTGGATGTGGGCGGGACCATCGTGCTTCCTCTTGAGTGGACACGGGTATGGCGGTGAACTTCTTGAGTTGCAGCAAGGCTGTGAAAGACCCTTTCGAAGTTCCAGAGGTTAGGTGTCATTAGTCTCCAGACGCCTCATCGGAAATAGGCCTCATCTCGCCTGGAAGGGAGAACTTCCTGGATTTTCTCGAGTTGCGGCAGGTGTTCTCGAGTTACGACGGGGACCTCAGGGACCCGCCCTGGTGGCCTCAGGAGAAGCCAGTCCCTATGCGAGTTGCTAGGGGGCCTCTCGGGATTCCTCTCCCGTCGATACCGGGGCCAAAAACCTTGTGTGGAGTCAGGGCCGGAACCGAGGATTCCTCTCAGGGGCTGACATGGATCTTTGGGTACTTCTGGAGTCTCCCCAGGGGAGTCAGGCCTCGTCTCGAGTGGGGGCATGCACGTGCACTTTCCTTCCAGGCTGTAGCAGCAATGTCACGCTTCCCGTCGCGTGGATCAAATGATGTGTGGTTTTCCCTCGAGGCTTTCCCACAGGGCTGTCCCACGTGCCACCGTGGTGTGAGTCGATCCTCGGCGTGAAAGATGAGCCAGTGCAGGGCAAAGAGCTTCCTCTAGAATGGACTGAGACATCTGGGGGACTCTTGGAATGGTGGTACGACCATGGAGTTCCTCTCGCCTTTCCTGTTGAGAGTGCCTCCTCTTGAGATGCGACGGGAACGCAGGGAATTCTTTCCCGTTGAAAGCAGGGAAAGGATCCCTCATCTCGAGCTACGAGGGGGAAACGGGGCTCCTCTGGATGTGGTCGGGACCATCGTGCTTCCTCTCGAGTGGAGACGGGTATGGTGGTGAACTTCTTGAGTTGCAGCAAGGGTGTGAAAGACCCTTTCGAAGTTCCAGAGGTTAGGTGTCATTAGTCTCCAGACGCCTCATCGGAAATAAGCCTCATCTCGCCTGGAAGGGAGAACTTCCTGGATTTTCTCGAGTTGTGGCAGGTGTTCTCGAGTAACGACGGGGACCTCAGGGACCGGCCCTGGTGGCCTCAGGAGAGGCCAGTCCCCATGCGAGTTGCTAGGGGGCCTCTCGGGATTCCTCTCCCGTCGATACCGGGGCCAAAAAGCTTGTGTGGAGTCAGGGCCGGAACCGAGGATTCCTCTCAGGGGCTGACATGGATCTTTGGGTACTTCTGGAGTCTCCCCAGGGGAGTCAGGCCTCGTCTCGAGTGGGGGCATGCACGTGCGCTTTCCTTCCAGGCTGTAGCAGCAATGTCACGCTTCCCGTCGCGTGGATCAAAGGATCTGTGGTTTTCCCTCGAGGCTTTCCCTCGAGGCTTTCCCACAGGGCTGTCCCACGTGCCACCGTGGTGTGAGTCGATCCTCGGCGTGAAAGATGAGCCAGTGCAGGGCAAAGAGGTTCCTCTGGAATGGACTGAGACATCTGGGGGACTCTTGGAATGGTGGTACTACCATGGAGTTCCTCTCGCCTTTCCTGTTGAGAGTGCCTCCTCTTGAGATGCGACGGGAACGCCGGGAATTCTTTCCCGTTGAAACCAGGGAAAGGATCCCTCATCTCGAGCTACGAGGGGGAAACGGGGCTCCTCTGGATGTGGGCGGGACCATCGTGCTTCCTCTCGAGTGGAGACGGGTATGGCGGTGAACTTCTTGAGTTGCAGCAAGGGTGTGAAAGACCCTTTCGAAATTCCAGAGGTTTGGTGTCAATAGTTTCCAGAGGCCTCATCGGAAATAGGCCTCATCTCGCCTGGAAGGGAGAACTTCCTGGATTTTCTCGATTTGCGGCAGGTGTTCTCGAGTTACGACGGGGACCTCAGGGACCCGCCCTGGTGGCCTCAGGAGAGGCCAGTCCCCATGCGAGTTACTAGGGGGTCTCTCGGGATTCCTCTCCCGTCGATACCGGGGCCAAAAAGCTTGTGTGGAGTCAGGGCCGGAACCGAGGATTCTTCTCAGGGGCTGACATGGATCTTTGGGTACTTCTGGAGTCTCCCCAGGGGAGTCAGGCCTCGTCTCGAGTGGGGAATGCATGTGCGCTTTCCTTCCAGGCTGTAGCAGCAATGTCACGCTTCCCGTCGCGTGGATCAAAGGATCTGTGGTTTTCCCTCGAGGCTTTCCCTCGAGGCTTTCCCACAGGGCTGTCCCACGTGCCACCGTGTTGTGAGTCGATCCTCGGAGTGAAAGATGAGCCAGTGCAGGGCAAAGAGGTTCCTCTGAAATGGACTGAGACATCTGGGGGACTCTTGGAATGGTGGTACGACCATGGAGTTCCTCTCGCCTTTCCTGTTGAGAGTGCCTCCTCTTGAGATGCGACGGGAACGCCGGGAATTCTTTCCCGTTGAAACCAGGGAAAGGATCCCTCATCTCGAGCTACGAGGGGGAAACGGGGCTCCTCTCGATGTGGGCGGGACCATCGTGCTTCCTCTCGAGTGGAGACGGGTATGGCGGTGAACTTCTTGAGTTGCAGCAAGGCTGTGAAAGACCCTTTCGAAGTTCCAGAGGTTAGGTGTCATTAGTCTCCAGACGCCTCATCGGAAATAGGCCTCATCTCGCCTGGAAGGGAGAACTTCCTGGATTTTCTCGAGTTGCGGCAGGTGTTCTCGAGTTACGACGGGGACCTCAGGGACCCGCCCTGGTGGCCTCAGGAGAAGCCAGTCCCTATGCGAGTTGCTAGGGGGCCTCTCGGGATTCCTCTCCCGTCGATACCGGGGCCAAAAACCTTGTGTGGAGTCAGGGCCGGAACCGAGGATTCCTCTCAGGGGCTGACATGGATCTTTGGGTACTTCTGGAGTCTCCCCAGGGGAGTCAGGCCTCGTCTCGAGTGGGGGCATGCACGTGCACTTTCCTTCCAGGCTGTAGCAGCAATGTCACGCTTCCCGTCGCGTGGATCAAATGATGTGTGGTTTTCCCTCGAGGCTTTCCCACAGGGCTGTCCCACGTGCCACCGTGGTGTGAGTCGATCCTCGGCGTGAAAGATGAGCCAGTGCAGTGCAAAGAGCTTCCTCTAGAATGGACTGAGACATCTGGGGGACTCTTGGAATGGTGGTACGACCATGGAGTTCCTCTCGCCTTTCCTGTTGAGAGTGCCTCCTCTTGAGATGCGACGGGAACGCAGGGAATTCTTTCCCGTTGAAAGCAGGGAAAGGATCCCTCATCTCGAGCTACGACGGGGAAACGGGGCTCCTCTGGATGTGGTCGGGACCATCGTGCTTCCTCTCGAGTGGAGACGGGTATGGTGGTGAACTTCTTGAGTTGCAGCAAGGGTGTGAAAGACCCTTTCGAAGTTCCAGAGGTTAGGTGTCATTAGTCTCCAGACGCCTCATCGGAAATAAGCCTCATCTCGCCTGGAAGGGAGAACTTCCTGGATTTTCTCGAGTTGTGGCAGGTGTTCTCGAGTAACGACGGGGACCTCAGGGACCGGCCCTGGTGGCCTCAGGAGAGGCCAGTCCCCATGCGAGTTGCTAGGGGGCCTCTCGGGATTCCTCTCCCGTCGATACCGGGGCCAAAAACCTTGTGTGGAGTCAGGGCCGGAACCGAGGATTCCTCTCAGGGGCTGACATGGATCTTTGGGTACTTCTGGAGTCTCCCCAGGGGAGTCAGGCCTCGTCTCGAGTGGGGGCATGCACGTGCGCTTTCCTTCCAGGCTGTAGCAGCAATGTCACGCTTCCCGTCGCGTGGATCAAAGGATCTGTGGTTTTCCCTCGAGGCTTTCCCTCGAGGCTTTCCCACAGGGCTGTCCCACGTGCCACCGTGGTGTGAGTCGATCCTCGGCGTGAAAGATGAGCCAGTGCAGGGCAAAGAGGTTCCTCTGGAATGGACTGAGACATCTGGGGGACTCTTGGAATGGTGGTACTACCATGGAGTTCCTCTCGCCTTTCCTGTTGAGAGTGCCTCCTCTTGAGATGCGACGGGAACGCCGGGAATTCTTTCCCGTTGAAACCAGGGAAAGGATCCCTCATCTCGAGCTACGAGGGGGAAACGGGGCTCCTCTGGATGTGGGCGGGACCATCGTGCTTCCTCTCGAGTGGAGACGGGTATGGCGGTGAACTTCTTGAGTTGCAGCAAGGGTGTGAAAGACCCTTTCGAAATTCCAGAGGTTTGGTGTCAATAGTTTCCAGAGGCCTCATCGGAAATAGGCCTCATCTCGCCTGGAAGGGAGAACTTCCTGGATTTTCTCAATTTGCGGCAGGTGTTCTCGAGTTACGACGGGGACCTCAGGGACCCGCCCTGGTGGCCTCAGGAGAGGCCAGTCCCCATGCGAGTTACTAGGGGGTCTCTCGGGATTCCTCTCCCGTCGATACCGGGGCCAAAAAGCTTGTGTGGAGTCAGGGCCGGAACCGAGGATTCTTCTCAGGGGCTGACATGGATCTTTGGGTACTTCTGGAGTCTCCCCAGGGGAGTCAGGCCTCGTCTCGAGTGGGGAATGCATGTGCGCTTTCCTTCCAGGCTGTAGCAGCAATGTCACGCTTCCCGTCGCGTGGATCAAAGGATCTGTGGTTTTCCCTCGAGGCTTTCCCTCGAGGCTTTCCCACAGGGCTGTCCCACGTGCCACCGTGTTGTGAGTCGATCCTCGGAGTGAAAGATGAGCCAGTGCAGGGCAAAGAGGTTCCTCTGAAATGGACTGAGACATCTGGGGGACTCTTGGAATGGTGGTACGACCATGGAGTTCCTCTCGCCTTTCCTGTTGAGAGTGCCTCCTCTTGAGATGCGACGGGAACGCCGGGAATTCTTTCCCGTTGAAACCAGGGAAAGGATCCCTCATCTCGAGCTACGAGGGGGAAACGGGGCTCCTCTCGATGTGGGCGGGACCATCGTGCTTCCTCTCGAGTGGAGACGGGTATGGCGGTGAACTTCTTGAGTTGCACCAAGGGTGTGAAAGACCCTTTCGAAGTTCCAGAGGTTAGGTGTCATTAGTCTCCAGACGCCTCATCGGAAATAGGCCTCATCTCGCCTGGAAGGGAGAACTTCCTGGATTTTCTCGAGTTGCGGCAGGTGTTCTCGAGTTACGACGGGGACCTCAGGGACCCGCCCTGGTGGCCTCAGGAGAAGCCAGTCCCTATGCGAGTTGCTAGGGGGCCTCTCGGGATTCCTCTCCCGTCGATACCGGGGCCAAAAACCTTGTGTGGAGTCAGGGCCGGAACCGAGGATTCCTCTCAGGGGCTGACATGGATCTTTGGGTACTTCTGGAGTCTCCCCAGGGGAGTCAGGCCTCGTCTCGAGTGGGGGCATGCACGTGCACTTTCCTTCCAGGCTGTAGCAGCAATGTCACGCTTCCCGTCGCGTGGATCAAATGATGTGTGGTTTTCCCTCGAGGCTTTCCCACAGGGCTGTCCCACGTGCCACCGTGGTGTGAGTCGATCCTCGGCGTGAAAGATGAGCCAGTGCAGTGCAAAGAGCTTCCTCTAGAATGGACTGAGACATCTGGGGGACTCTTGGAATGGTGGTACGACCATGGAGTTCCTCTCGCCTTTCCTGTTGAGAGTGCCTCCTCTTGAGATGCGACGGGAACGCAGGGAATTCTTTCCCGTTGAAAGCAGGGAAAGGATCCCTCATCTCGAGCTACGACGGGGAAACGGGGCTCCTCTGGATGTGGTCGGGACCATCGTGCTTCCTCTCGAGTGGAGACGGGTATGGTGGTGAACTTCTTGAGTTGCAGCAAGGGTGTGAAAGACCCTTTCGAAGTTCCAGAGGTTAGGTGTCATTAGTCTCCAGACGCCTCATCGGAAATAAGCCTCATCTCGCCTGGAAGGGAGAACTTCCTGGATTTTCTCGAGTTGTGGCAGGTGTTCTCGAGTAACGACGGGGACCTCAGGGACCGGCCCTGGTGGCCTCAGGAGAGGCCAGTCCCCATGCGAGTTGCTAGGGGGCCTCTCGGGATTCCTCTCCCGTCGATACCGGGGCCAAAAACCTTGTGTGGAGTCAGGGCCGGAACCGAGGATTCCTCTCAGGGGCTGACATGGATCTTTGGGTACTTCTGGAGTCTCCCCAGGGGAGTCAGGCCTCGTCTCGAGTGGGGGCATGCACGTGCGCTTTCCTTCCAGGCTGTAGCAGCAATGTCACGCTTCCCGTCGCGTGGATCAAAGGATCTGTGGTTTTCCCTCGAGGCTTTCCCTCGAGCATTTCCCACAGGGCTGTCCCACGTGCCACCGTGGTGTGAGTCGATCCTCGGCGTGAAAGATGAGCCAGTGCAGGGCAAAGAGGTTCCTCTGGAATGGACTGAGACATCTGGGGGACTCTTGGAATGGTGGTACTACCATGGAGTTCCTCTCGCCTTTCCTGTTGAGAGTGCCTCCTCTTGAGATGCGACGGGAACGCCGGGAATTCTTTCCCGTTGAAACCAGGGAAAGGATCCCTCATCTCGAGCTACGAGGGGGAAACGGGGCTCCTCTGGATGTGGGCGGGACCATCGTGCTTCCTCTCGAGTGGAGACGGGTATGGCGGTGAACTTCTTGAGTTGCAGCAAGGGTGTGAAAGACCCTTTCGAAATTCCAGAGGTTTGGTGTCAATAGTTTCCAGAGGCCTCATCGGAAATAGGCCTCATCTCGCCTGGAAGGGAGAACTTCCTGGATTTTCTCGATTTGCGGCAGGTGTTCTCGAGTTACGACGGGGACCTCAGGGACCCGCCCTGGTGGCCTCAGGAGAGGCCAGTCCCCATGCGAGTTACTAGGGGGTCTCTCGGGATTCCTCTCCCGTCGATACCGGGGCCAAAAAGCTTGTGTGGAGTCAGGGCCGGAACCGAGGATTCTTCTCAGGGGCTGACATGGATCTTTGGGTACTTCTGGAGTCTCCCCAGGGGAGTCAGGCCTCGTCTCGAGTGGGGAATGCATGTGCGCTTTCCTTCCAGGCTGTAGCAGCAATGTCACGCTTCCCGTCGCGTGGATCAAAGGATCTGTGGTTTTCCCTCGAGGCTTTCCCTCGAGGCTTTCCCACAGGGCTGTCCCACGTGCCACCGTGTTGTGAGTCGATCCTCGGAGTGAAAGATGAGCCAGTGCAGGGCAAAGAGGTTCCTCTGAAATGGACTGAGACATCTGGGGGACTCTTGGAATGGTGGTACGACCATGGAGTTCCTCTCGCCTTTCCTGTTGAGAGTGCCTCCTCTTGAGATGCGACGGGAACGCCGGGAATTCTTTCCCGTTGAAACCAGGGAAAGGATCCCTCATCTCGAGCTACGAGGGGGAAACGGGGCTCCTCTCGATGTGGGCGGGACCATCGTGCTTCCTCTCGAGTGGAGACGGGTATGGCGGTGAACTTCTTGAGTTGCACCAAGGGTGTGAAAGACCCTTTCGAAGTTCCAGAGGTTTGGTGTCATTAGTCTCCAGAGGCCTCATCGGAAATAGGCCTCATCTCGCCTGGAAGGGAGAACTTCCTGGATTTTCTCGAGTTGCGGCAGGTATTTCTCGAGTTACGACGGGGACCTCAGGGACCCGCCCTGGTGGCCTCAGGAGAGGCCAGTCCCCATGCGAGTTGCTAGGGGGCCTCTCGGGATTCCTCTCCCGTCGATACCGGGGCCAAAAAGCTTGTGTGGAGTCAGGGCCGGAACCGAGGATTCCTCTGAGGGGCTGACATGGATCTTTGGGTACTTCTGGAGTCTCCCCAGTGGAGTCAGACCTCGTCTCGAGTGGGGGCATGCACGTGCGCTTTCCTTCCAGGCTGTAGTAGCAATGTCACTCTTCCCGTCGCGTGGATCAAAGGATCTGTGGTTTTCCCTCGAGGCTTTCCCTCGAGGCTTTCCCACAGGGCTGTCCCACGTGCCACCGTGGTGTGAGTCGATCCTCGGCGTGAAAGATGAGCCAGTGCAGGGCAAAGAGGTTCCTCTGGAATGGACTGAGACATCTGGGGGACTCTTGGAATGGTGGTACGACCATGGAGATCCTCTCGCCTTTCCTGTTGAGAGTGCCTCCTCTTGAGATGCGACGGGAACGCCGGGAATTCTTTCCCGTTGAAAGCAGGGAAAGGTTCCCTCATCTCGAGCACCGAGGGGAAAACGGGGCTCCTCTGGATGTGGGCGGGACCATCGTGCTTCCTCTCGAGTGGAGACGGGTATGGTGGTGAACTTCTTGAGTTGCAGCAAGGCTGTGAAAGACCCTTTCGAAGTTCCAGAGGTTAGGTGTCATTAGTCTCCAGACGCCTCATCGGAAATAGGCCTCATCTCGCCTGGAAGGGAGAACTTCCTGGATTTTCTCGAGTTGCGGCAGGTGTTCTCGAGTTACGACGGGGACCTCAGGGACCCGCCCTGGTGGCCTCAGGAGAAGCCAGTCCCTATGCGAGTTGCTAGGGGGCCTCTCGGGATTGCTCTCCCGTCGATACCGGGGCCAAAAACCTTGTGTGGAGTCAGGGCCGGAACCGAGGATTCCTCTCAGGGGCTGACATGGATCTTTGGGTACTTCTGGAGTCTCCCCAGGGGAGTCAGGCCTCGTCTCGAGTGGGGGCATGCACGTGCACTTTCCTTCCAGGCTGTAGCAGCAATGTCACGCTTCCCGTCGCGTGGATCAAATGATGTGTGGTTTTCCCTCGAGGCTTTCCCACAGGGCTGTCCCACGTGCCACCGTGGTGTGAGTCGATCCTCGGCGTGAAAGATGAGCCAGTGCAGGGCAAAGAGCTTCCTCTGGAATGGACTGAGACATCTGGGGGACTCTTGGAATGGTGGTACGACCATGGAGTTCCTCTCGCCTTTCCTGTTGAGAGTGCCTCCTCTTGAGATGCGACGGGAACGCAGGGAATTCTTTCCCGTTGAAAGCAGGGAAAGGATCCCTCATCTCGAGCTACGAGGGGGAAACGGGGCTCCTCTGGATGTGGTCGGGACCATCGTGCTTCCTCTCGAGTGGAGACGGGTATGGTGGTGAACTTCTTGAGTTGCAGCAAGGGTGTGAAAGACCCTTTCGAAATTCCAGAGGTTAGGTGTCATTAGTCTCCAGACGCCTCATCGGAAATAAGCCTCATCTCGCCTGGAAGGGAGAACTTCCTGGATTTTCTCGAGTTGTGGCAGGTGTTCTCGAGTAACGACGGGGACCTCAGGGACCGGCCCTGGTGGCCTCAGGAGAGGCCAGTCCCCATGCGAGTTGCTAGGGGGCCTCTCGGGATTCCTCTCCCGTCGATACCGGGGCCAAAAAGCTTGTGTGGAGTCAGGGCCGGAACCGAGGATTCCTCTCAGGGGCTGACATGGATCTTTGGGTACTTCTGGAGTCTCCCCAGGGGAGTCAGGCCTCGTCTCGAGTGGGGGCATGCACGTGCGCTTTCCTTCCAGGCTGTAGCAGCAATGTCACGCTTCCCGTCGCGTGGATCAAAGGATCTGTGGTTTTCCCTCGAGGCTTTCCCTCGAGGCTTTCCCACAGGGCTGTCCCACGTGCCACCGTGGTGTGAGTCGATCCTCGGCGTGAAAGATGAGCCAGTGCAGGGCAAAGAGGTTCCTCTGGAATGGACTGAGACATCTGGGGGACTCTTGGAATGGTGGTACTACCATGGAGTTCCTCTCGCCTTTCCTGTTGAGAGTGCCTCCTCTTGAGATGCGACGGGAACGCCGGGAATTCTTTCCCGTTGAAACCAGGGAAAGGATCCCTCATCTCGAGCTACGAGGGGGAAACGGGGCTCCTCTGGATGTGGGCGGGACCATCGTGCTTCCTCTCGAGTGGAGACGCTTATGGCGGTGAACTTCTTGAGTTGCAGCAAGGGTGTGAAAGACCCTTTCGAAGTTCCAGAGGTTTGGTGTCAATAGTTTCCAGAGGCCTCATCGGAAATAGGCCTCATCTCGCCTGGAAGGGAGAACTTCCTGGATTTTCTCGAGTTGCGGCAGGTGTTCTCGAGTTACGACGGGGACCTCAGGGACCCGCCCTGGTGGCCTCAGGAGAGGCCAGTCCCCATGCGAGTTGCTAGGGGGTCTCTCGGGATTCCTCTCCCGTCGATACCGGGGCCAAAAAGCTTGTGTGGAGTCAGGGCCGGAACCGAGGATTCTTCTCAGGGGCTGACATGGATCTTTGGGTACTTCTGGAGTCTCCCCAGGGGAGTCAGGCCTCGTCTCGAGTGGGGAATGCATGTGCGCTTTCCTTCCAGGCTGTAGCAGCAATGTCACGCTTCCCGTCGCGTGGATCAAAGGATCTGTGGTTTTCCCTCGAGGCTTTCCCTCGAGGCTTTCCCACAGGGCTGTCCCACGTGCCACCGTGGTGTGAGTCGATCCTCGGCGTGAAAGATGAGCCAGTGCAGGGCAAAGAGGTTCCTCTGGAATGGACTGAGACATCTGGGGGACTCTTGGAATGGTGGTACTACCATGGAGTTCCTCTCGCCTTTCCTGTTGAGAGTGCCTCCTCTTGAGATGCGACGGGAACGCCGGGAATTCTTTCCCGTTGAAACCAGGGAAAGGATCCCTCATCTCGAGCTACGAGGGGGAAACGGGGCTCCTCTGGATGTGGGCGGGACCATCGTGCTTCCTCTCGAGTGGAGACGCTTATGGCGGTGAACTTCTTGAGTTGCAGCAAGGGTGTGAAAGACCCTTTCGAAGTTCCAGAGGTTTGGTGTCAATAGTTTCCAGAGGCCTCATCGGAAATAGGCCTCATCTCGCCTGGAAGGGAGAACTTCCTGGATTTTCTCGAGTTGCGGCAGGTGTTCTCGAGTTACGACGGGGACCTCAGGGACCCGCCCTGGTGGCCTCAGGAGAGGCCAGTCCCCATGCGAGTTGCTAGGGGGTCTCTCGGGATTCCTCTCCCGTCGATACCGGGGCCAAAAAGCTTGTGTGGAGTCAGGGCCGGAACCGAGGATTCTTCTCAGGGGCTGACATGGATCTTTGGGTACTTCTGGAGTCTCCCCAGGGGAGTCAGGCCTCGTCTCGAGTGGGGAATGCATGTGCGCTTTCCTTCCAGGCTGTAGCAGCAATGTCACGCTTCCCGTCGCGTGGATCAAAGGATCTGTGGTTTTCCCTCGAGGCTTTCCCTCGAGGCTTTCCCACAGGGCTGTCCCACGTGCCACCGTGTTGTGAGTCGATCCTCGGAGTGAAAGATGAGCCAGTGCAGGGCAAAGAGGTTCCTCTGAAATGGACTGAGACATCTGGGGGACTCTTGGAATGGTGGTACGACCATGGAGTTCCTCTCGCCTTTCCTGTTGAGAGTGCCTCCTCTTGAGATGCGACGGGAACGCCGGGAATTCTTTCCCGTTGAAAGCAGGGAAAGGATCCCTCATCTCGAGCTACGAGGGGGAAACGGGGCTCCTCTGGATGTGGGCGGGACCATCGTGCTTCCTCTCGAGTGGAGACGGGTATGGCGGTGAACTTCTTGAGTTGCACCAAGGGTGTGAAAGACCCTTTCGAAGTTCCAGAGGTTTGGTGTCATTAGTCTCCAGAGGCCTCATCGGAAATAGGCCTCATCTCGCCTGGAAGGGAGAACTTCCTGGATTTTCTCGAGTTGCGGCAGGTATTTCTCGAGTTACGACGGGGACCTCAGGGACCCGCCCTGGTGGCCTCAGGAGAGGCCAGTCCCCATGCGAGTTGCTAGGGGGCCTCTCGGGATTCCTCTCCCGTCGATACCGGGGCCAAAAACCTTGTGTGGAGTCAGGGCCGGAACCGAGGATTCCTCTCAGGGGCTGACATGGATCTTTGGGTACTTCTGGAGTCTCCCCAGTGGAGTCAGACCTCGTCTCGAGTGGGGGCATGCACGTGCGCTTTCCTTCCAGGCTGTAGTAGCAATGTCACGCTTCCCATCGCGTGGATCAAAGGATCTGTGGTTTTCCCTCGAGGCTTTCCCTCGAGGCTTTCCCACAGGGATGTCCCACGTGCCACCGTGGTGTGAGTCGATCCTCGGAGTGAAAGATGAGCCAGTGCAGGGCAAAGAGGTTCCTCTGGAATGGACTGAGACATCTGGGGGACTCTTGGAATGGTGGTACGACCATGGAGATCCTCTCGCCTTTCCTGTTGAGAGTGCCTCCTCTTGAGATGCGACGGGAACGCCGGGAATTCTTTCCCGTTGAAAGCAGGGAAAGGTTCCCTCATCTCGAGCACCGAGGGGAAAACGGGGCTCCTCTGGATGTGGGCGGGACCATCGTGCTTCCTCTCGAGTGGAGACGGTTATGGCGGAGAACTTCTTGAGTTGCAGCAAGGGTGTGAAAGACCCTTTCAAAGTTCCAGAGGTTAGGTGTCATTAGTCTCCAGACGCCTCATCGGAAATAGGCCTCATCTCGCCTGGAAGGGAGAACTTCCTGGATTTTCTCGAGTTGCGGCAGGTGTTCTTAAGTTACGACGGGGAACTCAGGGACCCGCCCTGGTGGCCTCAGGAGAGGCCAGTCCCCATGCGAGTTGCTAGGGGGCCTCTCGGGATTCCTCTCCCGTCGATACCGGGGCCAAAAAGCTTGTGTGGAGTCAGGGCCGGAACCGAGGATTCCTCTCAGGGGCTGACATGGATCTTTGGGTACTTCTGGAGTCTCCCCAGGGGAGTCAGGCCTCGTCTCGAGTGGGGGCATGCGCGTGCGCTTTCCTTCCAGGCTTTAGCAGCAATGTCACGCTTCCCGTCGCTTGGATCAAAGGATCTGTGGTTTTCCCTCGAGGCTTTCCCTCGAGGCTTTCCCACAGGGCTGTCCCACGTGCCACCGTGGTTTGAGTCGATCCTCGGCGTGAAAGATGAGCCAGTGCAGGGCAAAGAGGTTCCTCTGGAATGGACTGAGACATCTGGGGGACTCTTGGAATGGTGGTACGACCATGGAGTTCCTCTCGCCTTTCCTGTTGAGAGTGCCTCCTCTTGAGATGCGACGGGAACGCCGGGAATTCTTTCCCGTTGAAACCAGGGAAAGGATCCCTCATCTCGAGCTACGAGGGGGAAACGGGGCTCCTCTGGATGTGGGCGGGACCATCGTGCTTCCTCTCGAGTGGAGACGGGTATGGCGTTGAACTTCTTGAGTTGCAGCAAGGGTGTGAAAGACCCTTTCGAAGTTCCAGAGGTTAGGTGTCATTAGTCTCCAGACGCCTCATCGGAAATAGGCCTCATCTCGCCTGGAAGGGAGAACTTCCTGGATTTTCTCGAGTTGCGGCAGGTGTTCTCGAGTTACGACGGGGACCTCAGGGACCCGCCCTGGTGGCCTCAGGAGAGGCCAGTCCCCATGCGAGTTGTTAGGGGGCCTCTCGGGATTCCTCTCCCGTCGATACTGGGGCCAAAAACCTTGTGTGGACTCAGGGCCGGAACCGAGGATTCCTCTCAGGGGCTGACATGGATCTTTGGGTACTTCTGGAGTCTCCCCAGGGGAGTCAGGCCTCGTCTCGAGTGGGGGCATGCGCGTGCGCTTTCCTTCCAGGCTTTAGCAGCAATGTCACGCTTCCCGTCGCTTGGATCAAAGGATCTGTGGTTTTCCCTCGAGGCTTTCCCTCGAGGCTTTCCCACAGGGCTGTCCCACGTGCCACCGTGGTGTGAGTCGATCCTCGGCGTGAAAGATGAGCCAGTGCAGGGCAAAGAGGTTCCTCTGGAATGGACTGAGACATCTGGGGGACTCTTGGAATGGTGGTACGACCATGGAGTTCCTCTCGCCTTTCCTGTTGAGAGTGCCTCCTCTTGAGATGCGACGGGAACGCCGGGAATTCTTTCCCGTTGAAAGCAGGGAAAGGATCCCTCATCTCGAGCTACGAGGGTGAAACGGGGCTCCTCTGGATGTGTGCGGGACCATCGTGCTTCCTCTCGAGTGGAGACGGGTATGGCGGTGAACTTCTTGAGTTGCAGCAAGGGTGTGAAAGACCCTTTCGAAGTTCCAGAGGTTAGGTGTCATTAGTCTCCAGACGCCTCATCGGAAATAGGCCTCATCTCGCCTGGAAGGGAGAACTTCCTGGATTTTCTCGAGTTGAGGCAGGTGTTCTCGAGTTTCGACGGGGACCTCAGGAACCCGCCCTGGTAACCTCAGGAGAGGCCAGTCCCCATGCGAGTTGCTAGGGGGCCTCTCGGGATTCCTCTCCCGTCGATACTGGGGCCAAAAAGCTTGTGTGGAGTCAGGGCCGGAACCGAGGATTCCTCTCAGGGGCTGACATGGATCTTTGGGTACTTCTGGAGTCTCCCCAGGGGAGTCAGGCCTCGTCTCGAGTGGGGGCATGCACGTGCGCTTTCCTTCCAGGCTGTAGCAGCAATGTCACGCTTCCCGTCGCGTGGATCAAAGGATCTGTGGTTTTCCCTCGAGGCTTTCCCTCGAGGCTTTCCCACAGGGCTGTCCCACGTGCCACCGTGTTGTGAGTCGATCCTCGGCGTGAAAGATGAGCCAGTGCAGGGCAAAGAGGTTCCTCTGGAATGGACTGAGACATCTGGGGGACTCTTGGAATGGTGGTACGACCATGGAGTTCCTCTCGCCTTTCCTGTTGAGAGTGCCTCCTCTTGAGATGCGACGGGAACGCCGGGAATACTTTCCCGTTGAAAGCAGGGAAAGATCCCTCATCTCGAGCTACGAGGGGGAAACGGGGCTCCTCTGGATGTGGGCGGGACCATCGTGCTTCCTCTCGAGTGGAGACGGGTATGGCGGTGAACTTCTTGAGTTGCAGCAAGGGTGTGAAAGACCCTTTCGAAGTTCCAGAGGTTTGGTGTCATTAGTCTCCAGAGGCCTCATCGGAAATAGGCCTCATCTCGCCTGGAAGGGAGAACTTCCTTGATTTTCTCGAGTTGCGGCAGGTGTTCTCGAGTTAAGACGGGGACCTCAGGGACCCGCCCTGGTGGCCTCAGGAGAGGCCAGTCCCCATGCGAGTTGCTAGGGGGCCTCTCGGGATTCCTCTCCCGTCGATACCGGGGCCAAAAAGCTTGTGTGGAGTCAGGGCCGGAACCGAGGATTCCTCTCAGGGGCTGACATGGATCTTTGGGTACTTCTGGAGTCTCCCCAGGGGAGTCAGGCCTCGTCTCGAGTGGGGGCATGCACGTGCGCTTTCCTTCCAGGCTGTAGCAGCAATGTCACGCTTCCCGTCGCGTAGATCAAAGGATCTGTGGTTTTCCCTCGAGGCTTTCCCTGGAGGCTTTCCCACAGGGCTGTCCCAAGTGCCACCGTGTTGTGAGTCGATCCTCGGCGTGAAAGATGAGCCAGTGCAGGGCAAAGAGGTTCCTCTGGAATGGACTGAGACATCTTGGGGACTCTTGGAATGGTGGTACGACCATGGAGTTCCTCTCGCCTTTCCTGTTGAGAGTGCCTCCTCTTGAGATGAGACGGGAACGCCGGGAATTCTTTCCCGTTGAAAGCAGGGAAAGGATCCCTCATCTCGAGCTACGAGGGGGAAACGGGGCTCCTCTGGATGTGGGCGGAACCATCGTGCTTCCTCTCGAGTGGAGGCGGGTATGGCGGTGAACTTCTTGAGTTGCAGCAAGGGTGTGAAAGACCCTTTCGAAGTTCCAGAGGTTTGGTGTCTTTAGTCTCCAGAGGCCTCATCGGAAATAGGCCTCATCTCGCCTGGAAGGGAGAACTTCCTGGATTTTCTCGAGTTGCGGCAGGTGTTCTCAAATTACGACGGGGACCTCAGGGACCCGCCCTGGTGGCCTCAGGAGAGGCCAGTCCCTAGGCGTGTTGCTAGGGGGCCTCTCGGGATTCCTCTCCCGTTGATACCGGGGCGAAAAACCTTGTGTGGAGTCAGGGCCGGAACCGAGGATTCCTCTCAGGGGCTGACATGGATCTTTGGGTACTTCTGGAGTCTCCCCAGGGGAGTCAGGCCTCGTCTCGAGTGGGGGCATGCACGTGCGCTTTCCTTCCAGGCTGTAGCAGCAATGTCACGCTTCCCGTCGCGTGGATCAAAGGATCTGTGGTTTTCCCTCGAGGCTTTCCCACAGGGCTGTCCCACGTGCCACCGTGGTGTGAGTCGATCCTCGGCGTGAAAGATGAGCCAGTGCAGGGCAAAGAGGTTCCTCTGGAATGGACTGAGACATCTGGGGGACTCTTGGAATGGTGGTACGACCATGGAGTTCCTCTCGCCTTTCCTGTTGAGAGTGCCTCCTCTTGAGATGCGACGGGAACGCCGGGAATTCTTTCCCGTTGAAAGCAGGGAAAGGATCCCTCATCTCGAGCTACGAGGGGGAAACGGGGCTCCTCTGGATGTGGGCGGGACCATCGTGCTTCCTCTCGAGTGGAGACGGGTATGGCGGTGAACTGCTTGAGTTGCAGCAAGGGTGTGAAAGACCCTTTCGAAGTTCCAGAGGTTTGGTGTCATTAGTCTCCAGAGGCCTCATCGGAAATAGGCCTCATCTCGCCTGGAAGGGAGAACTTCCTGGATTTTCTCGAGTTGCGGCAGGTGTTCTCGAGTTACGACGGGGACCTCAGGGACCCGCCCTGGTGGCCTCCGGAGAGGCCAGTCCCCATTCGAGTTGCTAGGGGGCCTCTCGGGATTCCTCTCCCGTCGATACCGGGGCCAAAAACCTTGTGTGGAGTCAGGGCCGGAACCGAGGATTCCTCTCAGGGGCTGACATGGATCTTTGGGTACTTCTGGAGTCTCCCCAGTGGAGTCAGGCCTCGTCTCGAGTGGGGGCATGCACGTGCGCTTTCCTTCCAGGCTGTAGCAGCAATGTCACGCTTCCCGTCGCGTGGATCAAAGGATCTGTGGTTTTCCCTCGAGGCTTTCCCTCGAGGCTTTCCCACAGGGCTGTCCCACGTGCCACCGTGGTGTGAGTCGATCCTCGGCGTGAAAGATGAGCCAGTGCAGGGCAAAGAGGTTCCTCTGGAATGGACTGAGACATCTGGGGGACTCTTGGAATGGTGGTACGACCATGGAGTTCCTCTCGCCTTTCCTGTTGAGAGTGCCTCCTCTTGAGATGCGACGGGAACGCAGGGAATACTTTCCCGTTGAAAGCATGGAAAGGATCCCTCATCTCGAGCTACGAGGGGGAAACGGGGCTCCTTTGGATGTGGTCGGGACCATCGTGCTTCCTCTCGAGTGGAGACGGGTATGGTGGTGAACTTCTTGAGTTGCAGCAAGGGTGTGAAAGACCCTTTCGAAGTTCCAGAGGTTAGGTGTCATTAGTCTCCAGACGCCTCATCGGAAATAGGCCTCATCTCGCCTGGAAGGGAGAACTTCCTGGATTTTCTCGAGTTGCGGCAGGTGTTCTCGAGTTACGACGGGGACCTCAGGGACCGGCCCTGGTGGCCTCAGGAGAGGCCAGTCCCCATGCGAGTTGCTAGGGGGCCTCTCGGGATTCCTCTCCCGTCGATACCGGGGCCAAAAAGCTTGTGTGGAGTCAGGGCCGGAACCGAGGATTCCTCTCAGGGGCTGACATGGATCTTTGGGTACTTCTGGAGTCTCCCCAGGGGAGTCAGGCCTCGTCTCGAGTGGGGGCATGCACGTGCGCTTTCCTTCCAGGCTGTAGCAGCAATGTCACGCTTCCCGTCGCTTGGATCAAAGGATCTGTGGTTTTCCCTCGAGGCTTTCCCTCGAGGCTTTCCCACAGGGCTGTCCCACGTGCCACCGTGTTGTGAGTCGATCCTCGGCGTGAAAGATGAGCCAGTGCAGGGCAAAGAGGTTCCTCTGGAATGGACTGAGACATCTGGGGGACTCTTGGAATGGTGGTACGACCATGGAGTTCCTCTCGCCTTTCCTGTTGAGAGTGCCTCCTCTTGAGATGCGACGGGAACGCAGGGAATTCTTTCCCGTTGAAAGCAGGGAAAGGATCCCTCATCTCGAGCTACGAGGGGGAAACGGGGCTCCTTTGGATGTTGTCGGGACCATCGTGCTTCCTCTCGAGTGGAGACGGGTATGGTGGTGAACTTCTTGAGTTGCAGCAAGGGTGTGAAAGACCCTTTCGAAGTTCCAGAGGTTAGGTGTCATTAGTCTCCAGACGCCTCATCGGAAATAGGCCTCATCTCGCCTGGAAGGGAGAACTTCCTGGATTTTCTCGAGTTGCGGCAGGTGTTCTCGAGTTACGACGGGGACCTCAGGGACCCGCCCTGGTGGCCTCAGGAGAGGCCAGTCCCCATGCGAGTTGCTAGGGGCCCTCTCGGGATTCCTCTCCCGTCGATACCGGGGCCAAAAACCTTGTGTGGAGTCAGGGCCGGAACCGAGGATTCCTCTCAGGGGCTGATATGGATCTTTGGATACTTCTGGAGTCTCGCCAGGGGAGACAGGCCTCGTTTCGTGAGGGGGCATGCACGTGCACTTTCCTTCCAGGCTGTAGCAGCAATGTCACGCTTCCCGTCGCGTGGATCAAAGGATCTGTGGTTTTCCCTCGAGGCTTTCCCTCGAGGCTTTCCCACAGGGCTGTCCCACGTGCCACCGTGGTGTGAGTCGATCCTCGGCGTGAAAGATGAGCCAGTGCAGGGCAAAGAGGTTCCTCTGGAATGGACTGAGACATCTGGGGGACTCTTGGAATGGTGGTACGACCATGGAGTTCCTCTCGCCTTTCCTGTTGAGAGTGCCTCCTCTTGAGATGCGACGGTAACGCCGGGAATTCTTTCCCGTTGAAAGCAGGGAAAGGATCCCTCATCTCGAGCTACGAGGGGGAAACGGGGCTCTTCTGGATGTGGGCGGGACCATCGTGCTTCCTCTCGAGTGGAGACGGGTATGGCGGTGAACTTCTTGAGTCGCAGCAAGGGTGTGAAAGACCCTTTCGAAGTTCCAGAGGTTAGGTGTCATTAGTCTCCAGACGCCTCATCGGAAATAAGCCTCATCTCGCCTGGAAGGGAGAACTTCCTGGATTTTCTCGAGTTGCGGCAGGTGTTCTCGAGTTACGACGGGGACCTCAGGGACCCGCCCTGGTGGCCTCAGGAGAGGCCAGTCCCCATGCGAGTTGCTAGGGGGCCTCTCGGGATTCCTCTCCCGTCGATACCGGGGCCAAAAACCTTGTGTGGAGTCAGGGCCGGAACCGAGGATTCCTCTCAGGGGATGATGTGGATCTTTGGATACTTCTGGAGTCTCGCCAGGGGAGACAGGCCTCGTTTCGTGAGGGGGCATGCACGTGCCCTTTCCTTCCAGGCTTTAGCAGCAATGTCACGCTTCCCGTGGCGTGGATCAAAGGATCTGTGGTTTTCCCTCGAGGCTTTCCCTCGAGGCTTTCCCACAGGGCTGTCCCACGTGCCACCGTGGTGTGAGTCGATCCTCGGCGTGAAAGATGAGCCAGTGCAGGGCAAAGAGGTTCCTCTGGAATGGACTGAGACATCTGGGGGACTCTTGGAATGGTGGTACGACCATGGAGTTCCTCTCGCCTTTCCTGTTGAGACTGCCTCCTCTTGAGATGCGACGGGAACGCCGGGAATTCTTTCCCGTTGAAAGCAGGGAAAGGATCCCTCATCTCGAGCTACGAGGGGGAAACGGGGCTCCTCTGGATGTGGGCGGGACCATCATGCTTCCTCTCGAGTGGAGACGGGTATGGCGGTGAACTTCTTGAGTCGCAGCAAGGGTGTGAAAGACCCTTTCGAAGTTCCAGAGGTTAGGTGTCATTAGTCTCCAGAGGCCTCATCGGAAATAGGCCTCATCTCGCCTGGAAGGGAGAACTTCCTGGATTTTCTCGAGTTGCGGCAGGTGTTCTCGAGTTACGACAGGGACCTCAGGGACCCGCCCTGGTGGCCTCAGGAGAGGCCAGTCCCCATGCGAGTTGCTAGGGGGTCTCTCGGGATTCCTCTCCCGTCGATACCGGGGCCAAAAAGCTTGTGTGGAGTCAGGACCGGAACCGAGGATTCCTCTCAGGGGCTGACATGGATCTTTGGGTACTTCTGGAGTCTCCCCAGGGGAGTCAGTCCTCGTCTCGAGTGGGGGCATGCTCGTGCGCTTTCCTTCCAGGCTGTAGCAGCAATGTCACGCTTCCCGTCGCGTGGATCAAAGGATCTGTGGTTTTCCCTCGAGGCTTTCCCTTGAGGCTTTCCCACAGGGCTGTCCCACGTGCCACCGTGTTGTGAGTCGATCCTCGGCGTGAAAGATGAGCCAGTGCAGGGCAAAGAGGTTCCTCTGGAATGGACTGAGACATCTGGGGGACTCTTGGAATGGTGGTACGACCATGGAGTTCCTCTCGCCTTTCCTGTTGAGAGTGCCTCCTCTTGAGATGCGACGGGAACGCCGGGAATTCTTTCCCGTTGAAAGCAGGGAAAGGATCCCTCATCTCGAGCGACGAGGGGGAAACGGGGCTCCTCTGGATGTGGGCGGGACCATCGTGCTTCCTCTCGAGTGGAGACGGGTATGGCGGTGAACTTCTTGAGTTGCAGCAAGGGTGTGAAAGACCCTTTCGAAGTTCCAGAGGTTTGGTGTCATTAGTCTCCAGAGGCCTCATCGGAAATAGGCCTCATCTCGCCTGGAAGGGAGAACTTCCTGGATTTTCTCGAGTTGCGGCAGGTGTTCTCGAGTTACGACGGGGACCTCAGGGACCCGCCCTGGTGGCCTCAGGAGAGGCCAGTCCCCATGCGAGTTGCTAGGGGGCCTCTCGGGATTCCTCTCCCGTCGATACCGGGGCCAAAAACCTTGTGTGGAGTCAGGGCCGGAACCGAGGATTCCTCTCAGGGGCTGACATGGATCTTTGGGTACTCCTGGAGTCTCCCCAGGGGAGTCAGGCCTCGTCTCGAGTAGGGGCATGCACGTGCGCTTTCCTTCCAGGCTGTAGCAGCAATGTCACGCTTCCCGTCGCGTGGATCAAAGGATCTGTGGTTTTCCCTCGAGTCTTTCCCTCGAGGCTTTCCCACAGGGCTGTCCCACGTGCCACCGTGGTGAGAGTCGATCCTCGGCGTGAAAGATGAGCCAGTGCAGGGCAAAGAGGTTCCTCTGGAATGGACTGAGACATCTGGGCGACTCTTGGAATGGTGGTACGACCATGGAGTTCCTCTCGCCTTTCCTGTTGAGAGTGCCTCCTCTTGAGATGCGACGGAAACGCCGGGAATTCTTTCCCGTTGAAAGCAGGGAAAGGATCCCTCATCTCGAGCTCCGAGGGGGAAACGGGGCTCCTTTGGATGTGGTCGGGACCATCGTGCTTCCTCTCGAGTGGAGACGGGTATGGTGGTGAACTTCCTGAGTTGCAGCAAGGGTGTGAAAGACCCTTTCGAAGTTCCAGAGGTTAGGTGTCATTAGTCTCCAGACGCCTCATCGGAAATAGGCCTCATCTCGCCTGGAAGGGAGAACTTCCTGGATTTTCTCGAGTTGCGGCAGGTGTTCTCGAGTTACGACGGGGACCTCAGGGACCGGCCATCGTGGCCTCAGGAGAGGCCAGTCCCCATGCGAGTTGCTAGGGGGCCTCTCGGGATTCCTCTCCCGTCGATACCGGGGCCAAAAACCTTCTGTGGAGTCAGGGCCGGAACCGAGGATTCCTCTCAGGGGATGATGTGGATCTTTGGATACTTCTGGAGTCTCGCCAGGGGAGACAGGCCTCGTTTCGTGAGGGGGCATGCACGTGCACTTTCCTTCCAGGCTTTAGCAGCAATGTCACGCTTCCCGTGGCGTGGATCAAAGGATCTGTGGTTTTCCCTCGAGGCTTTCCCTCGAGGCTTTCCCACAGGGCTGTCCCACGTGCCACCGTGGTGTGAGTCGATCCTCGGCGTGAAAGATGAGCCAGTGCAGGGCAAAGAGGTTCCTCTGGAATGGACTGAGACATCTGGGGGACTCTTGGAATGGTGGTACGACCATGGAGTTCCTCTCGCCTTTCCTGTTGAGACTGCCTCCTCTTGAGATGCGACGGGAACGCCGGGAATTCTTTCCCGTTGAAAGCAGGGAAAGGATCCCTCATCTCGAGCTACGAGGGGGAAACGGGGCTCCTCTGGATGTGGGCGGGACCATCGTAGTTCCTCTCGAGTGGAGACGGGTATGGCGGTGAACTTCTTGAGTCGCAGCAAGGGTGTGAAAGACCCTTTCGAAGTTCCAGAGGTTAGGTGTCATTAGTCTCCAGACGCCTCATCGGAAATAGGCCTCATCTCGCCTGGAAGGGAGAACTTCCTGGATTTTCTCGAGTTGCGGCAGGTGTTCTCGAGTTACGACAGGGACCTCAGGGACCCGCCCTGGTGGCCTCAGGAGAGGCCAGTCCCCATGCGAGTTGCTAGGGGGCCTCTCGGGATTCCTCTCCCGTCGATACCGGGGCCAAAAACCTTGTGGGGAGTCAGGGCCGGAACCGAGGATGCCTCTCAGGGGCTGACATGGATCTTTGGGTACTTCTGGAGTCTCCCCAGGGGAGTCAGGCCTCGTCTCGAGTGGGGGCATGCACGTGCGCTTTCCTTCCAGGCTGTAGCAGCAATGTCACGCTTCCCGTCGCGTGGATCAAAGGATCTGTGGTTTTCCCTCGAGGCTTTCCCTCGAGGCTTTCCCACAGGGCTGTCCCACGTGCCACCGTGGTGTGAGTCGATCCTCGGCGTGAAAGATGAGCCAGTGCAGGGCAAAGAGGTTCCTCTGGAATGGACTGAGACATCTGGGGGACTCTTGGAATGGTGGTACGACCATGGAGTTCCTCTCGCCTTTCCTGTTGAGAGTGCCTCCTCTTGAGATGCGACGGGAACGCCGGGAATTCTTTCCCGTTGAAAGCAGGGAAAGGATCCCTCATCTCGAGCTACGAGGGGGAAACGGGGCTCTTCTGGATGTGGGCGGGACCATCGTACTTCCTCTCGAGTGGAGACGGGTATGGCGGTGAACTTCTTGAGTCGCAGCAAGGGTGTGAAAGACCCTTTCGAAGTTCCAGAGGTTAGGTGTCATTAGTCTCCTGACGCCTCATCGGAAATAAGCCTCATCTCGCCTGGAAGGGAGAACTTCCTGGATTTTCTCGAGTTGCGGCAGGTGTTCTCGAGTTACGACGGGGACCTCAGGGACCCGCCCTGGTGGCCTCAGGAGAGGCCAGTCCCCATGCGAGTTGCTAGGGGGCCTCTCGGGATTCCTCTCCCGTCGATACCGGGGCCAAAAACCTTGTGTGGAGTCAGGGCCGGAACCGAGGATTCCTCTCAGGGGCTGACATGGATCTTTGGGTACTTCTGGAGTCTCCCCAGTGGAGTCAGGCCTCGTCTCGAGTGGGGGCATGCACGTGCGCTTTCCTTCCAGGATGTAGCAGCAATGTCACGCTTCCCGTCGCGTGGATCAAAGGATCTGTGGTTTTCCCTCGAGGCTTTCCCTCGAGGCTTTCCCACAGGGCTGTCCCACGTGCCACCGTGGTGTGAGTCGATCCTCAGCATGAAAGATGAGCCAGTGCAGGGCAAAGAGGTTCCTCTGGAATGGACTGAGACATCTGGGGGACTCTTGGAATGGTGGTACGACCATGGAGTTCCTCTCGCCTTTCCTGTTGAGAGTGCGTCCTCTTGAGATGCGACGGGAACGCCGGGAATTCTTTCCCGTTGAAAGCAGGGAAAGGATCCCTCATCTCGAGCTACGAGGGGGAAACGGGGCTCCTCTGGATGTGGGCGGGACCATCGTGCTTCCTCTCGAGTGGAGACGGGTATGGCGGTGAACTTCTTGAGTTGCAGCAAGGGTGTGAAAGACCCTTTCGAAGTTCCAGGGGTTTGGTGTCATTAGTCTCCAGAGGCCTCATCGGAAATAGGCCTCATCTCGCCTGGAAGGGAGAACTTCCTGGATTTTCTCGAGTTGCGGCAGGTGTTCTCGAATTACGACGGGGACCTCAGGGACCCGCCCTGGTGGCCTCCGGAGAGGCCAGTCCCCATGCGAGTTGCTAGGGGGCCTCTCGGGATTCCTCTCCCGTCGATACCGGGGCCAAAAACCTTGTGTGGAGTCAGGGCCGGAACCGAGGATTCCTCTCAGGGGCTGACATGGATCTTTGGGTACTTCTGGAGTCTCCCCAGGGGAGTCAGGCCTCGTCTCGAGTGGGGGCATGCACGTGCGCTTTCCTTCCAGGCTGTAGCAACAATGTCACGCTTCCCGTCGCGTGGATCAAAGGATCTGTGGTTTTCCCTCGAGGCTTTCCCTCGAGGCTTTCCCACAGGGCTGTCCCACGTGCCACCGTGGTGTGAGTCGATCCTCGGCGTGAAAGATGAGCCAGTGCAGGGCAAAGAGGTTCCTCTGGAATGGACTGAGACATCTGGGGGACTCTTGGAATGGTGGTACGACCATGGAGTTCCTCTCGCCTTTCCTGTTGAGAGTGCCTCCTCTTGAGATGCGACGTGAACGCAGGGAACTCTTTCCCGTTGAAAGCATGGAAAGGATCCCTCATCTCGAGCTACGAGGGGGAAACGGGGCTCCTTTGGATGTGGTCGGGACCATCGTGCTTCCTCTCGAGTGGAGACGGGTATGGTGGTGAACTTCTTGAGTTGCAGCAAGGGTGTGAAAGACCCTTTCGAAGTTCCAGAGGTTCGGTGTCATTAGTCTCCAGACGCCTCATCGGAAATAGGCCTCATCTCGCCTGGAAGGGAGAACTTCCTGGATTTTCTCGAGTTGCGGCAGGTGTTCTCGAGTTACGACGGGGACCTCAGGGACCGGCCCTGGTGGCCTCAGGAGAGGCCAGTCCCCATGCGAGTTGCTAGGGGGCCTCTCGGGATTCCTCTCCCGTCGATACCGGGGCCAAAAACCTTGTGTGGAGTCAGGGCCGGAACCGAGGATTCCTCTCAGGGGCTGACATGGATCTTTGGGTACTTCTGGAGTCTCCCCAGGGGAGTCAGGCCTCGTCTCGAGTGGGGGCATGCACGTGCGCTTTCCTTCCAGGCTGTAGCAGCAATGTCACGCTTCCCGTCGCGTGCATCAAAGGATCTGTGGTTTTCCCTCGAGGCTTTCCCTCGAGGCTTTCCCACAGGGCTGTCCCACGTGCCACCGTGTTGTGAGTCGATCCTCGGCGTGAAAGATGAGCCAGTGCAGGGCAAAGAGGTTCCTCTGGAATGGACTGAGACATCTGGGCGACTCTTGAAATGGTGGTACGACCATGGAGTTCCTCTCGCCTTTCCTGTTGAGAGTGCCTCCTCTTGAGATGCGACGGGAACGCCGGGAATTCTTTCCCGTTGAAAGCAGGGAAAGGATCCCTCATCTCGAGCTCCGAGGGGGAAACGGGGCTCCTTTGGATGTGGTCGGGACCATCGTGCTTCCTCTCGAGTGGAGACGGGTATGGTGGTGAACTTCCTGAGTTGCAGCAAGGGTGTGAAAGACCCTTTCGAAATTCCAGAGGTTAGGTGTCATTAGTCTCCAGACGCCTCATCGGAAATAGGCCTCATCTCGCCTGGAAGGGAGAACTTCCTGGATTTTCTCGAGTTGCGGCAGGTGTTCTCGAGTTACGACGGGGACCTCAGGGACCGGCCATCGTGGCCTCAGGAGAGGCCAGTCCCCATGCGAGTTGCTAGGGGGCCTCTCGGGATTCCTCTCCCGTCGATACCGGGGCCAAAAACCTTGTGTGGAGTCAGGGCCGGAACCGAGGATTCCTCTCAGGGGCTGATGTGGATCTTTGGATACTTCTGGAGTCTCGCCAGGGGAGACAGGCCTCGTTTCGTGAGGGGGCATGCACGTGCACTTTCCTTCCAGGCTTTAGCAGCAATGTCACGCTTCCCGTGGCGTGGATCAAAGGATCTGTGGTTTTCCCTCGAGGCTTTCCCTCGAGGCTTTCCCACAGGGCTGTCCCACGTGCCACCGTGGTGTGAGTCGATCCTCGGCGTGAAAGATGAGCCAGTGCAGGGCAAAGAGGTTCCTCTGGAATGGACTGAGACATCTGGGGGACTCTTGGAATGGTGGTACGACCATGGAGTTCCTCTCGCCTTTCCTGTTGAGAGTGCCTCCTCTTGAGATGCGACGGGAACGCCGGGAATTCTTTCCCGTTGAAACCAGGGAAAGGATCCCTCATCTCGAGCTACGAGGGGGAAACGGGGCTCCTCTGGATGTGGGCGGGACCATCGTGCTTCCTCTCGAGTGGAGACGGGTATGGCGGTGAACTGCTTGAGTTGCAGCAAGGGTGTGAAAGACCCTTTCGAAGTTCCAGAGGTTTGGTGTCATTAGTCTCCAGACGCCTCATCGGAAATAGGCCTCATCTCGCCTGGAAGGGAGAACTTCCTGGATTTTCTCGAGTTGCGGCAGGTGTTCTCGAGTTACGACGGGGACCTCAGGGACCCGCCCTGGTGGCCTCCGGAGAGGCCAGTCCCCATGCGAGTTGCTAGGGGGCCTCTCGGGATTCCTCTCCCGTCGATACCGGGGCCAAAAACCTTGTGTGGAGTCAGGGCCGGAACCGAGGATTCCTCTCAGGGGCTGACATGGATCTTTGGGTACTTCTGGAGTCTCCCCAGGGGAGTCAGGCCTCGTCTCGAGTGGGGGCATGCACGTGCGCTTTCCTTCCAGGCTGTAGCAGCAATGTCACGCTTCCCGTCGCGTGGATCAAAGGATCTGTGGTTTTCCCTCGAGGCTTTCCCTCGAGGCTTTCCCACAGGGCTGTCCCACGTGCCACCGTGGTGTGAGTCGATCCTCGGCGTGAAAGATGAGCCAGTGCAGGGCAAAGAGGTTCCTCTGGAATGGACTGAGACATCTGGGGGACTCTTGGAATGGTGGTACGACCATGGAGTTCCTCTCGCCTTTCCTGTTGAGAGTGCCTCCTCTTGAGATGCGACGGGAACGCAGGGAACTCTTTCCCGTTGAAAGCATGGAAAGGATCCCTCATCTCGAGCTACGAGGGGGAAACGGGGCTCCTTTGGATGTGGTCGGGACCATCGTGCTTCCTCTCGAGTGGAGACGGGTATGGTGGTGAACTTCTTGAGTTGCAGCAAGGGTGTGAAAGACCCTTTCGAAGTTCCAGAGGTTCGGTGTCATTAGTCTCCAGACGCCTCATCGGAAATAGGCCTCATCTCGCCTGGAAGGGAGAACTTCCTGGATTTTCTCGAGTTGCGGCAGGTGTTCTCGAGTTACGACGGGGACCTCAGGGACCGGCCCTGGTGGCCTCAGGAGAGGCCAGTCCCCATGCGAGTTGCTAGGGGGCCTCTCGGGATTCCTCTCCCGTCGATACCGGGGCCAAAAACCTTGTGTGGAGTCAGGGCCGGAACCGAGGATTCCTCTCAGGGGCTGACATGGATCTTTGGGTACTTCTGGAGTCTCCCCAGGGGAGTCAGGCCTCGTCTCGAGTGGGGGCATGCACGTGCGCTTTCCTTCCAGGCTGTAGCAGCAATGTCACGCTTCCCGTCGCGTGCATCAAAGGATCTGTGGTTTTCCCTCGAGGCTTTCCCTCGAGGCTTTCCCACAGGGCTGTCCCACGTGCCACCGTGTTGTGAGTCGATCCTCGGCGTGAAAGATGAGCCAGTGCAGGGCAAAGAGGTTCCTCTGGAATGGACTGAGACATCTGGGCGACTCTTGAAATGGTGGTACGACCATGGAGTTCCTCTCGCCTTTCCTGTTGAGAGTGCCTCCTCTTGAGATGCGACGGGAACGCCGGGAATTCTTTCCCGTTGAAAGCAGGGAAAGGATCCCTCATCTCGAGCTCCGAGGGGGAAACGGGGCTCCTTTGGATGTGGTCGGGACCATCGTGCTTCCTCTCGAGTGGAGACGGGTATGGTGGTGAACTTCCTGAGTTGCAGCAAGGGTGTGAAAGACCCTTTCGAAATTCCAGAGGTTAGGTGTCATTAGTCTCCAGACGCCTCATCGGAAATAGGCCTCATCTCGCCTGGAAGGGAGAACTTCCTGGATTTTCTCGAGTTGCGGCAGGTGTTCTCGAGTTACGACGGGGACCTCAGGGACCGGCCATCGTGGCCTCAGGAGAGGCCAGTCCCCATGCGAGTTGCTAGGGGGCCTCTCGGGATTCCTCTCCCGTCGATACCGGGGCCAAAAACCTTCTGTGGAGTCAAGGCCGGAACCGAGGATTCCTCTCAGGGGCTGATGTGGATCTTTGGATACTTCTGGAGTCTCGCCAGGGGAGACAGGCCTCGTTTCGTGAGGGGGCATGCACGTGCACTTTCCTTCCAGGCTTTAGCAGCAATGTCACGCTTCCCGTGGCGTGGATCAAAGGATCTGTGGTTTTCCCTCGAGGCTTTCCCTCGAGGCTTTCCCACAGGGCTGTCCCACGTGCCACCGTGGTGTGAGTCGATCCTCGGCGTGAAAGATGAGCCAGTGCAGGGCAAAGAGGTTCCTCTGGAATGGACTGAGACATCTGGGGGACTCTTGGAATGGTGGTACGACCATGGAGTTCCTCTCGCCTTTCCTGTTGAGAGTGCCTCCTCTTGAGATGCGACGGGAACGCCGGGAATTCTTTCCCGTTGAAACCAGGGGAAGGATCCCTCATCTCGAGCTACGAGGGGGAAACGGGGCTCCTCTGGATGTGGGCGGGACCATCGTGCTTCCTCTCGAGTGGAGACGGGTATGGCGGTGAACTTCTTGAGTTGCAGCAAGGGTGTGAAAGACCCTTTCGAAGTTCCAGAGGTTTGGTGTCATTAGTCTCCAGAGGCCTCATCGGAAATAGGCCTCATCTCGCCTGGAAGGGAGAACTTCCTGGATTTTCTCGAGTTGCGGCAGGTGTTCTCGAATTACGACGGGGACCTCAGGGACCCTTCCTGGTGGCCTCCGGAGAGGCCAGTCCCCATGCGAGTTGCTAGGGGGCCTCTCGGGATTCCTCTCCCGTCGATACCGGGGCCAAAAACCTTGTGTGGAGGCAGGGCCGGAACCGAGGATTCCTCTCAGGGGCTGACATGGATCTTTGGGTAATTCTGGAGTCTCCCCAGTGGAGTCAGGCCTCGTCTCGAGTGGGGGCATGCACGTGCGCTTTCCTTTCAGGCTGTAGCAGCAATGTCACGCTTCCCGTCACGTGGATCAAAGGATCTGTGGTTTTCCCTCGAGGCTTTCCCTCGAGGCTTTCCCACAGGGCTGTCCCACGTGCCACCGTGGTGTGAGTCGATCCTCGCCGTGAAAGATGAGCCAATGCAGGGCAAAGAGGTTCCTCTGGAATGGACTGAGACATCTGGGGGACTCTTGGAATGGTGGTACGACCATGGAGTTCCTCTCGCCTTTCCTGTTGAGAGTGCCTCCTCTTGAGATGCGACGGGAACGCCGGGAATTCTTTCCCGTTGAAAGCAGGGAAAGGATCCCTCATCTCGAGCTACGAGGGGGAAACGGGGCTCCTCTGGATGTGGGCGGGACCATCGTGCTTCCTCTCTAGTGGAGACGGGTATGGCGGTGAACTTCTTGAGTTGCAGCAAGGGTGTGAAAGACCATTTCGAAGTTCCAGAGGTTAGGTGTCATTAGTCTCCAGACGCCTCATCGGAAATAGGCCTCATCTCGCCTGGAAGGGAGAACTTCCTGGATTTTCTCGAGTTGCGGCAGGTGTTCTCGAGTTACGACGGGGACCTCAGGGACCCGCCCTGGTGGCCTCAGGAGAGGCCAGTCCCTAGGCGTGTTGCTAGGGGGCCTCTCGGGATTCCTCTCCCGTTGATACCGGGGCGAAAAACCTTGTGTGGAGTCAGGGCCGGAACCGAGGATTCCTCTCAGGGGCTGACATGGATCTTTGGGTACTTCTGGAGTCTCCCCAGGTGAGTCAGGCCTCGTCTCGAGTGGGGGCATGCACGTGCGCTTTCCTTCCAGGCTGTAGCAGCAATGTCACGCTTCCCGTCGCGTGGATCAAAGGATCTGTGGTTTTCCCTCGAGGCTTTCCCTCGAGGCTTTCCCACATGGCTGTCCCACGTGCCACCGTGGTGTGAGTCGATCCTCGGCGTGAAAGATGAGCCAGTGCAGGGCAAAGAGTTTCCTCTGGAATGGACTGAGACATCTGGGGGACTCTTGGAATGGTGGTACGACCATGGAGCTCCTCTCGCCTTTCCTGTTGAGAGTGCCTCCTCTTGAGATGCGACGGGAACGCCGGGAATTCTTTCCCGTTGAAACCAGGGAAAGGATCCCTCATCTCGAGCTACGAGGGGGAAACGGGGCTCCTCTGGATGTGGGCGGGACCATCGTGCTTCCTCTCGAGTGGAGACGGGTATGGCGGTGAACTGCTTGAGTTGCAGCAAGGGTGTGAAAGACCCTTTCGAAGTTCCAGAGGTTTGGTGTCATTAGTCTCCAGAGGCCTCATCGGAAATAGGCCTCATCTCGCCTGGAAGGGAGAACTTCCTGGATTTTCTCGAGTTGCGGCAGGTGTTCTCGAGTTACGACGGGGACCTCAGGGACCCGCCCTGGTGGCCTCCGGAGAGGCCAGTCCCCATGCGAGTTGCTAGGGGGCCTCTCGGGATTCCTCTCCCGTCGATACCGGGGCCAAAAACCTTGTGTGGAGTCAGGGCCGGAACCGAGGATTCCTCTCAGGGGCTGACATGGATCTTTGGGTACTCCTGGAGTCTCCCCAGGGGAGTCAGGCCTCGTCTCGAGTAGGGGCATGCACGTGCGCTTTCCTTCCAGGCTGTAGCAGCAATGTCACGCTTCCCGTCGCGTGGATCAAAGGATCTGTGGTTTTCCCTCGAGGCTTTCCCTCGAGGCTTTCCCACAGGGCTGTCCCACGTGCCACCGTGGTGAGAGTCGATCCTCGGCGTGAAAGATGAGCCAGTGCAGGGCAAAGAGGTTCCTCTGGAATGGACTGAGACATCTGGGGGACTCTTGGAATGGTGGTACGACCATGGAGTTCCTCTCGCCTTTCCTGTTGAGAGTGCCTCCTCTTGAGATGCGACGGGAACGCAGGGAATTCTTTCCCGTTGAAAGCAGGGAAAGGATCCCTCATCTCGAGCTACAAGGGGGAAACGGGGCTCCTTTGGATGTTGTCGGGACCATCGTGCTTCCTCTCGAGTGGAGACGGGTATGGTGGTGAACTTCTTGAGTTGCAGCAAGGGTGTGAAAGACCCTTTCGAAGTTCCAGAGGTTAGGTGTCATTAGTCTCCAGACGCCTCATCGGAAATAGGCCTCATCTCGCCTGGAAGGGAGAACTTCCTGGATTTTCTCGAGTTGCGGCAGGTGTTCTCGAGTTACGACGGGGACCTCAGGGACCGGCCCTGGTGGCCTCAGGAGAGGCCAGTCCCCATGCGAGTTGCTAGGGGGCCTCTCGGGATTCCTCTCCCGTCGATACCGGGGCCAAAAACCTTGTGTGGAGTCAGGGCCGGAACCGAGGATTCCTCTCAGGGGCTGATATGGATCTTTGGATACTTCTGGAGTCTCGCCAGGGGAGACAGGCCTCGTTTCGTGAGGGGGCATGCACGTGCACTTTCCTTCCAGGCTGTAGCAGCAATGTCACGCTTCCCGTCGCGTGGATCAAAGGATCTGTGGTTTTCCCTCGAGGCTTTCCCTCGAGGCTTTCCCACAGGGCTGTCCCACGTGCCACCGTGGTGTGAGTCGATCCTCGGCGTGAAAGATGAGCCAGTGCAGGGCAAAGAGGTTCCTCTGGAATGGACTGAGACATCTGGGGGACTCTTGGAATGGTGGTACGACCATGGAGTTCCTCTCGCCTTTCCTGTTGAGAGTGCCTCCTCTTGAGATGCGACGGGAACGCCGGGAATTCTTTCCCGTTGAAAGCAGGGAAAGGATCCCTCATCTCGAGCTACGAGGGGGAAACGGGGCTCTTCTGGATGAGGGCGGGACCATCGTGCTTCCTCTCGAGTGGAGACGGGTATGGCGGTGAACTTCTTGAGTCGCAGCAAGGGTGTGAAAGACCCTTTCGAAGTTCCAGAGGTTAGGTGTCATTAGTCTCCTGACGCCTCATCGGAAATAAGCCTCATCTCGCCTGGAAGGGAGAACTTCCTGGATTTTCTCGAGTTGCGGCAGGTGTTCTCGAGTTACGACGGGGACCTCAGGGACCCGCCCTGGTGGCCTCAGGAGAGGCCAGTCCCCATGCGAGTTGCTAGGGGGCCTCTCGGGATTCCTCTCCCGTCGATACCGGGGCCAAAAACCTTGTGTGGAGTCAGGGCCGGAACCGAGGATTCCTCTCAGGGGCTGACATGGATCTTTGGGTACTTCTGTAGTCTCCCCAGTGGAGTCAGGCCTCGTCTCGAGTGGGGGCATGCACGTGCGCTTTCCTTCCAGGATGTAGCAGCAATGTCACGCTTCCCGTCGCGTGGATCAAAGGATCTGTGGTTTTCCCTCGAGGCTTTCCCTTGAGGCTTTCCCACAGGGCTGTTCCACGTTCCACCGTGGTGTGAGTCGATCCTCGGCATGAAAGATGAGCCAGTGCAGGGCAAAGAGGTTCCTCTGGAATGGACTGAGACATCTGGGGGACTCTTGGAATGGTGGTACGACCATGGAGTTCCTCTCGCCTTTCCTGTTGAGAGTGCCTTCTCTTGAGATGCGACGGGAACGCCGGGAATTCTTTCCCGTTGAAAGCAGGGAAAGGATCCCTCATCTCGAGCTACGAGGGGGAAACGGGGCTCCTCTGGATGTGGGCGGGACCATCGTGCTTCCTCTCGAGTGGAGACGGGTATGGCGGTGAACTTCTTGAGTTGCAGCAAGGGTGTGAAAGACCCTTTCGAAGTTCCAGAGGTTTGGTGTCATTAGTCTCCAGAGGCCTCATCGGAAATAGGCCTCATCTCGCCTGGAAGGGAGAACTTCCTGGATTTTCTCGAGTTGCGGCAGGTGTTCTCGAATTACGACGGGGACCTCAGGGACCCGCCCTGGTGGCCTCCGGAGAGGCAAGTCCCCATGCGAGTTGCTAGGGGGCCTCTCGGGATTCCTCTCCCGTCGATACCGGGGCCAATAACCTTGTGTGGAGTCAGGGCCGGAACCGAGGATTCCTCTCAGGGGCTGACATGGATCTTTGGGTACTTCTGGAGTCTCCCCAGTGGAGTCAGGCCTCGTCTCGAGTGGGGGCATGCACGTGCGCTTTCCTTTCAGGCTGTAGCAGCAATGTCACGCTTCCCGTCACGTGGATCAAATGATCTGTGGTTTTCCCTCGAGGCTTTCCCTCGAGGCTTTCCCACAGGGCTGTCCCACGTGCCACCGTGGTGTGAGTCGTTCCTCGGCGTGAAAGATGAGCCAGTGCAGGGCAAAGAGGTTCCTCTGGAATGGACTGAGACATCTGGGGGACTCTTGGAATGGTGGTACGACCATGGAGTTCCTCTCGCCTTTCCTGTTGAGAGTGCCTCCTCTTGAGATGCGACGGGAACGCCGGGAATTCTTTCCCGTTGAAAGTAGGGAAAGGATCCCTCATCTCGAGCTACGAGGGGGAAACGGGGCTCCTCTGGATGTGGGCGGGACCATCGTGCTTCCTCTCGAGTGGAGACGGGTATGGCGGTGAACTTCTTGAGTTGCAGCAAGGGTGTGAAAGACCCTTTCGAAGTTCCAGAGGTTTGGTGTCATTAGTCTCCAGAGGCCTCATCGGAAATAGCCCTCATCTCGCCTGGAAGGGAGAACTTCCTGGATTTTCTCGAGTTGCGGCAGGTGTTCTCGAGTTACGACGGGGACCTCAGGGACCCGCCCTGGTGGCCTCAGGAGAGGCCAGTCCCCATGCGAGTTGCTAGGGGGCCTCTCAGGATTCCTCTCCCGTCGATACCGGGGCCAAAAACCTTGTGTGGAGTCAGGGTTGGAACCGAGGATTCCTCTCAGGGGCTGACATGGATCTTTGGGTACTTCTGGAGTCTCCCCAGGGGAGTCAGGCCTCGTCTCGAGTGGGGGCATGCACGTGCGCTTTCCTTCCAGGCTGTAGCAGCAATGTCACGCTTCCCGTCGCGTGGATCAAAGGATCTGTGGTTTTCCCTCGAGGCTTTCCCTCGAGGCTTTCCCACAGGGCTGTCCCACGTGCCACCGTGGTGTGAGTCGATCCTCGGCGTGAAAGATGAGCCAGTGCAGGGCAAAGAGGTTCCTCTGGAATGGACTGAGACATCTGGGGGACTCTTGGAATGGTGGTACGACCATGGAGTTCCTCTCGCCTTTCCGGTTGAGAGTGCCTCCTCTTGAGATTCGACGGGAACGCCGGGAATTCTTTCCCGTTGAAAGCAGGGAAAGGTTCCCTCATCTCGAGCTACGAGGGGGAAACGGGGATCCTATGGATGTGGGCGGGACCATCGTGCTTCCTCTCGAGTGGAGACGGGTATGGCGGTGAACTTCTTGAGTCGCAGCAAGGGTGTGAAAGACCCTTTCGAAGTTCCAGAGGTTAGGTGTCATTAGTCTCCAGACGCCTCATCGGAAATAGGCCTCATCTCGCCTGGATGGGAGAACTTCCTGGATTTTCTCGAGTTGCGGCAGGTGCTCTCGAGTTACGACGAGGACTTCAGCGACCCGCCCTGGTGGCCTCAGGAGAGGCCAGTCCCCATGCGAGTTGCTAGGGGGCCTCTCGGGATTCCTCTCCCGTCGATACCGGGGCCAAAAACCTTGTGTGGAGTCAGGGCTGGAACCGAGGATTCCTCTCAGGGGCTGACATGGATCTTTGGGTACTTCTGGAGTCTCCCTAGGGGAGTCAGGCCTCGTCTCGAGTGGAGGCATGCACGTGCGCTTTCCTTCCAGGCTGTAGCAGCAATGTCACGCTTCCCGTCGCGTGGATCAAAGGATCTGAGGTTTTCCCTCGAGGCTTTCCCACAGGGCTGTCCCACGTGCCACCGTGGTGTGAGTCGATCCTCGGCGTGAAAGATGAGCCAGTGCAGGGCAAAGAGGTTCCTCTGGAATGGACTGAGACATCTGGGGGACTCTTGGAATGGTGGTACGACCATGGAGTTCCTCTCGCCTTTCCTGTTGAGAGTGCCTCCTCTTGAGATGCGACGGGAACGCCGGGAATTCTTTCCCGTTGAAAGTAGGGAAAGGATCCCTCATCTCGAGCTACGAGGGGGAAACGGGGCTCCTCTGGATGTGGGCGGGACCATCGTGCTTCCTCTCGAGTGGAGACGGGTATGGCGGTGAACTTCTTGAGTTGCAGCAAGGGTGTGAAAGACCCTTTCGAAGTTCCAGAGGTTTGGTGTCATTAGTCTCCAGAGGCCTCATCGGAAATAGCCCTCATCTCGCCTGGAAGGGAGAACTTCCTGGATTTTCTCGAGTTGCGGCAGGTGTTCTCGAGTTACGACGGGGACCTCAGGGACCCGCCCTGGTGGCCTCAGGAGAGGCCAGTCCCCATGCGAGTTGCTAGGGGGCCTCTCAGAATTCCTCTCCCGTCGATACCGGGGCCAAAAACCTTGTGTGGAGTCAGGGTTGGAACCGAGGATTCCTCTCAGGGGCTGACATGGATCTTTGGGTACTTCTGGAGTCTCCCCAGGGGAGTCAGGCCTCGTCTCGAGTGGGGGCATGCACGTGCGCTTTCCTTCCAGGCTGTAGCAGCAATGTCACGCTTCCCGTCGCGTGGATCAAAGGATCTGTGGTTTTCCCTCGAGGCTTTCCCACAGGGCTGTCCCACGTGCCACCGTGGTGTGAGTCGATCCTCGGCGTGAAAGATGAGCCAGTGCAGGGCAAAGAGGTTCCTCTGGAATGGACTGAGACATCTGGGGGACTCTTGGAATGGTGGTACGACCATGGAGTTCCTCTCGCCTTTCCGGTTGAGAGTGCCTCCTCTTGAGATTCGACGGGAACGCCGGGAATTCTTTCCCGTTGAAAGCAGGGAAAGGTTCCCTCATCTCGAGCTACGAGGGGGAAACGGGGATCCTATGGATGTGGGCGGGACCATCGTGCTTCCTCTCGAGTGGAGACGGGTATGGCGGTGAACTTCTTGAGTCGCAGCAAGGGTGTGAAAGACCCTTTCGAAGTTCCAGAGGTTAGGTGTCATTAGTCTCCAGACGCCTCATCGGAAATAGGCCTCATCTCGCCTGGATGGGAGAACTTCCTGGATTTTCTCGAGTTGCGGCAGGTGCTCTCGAGTTACGACGAGGACCTCAGCGACCCGCCCTGGTGGCCTCAGGAGAGGCCAGTCCCCATGCGAGTTGCTAGGGGGCCTCTCGGGATTCCTCTCCCGTCGATACCGGGGCCAAAAACCTTGTGTGGAGTCAGGGCTGGAACCGAGGATTCCTCTCAGGGGCTGACATGGATCTTTGGGTACTTCTGGAGTCTCCCTAGGGGAGTCAGGCCTCGTCTCGAGTGGGGGCATGCACGTGCGCTTTCCTTCCAGGCTGTAGCAGCAATGTCACGCTTCCCGTCGCGTGGATCAAAGGATCTGAGGTTTTCCCTCGAGGCTTTCCCACAGGGCTGTCCCACGTGCCACCGTGGTGTGAGTCGATCCTCGGCGTGAAAGATGAGCCAGTGCAGGGCAAAGAGGTTCCTCTGGAATGGACTGAGACATCTGGGGGACTCTTGGAATGGTGGTACGACCATGGAGTTCCTCTCGCCTTTCCTGTTGAGAGTGCCTCCTCTTGAGATGCGACGGGAACGCCGGGAATTCTTTCCCGTTGAAAGCAGGGAAAGGATCCCTCATCTCGAGCTACGAGGGGGAAACGGGGCTCTTCTGGATGTGGGCGGGACCATCGTGCTTCCTCTCGAGTGGAGACGGGTATGGCGGTGAACTTCTTGAGTCGCAGCAAGGGTGTGAAAGACCCTTTCGAAGTTCCAGAGGTTAGGTGTCATTAGTCTCCAGACGCCTCATCGGAAATAAGCCTCATCTCGCCTGGAAGGGAGAACTTCCTGGATTTTCTCGAGTTGCGGCAGGTGTTCTCGAGTTACGACGGGGACCTCAGGGACCGGCCCTGGTGACCTCAGGAGAGGCCAGTCCCCATGCGAGTTGCTAGGGGGCCTCTCGGGATTCCTCTCCCGTCGATACCGGGGCCAAAAACCTTGTGTGGAGTCAGGGCCGGAACCGAGGATTCCTCTCAGGGGCTGACATGGATCTTTGGGTACTTCTGGTGTCTCCCCAGTGGAGTCAGGCCTCGTCTCGAGTGGGGGCATGCACGTGCGCTTTCCTTCCAGGCTGTAGCAGCAATGTCACGCTTCCCGTCGCGTGGATCAAAGGATCTGTGGTTTTCCCTCGAGGTTTTCCCTCGAGGCTTTCCCACAGGGCTGTCCCACGTGCCACCGTGGTGTGAGTCGATCCTCGGCATGAAAGATGAGCCAGTGCAGGGCAAAGAGTTTCCTCTGGAATGGACTGATACATCTGGGGGACTCTTGGAATGGTGGTACGACCATGGAGTTCCTCTCGCCTTTCCTGTTGAGAGTTCCTCCTCTTGAGATGCGACGGGAACGCAGGGAATTCTTTCCCGTTGAAAGCAGGGAAAGGATCCCTCATCTCGAGCTACGAGGGGGAAACGGGGCTCCTTTGGATGTGGTCGGGACCATCGTGCTTCCTCTCGAGTGGAGAAGGGTATGGTGGTGAACTTCTTGAGTTGCAGCAAGGGTGTGAAAGACCCTTTCGAAGTTCCAGAGGTTAGGTGTCATTAGTCTCCAGAGGCCTCATCGGAAATAGGCCTCATCTCGCCTGGAAGGGAGAACTTCCTGGATTTTCTCGAGTTGCGGCAGGTGTTCTCGAGTTACGACGGGGAACTCAGGGACCGGCCCTGGTGGCCTCAGGAGAGGCCAGTCCCCATGCGAGTTGCTAGGGGGCCTCTCGGGATTCCTCTCCCGTCGATACCGGGGCCAAAAACCTTGTGTGGAGTCAGGGCCGGAACCGAGGATTCCTCTCAGGGGCTGATATGGATCTTTGGATACTTCTGGAGTCTCGCCAGGGGAGACAGGCCTCGTTTCGTGAGGGGGCATGCACGTGCACTTTCCTTCCAGGCTGTAGCAGCAATGTCACGCTTCCCGTCGCGTGGATCAAAGGATCTGTGTTTTTCCCTCGAGGCTTTCCCTCGAGGCTTTCCCACAGGGCTGTCCCACGTGCCACCGTGGTGTGAGTCGATCCTCGGCGTGAAAGATGAGCCAGTGCAGGGCAAAGAGGTTCCTCTGGAATGGACTGAGACATCTGGGGGACTCTTGGAATGGTGGTACGACCATGGAGTTCCTCTCGCCTTTCCTGTTGAGAGTGCCTCCTCTTGAGATGCGACGGGAACGCAGGGAATTCTTTCCCGTTGAAAGCAGGGAAAGGATCCCTCATCTCGAGCTACGAGGGGGAAACGGGGCTCCTTTGGATGTGGTCGGGACCATCGTGCTTCCTCTCGAGTGGAGACGGGTATGGTGGTGAACTTCTTGAGTTGCAGCAAGGGTGTGAAAGACCCTTTCGAAGTTCCAGAGGTTAGGTGTCATTAGTCTCCAGACGCCTCATCGGAAATAGGCCTCATCTCGCCTGGAAGGGAGAACTTCCTGGATTTTCTCGAGTTGCGGCAGGTGTTCTTGAGTTACGAAGGGGAACTCAGGGACCGGCCCTGGTGGCCTCAGGAGAGGCCAGTCCCCATGCGAGTTGCTAGGGGGCCTCTCGGGATTCCTCTCCCGTCGATACCGGGGCCAAAAACCTTGTGTGGAGTCAGGGCCGGAACCGAGGATTCCTCTCAGGGGCTGACATGGATCTTTGGGTACTTCTGGAGTCTCCCCAGTGGAGTCAGGCCTCGTCTCGAGTGGGGGCATGCACGTGCGCTTTCCTTCCAGGCTGTAGCAGCAATGTCACGCTTCCCGTCGCGTGGATCAAAGGATCTGTGGTTTTCCCTCGAGGCTTTCCCTCGAGGCTTTCCCACAGGGCTGTCCCACGTGCCACCGTGGTGTGAGTCGATCCTCGGCGTGAAAGATGAGCCAGTGCAGGGCAAAGAGTTTCCTCTGGAATGGACTGAGACATCTGGGGGACTCTTGGAATGGTGGTACGACCATGGAGTTCCTCTCGCCTTTCCTGTTGAGAGTGCCTCCTCTTGAGATGCGACGGGAACGCCGGGAATTCTTTCCCGTTGAAAGCAGGGAAAGGATCCCTCATCTCGAGCTACGAGGGGGAAACGGGGCTCCTCTGGATGTGGGCGGGACCATCGTGCTTCCTCTCGAGTGGAGACGGGTATGGTGGTGAACTTCTTGAGTTGCAGCAAGGGTGTGAAAGACCCTTTCGAAGTTCCAGAGGTTACGTGTCATTAGTCTCCAGACGCCTCATCGGAAATAGGCCTCATCTCGCCTGGAAGGGAGAACTTCCTGGATTTTCTCGAGTTGCGGCAGGTGTTCTCGAGTTACGACGGGGAACTCAGGGACCGGCCCTGGTGGCCTCAGGAGAGGCCAGTCCCCATGCGAGTTGCTAGGGGGCTTCTCGGGATTCCTCTCCCGTCGATACCGGGGCCAAAAACCTTGTGTGGAGTCAGGGCCGGAACCGAGGATTTCTCTCAGGGGCTGACATGGATCTTTGGGTACTTCTGGAGTCTCCCCAGTGGAGTCAGGCCTCGTCTCGAGTGGGGGCATGCACGTGCGCTTTCCTTCCAGGCTGTAGCAGCAATGTCACGCTTCCCGTCGCGTGGATCAAAGGATCTGTGTTTTTCCCTCGAGGCTTTCCCTCGAGGCTTTCCCACAGGGCTGTCCCACGTGCCACCGTGGTGTGAGTCGATCCTCGGCGTGAAAGATGAGCCAGTGCAGGGCAAAGAGGTTCCTCTGGAATGGACTGAGACATCTGGGGGACTCTTGGAATGGTGGTACGACCATGGAGTTCCTCTCGCCTTTCCTGTTGAGAGTGCCTCCTCTTGAGATGCGACGGGAACGCCGGGAATTCTTTCCCGTTGAAAGCAGGGAAAGGATCCCTCATCTCGAGCTACGAGGGGGAAACGGGGCTCCTTTGGATGTGGTCGGGATCATCGTGCTTCCTCTCGAGTGGAGACGGGTATGGTGGTGAACTTCTTGAGTTGCAGCAAGGGTGTGAAAGACCCTTTCGAAGTTCCAGAGGTTAGGTGTCATTAGTCTCCAGACGCCTCATCGGAAATAGGCCTCATCTCGCCTGTAAGGGAGAACTTCCTGGATTTTCTCGAGTTGCGGCAGGTGTTCTCGAGTTACGACGGGGACCTCAGGGACCGGCCCTGGTGGCCTCAGGAGAGGCCAGTCCCCATGCGAGTTGCTAGGGGGCCTCTCGGGATTCCTCTCCCGTCGATACCGGGGCCAAAAACCTTGTGTGGAGTCAGGGCCGGAACCAAGGATTCCTCTCAGGGGCTGATATGGATCTTTGGATACTTCTGGAGTCTCGCCAGGGGAGACAGGCCTCGTTTCGTGAGGGGGCATGCACGTGCACTTTCCTTCCAGACTGTAGCAGCAATGTCACGCTTCCCGTCGCGTGGATCAAAGGATCTGTGGTTTTCCCTCGAGGCTTTCCCTCGAGGCTTTCCCACAGGGCTGTCCCACGTGCCACCGTGGTGTGAGTCGATCCTCGGCGTGAAAGATGAGCCAGTGCAGGGCAAAGAGGTTCCTCTGGAATGGACTGAGACATCTGGGGGACTCTTGGAATGGTGGTACGACCATGGAGTTCCTCTCGCCTTTCCTGTTGAGAGTGCCTCCTCTTGAGATGCGACGGGAACGCCGGGAATTCTTTCCCGTTGAAAGCAGGGAAAGGATCCCTCATCTCGAGCTACGAGGGGGAAACGGGGCTCCTCTGGATGTGGGCGGGACCATCGTGCTTCCTCTCGAGTGGAGACGGGTTTGGCGGTGAACTTCTTGAGTTGCAGCAAGGGTGTGAAAGACCCTTTCGAAGTTCCAGAGGTTAGGTGTCATTAGTCTCCAGAGGCCTCATCGGAAATAGCCCTCATCTCGCCTGGAAGGGAGAACTTCCTGGATTTTCTCGAGTTGCGGCAGGTGTTCTCGAGTTACGACGGGGACCTCAGGGACCCGCCCTGGTGGCCTCAGGAGAGGCCAGTCCCCATGCGAGTTGCTAGGGGGCCTCTCGGGATTCCTCTCCCGTCGATACCGGGGCCAAAAACCTTGTGTGGAGTCAGGGTTGGAACCGAGGATTCCTCTCAGGGGCTGACATGGATCTTTGGGTACTTCTGGAGTCTCCCCAGGGGAGTCAGGCCTCGTCTCGAGTGGGGGCATGCACGTGCGCTTTCCTTCCAGGCTGTAGCAGCAATGTCACGCTTCCCGTCGCGTGGATCAAAGGATCTGTGGTTTTCCCTCGAGGCTTTCCCTCGAGGCTTTCCCTCGAGGCTTTCCCACAGGGCTGTCCCACGTGCCACCGTGGTGTGAGTCGATCCTCGGCGTGAAAGATGAGCCAGTGCAGGGCAAAGAGGTTCCTCTGGAATGGACTGAGACATCTGGGGGACTCTTGGAATGGTGGTACAACCATGGAGTTCCTCTCGCCTTTCCTGTTGAGAGTGCCTCCTCTTGAGATGCGACGGGAACGCAGGGAATTCTTTCCCGTTGAAAGCAGGGAAAGGATCCCTCATCTCGAGCAACGAGGGGGAAACGGGGCTCCTTTGGATGTGGTCGGGACCATCGTGCTTCCTCTCGAGTGGAGACGGGTATGGTGGTGAACTTCTTGAGTTGCAGCAAGGGTGAGAAAGACCCTTTCAAAGTTCCAGAGGTTCGGTGTCATTAGTCTCCAGACGCCTCATCGGAAATAGGCCTCATCTCGCCTGGAAGGGAGAACTTCCTGGATTTTCTTGAGGTGCGGCAGGTATTCTCGAGATACGACGGGGACCTCAGGGACCCGCCCTGGTGTCCTCAGGAAAGGCCAGTCCCCATGTGAGTTGCTCGGGGGCCTCTCGGGATTCCTCTCCCGTCGATACCGGGGCCAAAATCCTTCTGTGGAGTCAGGGCCGGAACCGAGGATTCCTCTCAGGGGCTGACATGGGTCTTTGGGTACTTCTGGAGTCTCCCCAGGGGGGTCAGGCCTCCTCTCGAGTGGGGGCATGCACGTGTGCCTTCCTTCCAGGCTGTAGCAGCAATGTCACGCTTCCCGTCGCATGGATCAAAGGATCTGTGGTTTTCCTTCGAGGCTTTCCCTCGAGGCTTTCCCACAGGGCTGTCCCACGTGCCACCGTGGTGTGAGTCGATCCTCGGCGTGAAAGATGAGCCAGTGCAGGGCAAAGAGTTTCCTCTGGAATGGACTGAGACATCTGGGGGACTCTTGGAATGGTGGTACGACCATGGAGTTCCTCTCGCCTTTCCTGTTGAGAGTGCCTCCTCTTGAGATGCGACGGGAACGCCGGGAATTCTTTCCCGTTGAAAGCATTGAATGGATCCCTCATCTCGAGCTCCAAGGGGGAAACGGGGCTCCTCTGGATGTGGGCGGGACCATCGTGCTTCCTCTCGAGTGGAGACGGGTATGGCGGTGAACTTCTTGAGTTGCAGCAAGGGTGTGAAAGACCCTTTCGAAGTTCCAGAGTTTAGGTGTCATTAGTCTCCAGACGCCTCATCGGAAATAGGCCTCATCTCGCCTGGAAGGGAGAACTTCCTGGATTTTCTCGAGTTGCGGCAGGTGTTATCGAGTTACGACGGGGACCTCAGGGACCCGCCCTGGTGTCCTCTGGAGAGGCCAGTCCCCATGCGAGTTGCTAGGGGGCCTCTCGGGATTCCTCTCCGGTCGATACCGGGGCAAAAAACCTTGTGTGGAGTCAGGGCCGGAACCGAGGATTCCTCTCAGGGGCTGACATGGATCTTTGGGTACTTGTGGAGTCTCCCCAGGGGAGTCAGGCCTCGTCTCGAGTGGGGGCATGCACGTGCGCTTTCCTTCCAGGCTGTAGCAGCAATGTCACGCTTCCCGTCGCGTGGATCAAAGGATCTGTGGTTTTCCCTCGAGGCTTTCCGTCGAGGCTTTCCCACAGGGCTGTCCCACGTGCCACCGTGGTGTGAGTCGATCCTCGGCGTGAAAGATGAGCCAGTGCAGGGCAAAGAGGCTCCTCTGGAATGGACTGAGACATCTGGGGGACTCTTGGAATGGTGGTACGACCATGGAGTTCCTCTCGCCTTTCCTGTTGAGAGTGCCTCCTCTTGAGATGCGACGGGAACGCCGGGAATTCTTTCCCGTTGAAAGCAGGGAAAGGATCCCTCATCTCGAGCTCCGAGGGGGAAACGGGGCTCCTCTGGATGTGGGCGGGACCATCGTGCTTCCTCTCGAGTGGAGACGGGTATGGAGGTGAACTTCATGAGTAGCATCAAGGGTGTGAAAGACCCTTTCGAAGTTCCAGAGGTTTGTTGTCATTTGTCTCCAGACGCCTCATCGGAAATAGGCCTCATCTCGCCTGGAAGGGAGAACTTCCTGGATTTTCTCGAGTTGCGGCAGGTGTTCTCGAGTTACGACGGGGACCTCAGGGACCCGCCCTGGTGGCCTCAGGAGAGGCCAGTCCCCATGCGAGTTACTAGGGGGTCTCTCGGGATTCCTCTCCGGTCGATACCGGGGCAAAAAACCTTGTGTGGAGTCAGGGCCGGAACCGAGGATTCCTCTCAGGGGCTGACATGGATCTTTGGGTACTTCTGGAGTCTCCCCAGGGGAGTCAGGCCTCGTCTCGAGTGGGGGCATGCACGTGCGCTTTCCTTCCAGGCTGTAGCAGCAATGTCACGCTTCCCGTCCCGTGGATCAAAGGATCTGTGGTTTTCCCTCGAGGCTTTCGCTCGAGGCTTTCCCACAGGGCTGTCCCACGTGCCACGGTGGTGTGAGTCGATCCTCGGCGTGAAAGATGAGCCAGTGCAGGGCAAAGAGGTTCCTCTGGAATGGACTGAGACATCTGGGAGACTCTTGGAATGATGGTACGACCATGGAGTTCCTCTCGCCTTTCCTGTTGAGAGTGCCTCCTCTTGAGATGCGACGGGAACGCCGGGAATTCTTTCCCGTTGAAAGCAGGGAAAGGATCCCTCATCTCGAGCTACGAGGGGGAAACTGGGCTCCTCTGGATGTGGGCGGGACCATGGTGCTTCCTCTCGAGTGGAGACGGGTATGGCGGTGAACTTCTTGAGTTGCAGCAAGGATGTGAAAGACCCTTTCGAAGTTCCAGAGGTTAGGTGTCATTAGTCTCCAGAGGCCTCATCGGAAATAGGCCTCATCTCGCCTGGAAGGGAGAACTTCCTGGATTTTCTCGAGTTGCGGCAGGTGTTCTCGAGTTACGACGGGGACCTCAGGGACCCGCCCTCGTGGCCTCAGGAGAGGCCAGTCCCCATGCGAGTTGCTAGGGGGCCTCTCGGGATTCCTCTCCCGTAGATACCGGGGCCAAAAACCTTGTGTGGAGTCAGGGCCGGAACCGAGGATTCCTCTCAGGGGCTGACATGGATCTTTGGGTACTTGTGGAGTCTCCCCAGGGGAGTCAGGCCTCGTCTCGAGTGGGGGCATGCACGTGTGCTTTCCTTCCAGGCTGTAGCAGCAATGTCACGCTTCCCGTCGCGTGGATCAAAGGATCTGTGGTTTTCCCTCGAGGCTTTCCCTCGAGGCTTTCCCACAGGGCTGTCCCACGTGCCACCGTTGTGTGTGTCGATCCTCGGCGTAAAAGATGAGCCAGTGCAGGGCAAAGAGGTTCCTCTGGAATGGATTGAGACATCTGGGGGACTCTTGGAATGGTGGTACGACCATGGAGTTCCTCTCGCCTTTCCTGTTGAGAGTGCCTCCTCTTGAGATGCGACGGGAACGCCGGGAATTCTTTCCCGTTGAAAGCAGGGAAAGGATCCCTCATCTCGAGCTCCGAGGGGGAAACGGGGCTCCTCTGGATGTGGGCGGGACCATCGTGCTTCCTCTCGAGTGGAGACGGTATGGCGGTGAACTTCTTGAGTTGCAGCAAGGGTGTGAAAGACCCTTTCGAAGTTCCAGAGGTTAGGTGTCATTAGTCTCCAGAGGCCTCATCGGAAATAGGCCTCATCTCGCCTGGAAGGGAGAACTTCCTGGATTTTCTCGAGTTGCGGCAGGTGTTCTCGAGTTACGACGGGGACCTCAGGAACCCGCCCTGGTGGCCTCAGGAGAGGCCAGTCCCCATGTGAGTTGCTAGGGGGCCTCTCGGGATTCCTCTCCCGTCGATACCGGGGCAAAAAACCTTGTGTGGAGTCAGGGCCGGAACCAAGGATTCCTCTCATGGGATGACATGGATCTTTGGGTACTTCTGGAGTCTCCCCAGGGGAGTCAGGCCTCGTCTCGAGTGGGGGCATGCACGTGCGCTTTCCTTCCAGGCTGTAGCACCAATGTCACGCTTCCCGTAGCGTGGATCAAAGGATCTGTGGTTTTCCCTCGAGGCTTTCCCTCGAGGCTTTCCCACAGGGCTGTCCCACGTGCCACCGTGGTGTGAGTCGATCCTCGGCGTGAAAGATCAGCCAGTGCAGGGCAAAGAGTTTCCTCTGGAATGGACTGAGACATCTGGGGGACTCTTGGAATGGTGGTACGACCATGGAGTTCCTCTCGCCTTTCCTGTTGAGAGTGCCTCCTCTTGAGATGCGACGGGAACGCCGGGAATTCTTTCCCGTTGAAAGCAGGGAAAGGATCCCTCATCTCGAGCTACGAGGGGGAAACTGGGCTCCTCTGGATGTGGGCGGGACGATCGTGCTTCCTCTCGAGTGGACACGGGTATGGCGCTGAACTTCTTGAGTTGCAGCAAGGGTGTGAAAGACCCTTTCGAAGTTCCAGAGGTTAGGTGTCATTCGTCTCCAAACGCCTCATCGGAAATAGGCCTCATCTCGCCTGGAAGGGAGAACTTCCTGGATTTTCTCGAGTTGCAGCAGGTGTTCTCGAGTTACGACGGGGACCTCAGGGACCCGCCCTGGTGGCCTCAGGAGAGGCCAGTCCCCATGCGAGTTACTAGTGGGCCTCTCGGGATTCCTCTCCGGTCGATACCGGGGCAAAAAACCTTGTGTGGAGTCAGGGCCGGAACCGAGGATTCCTCTCAGGGGCTGACATGGATCTTTGGGTACTTCTGGAGTCTCCCCAGGGGAGTCAGGCCTCGTCTCGAGTGGGGGCATGCACGTGCGCTTTCCTTCCAGGCTGTAGCAGCAATGTCACGCTTCCCGTCGCGTGGATCAAAGGATCTGTGGTTTTCCCTCGAGGCTTTCCCTCGAGGCTTTCCCACAGGGCTGTCCCACGTGCCACGGTGGTGTGAGTCGATCCTCGGCGTGAAAGATGAGCCAGTGCAGGGCAAAGAGTTTCCTCTGGAATGGACTGAGACATCTGGGGGACTCTTGGAATGATGGTACGACCATGGAGTTCCTCTCGCCTTTCCTGTTGAGAGTGCCTCCTCTTGAGATGCGACGGGAACGCCGGGAATTCTTTCCCGTTGAAAGCAGGGAAAGGATCCCTCATCTCGAGCTACGAGGGGGAAACTGGGCTCCTCTGGATGTGGGCGGGACCATCGTGCTTCCTCTCGAGTGGAGACGGGTATGGCGGTGAACTGCTTGATTTGCAGCAAGGATGTGAAAGACCCTTTCGAAGTTCCAGAGGTTAGGTGTCATTAGTCTCCAGAGGCCTCATCGGAAATAGGCCTCATCTCGCCTGGAAGGGAGAACTTCCTGGATTTTCTCGAGTTGCGGCAGGTGTTCTCGAGTTACGACGGGGACCTCAGGGACCCGCCCTGGTGGCCTCAGGAGAGGCCAGGCCCCATGCGAGTTGCTAGGGGGCCTCTCGGGATTCCTCTCCCGTAGATACCGGGGCCAAAAACCTTGTGTGGAGTCAGGGCCGGAACCGAGGATTCCTCTCAGGGGCTGACATGGATCTTTGGGTACTTGTAGAGTCTCCCCAGGGGAGTCAGGCCTCGTCTCGAGTGGGGGCATGCACGTGCACTTTCCTTCCAGGCTGTAGCAGCAATGTCACGCTTCCCGTGGCGTGGATCAAAGGATCTGTGGTTTTCCCTCGAGGCTTTCCCTCGAGGCTTTCCCACAGGGCTGTCCCACGTGCCACCGTTGTGTGTGTCGATCCTCGGCGTGAAAGATGAGCCAGTGCAGGGCAAAGAGGTTCCTCTGGAATGGACTGAGACATCTGGGGGACTCTTGGAATGGTGGTACGACCATGGAGTTCCTCTCGACTTTCCTGTTGAGAGTGCCTCCTCTTGAGATGCGACGGGAACGCCGGGAATTCTTTCCCGTTGAAAGCAGGGAAAGGATCCCTCATCTCGAGCTCCGAGGGGGAAACGGGGCTCCTCTGGATGTGGGCGGGACCATCGTGCTTCCTCTCGAGTGGAGACGGTATGGCGGTGAACTTCTTGAGTTGCAGCAAGGGTGTGAAAGACCCTTTCGAAGTTCCAGAGGTTAGGTGTCATTAGTCTCCAGACGCCTCATCGGAAATAGGCCTCATCTCGCCTGGAAGGGAGAACTTCCTGGATTTTCTCGAGTTGCGGCAGGTGTTCTCGAGTTACGACGGGGACCTCAGGGACCCGCCCTGGTGGCCTCAGGAGAGGCCAGTCCCCATGCGAGTTGCTAGGGGGCCTCTCGGGATTCCTCTCCCGTAGATACCGGGGCCAAAAACCTTGTGTGGAGTCAGGGCCGGAACCGAGGATTCCTCTCAGGGGGTGACATGGATCTTTGGGTACTTGTGGAGTCTCCCCAGGGGAGTCAGGCCTCGTCTCGAGTGGGGGCATGCACGTGCGCTTTCCTTTCAGGCTGTAGCAGCAATGTCACGCTTCCCGTGGCGTGGATCAAAGGATCTGTGGTTTTCCTTCGAGGCTTTCCCTCGAGGCTTTCCCACAGGGCTGTCCCACGTGCCACCGTTGTGTGTGTCGATCCTCGGCGTGAAAGATGAGCCAGTGCAGGGCAAAGAGGTTCCTCTGGAATGGACTGAGACATCTGGGGGACTCTTGGAATGGTGGTACGACCATGGAGTTCCTCTCGCCTTTCCTGTTGAGAGTGCCTCCTCTTGAGATGCGACGGGAACGCCGGGAATTCTTTCCCGTTGAAAGCAGGGAAAGGATCCCTCATCTCGAGCTCCGAGGGGGAAACGGGGCTCCTCTGGATGTGGGCGGGACCATCGTGCTTCCTCTCGAGTGGAGACGGTATGGCGGTGAACTTCTTGAGTTGCAGCAAGGGTGTGAAAGACCCTTTCGAAGTTCCAGAGGTTAGGTGTCATTAGTCTCCAGACGCCTCATCGGAAATAGGCCTCATCTCGCCTGGAAGGGAGAACTTCCTGGATTTTCTCGAGTTGCGGCAGGTGTTCTCGAGTTACGACGGGGACCTCAGGGACCCGCCCTGGTGGCCTCAGGAGAGGCCAGTCCCCATGCGAGTTGCTAGGGGGCCTCTCGGGATTCCTCTCCCGTCGATACCGGGGCCAAAAACCTTGTGTGGAGTCAGGGCCGGAACCAAGGATTCCTCTCATGGGCTAAAATGGATCTTTGGGTACTTCTGGAGTCTCCCCAGGGGAGTCAGGCCTCGTCTCGAGTGGGGGCATGCACGTGCGCTTTCCTTCCAGGCTGTAGCACCAATGTCACGCTTCCCGTAGCGTGAATCAAAGGATCTGTGGTTTTCCCTCGAGGCTTTCCCTCGAGGCTTTCCCACAGGGCTGTCCCACATGCCACCGTGGTGTGAGTCGATCCTCGGCGTGAAAGATCAGCCAGTGCAGGGCAAAGAGGTTCCTCTGGAATGGACTGAGACATCTGGGGGACTCTTGGAATGGTGGTACGACCATGGAGTTCCTCTCGCCTTTCCTGTTGAGAGTGCCTCCTCTTGAGATGCGACGGGAACCCCGGGAATTCTTTCCCGTTGAAAGCAGGGAAAGGATCCCCCATCTCGAGCTACGAGGGGGAAACTGGGCTACTCTGGATGTGGGCGGGATGATCGTGCTTCCTCTCGAGTGGACACGGGTATGGCGCTGAACTTCTTGAGTTGCAGCAAGGATGTGAAAGACCCTTTCAAAGTTCCAGAGGTTAGGTGTCATTCGTCTCCAGACGCCTCATCGGAAATAGGCCTCATCTCGCCTGGAAGGTAGAACTTCCTGGATTTTCTCGAGTTGCGGCAGGTGTTGTCGAGTTACGACGGGGACCTCAGGGACCCGCACTGGTGGCCTCAGGAGAGGCCAGTCCCCATGCGAGTTGCTAGGGGGCTCTCGGGATTCCTCTCCCGTCGATACCGGGGCCAAAAACCTTGTGTGGAGTCAGGGCCGGAACCGAGGATTCCTCTCAGGGGCTGACATGGATCTTTGGGTACTTCTGGAGTCTCCCCAGGGGAGTCAGGCCTCGTCTCGAGTGGGGGCATGCACGTGCGCTTTCCTTCCAGGCTGTAGCAGCAATGTCACGCTTCCCGTCGCGTGGATCAAAGGATCTGTGGTTTACCCTCGAGGCTTTCCCACAGGGCTGTCCCACGTGCCACCGTGGTGTGAGTCGATCCTCGGCGTGAAAGATGAGCCAGTGCAGGGCAAAGAGGTTCCTCTGGAATGGACTGAGACATCTGGGGGACTCTTGGAATGGTGGTACGACCATGGAGTTCCTCTCGTCTTTCCTGTTGAGAGTGCCTCCTCTTGAGATGCGACGGGAAGGCCGAAAATACTTTCCCGTTGATAGCAGGGAAAGGATCCCTCATCTCGAGCTACGAGGGGCAAACGGGGCTCCTCTGGATGTGGGCGGGACCATCCTGTTTCCTCTCGAGTGGAGACGGATATGGCGGTGAACTTCTTGAGTTGCAGCAAGGGTGTGAAAGACCCTTTCGAAGTTCCAGAGGTTCCGTGTCATTAGTCTCCAGACGCCTTATCGGAAATAAGCCTCATCTCGCCTGGAAGGGAGAACTTCCTGGATTTTCTCGAGTTGCGGCAGGTGTTCTCGAGTTACGACGGGGACCTCAGGAACCCGCCCTGGTGGCCTCAGGAAAGGTCAGTCCCCTTGCGAGTTGCTAGGGGGCCTCTCGGGATTCCTCTCCCGTCGATACCGGGGCCAAAATACTTGTGTGGAGTCAGGGCCGGAACCGAGGATTCCTCTCAGGGGCTGACATGGATCTTTGGGTACTTCTGGAGTCTCCCCAGGGGAGTCAGGCCTCGTCTCGAGTGGGGGCATGCACGAGCGCTTTCCTTACAGGCTGTAGCAGCAATGTCACGGTTCCCGTCGCGTGGATCAAAGGATCTGTGGTTTTCCCTCGAGGCTTTCCCACAGGGCTGTCCCACGTGCCACCGTGGTGTGAGTCGATCCTCGGCGTGAAAGATGAGCCAGTGCAGGGCAAAGAGGTTCCTCTGGAATGGACTGAGACATCTGGGGGACTCTTGGAATGGTGGTACGACCATGGAGTTCCTCTCGCCTTTCCTGTTGAGAGTTCCTCCTCTTGAGATGCGACGGGAACGCCGGGAATTCTTTCCTGTTGATAGCAGGGAAAGGATCCCTCATCTCGAGCTACGAGGGGGAAACGGGGCTCCTCTGAATGTGGGCGGGACCATCGTGCTTCCTCTCGAGTGGAGACGGGTATGGCGGTGAACTTCTTGAGTTGCAGCAAGGGTGTGAAAGACCCTTTTGAAGTCCCAGAGATTAGCTGTCATTAGACTCCAGACGCCTCATCGGAAATAGGCCTCATCTCGCCTGGAACGGAGAACTTCCTGGATTTTCTCGAGTTGCGGCAGGTGTTCTCGAGTTACGACGGGGACGTGAGGGACAAGCCCTGGTGGCCTCAGGAAACTCCAGTCCCCATACGAGTTGCTAGGGTGCCTCTCGGGATTCCTCTCCAGTCGATACCGGGGCCTAAAACCTTGTGTGGAGTAAGGGCCGGAACGGAGGATTCCTCTAAGGGGCTGACATGGATCTTTGGGTCTTTCTGGAGTCTCCCCAGGGGAGTCAGGCCTCGTCTCGAGTGGGGGCATGCACGTGCGCTTTCCTTCCAGGCTGTAGCAGCATTGTCACGCTTCCCGTCGCGTGGATCAAAGGATCTGTGGTTTTCCCTCTAGGCTTTCCCTCGAGGCTATCCCACAGGGCTGTCCCACGTGCCACCGTGGTGTGAGTCGATCTTCGGCATGAAAGATGAGTCAGTGCAGGGGAAAGAGGTTCCTCTGGAATAGACTGAAACATCTGGGGGACTCTTGGAATGGTGGTACGACCATGGAGTTCCTCTCGTCTTTCCAGTTGAGAGTGCCTCCTCTTGAGATGCGACGGGAACGCCGAAAATACTTTCCCGTTGATAGCAGGGAAAGCATCCCTCATCTCCAGCTACGAGGGGCAAACGGGGCTCCTCTGGATGTGGGCGGGACCATCATGTTTCCTCTCGAGTGGAGACGGATATGGCGGTGAACTTCTTGAGTTGCAGCAAGGGTGTGAAAGACCCTTTCGAAGTTCCAGAGGTTCCGTGTCATTAGTCTCCAGACGCCTTATCGGAAATAAGCCTCATCTCGCCTGGAAGGGAGAACTTCCTGGATTTTCTCGAGTTGCGGCAGGTGTTCTCGAGTTACTACGGGGACCTCAGGAACCCGCCATGGTGGCCTCAGGAAAGGTCAGTCCCCTTGCGAGTTCCTAGGGGGCCTCTCGGGATTCCTCTCCCGTCGATACCGGGGCCAAAATACTTGTGTGGAGTCAGGGCCGGAACCGAGGATTCCTCTCAGGGGCTGACATGGATCTTTGGGTACTTCTGGAGTCTCCCCAGGGGAGTCAGGCCTCGTCTCGAGTGGGGGCATGCACGTGCGCTTTCCTTACAGGCTGTAGCAGCAATGTCACGGTTCCCGTCGCGTGGATCAAAGGATCTGTGGTTTTCCCTCGAGGCTTTCCCACAGGGCTGTCCCACGTGCCACCGTGGTGTGAGTCGATCCTCGGCGTGAAAGATGAGCCAGTGCAGGGCAAAGAGGCTCCTCTGGAATGGACTGAGACATCTGGGGGACTCTTGGAATGGTGGTACGACCATGGAGTTCCTCTCGCCTTTCCTGTTGAGAGTGCCTCCTCTTGAGATGCGACGGGAACGCCGGGAATTCTTTCCGGTTGAAAGCAGGGAAAGGATCCCTCATCTCGAGCTACGAGGGGGAAACGGGGCTCCTCTGGATGTGGGCGGGACCATCGTGCTTCCTCTCGAGTGGAGACGGGTACGGCGGTGAACTTCTTGAGTTGCAGCAAGGGTGTGAAAGACCCTTTCGAAGTTCCAGAGGTTAGGTGTCATTTGTCTCCAGAGGCCTCATCGGAAATAGGCCTCATCTCGCCTGGAAGGGAGAACTTCCTGGATTTTCTCGAGTTGCGGCAGGTGTTCTCGAGTTACGACGGGGACCTCAGGGACCCGCCGTGGTGGCCTCAGGAGAGGCCAGTCCCCATGCGAGTTGCTAGGGGGCCTCTCGGGATTCCTCTCCCGTCGATACCGGGGCCAAAAACCTTGTGTGGACTCAGGGCCGGAACCGAGGATTCCTCTCAGGGGCTGACATGGATCTTTGGGTACTTGTGGAGTCTCCCCAGGGGAGTCAGGCCTCGTCTCGAGTGGGGGCATGCACGTGCGCTTTCCTTCCAGGCTGTAGCAGCAATGTCACGCTTCCCGTCGCGTGGATCAAAGGATCTGTGGTTTTCCCTCGAGGCTTTCCCTCGAGGCTTTCCCACAGGGCTGTCCCACGTGCCACCGTGGTGTGAGTCGATCCTCGGCGTGAAAGATGAGCCAGTGCAGGGCAAAGAGGCTCCTCTGGAATGGACTGAGACATCTGGGGGACTCTTGGAATGGTGGTACGACCATGGAGTTCCTCTCGCCTTTCCTGTTGAGAGTGCCTCCTCTTGAGATGCGACGGGAACGCCGGGAATTCTTTCCCGTTGAAAGCAGGGAAAGGATCCCTCATCTCGAGCTACGAGGGGGAAACGGGGCTCCTCTGGATGTGGGCGGGACGATCGTGCTTCCTCTCGAGTGGACACGGGTATGGCGCTGAACTTCTTGAGTTGCAGCAAGGGTGTGAAAGACCCTTTCGAAGTTCCAGAGGTTAGGTGTCATTCGTCTCCAAACGCCTCATCGGAAATAGGCCTCATCTCGCCTGGAAGGGAGAACTTCCTGGATTTCTCGAGTTGCGGCAGGTGTTCTCGAGTTACGACTGGGACCTCAGGGACCCGCCCTGGTGGCCTTAGGAGAGGGCAGTCCCCATGCGAGTTGCTAGGAGGCCTCTCGGGATTCCTCTCCCGTCGATACCGGGGCCAAAAACATTTGGTGGAGTCAGGGCCGGAACCGAGGATTCCTCTCAGGGGCTGACATGGATCTTTGAGTACTTCTGGAGTCTCCCCAGGGGAGTCAGGCCTCGTCTCGAGTGGGGGAATGCACATGCGCTTTCCTTCCAGGCTCTAGCAGCAATGTCATGCTTCCCGTCGCGTGGATCAAAGGATCTGTGGTTTTCCCTCGAGGCTTTCCCTTGAGGCATTCCCACAGGGCTGTCCCACGTGCCACCATGGTGTGAGTCGATCCTCGGCGTGAAAGATGAGCCAGTGCAGGGCAAAGAGCTTCCTCTGGAATGGACTGAGACATCTGGGGGACTCTTGGAATGGTGGTACGACCATGGAGTTCCTCTCGCCTTTCCTGTTGAGAGTGCCTCCTCTTGAGATGCGACGGGAACGCCGGGAATTCTTTCCCGTTGAAAGCATAGAAAGGTTCCCTCATCTCGAGCTACGAGGGGGAAACGGTGCTCCTCTGGATGTGGGCGGGACCATCGTGCTTTCTCCCGAGTGGACACGGGTATGGCGGTGAACTTCTTGAGTTGCAGCAAGGATGTGAAAGACCCTTTCGAAGTTCCAGAGGTTAGGTGTCATTAGTCTCCAGACGCCTCATCGGAAATAGGCCTCATCTCGCCTGGAAGGGAGAACTTCCTGGATTTCTCGAGTTGCGGCAGGTGTTCTCGAGTTACGACGGGGACCTCAGGGACCCGCCCTGGTGGCCTCAGGAGACGCCATTCCCCAAGGGAGTTGCTAGGGGGCCTCTCGGGATTCCTCTCCCGTCGATACCGGGGCCAAAAACCTTGTGTGGAGTCAGGGCCGGAACCGAGGATTCCTCTCAGGGGCTGATATGGATCTTTGGGTACATCTGGAGTCTCGCCAGGGGAGACAGGCCTCGTCTCGACTCGGGTCATGCACGTGCACTTTCCTTCCAGGCTGTAGCAGCAATGTCACGCTTCCCGTCGCATGGATCAAAGGATCTGTGGTTTTCCCTCGAGGCTTTCCCTCGAGGCTTTCCCACAGGGCTATCCCACGTGCCACCGTGGTGTGAGTGGATCCTCGGTGTGAAAGATGAGCCAGTGCAGGGCAAAGAGGTTCCTCTGGAATGGACTGAGACATCTGGGGGACTCTTGGAATGGTGGTACGACCATGGAGTTCCTCTCGCCTTTCCTGTTGAGAGTGCCTCCTCTTGAGATGCGACGGGAACGCAGGGAATTCTTTCCCGTTGAAAGCAGGGAAAGGATCCCTCATCTCGAGCTACGAGGGGGAAACGGGGCTCCTCTGGATGTGGGCGGGACCATCGTGCTTCCTCTCGAGTGGACACGGGTATGGCGGTGAACTTCTTGAGTTGCAGCAAGGGTGTGAAAGACCCTTTCGAAGTTCCAGAGGTTAGGTGTCATTAGTCTCCAGACGCCTCATCGGAAATAGGCCTCATCTCGCCTGGAAGGGAGAACTTCCTGGATTTTCTCGAGTTGCGGCAGGTGTTCTCGAGTTACGACGGGGACCTCAGGGACCCGCCCTGGTGGCCTCAGGAGACGCCAGTCCCCATGCGAGTTGCTAGGGGGCCTCTCGGGATTCCTCTCCCGTCGATACCGTGGCCAAAAACCTTGTGTGGAGTCAGGGCCGGAACCGAGGATTCCTCTCAGGGTCTGATATGGATCTTTGGGTACATCTGGAGTCTCGTCAGGGGAGACAGGCCTCGTCTCGAGTCGGGGCATGCACGTGCACTTTCCTTCCAGGCTGTAGCAGCAATGTCACGCTTCCCGTCGCGTGGATCAAAGGATCTGTGGTTTTCGCTCGAGGCTTTCCCTCGAGGCTTTCCCACAGGGCTGTCCCACGTGCCACCGTGGTGTGAGTCGATCCTCGGCGTGAAAGATGAGCCAGTGCAGGGCAAAGAGGTTCCTCTGGAATGGACTGAGACATCTGGGGGACTCTTGGAATGGTGGTACGACCATGGAGTTCCTCTCGCCTTTCCTGTTGAGAGTGCCTCCTCTTGAGATGCGACGGGAACGCCGGGAATTCTTTCCCGTTGAAAACAGGGAAAGGATCCCTCATCTCGAGCTACGAGGGGGAAACGGGGCTCCTCTGGATGTGGGCGGGACCATCGTGCTTCCTCTCGAGTGGAGACGGGTATGGCGGTGAATTTCTTGAGTTGCAGCAAGGGTGTGAAAGACCCTTTCGAAGTTCCAGAGTTTAGGTGTCATTAGTCTCCAGACGCCTCATCGGAAATAGGCCTCATCTCGCCTGGAAGGGAGAACTTCCTGGATTTTCTCGAGTTGCGGCAGGTGTTCTCGAGTTACGACGGGGACCTCAGGGACCCGCCCTGGTGGCCTTAGGAGAGGGCAGTCCCCATGCGAGTTGCTAGGAGGCCTCTCGGGATTCCTCTCCCGTCGATACCGGGGCCAAAAACATTTGGTGGAGTCAGGGCCGGAACCGAGGATTCCTCTCAGGGGCTGACATGGATCTTTGAGTACTTCTGGAGTCTCCCCAGGGGAGTCAGGCCTCGTCTCGAGTGGGGGCATGCACATGCGCTTTCCTTCCAGGCTGTAGCAGCAATGTCACGCTTCCCGTCGCGTGGATCAAAGGATCTGTGGTTTTCCCTCGAGGCTTTCCCTTGAGGCTTTCCCACAGGGCTGTCCCACGTGCCACCATGGTGTGAGTCGATCCTCGGCGTGAAAGATGAGCCAGTGCAGGGCAAAGAGTTTCCTCTGGAATGGACTGAGACATCTGGGGGACTCTTGGAATGGTGGTACGACCATGGAGTTCCTCTCGCCTTTCCTGTTGAGAGTGCCTCCTCTTGAGATGCGACGGGAATGACGGGAATTCTTTCCCGTTGAAAGCATAGAAAGGTTCCCTCATCTCGAGCTACGAGGGGGAAACGGTGCTCCTCTGGATGTGGGCGGGACCATCGTGCTTCCTCTCGAGTGGACACGGGTATGGCGGTGAACTTCTTGAGTTGCAGCAAGGGTGTGAAAGACCCTTTCGAAGTTCCAGAGGTTAGGTGTCATTAGTCTCCAGACGCCTCATCGGAAATAGGCCTCATCTCGCCTGGAAGGGAGAACTTCCTGGATTTCTCGAGTTGTGGCAGGTGTTCTCGAGTTACGACGGGGACCTCAGGGACCCGCCCTGGTGGCCTCAGGAGAGGCCAGTCCCCATGCGAGTTGCTAGGGGGCCTCTCGGGATTACTCTTCCGTCGATACCGGGGCCAAAACCCTTTGGTGGAGTCAGGGCCGGAACCGAGGATTCCTCTCAGGGGCTGACATGGATCTTTGGGTACTTCTGGAGTCTCCCCAGGGGAGTCAGGCCTCGTCTCGAGTGGGGGCATGCACGTGCGCTTTCCTTCCAGGCTGTAGCAGCAATGTCACGCTTCCCGTGGTGTGGATCAAAGGATCTGTGGTTTTCCCTCGAGGCTTTCCCTCGAGGCTTTCCCACAGGGCTGTCCCACGTGCCACCGTGGTGTGATTCGATCCTCGGCGTGAAAGATGTGCCAGTGCAGGGCAAAGAGGTTCCTTTGGAATGGACTGAGACATCTGGGGGACTCTTGGAATGGTGGTACGACCATGGAGTTCCTCTCGCCTTTCCTGTTGAGAGTGCCTGCTCTTGAGATGCGACGGGAACGCCGGGAATTCTTTCCCGTTGAAAGCAGGGAAAGGATCCCTCATCTCGAGCTACGAGGGGGAAACGGTGCTCCTCTGGATGTGGGCGGGACCATCGTGCTTCCTCTTGAGTGGACACGGGTATGGCGGTGAACTTCTTGAGTTGCAGCAAGGGTGTGAAAGACTCTTTAGAAGTTCCAGAAGTTAGGTGTCATTAGTCTCCAGACGCCTCATCAGAAATAGGCCTCATCTCGCCTGGAAGGGAGAACTTCCTGGATTTTCTCGAGTTGCGGCAGGTGTTCTCGAGTTACGACGGGGACCTCAGGGACCCGCCCTGGTGGCCTCAGGAGACGCCAGTCCCCATGCGAGTTGCTAGGGGGCCTCTCGGGATTCCTCTCCCGTCGATACCGGGGCCAAAAACCTTGTGTGGAGTCAGGGCCGGAACAGGGGATTCCTCTCAGGGGCTGATATGGATCTTTGGGTACATCTGGAGTCTCGCCAGGGGAGACAGGCCTCGTCTCGAGTCGGGGCATGCACGTGCACTTTCCTTCCAGGCTGTAGCAGCAATGTCACGCTTCCCGTCGCGTGGATCAAAGGATCTGTGGTTTTCCCTCGAGGCTTTCCTTCGAGGCTTTCCCACAGGGCTGTCCCACGTGCCACCGTGGTGTGAGTCGATCCTCGGCGTGAAAGATGAGCCAGTGCAGGGCAAAGAGGTTCCTCTGGAATGGACTGAGACATCTGGGGGACTCTTGGAATGGTGGTACGACCATGGAGTTCCTCTCGCCTTTCCTGTTGAGAGTGCCTCCTCTTGAGATGCGACGGGAACGCCGGGAATTCTTTCCCGTTGAAAGCAGGGAAAGGATCCCTCATCTCGAGCTACGAGGGGGAACCGGGGCTCCTCTGGATGTGGGCGGGACCATCGTGCTTCCTCTCGAGTGGAGACGGGTATGGCGGTGAACTTCTTGAGTCCCAGCAAGGGTGTGAAAGACCCTATCGAAGTTCCAGAGGTTAGGTGTCATTAGTCTCCAGACGCCTCATCGGAAATAGGCCTCATCTCGCCTGGAAGGGAGAACTTCCTGGATTTTCTCGAGTTGCGGCAGGTGTTCTCGAGTTACGACGGGGACCTCAGGGACCCGCCCTGGTGGCCTCAGGAGAGGCCAGTCCCCATGCGAGTTGCTAGGGGGCCTCTCGGGATTCCTCTCCCGTCGATACCGGGGCCAAAAACCTTGTGTGGAGTCAGGGCCGGAACCGAGGATTCCTCTCAGGGGCTGACATGGATCTTTGGGTACTTCTGAAGTCTCCCCAGGGGAGTCAGGCCTCGTCTCGAGTGGGGGCATGCACGTGCGCTTTCCTTACAGGCTGTAGCAGCAATGTCACGCTTCTCGTCGCGTGGATCAAAGGATCTGTGGTTTTCCCTTGAGGCTTTCCCACAGGGCTGTCGCACGTGCCACCGTGGTGTGAGTCGATCCTCGGCGTGAAAGATGAGCCAGTGCAGGGCAAAGAGGTTCCTCTGGAATGGACTGAGACATCTGGGGGACTCTTGGAATGGTGGTACGACCATGGAGTTCCTCTCGCCTTTCCTGTTGAGAGTGCCTCCTCTTGAGATGCGACGGGAACGCCGGGAATTCTTTCCCGTTGAAAGCAGGGAAAGGATCCCTCATCTCGAGCTACAAGGGGGAAACGGTGCTCCTCTGGATGTGGGCGGGACCATCGTGCTTCCTCTCCAGTGGACACGGGTATGGCGGTGAACTTCTTGAGTTGCAGCAAGGGTGTGAAAGACCCTTTCGAAGTTCCAGAGTTTAGGTGTCATTAGTCTCCAGACGCCTCATCGGAAATAGGCCTCATCTCGCCTGGAAGGGAGAACTTCCTGGATTTTCTCGAGTTGCGGCAGGTGTTCTCGAGTTACGACGGGGACCTCAGGGACCCGCCCTGGTGGCCTTAGGAGAGGGCAGTCCCCATGCGAGTTGCTAGGAGGCCTCTCGGGATTCCTCTCCCGTCGATACCGGGGCCAAAAACATTTGGTGGAGTCAGGGCCGGAACCGAGGATTCCTCTCAGGGGCTGACATGGATCTTTGAGTACTTCTGGAGTCTCCCCAGGGGAGTCAGGCCTCGTCTCGAGTGGGGGCATGCACATGCGCTTTCCTTCCAGGCTGTAGCAGCAATGTCACGCTTCCCGTCCCGTGGATCAAAGGATCTGTGGTTTTCCCTCGAGGCTTTCCCTTGAGGCTTTCCCACAGGGCTGTCCCACGTGCCACCATGGTGTGAGTCGATCCTCGGCGTGAAAGATGAGCCAGTGCAGGGCAAAGAGTTTCCTCTGGAATGGACTGAGACATCTGGGGGACTCTTGGAATGGTGGTACGACCATGGAGTTCCTCTCGCCTTTCCTGTTGAGAGTGCCTCCTCTTGAGATGCGACGGGAACGACGGGAATTCTTTCCCGTTGAAAGCATAGAAAGGTTCCCTCATCTCGAGCTACGAGGGGGAAACGGTGCTCCTCTGGATGTGGGCGGGACCATCGTGCTTCCTCTCGAGTGGACACGGGTATGGCGGTGAACTTCTTGAGTTGCAGCAAGGGTGTGAAAGACCCTTTCGAAGTTCCAGAGGTTAGGTGTCATTAGTCTCCAGACGCCTCATCGGAAATAGGCCTCATCTCGCCTGGAAGGGAGAACTTCCTGGATTTCTCGAGTTGTGGCAGGTGTTCTCGAGTTACGACGGGGACCTCAGGGACCCGCCCTGGTGGCCTCAGGAGAGGCCAGTCCCCATGCGAGTTGCTAGGGGGCCTCTCGGGATTACTCTTCCGTCGATACCGGGGCCAAAACCCTTTGGTGGAGTCAGGGCCGGAACCGAGGATTCCTCTCAGGGGCTGACATGGATCTTTGGGTACTTCTGGAGTCTCCCCAGGGGAGTCAGGCCTCGTCTCGAGTGGGGGCATGCACGTGCGCTTTCCTTCCAGGCTGTAGCAGCAATGTCACGCTTCCCGTGGTGTGGATCAAAGGATCTGTGGTTTTCCCTCGAGGCTTTCCCTCGAGGCTTTCCCACAGGGCTGTCCCACGTGCCACCGTGGTGTGATTCGATCCTCGGCGTGAAAGATGTGCCAGTGCAGGGCAAAGAGGTTCGTTTGGAATGGACTGAGACATCTGGGGGACTCTTGGAATGGTGGTACGACCATGGAGTTCCTCTCGCCTTTCCTGTTGAGAGTGCCTGCTCTTGAGATGCGACGGGAACGCCGGGAATTCTTTCCCGTTGAAAGCAGGGAAAGGATCCCTCATCTCGAGCTACGAGGGGGAAACGGTGCTCCTCTGGATGTGGGCGGGACCATCGTGCTTCCTCTTGAGTGGACACGGGTATGGCGGTGAACTTCTTGAGTTGCAGCAAGGGTGTGAAAGACTCTTTAGAAGTTCCAGAAGTTAGGTGTCATTAGTCTCCAGACGCCTCATCAGAAATAGGCCTCATCTCGCCTGGAAGGGAGAACTTCCTGGATTTTCTCGAGTTGCGGCAGGTGTTCTCGAGTTACGACGGGGACCTCAGGGACCCGCCCTGGTGGCCTCAGGAGACGCCAGTCCCCATGCAAGTTGCTAGGAGGCCTCTCGGGATTCCTCTCCCGTCGATACCGGGGCCAAAAACCTTGTGTGAAGTCAGGGCCGGAACAGGGGATTCCTCTCAGGGGCTGATATGGATCTTTGGGTACATCTGGAGTCTCGCCAGGGGAGACAGGCCTCGTCTCGAGTCGGGGCATGCACGTGCACTTTCCTTCCAGGCTGTAGCAGCAATGTCACGCTTCCCGTCGCGTGGATCAAAGGATCTGTGGTTTTCCCTCGAGGCTTTCCTTCGAGGCTTTCCCACAGGGCTGTCCCACGTGCCACCGTGGTGTGAGTCGATCCTCGGCGTGAAAGATGAGCCAGTGCAGGGCAAAGAGGTTCCTCTGGAATGGACTGAGACATCTGGGGGACTCTTGGAATGGTGGTACGACCATGGAGTTCCTCTCGCCTTTCCTGTTGAGAGTGCCTCCTCTTGAGATGCGACGGGAACGCCGGGAATTCTTTCCCGTTGAAAGCAGGGAAAGGATCCCTCATCTCGAGCTACGAGGGGGAACCGGGGCTCCTCTGGATGTGGGCGGGACCATCGTGCTTCCTCTCGAGTGGAGACGGGTATGGCGGTGAACTTCTTGAGTCGCAGCAAGGGTGTGAAAGACCCTATCGAAGTTCCAGAGGTTAGGTGTCATTAGTCTCCAGACGCCTCATCGGAAATAGGCCTCATCTCGCCTGGAAGGGAGAACTTCCTGGATTTTCTCGAGTTGCGGCAGGTGTTCTCGAGTTACGACGGGGACCTCAGGGACCCGCCCTGGTGGCCTCAGGAGAGGCCAGTCCCCTTGCGAGTTGCTTGGGGGCCTCTCGGGATTCCTCTCCCGTCGATACCGGGGCCAAAAACCTTGTGTGGAGTCAGGGCCGGAACCGAGGATTCCTCTCAGGGGCTGACATGGATCTTTGGGTACTTCTGGAGTCTCCCCAGGGGAGTCAGGCCTCGTCTCGAGTGGGGGCATGCACGTGCGCTTTCCTTACAGGCTGTAGCAGCAATGTCACGCTTCCCGTCGCGTGGATCAAAGGATCTGTGGTTTTCCCTTGAGGCTTTCCCACAGGGCTGTCGCACGTGCCACCGTGGTGTGAGTCGATCCTCGGCGTGAAAGATGAGCCAGTGCAGGGCAAAGAGGTTCCTCTGGAATGGACTGAGACATCTGGGGGACTCTTGGAATGGTGGTACGACCATGGAGTTCCTCTCGCCTTTCCTGTTGAGAGTGCCTCCTCTTGAGATGCGACGGGAACGCCGGGAATTCTTTCCCGTTGAAAGCAGGGAAAGGATCCCTCATCTCGAGCTACAAGGGGGAAACGGTGCTCCTCTGGATGTGGGCGGGACCATCGTGCTTCCTCTCCAGTGGACACGGGTATGGCGGTGAACTTCTTGAGTCGCAGCAAGGGTGTGAAAGACCCTTTCGAAGTTCCAGAGGTTAGGTGTCATTAGTCTCCAGACGCCTCATCGGAAATAGGCCTCATCTCGCCTGGAAGGGAGAACTTCCTGGATTTTCTCGAGTTGCGGCAGGTGTTCTCGAGTTACGACGGGGACCTCAGGGACCCGCCCTGGTGACCTCAGGAGAGGCCAGTCCCCATGCGAGTTGCTAGGGGGCCTCTCGGGATTCCTCTCCCGTCGATACCGGGGCCAAAAACCTTTGGTGGAGTCAGGGCCGGAACCGAGGATTCCTCTCATGGGCTGACATGGATCTTTGAGTACTTCTGGAGTCTCCCCAGGGGAGTCAGGCCTCGTCTCGACTGGGGGCATGCACGTGCGCTTTCCTTCCAGGCTGTAGCAGCAATGTCACGCTTCCCTTGGCGTGGATCAAAGGATCTGTGGTTTTCCCTCGAGGCTTTCCATCGAGGCTTTCCCACAGGGCTATCCCACGTGCCACCATGGTGTGAGTCGATCCTCGGCGTGAAAGATGAGCCAGTGCAGGGCAAAGAGGTTCCTCTGGAATGGACTGAGACATCTGGGGGACTCTTGGAATGGTGGTACGACCATGGAGCTCCTCTCGCCTTTCCTGCTGAGAGTGCCTCCTCTTGAGATGCGATGGGAACGCCGGGAATTCTTTCCCGTTGAAAGCAGGGAAAGGATCCCTCATCTCGAGCTACGAGGGGGAAACGGTGCTCCTCTTGATGTGGGCGGGACCATCGTGCTTCCTCTTGAGTGGACACGGGTATGGCGGTGAACTTCTTGAGTTGCAGCAAGGGTGTGAAAGACCCTTTCGAAGTTCCAGAATTTAGGTGTCATTAGTCTCCAGACGCCTCATCGGAAATAGGCCTCATCTCGCCTGGAAAGGAGAACTTCCTGGATTTCTCGAGTTGCGGCAGGTGTTCTCCAGTTACGACGGGGACCACAGGGACCCGCCCTGGTGGCCTCAGAAGAGGCCAGTCCCCATGCGAGTTGCTAGGGGGCTTCTCGGGATTACTCTTCCGTCGATACCGGGGCCAAAACCCTTTGGTGGAGTCAGGGCCGGAACCGAGGATTCCTCTCAGGGGCTGACATGGATCTTTGGGTACTTCTGGAGTCTCCCCAGGGGAGTCAGGCCTCGTCTCGAGTGGGGGCATGCACGTGCGCTTTCCTTCCAGGCTGTAGCAGCAATGTCACGCTTCCCGTCGCGTGGATCAAAGGATCTGTGGTTTTCCCTCGAGGCTTTCCCTCGAGGCTTTCCCACAGGGCTGTCCCACGTGCCACCGTGGTGTGAGTCGATCCTCGGCGTGAAAGATGAGCCAGTGCAGGGCAAAGAGGTTCCTCTGGAATGCACTGAGACATCTGGGGGACTCTTGGAATGGTGGTACGACCATGGAGTTCCTCTCGCCTTTCCTGTTGAGAGTGCCTCCTCTTGAGATGCGACGGGAACGCCGGGAATTCTTTCCCGTTGAAAGCAGGGGAAGGATCCCTCATCTCGAGCTACGAGGGGGAAACGGTGCTCCTCTGGATGTGGGCGGGACCATCGTGCTTCCTCTTGAGTGGACACGGGTATGGCGGTGAACTTCTTGAGTTGCAGCAAGGGTGTGAAAGACCCTTTCGAAGTCCCAGAGGTTAGGTGTCATTAGTCTCCAGACGCCTCATTGGAAATAGGCCTCATCTCGCCTGGAAGGGAGAACTTCCTGGATTTTCTCGAGTTGCGGCAGGTGTTCTCGAGTTACGACGGGGACCTCAGGGACCCGCCCTGGTGGCCTCAGGAGAGGCCAGTCCCCATGCGAGTTGCGAGAGGGCCTATCGGGATTCCTCTCCCGTCGATACCGGGGCCAAAAACTTTGTGTGGCGTCAGGGCCGGAACCGAGGATTCCTCTCAGGGGCTGACATGGATCTTTGGGTACTTCTGGAGTCTCCCCAGGGGAGTCAGGCCTCGTCTCGAGTGGGGGCATGCACGTGCGCTTTCCTTCCAGGCTGTAGCAGCAATGTCATTCTTCCCGTCGCGTGGATCAAAGGGTCTGTGGTTTTCCCTCGAAGCTTTCCCTAGAGGCTTTCCCACAGGGCTGTCCCACGTGCCACCGTGGTGTGAGTCGATCCTCGGCGTGAAAGATGAGCCAGTGCAGGGCAAAGAGTTTCCTTTGGAATGGACTGAGACATCTGGGGGACTCTTGGAATGGTGGTACGACCATGGAGTTCCTCTCGCCTTTCCTGTTGAGAGTGCCTCCTCTTGAGATGCGACGGGAACGCCGGGAATTCTTTCCCGTTGAAAGCAGGGAAAGGATCCCTCATCTCGAGCTCCGAGGGGGAAACGGGGCTCCTCTGGATGTGGGCGGGACCATCGTGCTTCCTCTCGAGTGGAGACGGGTATGGCGGTAAACTTCTTGAGTTGCAGCAAGGGTGTGAAAGACCCTTTCGAAGTTCCAGAGGTTAGGTGTCATTAGTCTCCAGACGCCTCATCGGAAATAGGCCTCATCTTGCCTGGAAGGGAGAACTTCCTGGATTTTCTCGAGTTGCGGCAGGTGTTCTCGAGTTACGACGGGGACCTCAGGGACCCGCCCTGGTGGCCTCAGGAGAGGCCAGTCCCCATGCGAGTTGCTAGGGGGCCTCTCGGGATTCCTCTCCCGTCGATACCGGTGCCAAAAACCTTGTGTGGCGTCAGGGCCGGAACCGAGGATTCCTCTCAGGGGCTGACATGGATCTTTGGGTACTTCTGGAGTCTCCCCAGGGGAGTCAGGCCTCGTCTCGAGTGGGGGCATGCACGTGCGCTTTCCTTCCAGGCTGTAGCAGCAATGTCACGCTTCCCGTCGCGTGGATCAAAGGATCTGTGGTTTTCCCTCGAAGCTTTCCCTAGAGGCTTTCCCACAGGGCTGTCCCACGTGCCACCGTGGTGTGAGTCGATCCTCGGCGTGAAAGATGAGCCAGTGCAGGGCAAAGAGGTTCCTCTGGAATGGACTGAGACATCTGGGGGACTCTTGGAATGGTGGTACGACCATGGAGTTCATCTCGCCTTTCCTGTTGAGAGTGCCTCCTCTTGAGATGCGACGGGAACGCCGGGAATTCTTTCCCGTTGAAAGCAGGGAAAGGATCCCTCATCTCGAGCTACGAGGGGGAAACGGGGCTCCTCTGGATGTGGGCGGGACCATCGTGCTTCCTCCCGAGTGGAGACGGGTATGGCGGTGAACTTCTTGAGTTGCAGCAAGGGTGTGAAAGACCCTTTCGAAGTTCCAGAAGTTAGGTGTCATTTATCTCCAGACGCCTCATCGGAAATAGGCCTCATCTCGCCTGGAAGGGAGAACTTCCTGGATTTTCTCGAGTTGCGGCAGGTGGTCTCGAGTTACGACGGGGACCTCAGGGACCCGCCCTGGTGGCCTCAGGAGAGGCCAGTCCCCATGCGAGGTGCTAGGGGGCCTCTCGGGATTCCTCTCCCGTCGATACCGGGGCCAAAAACCTTTGGTGGAGTCAGGGCCGGAACCGAGGATTCCTCTCATGGGCTGACATGGATCTTTGAGTACTTCTGGAGTCTCCCCAGGGGAGTCAGGCCTCGTCTCGACTGGGGGCATGCACGTGCGCTTTCCTTCCAGGCTGTAGCAGCAATGTCACGCTTCCCTTGGCGTGGATCAAAGGATCTGTGGTTTTCCCTCGAGGCTTTCCATCGAGGCTTTCCCACAGGGCTGTCCCACGTGCCACCATGGTGTGAGTCGATCCTCGGCGTGAAAGATGAGCCAGTGCAGGGCAAAGAGGTTCCTCTGGAATGGACTGAGACATCTGGGGGACTCTTGGAATGGTGGTACGACCATGGAGTTCCTCTCGCCTTTCCTGCTGAGAGTGCCTCCTCTTGAGATGCGATGGGAACGCCGGGAATTCTTTCCCGTTGAAAGCAGGGAAAGGATCCCTCATCTCGAGCTACGAGGGGGAAACGGTGCTCCTCTGGATGTGGGCGGGACCATCGTGCTTCCTCTTGAGTGGACACGGGTATGGCGGTGAACTTCTTGAGTTGCAGCAAGGGTGTGAAAGACCCTTTCGAAGTTCCAGAATTTAGGTGTCATTAGTCTCCAGACGCCTCATCGGAAATAGGCCTCATCTCGCCTGGAAGGGAGAACTTCCTGGATTACTCGAGTTGCGGCAGGTGTTCTCCAGTTACGACGGGGACCACAGGGACCCGCCCTGGTGGCCTCAGAAGAGGCCAGTCCCCATGCGAGTTGCTAGGGGGCTTCTCGGGATTACTCTTCCGTCGATACCGGGGCCAAAACCCTTTGGTGGAGTCAGGGCCGGAACCGAGGATTCCTCTCAGGGGCTGACATGGATCTTTGGGTACTTCTGGAGTCTCCCCAGGGGAGTCAGGCCTCGTCTCGAGTGGGGGCATGCACGTGCGCTTTCCTTCCAGGCTGTAGCAGCAATGTCACGCTTCCCGTCGCGTGGATCAAAGGATCTGTGGTTTTCCCTCGAGGCTTTCCCTCGAGGCTTTCCCACAGGGCTGTCCCACGTGCCACCGTGGTGTGAGTCGATCCTCGGCGTGAAAGATGAGCCAGTGCAGGGCAAAGAGGTTCCTCTGGAATGCACTGAGACATCTGGGGGACTCTTGGAATGGTGGTACGACCATGGAGTTCCTCTCGCCTTTCCTGTTGAGAGTGCCTCCTCTTGAGATGCGACGGGAACGCCGGGAATTCTTTCCCGTTGAAAGCAGGGAAAGGATCCCTCATCTCGAGCTACGAGGGGGAAACGGTGCTCCTCTGGATGTGGGCGGGACCATCGTGCTTCCTCTTGAGTGGACACGGGTATGGCGGTGAACTTCTTGAGTTGCAGCAAGGGTGTGAAAGACCCTTTCGAAGTCCCAGAGGTTAGGTGTCATTAGTCTCCAGACGCCTCATTGGAAATAGGCCTCATCTCGCCTGGAAGGGAGAACTTCCTGGATTTTCTCGAGTTGCGGCAGGTGTTCTCGAGTTACGACGGGGACCTCAGGGACCCGCCCTGGTGGCCTCAGGAGAGGCCAGTCCCCATGCGAGTTGCGAGAGGGCCTATCGGGATTCCTCTCCCGTCGATACCGGGGCCAAAAACCTTGTGTGGCGTCAGGGCCGGAACCGAGGATTCTTCTCAGGGGCTGACATGGATCTTTGGGTACTTCTGGAGTCTCCCCAGGGGAGTCAGGCCTCGTCTCGAGTGGGGGCATGCACGTGCGCTTTCCTTCCAGGCTGTAGCAGCAATGTCATTCTTCCCGTCGCGTGGATCAAAGGGTCTGTGGTTTTCCCTCGAAGCTTTCCCTAGAGGCTTTCCCACAGGGCTGTCCCACGTGCCACCGTGGTGTGAGTCGATCCTCGGCGTGAAAGATGAGCCAGTGCAGGGCAAAGAGTTTCCTTTGGAATGGACTGAGACATCTGGGGGACTCTTGGAATGGTGGTACGACCATGGAGTTCCTCTCGCCTTTCCTGTTGAGAGTGCCTCCTCTTGAGATGCGACGGGAACGCCGGGAATTCTTTCCCGTTGAAAGCAGGGAAAGGATCCCTCATCTCGAGCTTCGAGGGGGAAACGGGGCTCCTCTGGATGTTGGCGGGTCCATCGTGCTTCCTCTCGAGTGGAGACGGGTATGCTGGTGAACTTCTTGAGTTGCAGCAAGGGTGTGAAAGACCCTTTCGATGTTCCATAGGTTAGGTGTCATTAGTCTCCAGACGCCTCATCGGAAATAGGCCTCATCTCGCCTGGAAGGGAGAACTTCCTGGATTTTCTCGAGTTGCGGCAGGTGTTCTCGAGTTACGACGGGGACCTCAGGGACCCGCCCTGGTGGCCTCAGGAGAGGCCACTCCCCATGCGAGTTGCTAAGGGGCCTCTCGGGATTCCTCTCCCGTTGATACCAGGGCCAAAAACCTTGTGTGGAGTCAGGGCCGGAAGCGAGGATTCCTCTCAGGGGCTGACATGGATCTTTGGGTACTTCTGCAGTCTCCCCAAGGGAGTCAGGCCTTGTCTCGAGTGGGGGCATGCACGTGCGCTTTCCTTCCAGGCTGTAGCAGCAATGTCACGCTTCCCGTCGCGTGGATCAAAGGATCTGTGGTTTTCCCTCGAGGCTTTCCCTCGAGGCTTTCCCACAGGGCTGTCCCACGGGCCACCGTGGTGTGAGTCGATCCTCGGCGTGAAAGATGAGCCAGTGCAGGGCAAAGAGTTTCCTCTGGAATGGACTGAGACATCTGGGGGACTCTTGGAATGGTGGTACGACCATGGAGTTCCTCTCGCCTTTCCTGTTGAGAGTGCCTCCTCTTGAGATGCGACGGGAACGCCGGGAATTCTTTCCCGTTGAAAGCAGGGAAAGGATCCCTCATCTCGAGCTACGAGGGGGAAACGGGGCTCCTCTGGATGTGGGCGGGACCATCGTGCTTCCTCTCGAGTGGAGACGGGTATGGCGGTGAACTTCTTGAGTTGCAGCAAGGGTGTGAAAGACCCTTTCGAAGTTCCAGAGGTTAGGTGTCATTAGTCTCCAAACGCCTCATCGGAAATAGGATTCTTCTCGCCTGGAATGGAGAACTTCCTGGATTTTCTCGAGTTGGGACAGGTGTTCTCGAGTTACGACGGGGACCTCAGGGACCCGCCCTGGTGGCCTCAGGAGAGGCCAGTCCCCATGCTAATTTCTAGGGGGCCTCTCGGGATTCCTCTCCCGTCGATACCGGGGCCAAAAACCTTGTGTGGAGTCAGGGCCGGAACCGAGGATTCCTCTCAGGGGCTGACATGGATCTTTGGGTACTTCTGGAGTCTCCCCAGGGTAGTCAGGCCTCATCTCGAGTGGGGGCATGCACGTGCGCTTTCCTTTCAGGCTATAGCAGCAATGTCATGCTTCCCGTCGCCTGGATCAAAGGATCTGTGGTTTTCCCTCGAGGCTTTCCCTTGAGGCTTTCCCACAGGGCTGTCCCACGTGCCACCGTTGTGTGAGTCGATCCTCGGCGTGAAAGATGAGCCAGTGCAGGGCAAAGAGGTTGCTCTGGAATGGACTGAGACATCTGGGGGACTCTTGGAATGGTGGTACGACCATGGAGTTCCTCTCGCCTTTCCTGTTGAGAGTGCCTCCTCTTGAGATGCGACGGGAACGCCGGGAATTCTTTCCCGTTGAAAGCATAGAAAGGTTCCCTCATCTCGAGCTACGAGGGGGAAACGGTGCTCCTCTGGATGTGGGCGGGACCATCGTGCTTCCTCTCGAGTGGACACGGGTATGGCGGTGAACTTCTTGAGTTGCAGCAAGGGTGTGAAAGACCCTTTCGAAGTTCCAGAGGTTAGGTGTCATTAGTCTCCAGACGCCTCATCGGAAATAGGCCTCATCTCGCCTGGAAGGGAGAACTTCCTGGATTTCTCGAGTTGTGGCAGGTGTTCTCGAGTTACGACGGGGACCTCAGGGACCCGCCCTGGTGGCCTCAGGAGAGGCCAGTCCCCATGCGAGTTGCTAGGGGGCCTCTCGGGATTACTCTTCCGTCGATACCGGGGCCAAAACCCTTTGGTGGAGTCAGGGCCGGAACCGAGGATTCCTCTCAGGGGCTGACATGGATCTTTGGGTACTTCTGGAGTCTCCCCAGGGGAGTCAGGCCTCGTCTCGAGTGGGGGCATGCACGTGCGCTTTCCTTCCAGGCTGTACCAGCAATGTCACGCTTCCCGTGGTGTGGATCAAAGGATCTGTGGTTTTCCCTCGAGGCTTTCCCTCGAGGCTTTCCCACAGGGCTGTCCCACGTGCCACCGTGGTGTGATTCGATCCTCGGCGTGAAAGATGTGCCAGTGCAGGGCAAAGAGGTTCCTTTGGAATGGACTGAGACATCTGGGGGACTCTTGGAATGGTGGTACGACCATGGAGTTCCTCTCGCCTTTCCTGTTGAGAGTGCCTGCTCTTGAGATGCGACGGGAACGCCGGGAATTCTTTCCCGTTGAAAGCAGGGAAAGGATCCCTCATCTCGAGCTACGAGGGGGAAACGGTGCTCCTCTGGATGTGGGCGGGACCATCGTGCTTCCTCTTGAGTGGACACGGGTATGGCGGTGAACTTCTTGAGTTGCAGCAAGGGTGTGAAAGACTCTTTAGAAGTTCCAGAAGTTAGGTGTCATTAGTCTCCAGACGCCTCATCAGAAATAGGCCTCATCTCGCCTGGAAGGGAGAACTTCCTGGATTTTCTCGAGTTGCGGCAGGTGTTCTCGAGTTACGACGGGGACCTCAGGGACCCGCCCTGGTGGCCTCAGGAGACGCCAGTCCCCATGCGAGTTGCTAGGGGGCCTCTCGGGATTCCTCTCCCGTCGATACCGGGGCCAAAAACCTTGTGTGAAGTCAGGGCCGGAACAGGGGATTCCTCTCAGGGGCTGATATGGATCTTTGGGTACATCTGGAGTCTCGCCAGGGGAGACAGGCCTCGTCTCGAGTCGGGGCATGCACGTGCACTTTCCTTCCAGGCTGTAGCAGCAATGTCACGCTTCCCGTCGCGTGGATCAAAGGATCTGTGGTTTTCCCTCGAGGCTTTCCTTCGAGGCTTTCCCACAGGGCTGTCCCACGTGCCACCGTGGTGTGAGTCGATCCTCGGCGTGAAAGATGAGCCAGTGCAGGGCAAAGAGGTTCCTCTGGAATGGACTGAGACATCTGGGGGACTCTTGGAATGGTGGTACGACCATGGAGTTCCTCTCGCCTTTCCTGTTGAGAGTGCCTCCTCTTGAGATGCGACGGGAACGCCGGGAATTCTTTCCCGTTGAAAGCAGGGAAAGGATCCCTCATCTCGAGCTACGAGGGGGAACCGGGGCTCCTCTGGATGTGGGCGGGACCATCGTGCTTCCTCTCGAGTGGAGACGGGTATGGCGGTGAACTTCTTGAGTCGCAGCAAGGGTGTGAAAGACCCTATCGAAGTTCCAGAGGTTAGGTGTCATTAGTCTCCAGACGCCTCATCGGAAATAGGCCTCATCTCGCCTGGAAGGGAGAACTTCCTGGATTTTCTCGAGTTGCGGCAGGTGTTCTCGAGTTACGACGGGGACCTCAGGGACCCGCCCTGGTGGCCTCAGGAGAGGCCAGTCCCCTTGCGAGTTGCTAGGGGGCCTCTCGGGATTCCTCTCCCGTCGATACCGGGGCCAAAAACCTTGTGTGGAGTCAGGGCCGGAACCGAGGATTCCTCTCAGGGGCTGACATGGATCTTTGGGTACTTCTGGAGTCTCCCCAGGGGAGTCAGGCCTCGTCTCGAGTGGGGGCATGCACGTGCGCTTTCCTTACAGGCTGTAGCAGCAATGTCACGCTTCTCGTCGCGTGGATCAAAGGATCTGTGGTTTTCCCTTGAGGCTTTCCCACAGGGCTGTCGCACGTGCCACCGTGGTGTGAGTCGATCCTCGGCGTGAAAGATGAGCCAGTGCAGGGCAAAGAGGTTCCTCTGGAATGGACTGAGACATCTGGGGGACTCTTGGAATGGTGGTACGACCATGGAGTTCCTCTCGCCTTTCCTGTTGAGAGTGCCTCCTCTTGAGATGCGACGGGAACGCCGGGAATTCTTTCCCGTTGAAAGCAGGGAAAGGATCCCTCATCTCGAGCTACAAGGGGGAAACGGTGCTCCTCTGGATGTGGGCGGGACCATCGTGCTTCCTCTCCAGTGGACACGGGTATGGCGGTGAACTTCTTGAGTCGCAGCAAGGGTGTGAAAGACCCTTTCGAAGTTCCAGAGGTTAGGTGTCATTAGTCTCCAGACGCCTCATCGGAAATAGGCCTCATCTCGCCTGGAAGGGAGAACTTCCTGGATTTTCTCGAGTTGCGGCAGGTGTTCTCGAGTTACGACGGGGACCTCAGGGACCCGCCCTGGTGGCCTCAGGAGAGGCCAGTCCCCATGCGAGTTGCTAGGGGGCCTCTCGGGATTCCTCTCCCGTCGATACCGGGGCCAAAAACCTTTGGTGGAGTCAGGGCCGGAACCGAGGATTCCTCTCATGGGCTGACATGGATCTTTGAGTACTTCTGGAGTCTCCCCAGGGGAGTCAGGCCTCGTCTCGACTGGGGGCATGCACGTGCGCTTTCCTTCCAGGCTGTAGCAGCAATGTCACGCTTCCCTTGGCGTGGATCAAAGGATCTGTGGTTTTCCCTCGAGGCTTTCCATCGAGGCTTTCCCACAGGGCTATCCCACGTGCCACCATGGTGTGAGTCGATCCTCGGCGTGAAAGATGAGCCAGTGCAGGGCAAAGAGGTTCCTCTGGAATGGACTGAGACATCTGGGGGACTCTTGGAATGGTGGTACGACCATGGAGTTCCTCTCGCCTTTCCTGCTGAGAGTGCCTCCTCTTGAGATGCGATGGGAACGCCGGGAATTCTTTCCCGTTGAAAGCAGGGAAAGGATCCCTCATCTCGAGCTACGAGGGGGAAACGGTGCTCCTCTGGATGTGGGCGGGACCATCGTGCTTCCTCTTGAGTGGACACGGGTATGGCGGTGAACTTCTTGAGTTGCAGCAAGGGTGTGAAAGACCCTTTCGAAGTTCCAGAATTTAGGTGTCATTAGTCTCCAGACGCCTCATCGGAAATAGGCCTCATCTCGCCTGGAAAGGAGAACTTCCTGGATTTCTCGAGTTGCGGCAGGTGTTCTCCAGTTACGACGGGGACCACAGGGACCCGCCCTGGTGGCCTCAGAAGAGGCCAGTCCCCATGCGAGTTGCTAGGGGGCTTCTCGGGATTACTCTTCCGTCGATACCGGGGCCAAAACCCTTTGGTGGAGTCAGGGCCGGAACCGAGGATTCCTCTCAGGGGCTGACATGGATCTTTGGGTACTTCTGGAGTCTCCCCAGGGGAGTCAGGCCTCGTCTCGAGTGGGGGCATGCACGTGCGCTTTCCTTCCAGGCTGTAGCAGCAATGTCACACTTCCCGTCGCGTGGATCAAAGGATCTGTGGTTTTCCCTCGAGGCTTTCCCTCGAGGCTTTCCCACAGGGCTGTCCCACGTGCCACCGTGGTGTGAGTCGATCCTCGGCGTGAAAGATGAGCCAGTGCAGGGCAAAGAGGTTCCTCTGGAATGCACTGAGACATCTGGGGGACTCTTGGAATGGTGGTACGACCATGGAGTTCCTCTCGCCTTTCCTGTTGAGAGTGCCTCCTCTTGAGATGCGACGGGAACGCCGGGAATTCTTTCCCGTTGAAAGCAGGGGAAGGATCCCTCATCTCGAGCTACGAGGGGGAAACGGTGCTCCTCTGGATGTGGGCGGGACCATCGTGCTTCCTCTTGAGTGGACACGGGTATGGCGGTGAACTTCTTGAGTTGCAGCAAGGGTGTGAAAGACCCTTTCGAAGTCCCAGAGGTTAGGTGTCATTAGTCTCCAGACGCCTCATTGGAAATAGGCCTCATCTCGCCTGGAAGGGAGAACTTCCTGGATTTTCTCGAGTTGCGGCAGGTGTTCTCGAGTTACGACGGGGACCTCAGGGACCCGCCCTGGTGGCCTCAGGAGAGGCCAGTCCCCATGCGAGTTGCGAGAGGGCCTATCGGGATTCCTCTCCCGTCGATACCGGGGCCAAAAACCTTGTGTGGCGTCAGGGCCGGAACCGAGGATTCCTCTCAGGGGCTGACATGGATCTTTGGGTACTTCTGGAGTCTCCCCAGGGGAGTCAGGCCTCGTCTCGAGTGGGGGCATGCACGTGCGCTTTCCTTCCAGGCTGTAGCAGCAATGTCATTCTTCCCGTCGCGTGGATCAAAGGGTCTGTGGTTTTCCCTCGAAGCTTTCCCTAGAGGCTTTCCCACAGGGCTGTCCCACGTGCCACCGTGGTGTGAGTCGATCCTCGGCGTGAAAGATGAGCCAGTGCAGGGCAAAGAGTTTCCTTTGGAATGGACTGAGACATCTGGGGGACTCTTGGAATGGTGGTACGACCATGGAGTTCCTCTCGCCTTTCCTGTTGAGAGTGCCTCCTCTTGAGATGCGACGGGAACGCCGGGAATTCTTTCCCGTTGAAAGCAGGGAAAGGATCCCTCATCTCGAGCTCCGAGGGGGAAACGGGGCTCCTCTGGATGTGGGCGGGACCATCGTGCTTCCTCTCGAGTGGAGACGGGTATGGCGGTAAACTTCTTGAGTTGCAGCAAGGGTGTGAAAGACCCTTTCGAAGTTCCAGAGGTTAGGTGTCATTAGTCTCCAGACGCCTCATCGGAAATAGGCCTCATCTCGCCTGGAAGGGAGAACTTCCTGGATTTTCTCGAGTTGCGGCAGGTGTTCTCGAGTTACGACGGGGACCTCAGGGACCCGCCCTGGTGGCCTCAGGAGAGGCCAGTCCCCATGCGAGGTGCTAGGGGGCCTCTCGGGATTCCTCTCCCGTCGATACCGGGGCCAAAAACCTTTGGTGGAGTCAGGGCCGGAACCGAGGATTCCTCTCATGGGCTGACATGGATCTTTGAGTACTTCTGGAGTCTCCCCAGGGGAGTCAGGCCTCGTCTCGACTGGGGGCATGCACGTGCGCTTTCCTTCCAGGCTGTAGCAGCAATGTCACGCTTCCCTTGGCGTGGATCAAAGGATCTGTGGTTTTCCCTCGAGGCTTTCCATCGAGGCTTTCCCACAGGGCTGTCCCACGTGCCACCATGGTGTGAGTCGATCCTCGGCGTGAAAGATGAGCCAGTGCAGGGCAAAGAGGTTCCTCTGGAATGGACTGAGACATCTGGGGGACTCTTGGAATGGTGGTACGACCATGGAGTTCCTCTCGCCTTTCCTGCTGAGAGTGCCTCCTCTTGAGATGCGATGGGAACGCCGGGAATTCTTTCCCGTTGAAAGCAGGGAAAGGATCCCTCATCTCGAGCTACGAGGGGGAAACGGTGCTCCTCTGGATGTGGGCGGGACCATCGTGCTTCCTCTTGAGTGGACACGGGTATGGCGGTGAACTTCTTGAGTTGCAGCAAGGGTGTGAAAGACCCTTTCGAAGTTCCAGAATTTAGGTGTCATTAGTCTCCAGACGCCTCATCGGAAATAGGCCTCATCTCGCCTGGAAGGGAGAACTTCCTGGATTACTCGAGTTGCGGCAGGTGTTCTCCAGTTACGACGGGGACCACAGGGACCCGCCCTGGTGGCCTCAGAAGAGGCCAGTCCCCATGCGAGTTGCTAGGGGGCTTCTCGGGATTACTCTTCCGTCGATACCGGGGCCAAAACCCTTTGGTGGAGTCAGGGCCGGAACCGAGGATTCCTCTCAGGGGCTGACATGGATCTTTGGGTACTTCTGGAGTCTCCCCAGGGGAGTCAGGCCTCGTCTCGAGTGGGGGCATGCACGTGCGCTTTCCTTCCAGGCTGTAGCAGCAATGTCACGCTTCCCGTCGCGTGGATCAAAGGATCTGTGGTTTTCCCTCGAGGCTTTCCCTCGAGGCTTTCCCACAGGGCTGTCCCACGTGCCACCGTGGTGTGAGTCGATCCTCGGCGTGAAAGATGAGCCAGTGCAGGGCAAAGAGGTTCCTCTGGAATGCACTGAGACATCTGGGGGACTCTTGGAATGGTGGTACGACCATGGAGTTCCTCTCGCCTTTCCTGTTGAGAGTGCCTCCTCTTGAGATGCGACGGGAACGCCGGGAATTCTTTCCCGTTGAAAGCAGGGAAAGGATCCCTCATCTCGAGCTACGAGGGGGAAACGGTGCTCCTCTGGATGTGGGCGGGACCATCGTGCTTCCTCTTGAGTGGACACGGGTATGGCGGTGAACTTCTTGAGTTGCAGCAAGGGTGTGAAAGACCCTTTCGAAGTCCCAGAGGTTAGGTGTCATTAGTCTCCAGACGCCTCATTGGAAATAGGCCTCATCTCGCCTGGAAGGGAGAACTTCCTGGATTTTCTCGAGTTGCGGCAGGTGTTCTCGAGTTACGACGGGGACCTCAGGGACCCGCCCTGGTGGCCTCAGGAGAGGCCAGTCCCCATGCGAGTTGCGAGAGGGCCTATCGGGATTCCTCTCCCGTCGATACCGGGGCCAAAAACCTTGTGTGGCGTCAGGGCCGGAACCGAGGATTCCTCTCAGGGGCTGACATGGATCTTTGGGTACTTCTGGAGTCTCCCCAGGGGAGTCAGGCCTCGTCTCGAGTGGGGGCATGCACGTGCGCTTTCCTTCCAGGCTGTAGCAGCAATGTCATTCTTCCCGTCGCGTGGATCAAAGGGTCTGTGGTTTTCCCTCGAAGCTTTCCCTAGAGGCTTTCCCACAGGGCTGTCCCACGTGCCACCGTGGTGTGAGTCGATCCTCGGCGTGAAAGATGAGCCAGTGCAGGGCAAAGAGTTTCCTTTGGAATGGACTGAGACATCTGGGGGACTCTTGGAATGGTGGTACGACCATGGAGTTCCTCTCGCCTTTCCTGTTGAGAGTGCCTCCTCTTGAGATGCGACGGGAACGCCGGGAATTCTTTCCCGTTGAAAGCAGGGAAAGGATCCCTCATCTCGAGCTTCGAGGGGGAAACGGGGCTCCTCTGGATGTTGGCGGGTCCATCGTGCTTCCTCTCGAGTGGAGACGGGTATGCTGGTGAACTTCTTGAGTTGCAGCAAGGGTGTGAAAGACCCTTTCGAAGTTCCATAGGTTAGGTGTCATTAGTCTCCAGACGCCTCATCGGAAATAGGCCTCATCTCGCCTGGAAGGGAGAACTTCCTGGATTTTCTCGAGTTGCGGCAGGTGTTCTCGAGTTACGACGGGGACCTCAGGGACCCGCCCTGGTGGCCTCAGGAGAGGCCACTCCCCATGCGAGTTGCTAAGGGGCCTCTCGGGATTCCTCTCCCGTTGATACCAGGGCCAAAAACCTTGTGTGGAGTCAGGGCCGGAAGCGAGGATTCCTCTCAGGGGCTGACATGGATCTTTGGGTACTTCTGCAGTCTCCCCAAGGGAGTCAGGCCTTGTCTCGAGTGGGGGCATGCACGTGCGCTTTCCTTCCAGGCTGTAGCAGCAATGTCACGCTTCCCGTCGCGTGGATCAAAGGATCTGTGGTTTTCCCTCGAGGCTTTCCCTCGAGGCTTTCCCACAGGGCTGTCCCACGGGCCACCGTGGTGTGAGTCGATCCTCGGCGTGAAAGATGAGCCAGTGCAGGGCAAAGAGTTTCCTCTGGAATGGACTGAGACATCTGGGGGACTCTTGGAATGGTGGTACGACCATGGAGTTCCTCTCGCCTTTCCTGTTGAGAGTGCCTCCTCTTGAGATGCGACGGGAACGCCGGGAATTCTTTCCCGTTGAAAGCAGGGAAAGGATCCCTCATCTCGAGCTACGAGGGTGAAACGGGGCTCCTCTGGATGTGGGCGGGACCATCGTGCTTCCTCTCGAGTGGAGACGGGTATGGCGGTGAACTTCTTGAGTTGCAGCAAGGGTGTGAAAGACCCTTTCGAAGTTCCAGAGGTTAGGTGTCATTAGTCTCCAAACGCCTCATCGGAAATAGGATTCTTCTCGCCTGGAATGGAGAACTTCCTGGATTTTCTCGAGTTGGGACAGGTGTTCTCGAGTTACGACGGGGACCTCAGGGACCCGCCCTGGTGGCCTCAGGAGAGGCCAGTCCCCATGCTAATTTCTAGGGGGCCTCTCGGGATTCCTCTCCCGTCGATACCGGGGCCAAAAACCTTGTGTGGAGTCAGGGCCGGAACCGAGGATTCCTCTCAGGGGCTGACATGGATCTTTGGGTACTTCTGGAGTCTCCCCAGGGTAGTCAGGCCTCATCTCGAGTGGGGGCATGCACGTGCGCTTTCCTTTCAGGCTATAGCAGCAATGTCATGCTTCCCGTCGCCTGGATCAAAGGATCTGTGGTTTTCCCTCGAGGCTTTCCCTTGAGGCTTTCCCACAGGGCTGTCCCACGTGCCACCGTTGTGTGAGTCGATCCTCGGCGTGAAAGATGAGCCAGTGCAGGGCAAAGAGGTTGCTCTGGAATGGACTGAGACATCTGGGGGACTCTTGGAATGGTGGTACGACCATGGAGTTCCTCTCGCCTTTCCTGTTGAGAGTGCCTCCTCTTGAGATGCGACGGGAACGCCGGGAATTCTTTCCCGTTGAAAGCAGGGAAAGGATCCCTCATCTCGAGCTACGAGGGTGAAACGGGGCTCCTCTGGATGTGGGCGGGACCATCGTGCTTCCTCTCGAGTGGAGACGGGTATGGCGGTGAACTTCTTGAGTTGCAGCAAGGGTGTGAAAGACCCTTTCGAAGTTCCAGAGGTTAGGTGTCATTAGTCTCCAGACGCCTCATCGGAAATAGGCCTCATCTCGCCTGGAAGGGAGAACTTCCTGGATTTTCTCGAGTTGCGGCAGGTGTTCTCGAGTTACGACGGGGACCAAAGGGACCCGCCCTGGTGGCCTCAGGAGAGGCCAGTCCCCATGCGAGTTGCTAGGGGGCCTCTCGGGATTCCTCTCCCGTCGATACCGGGGCCAAAAACCTTGTGTGGAGTCAGGGCCGGAATCGAGGATTCCTCTCAGGGGCTGACATGGATCTTTGGGTACTTCTGGAGTCTCCCCAGGGGAGTCAGGCCTCGTCTCGAGTGGGGGCATGCACGTGCGCTTTCCTTCCAGGCTGTAGCAGCAATGTCACGCTTCCCGTCGCGTGGATCAAAGGATCTGTGGTTTTCCCTCGAGGCTTTCCCTCGAGGCTTTCCCACAGGGCTGTCCCATGTGCCACCGTGGTGTGAGTCGATCCTCGGCGTGAAAGATGAGCCAGTGCAGGGCAAAGAGGTTCCTCTGGAATGGACTGAGACATCTGGGGGACTCTTGGAATGGTGGAACGACCATGGAGTTCCTCTCGCCTTTCCTGTTGAGATTGCCTCCTCTTGAGATGCGACGGGAACGCCGGGAATTCTTTGCCGTTGAAAGCAGGGAAAGGATCCCTCATCTCGAGCTACGAGGGGGAAACGGGGCTCCTCTGGATGTGTGCGGGACCATCGTGCTTCCTCTCGAGTGGAGACGGGTATGGCAGAGAACTTCTTGAGTTGCAGCAAGGGAGTGAAAGACCCTTTCGAAGTTCCAGAGGTTAGGTGTCATTAGTCTCCAGACGCCTCATCGGAAATAGGCCTCATCTCGCCTGGAAGGGAGAACTTCCTGGATTTTCTCGAGTTGCGACAGGTGTTCTCGAGTTATGACGGGGACCTCATGGACCAGCCCTGGTGGCCTCAGGAGAGGCCAATCCCCATGCGAGTTGCTAGGGGGACTCTGGGATTCCTCTCCCGTCGATACCGCGTCCAAAAACCTTGTGTGGAGTCAGGGCCGGAACCGAGGATTCCTCTCAGGGGCTGACATGGATCTTTGGGTACTTCTGGAGTCTCCCCAGGGGAGTCAGGCCTCGTCTCGAGTGGGGACAGGTACGTGCGCTTTCCTTCCAGGCTGTAGCAGCAATGTCACGCTTCCCGTGGCGTGGATCAAAGGATCTGTGGTTTTCCCACGAGGCTTTCCCTCGAGGCTTTCCCACAGGGCTGTCCCACGTGCCACCGTGGTGTGAGTCGATCCTCGGCGTGAAAGATGAGCCAGTGCTGGGCAAAGAGGTTGCTCTGGAATGGACTGAGACATCTGGGGGACTCTTGGAATGGTGGTACGACCATGGAGTTCCTCTCGCCTTTCCTGTTGAGAGTGCCTCCTTTTGACATGCGACGGGAACGCCGGGAATTCTTTCCCGTTGAAAGCAGGGAAAGGATCCCTCATCTCGAGCTACGAGGGGGAAACGGGGCTCCTCTGGATGTGGGCGGGACCATCGTGCTTCCTCTCGAGTGGAGACGGGTATGGCGGTGAACTTCTTGAGTTGCAGCAAGGGTGTGAAAGACCCTTTCGAAGTTCCAGAGGTTAGGTGTCATTAGTCTCCAGACGCCTCATCGGAAATAGGCCTCATCTCGCCTGGAAGGGAGAACTTCCTGGATTTTCTCGAGATGCGGCAGGTGTTCTCGAGTTACGTCGGGGACCTCAGGGACCCGCCCTGGTGGCCTCAGGAGAGGCCAGTCCCCATGCGAGTTGCTAGGGGGCCTCTCGGGATTCCTCTCCCGTCGATACCGGGGCCAAAAACCTTGTGTGGAGTCAGGGCCGGAACCGAGGATTCCTCTCAGGGGCTGACATTGACCTTTGGGTACTTCTGGAGTCTCCCCAGGGGAGTCGGGCCTCGTCTCGAGTGGGGGCATGCACGTGCGCTTTCATTCCAGGCTGTAGCAGCAATGTCACGCTTCCCGTCGCGTGGATCAAAGGATCTGTGGTTTTCCCTCGAGGCTTTCCCTCGAGGCTGTCCCACAGGGCTGTCCCACGTGCCATCGTGGTGTGAGTCGATCCTTGGCGTGAAAGATGAGCCAGTGCAGGGCAAAGAGGTTCCTCTGGAATGGACTGAGACATCTGGGGGACTCTTGGAATGGTGGTACGACCAGGGAGTTCCTCTCGCCTTTCCTGTTGAGAGTGCCTCCTCGAGATGCGACGGGAACGCCGGGAATTCTTTCCCGTTGAAAGCAGGGAAAGGATCCCTCATCTCGAGCTACGAGGGGGAAACGGGGCTCCTCTGGATGTGGGCGGGACCATCGTGCTTCCTCTCGAGTGGAGACGGGTATGGCGGTGAACTTCTTGAGTTGCAGCAAGGGTGTGAAAGACCCTTTCGAAGTTCCAGAGGTTAGGTGTCATTAGTCTTCAAACGCCTCATCGGAAATAGGATTCTTCTCGCCTGGAATGGAGAACTTCCTGGATTTTCTCGAGTTGGGACAGGTGTTCTCGAGTTACGACGGGGACCTCAGGGACCCGCCCTGGTGGCCTCAGGAGAGGCCAGTCCCCATGCTAATTTCTAGGGGGCCTCTCGGGATTCCTCTCCCGTCGATACCGGGGCCAAAAACCTTGTGTGGAGTCAGGGCCGGAACCGAGGATTCCTCTCAGGGGCTGACATGGATCTTTGGGTACTTCTGGAGTCTCCCCAGGGTAGTCAGGCCTCATCTCGAGTGGGGGCATGCACGTGCGCTTTCCTTTCAGGCTATAGCAGCAATGTCATGCTTCCCGTCGCCTGGATCAAAGGATCTGTGGTTTTCCCTCGAGGCTTTCCCTTGAGGCTTTCCCACAGGGCTGTCCCACGTGCCACCGTGGTGTGAGTCGATCCTCGGCGAGAAAGATGAGCCAGTGCAGGGCAAAGAGGTTGCTCTGGAATGGACTGAGACATCTGGGGGACTCTTGGAATGGTGGTACGACCATGGAGTTCCTCTCGCCTTTCCTGTTGAGAGTGCCTCCTCTTGAGATGCGACGGGAACGCCGGGAATTCTTTCCCGTTGAAAGCAGGGAAAGGATCCCTCATCTCGAGCTACGAAGGTGAAACGGGGCTCCTCTGGATGTGGGCGGGACCATCGTGCTTCCTCTCGAGTGGAGACGGGTATGGCGGTGAACTTCTTGAGTTGCAGCAAGGGTGTGAAAGACCCTTTCGAAGTTCCAGAGGTTAGGTGTCATTAGTCTCCAGACGCCTCATCGGAAATAGGCCTCATCTCGCCTGGAAGGGAGAACTTCCTGGATTTTCTCGAGTTGCGGCAGGTGTTCTCGAGTTACGGCGGGGACCTCAGGGACCCGCCCTGGTGGCCTCAGGAGAGGCCAGTCCCCATGCGAGTTGCTAGGGGGCCTCTCGGGATTCCTCTCCCGTCGATACCGGGGCCAAAAACCTTGTGTGGAGTCAGGGCCGGAATCGAGGATTCCTCTCAGGGGCTGACATGGATCTTTGGGTACTTGTGGAGTCTCCCCAGGGGAGTCAGGCCTCGTCTCGAGTGGGGGCATGCACGTGCGCTTTCCTTCCAGGCTGTAGCAGGAATGTTACGCTTCCCGTCGCGTGGATCAAAGGATCTGTGGTTTTCCCTCGAGGCTTTCCCTCGAGGCTTTCCCACAGGGCTGTCCCATGTGCCACCGTGGTGTGAGTCGATCCTCGGCGTGAAAGATGAGCCAGTGCAGGGCAAAGAGGTTCCTCTGGAATGGACTGAGACATCTGGGGGACTCTTGGAATGGTGGTACCACCATGGAGTTCCTCTCGCCTTTCCTGTTGAGAGTGCCTCCTCTTGAGATGCGACGGGAACGCCGGGAATTCTTTCCCGTTGAAAGCAGGGAAAGGATCCCTCATCTCAAGCTACGAGGGTGAAACGGGGCTCCTCTGGATGTGGGCGGGACCATCGTGCTTCCTGTCGAGTGGAGACGGGTATGGCGGTGAACTTCTTGAGTTGCAGCAAGGGTGTGAAAGACCCTTTCGAAGTTCCAGAGGTTAGGTGTCATTAGTCTCCAGACGCCTCATCGGAAATAGGCCTCATCTCGCCTGGAAGGGAGAACTTCCTGGATTTTCTCGAGTTGCGGCAGGTGTTCTCGAGTTACGACGGGGACCTCAGGGACCCGCCCTGGTGGCCTCAGGAGAGGCCAGTCCCCATGCGAGTTGCTAGGGGGCCTCTCGGGATTCCTCTCCCGTCGATACCGGGGCCAAAAACCTTGTGTGGAGTCAGGGCCGGAACCGAGGATTCCTCTCAGGGGCTGACATGGATCTTTGGGTACTTCTGGAGTCTCCCCAGGGGAGTCAGGCCCCGTCTCGAGTGGGGGCATGCACGTGCGCTTTCCTTCCAGGCTGTAGGAGCAATGTCACGCTTCCCGTCGCGTGGATCAAAGGATCTGTGGTTTTCCCTCGAGGCTTTGCCTCGAGGCTTTCCCACAGGGTTGTCCCACGTGCCACCGTGGTGTGAGTCGATCCTCGGCGTGAAAGATGAGCCAGTGCAGGGCAAAGAGGTTCCTCTGGAATGGACTGAGACATCTGGGGGACTCTTGGAATGGTGGTACGACCATGGAGTTCCTCTCGCCTTTCCTGTTGAGAGTGCCTCCACTTGAGATGCGACGGGAATGCCGGGAATTCTTTCCCGTTGAAAGCAGGGAAAGGATCCCTCATCTCGAGCTACGAGGGGGAAACGGGGCTCCTCTGGATGTGGGCGGGACCATCGTGCTTCCTCTCGAGTGGACACGGGTATGGCGGTGAACTTCTTGAGTTGCAGCAAGGGTGTGAAAGACCCTTTCGAAGTTCCAGAGGTTAGGTGTCGTTAGTCTCCAGACGCCTCATCGGAAATAGGCCTCATCTCGCCTGGAAGGGAGAACTTCCTGGATTTTCTCGAGTTGTGGCAGGTGTTCTCGAGTTACGACGGGGACCTCAGGGACTCGCCCTGGTGGCCTCAGGAACGGCCAGTCCTCATGGGAGTTGCTAGGGGGCCTCTCGGGATTCCTCTCCCGTCGATACCGGGGCCAGAAACCTTGTGTGGAGTCAGGGTCGGAATCGAGGATTCCTCTCAGGGGCTGACATGGATCTTTGGGTACTTCTGGAGTCTCCCCAGGGCCGTCAGGCCTCGTCTCGAGTGGGGGCATGCACGTGCGCTTTCCTTCCAGGCTGTAGCAGCAATGTCATGCTTCCCGTGGCCTGGATCAAAGGATCTGTGGTTTTCCCTCGAGGCTTTCCCTCGAGGCTTTCACACAGGGCTGTCCCACGTGCCACCGTGGTGTGAGTCGATCGTCGGCGTGAAAGATGAGCCAGTGCAGGGCAAAGAGGTTCCTCTGGAATGGACTGAGACATCTGGGGGACTAGTGGAATGGTGGTACGACCATGGAGTTCCTCTCGCCTTTCCTGTTGAGAGTGCCTCCTCTTGAGATGCGATGGGAACGCCGGGAATTCTTTCCCGTTAAACGCAGGGAAAGGATCCCTCATCTCGAGCTACGAGTGGGAAACGGGGCTCCTCTGGATGTGGGCGGGACCATCGTGCTTCCTCACGAGTGGAGACGGGTATGGCGGTGAACTTCTTGAGTCGCAGCAAGGGTGTGAAAGACTCTTTCGAAGTTCCAGAGTTTAGGTGTCATTAGTCTCCAAACGCCTCATCGGAAATAGGATTCTTCTCGCCTGGAATGGAGAACTTTCTGGATTTTCTCGAGTTGCGACAGGTGTTCTCGAGTTACGACGGAGACCTCAGGGACCCGCCCTGGTGGCCTCAGGAGAGGCCAGTCCCCATGCGAGTTGCTAGGGGGCCTCTCGGGATTCCTCTCCCGTCGATACCGGGGCCAAAAACCTTGTGTGGAGTCAGGGCCGGAACCGAGGATTCCTCTCAGGGGCTGACATGGATCTTTGGGTACTTCTGGAGTCTCCCCAGGGGAGTCAGGCCCCGTCTCGAGTGGGGGCATGCACGTGCGCTTTCCTTCCAGGCTGTAGCAGCAATGTCACGCTTTCCGTCGCGTGGATCAAAGGATCTGTGGTTTTCCCTCAAGGCTTTGCCTCGAGGCTTTCCCACAGGGCTGTCCCACGTGCCACCGTGGTGTGAGTCGATCCTCGGCGTGAAAGATGAGCCAGTGCAGGGCAAAGAGGTTCCTCTGGAATGGACTGAGACATCTGGGGGACTCTTGGAATGGTGGTACGACCATGGAGTTCCTCTCGCCTTTCCTGTTGAGAGTGCCTCCTCTTGAGATGCGACGGGAACGCAGGGAATTCTTTCCCGTTGAAAGCAGGGAAAGGATCCCTCATCTCGAGCTACGAGGGGGAAACTGGGCTCCTCTGGATGTGGGCGGGACCATCGTGCTTCCTGTCGAGTGGAGACGGGTATGGCAGTGAACTTCTTGAGTTGCAGCAAGGGTGTGAAAGACCCTTTCGAAGTTCCAGAGGTGAGGTGTCATTAGTCTCCAGACGCCTCATCGGAAATAGGCCTCATCTCGCCTGGAAGGGAGAACTTCCTGGATTTACTCGAGTTGCGGCAGGTGTTCTCGAGTTACGACGGGGACCTCAGGGACCCGCCCTGGTGGCCTCAGGAGAGGCCAGTCCCCATGCGAGTTGCTAGGGGGCCTCTCGGGATTCCTCTCCCGTCGATACCGGGGCCAAAAACCTTGTGTGGAGTCAGGGCCGGAACCGAGGATTCCTCTCAGGGGCTGACATGGATCTTTGGGTACTTCTGGAGTCTCCCCAGGGGAGTCAGGCCTCGTCTCGAGTGGGGACAGGTACGTGCGCTTTCCTTCCAGGCTGTAGCAGCAATGTCACTCTTCCCGTGGCCTGGATCAAAGGATCTGTGGTTTTCCCACGAGGCTTTCCCTCGAGGCTTTCCCACAGGTCTGTCCAACGTTCCACCGTGGTGTGAGTCGATCCTCAGCGTGAAAGATGAGCCAGTGCAGGGCAAAGAGGTTCCTCTGGAATGGACTGAGACATCTGGGGGACTCTTGGAATGGTGGTACCACCATGGAGTTCCTCTCGCCTTTCCTGTTGAGAGTGCCTCCTCTTGAGATGCGACGGGAACGCCGGGAATTCTTTCCCGTTGAAAGCAGGGAAAGGATCCCTCATCTCGAGCTACGAGGGGGAAACGGGGCTCCTCTGGATGTGGGCGGGACCATCGTGCTTCCTCTCGAGTGGAGACGGGTATGGCGGTGAACTTCTTGAGTTGCAGCAAGGGTGTGAAAGACCCTTTCGAAGTTCCACAGGTTAGGTGTCATTAGTCTCCAAACGCCTCATCGGAAATAGGATTCTTCTCGCCTGGAATGGAGAACTTCCTGGATTTTCTCGATTTGGGACAGGTGTTCTCGAGTTACGACGGGGACCTCAGGGACCCGCCCTGGTGGCCTCAGGAGAGGCCAGTCCCCATGCGAATTTCTAGGGGGCCTCTCGGGATTCCTCTCCCGTCGATACCGGGGCCAAAAACCTTGTGTGGAGTCAGGGCCGGAACCGAGGATTCCTCTCAGGGGCTGACATGGATCTTTGGGTACTTCTGGAGTCTCCCCAGGGTAGTCAGGCCTCATCTCGAGTGGGGGCATGCACGTGCGCTTTCCTTTCAGGCTATAGCAGCAATGTCATGCTTCCCGTCGCCTGGATCAAAGGATCTGTGGTTTTCCCTCGAGGCTTTCCCTTGAGGCTTTCCCACAGGGCTGTCCCACGTGCCACCGTGGTGTGAGTCGATCCTCGGCGTGAAAAATGAGCCAGTGCAGGGCAATGAGGTTGCTCTGGAATGGACTGAGACATCTGGGGGACTCTTGGAATGGTGGTACGACCATGGAGTTTCTCTCGCCTTTCCTGTTGAGAGTGCCTCCTCTTGAGATGCGACGGGAACGCCGGGAATTCTTTCCCGTTGAAAGCAGGGAAAGGATCCCTCATCTCGAGCTCCGAGGGTGAAACGGGGCTCCTCTGGATGTGGGCGGGACCATCGTGCTTCCTCTCGAGTGGAGACGGGTATGGCGGTGAACTTCTTGAGTTGCAGCAAGGGTGTGAAAGACCCTTTCGAAGTTCCAGAGGTTAGGTGTCATTAGTCTCCAGACGCCTCATCGGAAATAGGCCTCATCTCGCCTGGAAGGGAGAACTTCCTGGATTTTCTCGAGTTGCGGCAGGTGTTCTCGAGTTACGACGGGGACCTCAGGGACCCGCCCTGGTGGCCTCAGGAGAGGCCAGTCCCCATGCGAGTTGCTAGGGGGCCTCTCGGGATTCCTCTCCCGTCGATACCGGGGCCAAAAACCTTGTGTGGAGTCAGGGCCGGAATCGAGGATTCCTCTCAGGGGCTGACATGGATCTTTGGGTACTTGTGGAGTCTCCCCAGGGGAGTCAGGCCTCGTCTCGAGTGGGGGAATGCACTTGCGCTTTCCTTCCAGGCTGTAGCAGGAATGTCACGCTTCCCGTCGCGTGGATCAAAGGATCTGTGGTTTTCCCTCGAGGCTTTCCCTCGAGGCTTTCCCACAGGGCTGTCCCACGTGCCACCGTGGTGTGAGTCGATCCTCGGCGTGAAAGATGAGCCAGTGCAGGGCAAAGAGGTTCCTCTGGAATGGACTGAGACATCTGGGGGACTCTTGGAATGGTGGTACGACCATGGAGTTCCTCTCGCCTTTCCTGTTGAGAGTGCCTCCTCTTGAGATGCGACGGGAACGCCGGGAATTCTTTCCCGTTGAAAGCAGGGAAAGGATCCCTCATCTCGAGCTACGAGGGGGAAAAGGGCCTCCTCTGGATGTGGGCGGGACCATCGTGCTTCCTCTCGAGTGGAGACGGGTATGGCAGAGAACTTCTTGAGTTGCAGCAAGGGAGTGAAAGACCCTTTCGAAGTTCCAGAGGTTAGGTGTCATTAGTCTCCAGACGCCTCATCGGAAATAGGCCTCATCTCGCCTGGAAGGGAGAACTTCCTGAATTTTCTCGAGTTGCGACAGGTGTTCTCGAGTTATGACGGGGACCTCAAGGACCAGCCCTGGTGGCCTCAGGAGAGGCCAATCCCCATGCGAGTTGCTAGGGGGACTCTGGGATTCCTTTCCCGTCGATACCGGGTCCAAAAACCTTGTGTGGAGTCAGGGCCGGAACCGAGGATTCCTCTCAGGGGCTGACATGGATCTTTGGGTACTTCTGGAGTCTCCCCAGGGGAGTCAGGCCTCGTCTCGAGTGGGGACAGGTACGTGCGCTTTCCTTCCAGGCTGTAGCAGCAATGTCACGCTTCCCGTGGCGTGGATCAAAGGATCTGTGGTTTTCCCACGAGGCTTTCCCTCGAGGCTTTCCCACAGGTCTGTCCCACGTGCCACCGTGGTGTGAGTTGATACTCGGCGTGAAAGATGAGCCAGTGCAGGGCAAAGAGGTTCCTCTGGAATGGACTGAGACATCTGGGGGACTCTTGGAATGGTGGTACCACCATGGAGTTCCTCTCGCCTTTCCTGTTGAGAGTGCCTCCTCTTTAGATGCGACGGGAACGCCGGGAATTCTTTCCCGTTGAAAGCAGGGAAAGGATCCCTCATCTCGAGCTACGAGGGGGAAACGGGGCTCCTCTGGATGTGGGCGGGACCATCGTGCTTCCTCGCGAGTGGAGACGGGTATGGCGGTGAACTTCTTGAGTTGCAGCAAGGGTGTGAAAGACCCTTTCGAAGTTCCAGAGGTTAGGTGTCGTTAGTCTCCAGACGCCTCATCGGAAATAGGCCTCATCTCGCCTGGAAGGGAGAACTTCCTGGATTTTCTCGAGTTGTGGCAGGTGTTCTCGAGTTACGACGGGGACATCAGGGACCCGCCCTGGTGGCCTCAGGAACGGCCAGTCCCCATGGGAGTTGCTAGGGGGCCTCTCGGGATTCCTCTCCTGTCGATACCGGGGCCAGAAACCTTGTGTGGAGTCAGGGCCGGAATCGAGGATTCCTCTCAGGGGCTGACATGGATCTTTGGGTACTTCTGGAGTCTCCCCAGGGCCGTCAGGCCTCGTCTCGAGTTGGGGCATGCACGTGCGCTTTCCTTCCAGGCTGTAGCAGCAATGTCACGCTTCCCGTGGCCTGGATCAAAGGATCTGTGGTTTTCCCTCGAGGCTTTCCCTCGAGGCTTTCACACAGGGCTGTCCCACGTGCCACCGTGGTGTGAGTCGATCGTCGGCGTGAAAGATGAGCCAGTGCAGGGCAAAGAGGTTCCTCTGAAATGGACTGAGACATCTGGGGGACTCGTGGAATGGTGGTACGACCATGGAGTTACTCTCGCCTTTCCTGTTGAGAGTGCCTCCTCTTGAGATGCGACGGGAATGCCGGGAATTCTTTCCCGTTGAACGCAGGGAAAGGATCCCTCATCTCGAGCTACGAGGGGGAAACGGGGCTCCTCTGGATGTGGGCGGGACCATCGTGCTTCCTCGCGAGTGGAGACGGGTATGGCGATGAACTTCTTGAGTCGCAGCAAGGGTGTGAAAGACCCTTTCGAAGTTCCAGAGTTTAGGTGTCATTAGTCTCCAAACGCCTCATCGGAAATAGGATTCTTCTCGCCTGGAAGGGAGAACTTCCTGGATTTTCTCGAGTTGCGACAGGTGTTCTCGAGTTACGACGGAGACCTCAGGGACCCGCCATGGTGGCCTCAGGAGAGGCCAGTCCCCATGCGAGTTGCTAGGGGGCCTCTCGGGATTCCTCTCCCGTCGATACCGGGGCCAAAAACCTTGTGTGGAGTCAGGGCCGGAACCGAGGATTCCTCTCAGGGGCTGACATGGATCTTTGGGTACTTCTGGAGTCTCCCCAGGGGAGTCAGGCCCCGTCTCGAGTGGGGGCATGCACGTGCGCTTTCCTTCCAGGCTGTAGCAGCAATGTCACGCTTTCCGTCGCGTGGATCAAAGGATCTGTGGTTTTCCCTCAAGGCTTTGCCTCGAGGCTTTCCCACAGGGCTGTCCCACGTGCCACCGTGGTGTGAGTCGATCCTCGGCGTGAAAGATGAGCCAGTGCAGGGCAAAGAGGTTCCTCTGGAATGGACTGAGACATCTGGGGGACTCTTGGAATGGTGGTACGACCATGGAGTTCCTCTCGCCTTTCCTGTTGAGAGTGCCTCCTCTTGAGATGTGACGGGAATGCCGGGAATTCTTTCCCGTTGAAAGCAGGGAAAGGATCCCTCATCTCGAGCTACGAGGGGGAAACTGGGCTCCTCTGGATGTGGGCGGGACCATCGTGCTTCCTCTCGAGTGGAGACGGGTATGGCAGTGAACTTCTTGAGTTGCAGCAAGGGTGTGAAAGACCCTTTCGAAGTTCCAGAGGTGAGGTGTCATTAGTCTCCAGACGCCTCATCGGAAATAGGCCTCATCTCGCCTGGAAGGGAGAACTTCCTGGATTTACTCGAGTTGCGGCAGGTGTTCTCGAGTTACGACGGGGACCTCAGGGACCCGCCCTGGTGGCCTCAGGAGAGGCCAGTCCCCATGCGAGTTGCTAGGGGGCCTCTCGGGATTCCTCTCCCGTCGATACCGGGGCCAAAAACCTTGTGTGGAGTCAGGGCCGGAACCGAGGATTCCTCTCAGGGGCTGACATGGATCTTTGGGTACTTCTGGAGTCTCCCCAGGGGAGTCAGGCCTCGTCTCGAGTGGGGACAGGTACGTGCGCTTTCCTTCCAGGCTGTAGCAGCAATGTCACTCTTCCCGTGGCCTGGATCAAAGGATCTGTGGTTTTCCCACGAGGCTTTCCCTCGAGGCTTTCCCACAGGTCTGTCCAACGTTCCACCGTGGTGTGAGTCGATCCTCAGCGTGAAAGATGAGCCAGTGCAGGGCAAAGAGGTTCCTCTGGAATGGACTGAGACATCTGGGGGACTCTTGGAATGGTGGTACCACCATGGAGTTCCTCTCGCCTTTCCTGTTGAGAGTGCCTCCTCTTGAGATGCGACGGGAACGCCGGGAATTCTTTCCCGTTGAAAGCAGGGAAAGGATCCCTCATCTCGAGCTACGAGGGGGAAACGGGGCTCCTCTGGATGTGGGCGGGACCATCGTGCTTCCTCTCGAGTGGAGACGGGTATGGCGGTGAACTTCTTGAGTTGCAGCAAGGGTGTGAAAGACCCTTTCGAAGTTCCAGAGGTTAGGGGTCATTAGTCTCCAAACGACTCATCGGAAATAGGATTCTTCTCGCCTGGAATGGAGAACTTCCTGGATTTTCTCGATTTGGGACAGGTGTTCTCGAGTTACGACGGGGACCTCAGGGACCCGCCCTGGTGGCCTCAGGAGAGGCCAGTCCCCATGCGAATTTCTAGGGGGCCTCTCGGGATTCCTCTCCCGTCGATACCGGGGCCAAAAACCTTGTGTGGAGTCAGGGCCGGAACCGAGGATTCCTCTCAGGGGCTGACATGGATCTTTGGGTACTTCTGGAGTCTCCCCAGGGTAGTCAGGCCTCATCTCGAGTGGGGGCATGCACGTGCGCTTTCCTTTCAGGCTATAGCAGCAATGTCATGCTTCCCGTCGCCTGGATCAAAGGATCTGTGGTTTTCCCTCGAGGCTTTCCCTTGAGGCTTTCCCACAGGGCTGTCCCACGTGCCACCGTGGTGTGAGTCGATCCTCGGCGTGAAAAATGAGCCAGTGCAGGGCAATGAGGTTGCTCTGGAATGGACTGAGACATCTGGGGGACTCTTGGAATGGTGGTACGACCATGGAGTTCCTCTCGCCTTTCCTGTTGAGAGTGCCTCCTCTTGAGATGCGACGGGAACGCCGGGAATTCTTTCCCGTTGAAAGCAGGGAAAGGATCCCTCATCTCGAGCTACGAGGGTGAAACGGGGCTCCTCTGGATGTGGGCGGGACCATCGTGCTTCCTCTCGAGTGGAGACGGGTATGGCGGTGAACTTCTTGAGTTGCAGCAAGGGTGTGAAAGACCCTTTCGAAGTTCCAGAGGTTAGGTGTCATTAGTCTCCAGACGCCTCATCGGAAATAGGCCTCATCTCGCCTGGAAGGGAGAACTTCCTGGATTTTCTCGAGTTGCGGCAGGTGTTCTCGAGTTACGACGGGGACCTCAGGGACCCGCCCTGGTGGCCTCAGGAGAGGCCAGTCCCCATGCGAGTTGCTAGGGGGCCTCTCGGGATTCCTCTCCCGTCGATACCGGGGCCAAAAACCTTGTGTGGAGTCAGGGCCGGAATCGAGGATTCCTCTCAGGGGCTGACATGGATCTTTGGGTACTTGTGGAGTCTCCCCAGGGGAGTCAGGCCTCGTCTCGAGTGGGGGAATGCACTTGCGCTTTCCTTCCAGGCTGTAGCAGGAATGTCACGCTTCCCGTCGCGTGGATCAAAGGATCTGTGGTTTTCCCTCGAG